>NC_043746.1:16573056-17173056 GCF_902148845.1 Salarias fasciatus | reverse complement strand
TCTTTCTATCTGTTCCTTCTGTATTGATTGGTGTGTTTATTATGCAGCAAGACAGCGGCCATGGCTGAGTCAAAATCTAACCAATCAGGAAGTAAACAGCAGCAGCATCCTGTCGCTTGAGTGCGTTGCTTTTGGAGTTCCTCGTCCCATCGTCAAGTGGTATAAAAATGGAGTTCTAGTGGAAGCGAGTCCAGGTAACCCTTTAAACATCATTTCTTGTGCTTTAAAGACCGTGAAGATGTACTTTGGTGTAATACAGCAACAACAAGAAGGAGGGTAGGAGGAGAATCTATCTGTGTTGAAAGTCAGAGTTACAATTATATAGCCACAATTCTGCTTTAGGTTAAAGGAATTCTTTTTTAAGCCTAAAGTAAAAATGCTACGTCCCCAGTGTCAACAACTGGCAATTGTAGATGGATTATTGGTTTCATTTTTATGAATATATGGTAAGAATTAAGAAAAATTGCCATAGTTGGTTCAGCTATTTGCATCAGTAAGAGCAAATGAGCCATAGATCGTTGTGTACATTAATAAAAATGAGTGAAAGTACCCGTTGTAAATCAGTCTTTGCAGAAGCAGGTGAAGATAATAAACCTCAGCTCTTCATCAGTGTGGCTCAGCAGTCAGTGAATCCATTTGTCCATAGATAATACTTTTTTAAAAGTATTTTAAGCTAATCTTTTCTAACATCTATAACATACTGAGAAACCAGTGTCTGAATAAGCTTCATATAGACTAATTTGAGGTGTGTGTGTGTGTGTTTTTCAGGCATCACCCTGGAAGGCGTTGGTGGTCTGACCATCGAAAGGGTGAAGAAAGATGACGAGGGTCTGTACGAGTGTGTGGCCAGCAGCAAAGAGGGTGTCGCAAAAACAAGCACCTACATTACCGTGCTCGGTGAGTCATTCGGTCACCGAGGGAAATCAACCTCCGTGACCGTCCCGCAGAGATCGCTTCAATCTGCCGCCTTCACCCCGCGCGGTGTGTGCTTGTTACACACCGTATCACACACACCGATCGATTGTCTGTGCAATGGAGTCGCTACATTTTCTGCATACCCAGTCAAAACATCTCAGGGGGGCCCGCTTGGCCTCATGTTTTCTTGTCATCACTACAAATAGCTCGGCCCGGACTTCAGTGAGAAACGTCTCCCCTGACAGAAAATTTGTGGCTGCCAGGAATGCTGGGTGAATTCCTCCGTGGGTTTTATGATCATGGCTCTGGCTGAAGGCCTTTGCCTCGAGGACATAACCTCTGTGAAGTGTTAAGAGCTCCACTAATGAGTCTAAAAGATTGACTGCTACAACTACCAGGGGAGTGGAGACAAATAGGAGATAATTGGAATTGAAGGCCTGTTTTTCAGAGTGTGTTCTTCTGCGCATACGATGAATTACACGTTCGGTTAAGCAGGCCTCATATCACCTCCATGTTTTAGGCTCCACGTTCTCATAAACTTGTTTAAGTCGTTTTGCTGGAGGATAAACTCTATAGTCATCTTTCCCTCCTCACTGGGAAAATAGTCCAGCGACACGCAGCACTTAGACTTTTCTGCAGTGTTGGTTTAGTCAAGGGCTACTGGAAATAAGAGCTGGAAAAAAAACTTCAGGTTCAGCAGATAACGGCTTTTCAAAATGGCCATGTGGATGGTTAGGAAATCAGAGTTTGGAAATCTAAGTAGTCCCTTACAACTTTTCAGAGACCGTTTAGAAAAGGACAATTAAACAAGAGTTAGAAGGAACGAGCGTTTTTAAACAGCACAGCTCTCTTTATTCACACTTTCTTTTCCAGAGTGTTTCCATGCGATGGCCAAACTTTGACAGTTCAGTGGGAAAATATGTGAGATCACAAAAAGTACACCGAGTCCCAAAAGTTGAATTGCCGTTCTTCTCTATTCCAGGAGACGAAGGGAAGGCGAACGTTGAGGTCATAATTCTGGTGTGTACGGGAGCGGCGGCCACTTTCCTCTGGCTCATGCTCATCCTGTTCATTCGCAAGCTGCGGAAGGTAAAAAGTTACATTTCTTCTTTTCTTAGGAACTCCCTTTGAGATGATCATGTGCAGAAATGTGACAGTGTCATAGTTCCTCTTTCATTATTTTCGTCGCTCCTGATTTTGCCCCCTCGGGTTGCAAAGTTTGCAGAGTTAGATTTAACCCCTGTGTGTGATTGGCACATTTATAGAGTCCTCATATTAAAAAGTTTAGATTTGTATGAAAATCTTGTGCTCATGCATTAAGAAAAACAACCATAAACTTACAAGAATCTTCCTTTCAGTGCTTTCACTGAAAATAAAAAAGCTAACATCTAAATGTTGTTGCCAGTGTAATCCTGAAGAGATTCTCGTTTGTCTTTAATCACTTCAGCAACCAGCGCACTACAAAATGGGTCCATCCATCATCATCGATCCTGACGAATACCCTCTGGACGAGCAGAATGACCTCCTTCAGTATGACAGCAGCAAATGGGAGTTTCCCCGTGACCGCCTACGACTCGGTAAGCAGGGCGCTATTTCTTCGGTGTGTTGGAAAATCTTTCATTTTTAACTCCTTTGATTTTCTACAGCCAAAATAATAATCATTTATGTCCTTTATGTGTAATGTAGATAAGGACATAAAGGAGCAGCTCTAAAGTTGTAATGGATTTTAGATTATGACACACAACTGACTATATTTGGTAAAACAGTTTGCAAACGGTTTAAATGAAAGGTTAAAAGTTCGAGCGGTTTATAGTATCTTCGCCACACACATTAAGATATATTGTGCAGATATCAGGCCTCTCTGCAGCTGGTGTGGAGGGTCATTACTTATCAATGACCTGTGCTGTTGGCCAGTCTGAGGTGAACCATAAATTCTCTTTTCGGCTGCCAGACGATCAGAGCTACGGCGCATTGTTTTAATTACAGGAAGTGACTGACAGGGAATTCAGCCCTGATTTCCCTGCCCCAGGGAAAGGAAGCTATAATGTCTTCCCTCCTGTCTCCGCTCTTCCAGGCAAAACTCTCGGCCACGGGGCTTTTGGAAAAGTGGTTGAAGCTTCTGCCTTTGGGATCGACAAGCTCTCCACCTGCAAGACGGTTGCAGTCAAAATGCTGAAAGGTGAGGAGGTGTCCAAACGTCCATGACCTCTTTCACTTTACTTTTTTCTCGTCATTTGATTTTACTGCATTGCATGTTCTCCCTGGGCCTGGGTTTTCCCAGGGTTCTCTGGCTACGTCCTCCCACAGTCTAAAGACATGCGGAGGTGATCCGGTGCATTTAAATTAAAAGCATGTGTGAGTGAGAGTGTTTGCGATCGCCTGTCTCTGTGTTTACCCTCCGATAGACCGACTGCCTTTCACTGCATTGGCTCATCGGTGAGTTTTAGTTCAAATCGTCCACGTGGAGCACCTTCGCCAAAGTAGGAGCTAAACAAGATCCTGATTCATGTTTTTGAAGCTCTCCAACCATCCTCCAGACCGAGTCTGCACTTCACAGTTGATTGCCAAGTATTTACAGTGTTACGTGCAGCATGTAACTCCCGGAGACTTTATTTACTGCATGCGGCGCACGTGCAATTAATCCTGGGATTTCCCAAGGTCAGAGCAAAGAATCAAAGTGTGCAGGTAGAAACAGAGGCTAGGACCCCTCATATGTGACCTCTCGGATCAGAATGTCCTCATTCTGGAGGTGAAGAAGAGTTCAAAAGTGCCAGAGACAAGTACAAAATGTCCAGAAATCAAGTATCTGCATTTTTGAGGTTGCGTTAACGTTTGGAAACGATCTCAGCTCAGATCTGGATTGATTTAAAAAGGAATTACTCACAACCCCATGTTAAGAAATGTCCTTAATATGCACAACAACCTATAAATGCTGCTTCAAAATAAAAAACAGCTTCATGAATGAATCACGTTTTTCATTTCTTAGAAGTCTTCTTGTGTTTCTAGAGGACTCTGTTGCAGTTTGTGATATATTGAGATGGTGGATCAGGAAGAATTAGGAAAGAAAGGGCTGTTAGGTGGATTTATCTCTCGCTGCCTCAACATTAATCATGTCTCATCATAAATCACCGGCGCTGTGAGAGGAACAGACTCTGGCCGCTGTTAATTGTGCCTCGGTCAGCCTTGATGGAAAGCAGCAGGTCTTCTCAAACCGAGCATGTTTCAACCAGAGTCTCGCTGCCTGCTTTCAATTTTTGGTCATAAATATGAGTTTGGTGAAAACAACAAAAACAGTAAATCTAAACTTGATGATCTCATTGGACATATTCCTCAAAATCATCCTCACGATAAGAGCATTTCCTCTTTTTACTTTCCAGATTATGGGGATTTATCTTTTCAAATCAAAAGCTTCATCTAAAACAGATTTATACTACATTCGTTTGTGTGGAGTCTTCTTTTAATTCATTTATCAAACTCAGAGTTTAAGTTGACTAATCAGCCACCCATTATTTTCTTTCGACACTTTGAAACTGCACACAGGAAGAATTACGTCTAGTATGATGGATATTCATTCACAGTGGTGTAGTGGTTAGCACTGTTTCCTGCTAGAGGGAAGATCTCTGGTTCAAATCTGGGTTGGGTTTTGCTTCCTTTCTCTATGGAGTCTGCACGTTGTCAGCATCTCCTTTCACAGCCCATAAACATACATTTTGGGCTGAATGATGACTAATTTTCCCCGAGGTGAATTTCGGTACCCGTATGCGGTTGTGTCTGTTTCCATGTGTTGAACTTGTGACTCGTTCAAGTAAGTGAAGTTGAATAAAGGTCAGGTTTAAAAAAAACTCCAATAGTCCTCATTGACTTATCTCTTTTTCATCGTATGTACAAAGTTATAAAAAAAAAAGCCACCTTTCATGGCCACATGTGAGGTTTTTCATATCACTGAGCCTGTCCCAAAAGATTGTTTGCAGCAATGAAGTCTATTTAGTCTAATCTACTCTTTTAGTGTGATTGTCAAAAAGACGAACACATCTTAAAATTGAAGGATTTAGAGGAAAATGTTGATTTTTAATTTTTTTTTAATTTGTGGATACATATAAGTCTTCAACCAAACACCAGCCAATGCTGACCGAGTTTGTCTGCTTGGATTACAGGAGGTGCAACATCAAATGAACGCAAAGCTCTCATGTCAGAGCTGAAGATCCTGATTCACATTGGCCATCACCTGAATGTGGTTAACCTGCTGGGTGCCTGCACGAAACCCGGAGGTGAGTTTACCTTTAAAAGCTATAGAGTATAAGGAAAACACAAAACTATTGGTGTCCATGTCAGTGTCAGTACTGTTTTTTGCTGCTGTGATAATCATATGAAAAAAATGTCATTTGAACAGGACCATTGATGATGATTGTGGAGTTCTGCAAATATGGCAACTTGTCCAATTATTTAAGGAGCAAGAGAGATGATTTTATTGTCTATAGGGTGAGTGACATCCTGGATGAGTTTAACCCTCTTACAAATGTTTTGATGTTAATAGCATATTAAAAAAAAAACTCATTCATTTTAGTTTATTGAATTGCTGGAATTGAACATGTTGAAATCATTGTGTTTTCAGAACCAGGACGGTAAGGTGGTGTCGTCCGGGTCCGGCGGCTGCGAGCTGAGTGAGCTGATGAAGCGCCGCCTGGAGAGCGTGGCCAGCACAGGAAGCTCGGCCAGCTCCGGCTTCATCGAAGATAAGAGCTACTGCGACTCGGAGGAAGAGGAAGACGGTAAAGGCCAAGCACGTCCCGCTTCCTCTCAGCCCCCGCAGTCCTCCTCCTCCTCCTCCTCCTCCTCCTCCTCCCTTGTTTGTCCCTCCTGCTGTCTCCCTGCCCCCCCACGCCTCCTCTCACCTCTGCTCCACCCCTCCCGCCCGGGAACGAGCGCTCCCCTCGGATTGTTTTCAGGTCTGAGTCTGATGGGACGTTTCCTCCTCCTGTCCGGCAGTACAATCACTGCAGCAGGAGCCGCTGTCACCCCACTGAGTCTGGGGAGGCGTCTGTTTATTTCCCGTCCCGACCCGGGTTTCGCTCTGTCTCTGTCTTCGGCCCGGCACGTCAGCCATGTTGTCTCTGATGTGTTATTTCTGGTTTGATTAGCTGTTTACTCAGGTGGGCCGGTGGAAGGACTCCCTGCGAGTTCCTCTCCCAGGACCGCCGACCAGCGTCCCGTGCTCATTACCACTCGTTTCACCTGACATCTGAGAAATCGGAGCAATTGTAATTTGTTTTTTATCACAGCTCAGTAAAGGATGTTTTAGAGACAGAGCGCGTAGGAGGAGACCAGTACGTGACAGGATGGATTGTTAGGATGGCGTGCTGCGGCCCAGGGCTTCTCCAGCGCCCCCTTGAGATTCAGTATTATTTCTTCTTATCTGATTTATCAGTTGTTGAGAGCTGCTAACCATCCTCACTGCCTTTGAAAACATGCCTGTATGATTAAGGTTAATGCTCCAGATGTGAAGGTCAGAATGAAAAATAATTCTCAATGGGAAAACTTCATTTTTCTCTGTTTTTCAGAAACGGAGGATTTATATAAGCGGATCTTGACACTGGAAGATTTAATTTGCTACAGTTTCCAAGTTGCAAAAGGCATGGAGTTCTTGGCTTCGCGCAAGGTATGCTCTCTCGTGTTATTATTACATATGTGCTTCAGGTTTTATTTTAAGATTTTCATGACATGGTGAAAGATGGCCGTGCCCACATTTTCAGCACTTCTTAATGTATAGAACTACTGTTTTTATGAATTCATTTATGTTTTATTGAATTCTTTCACCTATCACTGTCTATATTTTCAAGTAAGAAGTATTTCTTAAAAGTCATTTTTGATCTGGATTTGCAAAAACTTTATGGTTTTGTTGCTTAAACGTTTGATTGATTTTCCAATTAGTGGATGGTTTGAGAAGAAAAAAGTTAGTAAATGTCAAAAAGATTTAATCAGTTTCTCCACTTGTATCAGTTTTCAGCAGTCTGCACCTCGAATCATGTGTGCACTTTGAGAACACCTGAGGTTTTGTTGTTTTCTGCTCTGACCTACTTTATTCTTCCCTTTGTTGTATCATCTGGTGGTTTTTAAAGGATGTCAGAGTCAAGTTCCATATTTCTGAAGAAACCGGATGATACTGAGTACAGAATGAAGCCATTGTTGTCGAAAGCCTGACAAGCTACTTCTTAGCCTGGACATGTGAAGAAATAGCTTGCTATTGTATTTCCAGTGGATGACTTTACCATGTGTTTCTCTGGACACAGTGAACCGCTATAAAGTCAGCGATCTACATAAAACTGTGTGTAAACGTCTTTTATTTAGAATATTATTATTGTCTTTTTCCATCAGTGCATTCATCGTGATTTGGCTGCGCGGAACATCCTCCTCTCTGAGAACAACGTTGTGAAGATCTGTGATTTTGGACTTGCCAGAGACATCTACAAAGACCCCGATTATGTGCGCAAAGGAGATGTAAGTGTGTACAAGCCTCACACTCTTTGCTATTTTAGTTCATTCTCTTCAGCTCCCGAATTCCACAGAAAGATCATTTAAACTGCTTTCTTTGGGTGAAAACTTGCAAAAAACCCTTTGGCATTTTAGAAACATTAGACATAATAATGTTGTTTGACTAGCTGATAAAAAAAAAGCTGGACTGAGAGCAGCAGCTTCTGGGACAATTTAAACCTGCAAGCTTTCTACTAAAGTAACTGTTGTTCTTGGCGTGAATAACTGAGATGTTTGCAGGTGATAGAAGGAAGTAATTATTTGTAACATTTGCACGCAGGCTCGACTGCCGCTCAAGTGGATGGCACCTGAAGCCATTTTTGATAAGATCTACACGACTCAGAGTGATGTTTGGTCCTTTGGCGTTCTCATGTGGGAGATCTTTTCTCTGGGTAAGTTGCTGACCTCTTAGTTTTCACGCTTTAAAAAAAGACATGACATCGACTTGCAGCAAAGAAATCTTATCTATTTGAAAATCCATATTACAGAAAAAGTAATTCTGATTAATATGACTTTAGCTTGCTGCTTGTAGTCATTTTTCCTGCTACTATGTCTTTGTTCTATTTACTCACTGCGCTCGGCTGTCATATACATTTAGTCAGAAGATACTCTGAGCTGGGAGGACTCGTGTGGTTCTCCCAGCTCTAGTACCTCACCAGATGTACCGGGTAATAACTCTCCTCTACCACTGTGCAATTGTGCCCTTGAGACAAAGAGCCTGGACTCGTATTGTCAGTCTGAGAAAACTATTTCTCTGCCACCCGTGCAAAAAACACGAGTGCCTGAGTAAAGCCTGTGTGCATTAGTGCAGGCTTGGGGACTTTAAAACGGGAGAACACCTCTTATTTAAGCTATGCGTTTCATTCCTGCTGGCAACATAAACTCACAGTAACCAAGCAGCCAGATCAGTGTAAAAGTGGCCCCCTGCTGTGCACAGCGGCCTTTAAGGCAGCATTGTGTGTCAGCCTGTGCACCGTGGCACTGAGCTCGCGACACTTTTCTAAAGCGGGGCTCAGCTTGAAATATTGTATGTTCGAGCGTCACCATGGGAAGTGGAGGAAACGTCAGAGTGGGTGTAAAACAGCAGAGGACCAGAGTTGGATGTATTGCCGCCGTGTACATTCGGACTGTGCCGCCTTTGAATCTGCACCATTCTGTGTCGTCAGCCGCTGTGATTGAAAGACCGCGGCGCCCACTGAATGCACTTTCCAACAAAAAGAGCGCCGACGTCACAATGACACTTTGATCTCATTCTCTCCTCTTTTTTTTCCTCCTTCTCTTCACTCTTGACATATTCACACCACAGTCTCCCCCTTCAAAGAAACACTGAAACATCTGGGTAGTGTTAGTCGGGCCTCAGAAAAATATAAATCAGGAAACAAGGATACAAAACGACCAAGAAAAATGGCAAAGCAGCCAGATTTGCAACCCGATCATGTTTGTAGGTCAAACCTGAACAACACAAATGTGTTTTTCAGATCACTGAAAACCACAAGTGTGCCAGCTCTGTTTTGAGGTCTCAGATATCCACTTTACTAGTTTCGTGTTCATTCCTAAAAAGTCTGAAAGGTCTCAGCATTGTCAGTGAGAGGAATACAATCATTAACATTACACAGATCAGAGATGGACCACATGAAGCTCCACCTCAATATTTGACATGACGGCCTTTCTAGACACATTTGAGCCTAGTATCATTTGAAAGCATTCAAAATGTATCTTATTTTGATTTTTAGATACATTTTATTCTAAGTTAGGATTCAAAAATCTTGAAATGTGCGTAAGATGCCATATTTCTGAGGTGTATGATTGAACAAACACTTCCCCTTCCACCTTTTGTTTTGAGGATCTGTAGGAGAACCTGCGGTGGCCAAGAATATGAGAAAAACTCTAAAAGCCTTAATTGTGCCCGTGCTTACAAACTAATAGACTCTCGTGATGATTCATGTTGTGACACCAATCAAAGGTTTAAATAGTTGTTAAGTAACTTTATCTCATTTGTGAAAGATTACCTCTACATCCTGTGTGCCAGACCGCATGAAACACCTGGAAACCATACAGCCTCTATCACACGAACTGGCGCTGTTGTCAAGTATCACAGAAACACAAAAGCGGATCTAGATTCTTCGTAAGGAAAACTCTAGCTGTGAATTAATCTTTGTAGAAAAATCCCACTTGTAGTAAACCGGCAGGGTGAGGCGCTTGGTGAATTTGCAGACAGAACTATTTACCGGTCCGTGTTTGAACATTTCTAAGCATGTTCACATGAAACATATTGCTCATGTGCGCTCAGCAATATGTTCAAGATGGCAAAATATCAACACGCTACACAGCCACTGCGTTCATAACCTGATAGTGAAATTTCACTGCAGTGAAGAAACATTTAACCTCGCCCCACGTTAAACAACAGGAAGACCACATAGACTGAAAGTATGAACTCCGTCAGCTGGAAATGAAATGTTTTAGCAACACAAATCACAGACTGTGTTTTACTTGCGCACCGCTCAGTGGGAGAGCCTATAAATCTGGCAAGCCATAAATATGATTAATCTTTTTGTGCATAGGAACTCAAGTAAACAAAAATAACACTTAATGAATCATGAAGTTTTATTGATCACATGCTCGAGTGAGTGTTATTTCACTGAACCCACAAAACGAGATATTGGATACAGGTTTCTGCAGAGGGAGTGAAGAATGGAGCGCCATGTTAAAATGAGGTTTAAAGGTAAATAATAAATGTGGGTGGTTTTCTGAGATTAATGAGAAATTCATTTGGCATGTTTATGATTCAAAAACAGACAAATATTACGCTTCTATTATTTTCAATGAGCGAAGCTTCGAAGTCCATATTATTTTAGTTCCTGTGTGTCATGTTTTAAATACTATCAGCCATTTTTACAAAATGTTTGAGAATATTTGATTGTATCATGTTGAACTTATCCTTCAGCAATCAAACCGGACAGCATCTCCAGTGAATGTGTCTAAATGGGTGATATAACAGATATTGAGACGGTTAAGAAAAGAAAGGAGGAAAGCTTTAAAAGTGAAAGAATCTTGAAGTCAGTGTTCTTCCCTCCTGTTTCCACTCCCAGGTGCCTCGCCGTACCCCGGCGTCCAGATTGATGAAGAATTTTGCTGCAGACTAAAAGAAGGGACCAGGATGAGAGCCCCAGAATACTCCTCCTCAGAAATGTGAGTTTTCTTGTGAATTAACTCAAATAAACACATTTTTAAAAAGTTAAGAAATAGAACTGCCAATCAGCCAGGTTTGGAAGCATTTTATGGGTTGTGATGAAGTTATAAATCTGTGTAAAAATCAGTTTTTTAAACTGGCTGCTTCATTCTCCTCACAGAAGCTGAGAAACAAAGGCAGAAAGCAGGAGGAGGTATTTTTTCCTCTTTCAGCAGCAGGTCAGGGATGCCTGATAAGAATCATGAGTAATCCAGCTCTCAGTGTTGCAGGGGAAACATTAGCTTCTGATTAGCTCGGCAGCGGCGAGTTTAAAGCTCTGAAGCATTTTGAGACTGGCAGTGGTGCAGATAAAACCTTTAAATGTGGATCCTAAGTTCCTTCAGTGGATTTTTTTTTTGTCTGAGTAGGGCTTGAAAGGTTGTGCGAGACATAAATATCTGTGGGAGAACGCAAAGTCCTCTCCTTTAGTGTCATTGCTGTCAGTCAGAGATGCAGCCAGTCAAACTCTTCATGTAATAAAACTCTTCTGTTCAATGTGCAACTGATCTGGGCCCAGAAATCTCAGCCCGAGCGTTCACCCTAACACATGTGCTTACGTTGCATCTGGATTTCATTTGAACTGACTCCTTTTGTTAAACTTCATAAATGTTATTTATTTTGAAAGCACAATTCTGCACTTCAGTCTAATAATGATAATATCAGAAGGTCCGGGATTGGAAAGTATTTTGTCTCAAGTCGACCTTCCTGAATGAGTTGAGTTGAGCTGAGCTGAATGAATCCATCAGCGATGGACGCGGACAGTGATTGGAAATGAAACGCAAAATCTAATCCAGGCTGTAGATTTTAGTCAGATCTTTAGATGAGGATCAACTGGTGCCAAGAATTCCTCATACTTTCCATTGAGGTTCAGGCAGTCCATTGACTGAAATAGAACTGCCAGATTACATATTTTGCATTCTTATGGCTGTGAGGCCTGCCTCTAATTTAAAGTCCAGATAAAACTGGCTGATATCAGTTCAAATGGGACGCACTCGAGCTGGGCGGGGTGAACTCTCTTCATCCCCTCCAGAGTTCTGCAGTTCGTCACAGGTGTCCATCAGTGCAGGTTATGACACCGTGACCCTCGTCTCGAACTCCGAATGCAAGGCTGATGAAAACCATCTGAGGCTACAAGCAGCCTCTTTTCATTTGAGCCACTTGGCCCTGATTCATCAAGAACGCCGCAAACACAGACTCCACGTCCTGATGCATTACTCAGGAATTCAGCGGATGCTCAGCAGAGAGTGGGAGGACAATAAATAGGATGCTCATTTCCCATCCAACACTTGCCGGACAGGATGAAATACTCCGGCATGCAAAAATCTTTCCTCATCAGAAACATTCCACTCCCTCAAGACCCAAAACATGTGGCGCAGTACTATTTATTCTCATTATGGATTGGGCAGGAAATGGGGTTTAAATATCACAGTCTTACAATGTGTCTACTTCCTCCTTAATAATATGCATAAGAGCTGTGAACTTGCTCTGGACATCCTGCCACTGTTCGGAGGGCTACCACCTGTACCAGCATACCCCAGATCCATTATGGTGGGAGTCACAGCCGCCACCACAGATGGAGGGGAGGTGGGGAGGGTCAGTCCAGCAGGACAAGACCAGCTACCTTTTGAGCTCCTCAAACCTGCACTAAATATGTCAAAATATAATCACAATGTCTGTATTTACATGAAATATAAGACCTCTGTGGGGAAAGTGGTGATTTTTATTTTAGAAAAAACCACCAGGGCCCTTCTCTGATGGATCCCAATCTGTCACGAGCTGTGAAAGTAATTTAAAGAGCAGCAATAATGCTGCATATCTGGATTTCTCTGTGAAATGAGGTTTCAGTGGAAACTAGCAGAGTGGCTCTGAGCTTTCCCACATGGACGGAGACGCTGACAGCTTGTCAGAGACCTGATCGAGGCCGTGCGCTCTCTCCGGTGTTCACACCCAAGTCCAGGAGAGTGAGATAGAGTCCCAGGGGCTCAGGATTGCCTCTGAATGGGGAATAGTGTGTGTATGAATGGTCTGAATGACTGTTGATTTAGAGGTGCACCAGATGTGGCCGTACAGTGCAAAGGAGTTTGTTTATTGAAGATTGAAAAGATGAGGGACCACCAGTCCTGAGGTAGCTGTTTTTCTTCCTGAAGGTGTTACAATATCCACCATATCAACTGCATAATACTCCGTGTTGTTCTTGGCTTGCGTCGATTCTGTGGTGTTGAGTCAGTGGTTTACGTTTTACTTTCAGATATCAGACCATGCTGGACTGCTGGCAGGGCGAGCCGCAGGAGCGGCCCACCTTCACTGAGCTGGTGGAGAGGCTGGGAGACCTGCTCCAGGCCAGTGTGCAGCAGGTATGTTCACATTTTATCTGAATTTTTTTCAAAATATATTAAAGCAAATATTTTATTTCCTCCAGACAAATACTGGAGCCACATGATGTATAGGATGCTTGTATGTGTTAATCATAGAACAAGCATAAAACAATGGTAGCAGTATTAGTCACTCCTTCTGCAGAGTGAGTCACAAATGTCAGATATTCAGGAAGCATTGTTTGGAGTCCTGCAGCCTTAAGATGTTTCGGTGCCATGTCTCACCCAGGGCACTGAGTGTAACTGAGACAGGAAATAACTGTACATAACCCCCCCCCCCCCCCCCCCCCCCCCCCCCATTTGAAATGACACAATCGCAAAAGGAGCTGCACTTCAAAACACATGGAAAAACAATGCAAATATTATTGTGGTGCGAGGCGACATTGTCTGGTTTTGATGCCTTTAAATGTCACAAATATTGTTGGATTAACATAAACTGAAACAACTGTTCATGATTGCAGTGAAGAGGAACAGAAGTTGCAGTAGTTGCATATTGGGTAAACTTATTAAACTGAAAGGGATACATGAATGAAATCATGATCTGCCAAATCTAGTAAATACAGCAAACCAGTGAAAAGATATTGAAGAGAAATCTCCCACAAACTCCCCCTGTTACCAGTTTATATAATTATGACTCAAAATTTTGCTGCCTCAGTCCAACAATGGCAGAAAAACCAAATTCAAGACCAGCCATAAGAAATAATTTTTATTTTAAGGATAATCAGTTTAACTCTTTCAAACTGTTACTAGTCAGCCATGCATCTACAGTCCGTGCGTATACATCGGAGTTTTTATTCCTCATAAATCCAAATAAAGCCTAATTCCGCTCTAAAATGTCCAAGTAAACGCTTGAAAACTTTGTTCGGAATTTAGTTTAAATCCAAATAGACCGTCTGATTTATTCTCCTTTGGAAGCGGAATTATATGCTAATTTTATAATCATTATATAATAATTATATAATAATTATATGCTAAGGCGCGACTTCATTCTGGTCGTTCTGCGCATGCTCCGTCGTGATGACGCAATATTCCAAGATGGCGGCCCGCAGTACGCGTTTTGACTTAAAAAAAAAACCAACAAAACAAAACAAAAAAAAGTACGCGTTTCGACTTGTATGGAGACGATTTTAACGGCAATTTTAGAAGAATTGGCTGTAATGAAACGAGCGGATAGATGGGCGCTTAACAGCGCGGACATTTTCAAAGCTGTAGCGGTAAAGTTAATCGAGAATGAAAGAAGAGAAAAACGCTGTTTACTTCCGGGAGATGTCAGTAGTCACGGCCGCCCCCTGTCCAATCAGATCGCTTCGCAGACCCCAGCGTGCGAGAGGATTTAATCCTTCGTTTTTCCCATGTAGACACACACTCATGAATAGAAATCTGAATTACTTAATTCAGAATAAATCAATTCTGAATTAAAAACAAAAGGTAACCACACTCAGTAAATATGTTTGGAATCTGTGTTACCTGTTTCTTCAAAGCACACGCTTGTTTTCTTTGAGGACTCCAGGCTCATCTGACGTTTCAAATATTTGTGTTTTCGGTTAATTAGTGACAATGAATGTTATAGTTCGATCATCTGTTCCCCTGTGACAGATTGTCAAACTGGAGCTAGAGCAGGTTAGAGGACGAATGAACGCTTTCTAGTTCATGGGAAAGTTCTGAAACGGTGTACTCAAAACAAAATACATTTATGTTCAGGAAAAGAGAAATCACTTGAAGTGTTAGTTACTTTTGAACAGCATTTTATCCATATAAGATCCCTATATTTAAGTCAATTCTATAATCACAAAGTCTATAAAATGCAGATGCTGAAAGAAATTTGTTTTTGGCCACAAAACCCAGTTCGGAATACATGTGAACAGTAAGATGCTAAAAAACGAGTTACTGTAATTCATCACTTCCACCTTTGGTGGACATGCTACCCACAGCGGTGCTGTGAAAATTGGTGTGTTTTTCTCATCAGTGTCACATTTTGGTTATTTTAATGGTTTGGTGCTGTAAAAACAGTGCCTGTAAGTCCTTCGAAATTAAAAACACTTCGCTAATTCCAGTGAGTCTTTCTGTGGTAAACATTCTGACCTATTAGAGAAAGGAAAGCACAGAGGTCATTAAAACACTGACAGTGGCTTTATTGTGTCGAAGTGCTCCAGTGAAGCTGTGTGATAGCACCGGGACTCTCACACCAAAGCAGATGCAATAACATACAGCCACTTTTCGTGGTCGTGTTTCACCTGCGTACCTGTGCTGAAGGAAAAGGTCCAAGAGATCAAATAACACACAGTTTCAACTCACTCTGAGCTCTGTTAATCTGTGAGATCAATAAACTGAAGTGCAGAAAAGCATAATCTAATATATAATAACTGAAGGCTACTGGAGTACTTTATTTTATTTATCTCAATACTTTTGAACAATGATTATTTGGACAACAGGTATCAGCTCTATTACGTTGAAGCACTGAAAATGTCAAAATGTTACTGAAATATCAATAAAAAAGAAAGATTCATGATTTACGTTCAGTAATCTTAGGAGATCAGCTTGATGGAGCCATTGGGATCTATTCATCAACATTTTGCTTTCGACTACCGCAGAGGTAGGGGAACATAAAGAGGGAATTACATTTCAGTGTTTTTCCAAAGATTACGCAAGTCTGCAGAGTGTCCACTTTAAGCCGCAGAGCGACGGACGAGGCCACACATCAAACCGCAAGACTGCAGCCTGCTGAATTATAAATGAGCCTGTGAAAGGTATCTTCATGAGAAACGGCTCAGAGAGGACAGAGAGCAAAGAGGAGCAGTTTGACTCTCTTTAATAAAGCTGTAGTTACAGAGCAGACTGGCCGGTCTCAGACCATTCCTGCTGCAGCTTCACCATCATCACCGTCCTGGATTTATTCCCCATGATGCTGGTTTCTTTGGCCCGTCACCAAGGCTTGTGGTTGTGTGTGTTTGCACAGCGCACACGGCGTCGACCATAAATCTGCCTGTTTTCATTCATTTAGGAAGGGAAGCACTACATACCCATCAACACGGCCCTGCTGGGGAAGGTGGGGGACCAGACGGCCGCAGCGCCAACGGAGGAGATCCCCACCCGGCCCGTCTCCCACCGCGACTCGGGCAGCAACTGGTGAGCACAGCTGGTGAAACAGACGCCTGAGTCTTATTGGAAATTGCAAATTGTAACACTTTTGACTCCCTCACGTTATATCTGTGACCGTCAGGTCATCGCTGTCAGATGCGTGGTTGAAAAAGTTATGAGCACGGCGAGACTGAGCGCTGCCAGCTCGGCTGCACACTTTCCGTCCTGTTGACTCAAATCTGCCGGGCTCCCCGATGGTCCATCAAAGGAAATAAATCACCGCGCACGTGTAAACCAATCCTCAGACTGTTACAGGCGAGCTTTGCTGCGCCTGTTTTTCAAAGGAAATACCTGACTCATTTTCATCATTTCTTACTGAAAAACAGCCAAAACAATTATTGTCCCTGCGGCGCTCAGACTAAACTCAGCCGGGTCTGACCTGAGGACAATGAGAGACCCGATCGCCATGTGATAAGAAACACAGGTCGGGCAGTTTTGACGGTTCGGTATTGTGGCTACTGCGAGGAATTTCCCCCCAAAACTGTCGAGCCAGCTACAAGATTTATGTCCACTTAAAATAATATTTGTTGAGCTCTTGGGTTTTCACAGGTCCACCAAGTGTGTTTATTGAGGAGGTGATGAAAAGCGGTAATGACAGTCGCCCCTTAAGTCGAATTAGGCTGCCGTTTTAGCCACCGAGTGTTGAAATGCAAAGCAAACAAGGTGTGTTTTCAGAGCACAATGTCGTAGATGCAACGCAGTGTTGACCTTAGTGATTAAGTTCCTGCCGTTGTGTTGCTGAACTTTGACGTTCAGCGTAATCACAGGATCCTCACGAGCAGCACCGGGACGTTTTGAATGTATTTGGAACTTCTTAACTGAAGAAGTAATTTGTTTTCACCTCCAGGAACATCAAGATCCGTCCAGCGAGTGTGAAGACCTTCGACGAGGTCACCACGGAGAACGGCACAAACGAGAACCACGAGGTGAGTTTTTCAGCCCGAAACTAAAACCAGAAACAGACTCACTGAATGCACAGTAAAAACAGTGTTTGAGGTCAAATCTGCACATTAAATGCACTTAAAAAGTTCTCAAAAACTGAAAAAAATATAAAAATAAATGAAGACGTGCAGATATGCAGAAGGATGAAAACATGAATTCTCTTTGTTCACTCCATTTGTCTCTTCATCAGGGTCACTCGGACAGTGGGATGGGCCTGTCGTCCGACAACATGAAGACACTGATGCGCTTCGAGTCGCTGGCAGGCCGACCCCTGAGCATCATGGCTCTGGCGTACGTACACAACATCACACACGAGCTGCCGATGACACATCGACACACACAAACACGCTGGCAGCAGGGTAACCTGCAGGGAAACCTCCCTGCTGTGCAGGAATGTACAATGCAACTGTCCGGCACACACACACACACACACACACACACTCACACACAGATTGCTCTGCCCTAAAGAGGAGCCAGCAGCTAGTTTTCTCTTTTGTCTGTAGAAACCATGCGTCAGGGAGAGCAGCACAAAGGAGAAGTGGGAGGGAAAAAAATCTTAAAGGTGACAAACTGAAGGGCTGACCACAAAGGGAGAGTGAGCTTAGGTCTGTTTTAAGAGAACACACTAAAAAACTCTTTGTTTTCTCCCGGAGAGCACTGAATGAGATACCTCCCAGACTGATTTAACTTATGAGTCATGGCTGTCCGCTACAATGCAACGCTAGGCAACTGATACCATGCACTTTATTGTCCGCCGAGGAAAACTCCTTCTGGGTAATTACAGCTGCATGGAAAGAATTAAAAAAAAAGAGACAAATAGTGCATTTTATAAGTCGCACACAAAAGAATAAAAGAAAACAATTGACCCACAGGACACAGAAGCTGTCATAATTATTAAAAGGCACAGACTGTACCTGTCAACGTCATTTATATAACCTCGTAAGATTTATTTCTATTGGCCTGAATAAAGTCAAAGCAGTGACGTCGACGGGCTTTAAAATACTCCAGTCCACTCCTACTGATGGTTTGATGACTTTAAGATGTGGATCATGAAAAAAATAACATTGTGCGTGCGTGTGTGCGTGTGTGCGTGTGTGCGTGTGTGCGTGTGTGTGTGTGTGTGTGTGTGTGCGCTCCTTTTTGAGGTCATGCACAAGCAGCATCAGATATGAGGGGGATTTTTGTAAATCCTTCTTTTTCTGATGGGGGTCTCTCCCTGGCTGTGTGAAGGGTTACATGTGAAGTTTATAGCGGCTCGGTGGCAGAGTTAATTTACAGGGTCATAGCCCTGAACTCAATAATTACACTTTAAACTCTCTCTCATTATTCTGCTGCGGCCTGCACAGTAGCAACTATTAATGCTCCTTCTGTGAGTCGCACTCAGACGGTTTAAAGGATAGATGAGGGAGAAAAGATGTAGTCATCTTACAAAAAGTAAAAAAAAGTTCAAGAAAGCATTTATAAATTCATAGCTGTATGGAGAAAAAAAAAAGAGAGAAATCAAGGACACTCTATAATTAATTTCCAGCTGAAAGCCTCCTTTAGATCTGGCGGCCCTGAGCTGCAGGATGTGTTACATGCCTGCTTGTCCCATCAGGGCCTCGGCGTGGCAAAGGGAATCAGCGCAAGCATCCAGGGAATGATCTATATTTTAAGGGGAGGACTCCCTCGCCGGGTAACCGCTCAGTCAATGCCACCTTTGAACTTTCGTGGGGGGGGGGGGTTTACGAGGGCCTCCCCCTGCTGTAGCTCTTTTGTATGGCAGTCCACCTGACGCTCCCCCAGGCCTCCCAGCGCCTCTTGCCTCACTTCACTCGGCCAGGAGCACAACTTTTCATCTCTGGACATCTCCAAGGACGTCAGTGTGCAGTGGAGAGTTTTCAGGAGACGTGAAGCATCCCTTGAAAAAAGATCAAAACAAATCTTCATTTCTACCACCTTTAATAAAAACGTCTTCCCTACTGACGGTTTCAGCTCTGAATTAAACAGTGGATTAGCGCCACGCTACGCCACCCTCATGTATTTCGATCTGGAGTTTACCAGGTAGTTCTGTCCTCGAGGAGGCATTCCAGTGGAGCCGCATCACGTCCCCCCCGCTGGGCGCTGACCCTTTAGCCCCCCAGAGAAGAGCTCCGGGAACCCTTAGCAACATCCCAGACAATAAGAGGCAATTACTCATATTCTGGGCATCCAATGAAGCAGAAAACACTCAGGATGATTGATTACATCATACATGAATGAGGGGAGGTCCGTCCGACGGTACAGCGTCGCCGCGTCAAAACAGCCCTCCTTTGTGGGAGCCGTCAGGTCGAGTTGTCTTGAGGGAGAAACCGGTGAAAAGAAACGGCTTGATGTCATGCAGGAATACACCAAAGTACACAGATTGTTCTCACACTTGTTGTTTCTCCTTCAGGACGTCAACTGATCACGCTGCGAGTTTGATGTGTCTGCGGCTTGTTTTTGAGTCTGTTCACGGTCCTCTGATGTGTCTCATGAACAGAAAGAATAACAAAGGTCGCTCGATGATAATCTGATCATTCAGTTTCACCTCTCACTGTATGGAAGAGAGACTGTATTCAAATTAGAAATGATAAAAAATAATAAAAAAACTGCGTAGATAATAGGTACTGAATAGTAAAAAACATGCTTCAAGAGTTTTGTTCTGTTGGAGGTTTTTTAACTTTTAATTTCAAATTGCACTTTGTAGTCATTCTCACCTTGCAAACATAAAAGAACAATATGGATTTCACTGGTTTTTGTGTGGATGATAGAATACTAATTGTATGAGTAGTGTAATACTCTGTATGTCTGACAGCATTCAGGATCAGACTGGGAACAATGAAGTGTTCAAATTGTATAAAATCCAGTGTCTTCCTGTTTTAGTTGACAGATTCTCTGGTTTGTAAATAATGTGCGAGAGTGAAATGTTGGTATTTATGACTTGATCTGTGTCTTTCCAGGATGAAGGCGGTGAGTAAGAGTAAAGAGTCGGTGCTGTGTGACGTGGAGAAGGACAAGTATCCGTCCTCCGTTCCCCCTCTGGACTTCAGTCTGGACGACTCGGCTCTGGACGCCGGTCTGGAGTGTCACAGCCCGCCGCCCGACTACAACTACGTGGTGCGCTACTCCACCCCTCCTGTGTAGCCTCCCGGCGCTTCCTCTGGGAATCTGAGACTCTTCACCTCAAGGCCTTTCACTCTGCGCGCCTCCGCGTTAACTCTTTGACCTCCGGACTTTTCTGCAGCCGCTCTCCAAGAGGAAAACCCCGACCTTCCTTCTACCGGCGCTTAGAAAACCGCATCCAGTAAACCGACTCCACTGTTTCCAGAGAAAAACCTGCAGGCTGTTGATTTGTTTCCAGCTTTTCGGACGTCTGCGCCGCACATTCACTGTGACATGTCAGCCAGCTGAAAACAGGCTCAGGTGTTTCTTTGATCTACTGTGAAATAAAGTCCCGTGACTCAACCCAGCCAAACCTGCCACCATGATGACGATGAAGAAGAAGAGGAGAAATCACTTGAGAGGAAAAACAGAGGATTGCCGAGGCTGTTCATTTTTGTTTTTTAATTACATAAAAACTGGAAAATAATTTGCAAATATTTTTAAGAAAGAGCATTATTTTTCTGTCCATGGGAAAGTTTTGATGAAGAAAACAAAACACTTTTATTACGAAGTTGTGTATTTTTTAAAATATGCTATAATGTTGTCAAAAATCAACATATTCAAAGGAGGAAACGCAAAAACACAAGGTTCAGATTTAAACATGGAATTAAAATTAATAGTCACTGTTTCTGAGGACTGCTACTATCAGACTAAAGGGTTTTTTCTTTTGTTTTTTTTAAGAAAAGCATATCTTTATAATTTCATGTGTTCAGATTTACAGCAAGAAGCAAGACTTCATGGGAATTTTCTGAGAGCAGCAGTGAAACGAAATGCGCATTTCTCTGCTTTGTAAACACCGTCACTCAGTAATCCAGCTTTGTAGCTCCAGTTCACAGAAGGATTTTCCAGCTCATTCTTCCTCTTATCAAAACGTCCGATCACAGTGTTTCATCAGAGGTATTCGCCGTTCGTGCTGCTGTATTAACCGTTTGTGAGGGGATTCTCCGTCCTTGTGTCGATGAAGCTTGCCGTGCAGGCCGCACAAGTGTCCGTCCGCTGTTATGTTTTAGCAGCGTTTTATTCGCCATGCAGGACGTACTGAACGGAGGCCTTCAGTCACGCCTGTGTTCGTGCACACACACCCTGCAGAAATGCAACTAGCTCGTGTTTGTTGACCACTACAGAAAGCGTATTTTTCAGTGAGTAAACTACAGTGGATGTTTTGAACTTGTGCATTTCCAAATGTGTGTTTTTTTGTTTTTTTTGCGACCAAATTTTTATTTGAGGAGAAGAAGTGATTATGCACTGATACTTTATATCGTGTTTTTTTTTTTTTTTTTGGTGTATTTTAAAGGTATATTATAACAGTGTTGAAGTTCATATATTATGAAGGCATTTGACTTTACTTTGGTTTTTTATTTAATTCTAACTTGTAGAACAAAATAGAAAAATTAACATGTTCAGTATGGGTTTTTTTTCTTATCAGCCTAACATTGTCACTGTTATACTATCCATCTAAAGGTTATGTTCACCTCTTAAATTTAAAAGTTAATATTAATTGTAGTTTCTGATATTGCACCTCTTATGACAGCAAATAAGAGTTTTCAAGTTTGATTTTTACTACATTTTGCCATAAATCACTAACATTTCCTGCAGCAGCTCAGACCTTTGGGTTTGTGTTTTATTCATGTAGCATCACAACTTAGTTTTAATCAAAGTATTGTTCCCCAACACTGTTAACTGAGCGTATGAAGTAAATAACTGAATAAAGATCTATATATTTATACATTAAATGCGTCTCAGCTCTCATTTCCTTCAAGACTGAAAAAAATTGTGTAAAACTTTTGATTCCTGATGGATGAATCACTTTTTTGAGTTTGGTTTGCAGACATGAGGTCCTGGCAAACTCCACTCCAGCCCTGACACACTCTAACCCTAACCCTACTCCACTAAACCCTAAGCTCCTGCATCCTCTGGCCATAATTTGAATTGATTCATATAGTTAAGTGTGCCTCTTATTAGTTTTAATTCAATCAAAATACTTGGCATAAAGTTCTAATTGACTTCATTTATCCATGTCGTCTCGATGTGATCACAATCATGAAGCGATGGAGCAAATCACGGCTGAAAGGCAGTAAACAAGATTCAGTTTATCTCAGAAATAACCCACGAGCACACACACACACACACACTCACATATAGTCACAATGTATGCAATGTATGAGTTTGCGAGGAGGATTACCGCACATGAGAGGCTACTGTTAGCTGCGCTGGTTGTAAAGTCTAACAGTAGCAGGAAGGAAAGACCTGTGGTATCTCTCCTTCACACACTTGGGAAGTTAAAAGCAATAACAGTAAAAGTGTTATCAGTGAGTAGTTTCAGCTGTAATACTTAAAAGAACTGACTCCTGTTTAACTACTGAAAATGTTTAAAATCAGAAAAATTTCATGCAGCAAGGATATGCCTCATTTTAGAGAATCTGAAATGCATGTTTTTGATTATTGGAGGAACATGCAAACTCCTCCCAGACTGGTACCAGGGCTCCTCTTGATGTGAGGTTAGAGTACGAACCACTCCACCACCAAGAAGCAATAAGACATGGGATTTGGTTGTTTTGGTACGTTGTGCAAGACAGAATATATCCAATCTGCTCTGGTTTCTGTATCTGCCAGGTGTCCCAAGACGTCTAGCTACAAGAACAAAAGAGGGTCATAAACTCATTAGAACAGATGTGTGGAACTCTTTTTAGTTCAGGGGTCATATACCCCCCCACCCCCAATCCCCTTCCCCCCACCCCCATCCACCCCGTAATCCAGTGGGCTGCACAAGTAAATCGGTATACAGCTGATAAATGATGAAAGGTTTCCATTGTTTTCCATCATGTTAATGCAAAACTACAAAGGCATTTCAGAATTATGCCTTTTTTTTAACAATGAATGCAGTGGATCAACAAAAAAATCAAGTCCTTCATTTGCGGCTTGTATTTTCTCTTTGACTTGAAGAGATTTTGTGCTTTAAGAAGGATTCTGCTGAAAGACGGGCACTCTGCCCTCCACCATGCCTGTTTCTGAATTAGAGGGTCAAAGCATGAGTTGTAAACATTTCAGACTTCCAATTTTTATTTAACGCTTTGTAATGTTACGTGATTAATTCTGGACTTTTTTCTTTTTTCTTTTTTTGGTGGGGGGGCTGCAGTTATTGTTTCACCATGTCTTCCTCTCAAAATGCTGGAAATGAAACAGTCACTGCATGTTTACGGTAAAGCCGTGACAGTTCTGATTGATTGTGAGGAGTCACAAGTCAAAGGGATTGGATGTGAACAAAAGAAGAGAGGGAAACACTGCCAAGGCAGTCCGTACCCTCAGAAAACTGTATCGTGTAGGTAGTTTTTCATGACTCACAGAGGTCACACAGCTTTCACAGTGAAATTCTCAAACGAAAAAAAAGTGTGATGCTGTAAAAGGTTTTTACATAGTTGAGATATTTGGTCATTATTTCTCAGTAATCATTTCACAAGCTCAGATCCATCCAGACTTCTCTTGTGAAGGACTCGGCTTCCACAATTCGAGAAGGCAGATTTTCTGAATCTTCCTAATTGTTCCCATTTGAGCTCTCAAACATTAATAAAATACTTATTTGGATTGGAGCGGATCCCTCTCCTGCTCCTTGGCCTGTGAAAGACACATTTCCTCACCGGGACAAGGTGTCGGCAGCCTGTCTGTTCACCGGGACAATGCCCCTCCGAGCGGGGAAGGAAGGAACTCTTAATCATCCTGGTCAAGACTGGAGGACGCCACACACTGGGACTTCCTGTGGGGGGCTCTGGGTAACCAGCACTGGGTGTGTCTGACAGGGGCCACGCAGCACAGGACGATCTCAGGATTTACCGTGTTTACTGCAAGGTGAGCGCCAGCATCCCACCCCGACGCATGCCAGCGAGCTCTGATGCAGACTATTTCCAGAATAAGAGATACAAACAAACAAGGGAAGGATGTTGGGGAGGAGACTGGGGGCTCAACTGTCTTTTTTTTTCAACTGTATGAATTTTTTTCCTTTTTTTTTGCAACTAAACAGTGATAGTGATTTTCCACAAATGCATTTGTCTGAAGATCCTTCCATGAGGGGCCTGGAAGCAGAGAGTTTGATGTCGATTTATTCATTTATTTAAAAAAAAAAAATCATCATTTGATCAATCATCACGTCAAGCTTTGCTACAAACTTATAGCTCATATGTGAAGTGAACAGACACGTCACTCTGAATCAGTGCAATTTCAAGCTTTTACGAGGAAACTGACCATATTAGGCAACTTCCACTTTTCTCCCAACAGCAGCAGCATGACGGCTCTGAATAAATCATGTTTTGCACATTTTATTTTCAGAGAGCAGGAATGCGTTGACTATCTGTTACTTCTGTCAGATGATGAAATGTGCGACTTTAGTCAGTCAGGGCTACAAAAGCCTTCTCAAAGCAGAACTTGATCATACTCTGATGAGAAAGCCATCGACACCGATGGCACAGATTAGCTGAACTGAAGTAACTGGCCCAGTTATTGGCCCCTTTAAAGCAGGGGTTAAATTCATGTTACATCAGCGTCCAATACAACCCACCAGTCAGACGCTAGCACAATAAACTTTAAATTAAAATATTGATGACTGTGAAAAATGGATTTCAAATATTTCATTGATGGCTCCAAGTGCAAGGCACTGTGAAATGTGCAGACACCGCGTCACCCGTTTGTTTCGCTCTGATAATACTTTGTTTGCAATAAGCTGGCGAGCTTTCACTGCTGTTGTGACTCAAGTCTCAGTGTTGTGTAACGTTTGGGACTCGAACTAAAACCGCGTTACATTTTTACAGGCTGCATGTTTGACACAACCGTTTTAAATAACTGTTTGACTCTGAAGTCTGAGCCATGAGATAATTTCCAGAAAACACCAATTTCTGAATACCAATTGAATTAATGCTGAGTTTTCTTTCAATAAAAAACATTTTTAACCAATTATTGATTTTAAATAGTTTAGTCTTCCTCAGATTAATTCAAACACTCACTCACCACGTGTTTATAACATCCATCAGTATTTTGCATCTGCTGAAATGAACTCAGCAGGTTTACGATGCCAAACCCAACAGAACTTTTCAGGGCGTCATCAGTTTGTATTTTTTGGGGTCTGAACAGTTTCTGTCTTTGTTTCGGTAAAGATGGACCTCAGATTTGCCACATGTGTAAAATGATACCTGTGGCTTCTTTTCTGGATTTTCAAAGCTGGGAAATCTGAATTAATCAGATCTTTATAGGGAAAAAAAAACATAATTATGATAAATAAGTCTCAGAAACTCCTGTTTCAAATATGATGATTTTGACTTCATGGTGTTATTAAATTAAAAATAAAAACTTTTATTGGTTGTCCTGGACATTGTTCCATCTGTGTGCTGAAGGAAGAAGTTATAAAATAAGGAGACAGTTTGTGGTGAGTGTTTCATTTTGTGATGAAGACACGCTTTGAGGAAGACTAAACCTTTGGCACGGAATCACAAAACACTATTTACCAGATTTAAAGTCAACTTCCTCATGGCCCGCACATGATTTTCTGTAGAAACAGAGCTGATGAAATCAAAAGATTAGCTGAACTGAGGTTTTTTTCCCTTTTCTTTATTTTCTATCTTTCTTTCTTTATGTATTTTTTTGCTTATTGCCTCAAGGAATGTCATTTATGTGGTTTTTGCTCAAATGACGGTTTCCATGGTCCAAATGGGTTGGAGGTTAACTTTAGACCTCATATTTCTGATGTGGAAACATAGAGTAAAGAATTAGAAGCCATTTTTACAAACAGGAGCACAGTGGAAATCCAAATCTGTTTTCTTCTCTTTTCAAAAGCTGTTATTTCAAAGTTCATAAAATCCATCTTCTTTAAACATTACTCACCAAATAATACTTTTTTCCCAAAAAATCTGAGAAATATAATTAAAAACTTTATCAAATCAGGAGAATTTATATACTTAAATACTATAAATTACAATAATAAGACTTGGACATGATCCCATCGGTGTTCACATCAGATCAGAGCATAAATCTCTCATCAGAAAAGCCACCAGCAGATTATGAACCAAGTGGGAACACCTACAATTATTTAAAGTGTTTTGGCTTTTAAGTTGTATATGACTAAACTGAAGTCTGGTTTTGATTCAGCTCCATTCTTTTTACAATCTGCCAAACATATGACGGCAGTAATGTTTAGACTCTAGAGTCAGATAAGGACAAATTGGAAAATGAACTCAAGAGTAAACAAAAAGATTCCCTCAAAGACAGATCTGCTTTCTCTGGATTATCTGAAAATATGCAACAAAATGAAGAAAGCATATTCTTCAATGTTTAGAGTGTGTCGCTCCATTTTGCATGTTTTTGTTTCCCTCATTTAACAATTGCCCTTGTGCAAACTCCCCCCTTCCTCTGACCACTTCTGACTGCCTCTTCCTGAAGCAAACAGTGCTGCAAAAACACTTCATTAATCTCAGAAAAGGAGCCAATAATGAATTCGGGGAACCTCTGAAACTGTGCCAACACATATTTGGCGAATCAGCTTGAAATTCGATCATACTCTCATTTCAGTGCAATCAGGCCTCGAGAAAAGAAAATGGGGAGGAAGAAGTGAACCCCGTCCCCATATTAATTCCCACACAATGGTATTCCCAGACCCCTGCCCGAGAAGGTGAAAGGCGGGCAGGCGGCTCCACGCCTCTCACCTAAAAGCAGAACAATGAGCCGGAAACCGTCCCCTCAAACACCTAATGTTAGTCCACCTTTAACAAGCCGAGGCAGGAGCAGCTCGGCTAAATAAGACAACAGGAGGAGCAGGTCCCGGGAGGAAAGGGAAAAAACAAACAGATCGGCAGCAGGTTCACGTGTTGTTTGTGCAGTTTGAGGAGTGTTAATGAGGGAGCGACGCTGCAGCTAAATTCTAACCAAAACAGTGGAGTCTGAAGTTTTCTAAATAAATAATTCAGCGAGTATCAAAGTAAAAATGAAGAAAACCCCAAGTTTTCTTTGGAGGACTGAATGCTTTCTGTTCTCTGTTGACTTTGCAGCAGTGTTTCTCAGTCCTGGTCCTGGATTGCCTCTCTACCCTGCATGTTTTCAGTGCTTATCGTCAAGCAGCAGCAGGACAACTCTGGGGTTGAGGGTGAAGCCTTTTCCCGACAAGTGAGAGGAGGGTGCAACGTCAAGAGAGACGTACCGGAGAACAGCTGACTCACTCTGGTGTACATGTGTTGACCAACGCTGAGGGGTAGTGGCTTTTTAGTGTTCTGGCTGGAGTTAAGGGATAGAAAGAGAAACAAAGACAGCACAAACCCAGAGAGCAAAAAAAGCAATAATCAGATTTTCATAAGAAACAGATTGTCATAAATTCTCTCTGGGGACAGGAGGCTCAGGCCACGCACTTCCAGTTGCACTACCTCCAAATCTACTTTGAGAAAAACTGGGATCCAGGGAGGTGTTTGTGTGTGAGTGGCATAGAAGCAATCATAGGAGAAAAACGCTGAGTAGTTTGACAAAGCGCTGTCTTAAGCAGAGTTTTGTAGTCCTGGTCCTCAGGTTTTTTCTCCCTGAACACATTCTGCTGAGCTTGATAACGAGCAGGTATTTGAATCAGGTGTGTTGGAAGGAGGAACCATCTAAAACATGTTGAACAGGGGGGCCAGAGGACCCATCTCAGTTGGACTTTGAGTCCTTTGGGCCAAGTGTGTTCGGGCCGATCACTTCTCAATCCAGTTCTGAATCCCAAAGTTCAATTGCTCTTGAGTGAGACAATTAATACTGGTACTCATTTCTTCCCTGTGGATAGACTCAACACCTCGCTCTGCATCTGTCACTGCTTGTGTGTGTTTATGTGTGAGAATGACTGAATGTGACTAAACATCTTGTGGGGCAAGATGATTTGTGTCTTAAAAGGCGCACCATCAGCACATCACAAAACTGACCTTTGTAATAACATTGAGACTGTCGATTTAACTAATTCAGATGATTATATGAGGATATATCGAATGCTTCTAGGTTCTAAAATATTGCCATTTTGCAATTTTACTGAAATGGGAAGCAGCGCAGTGTGGATGAAGGGAGTCAGACATCACACATGGCAGAAAACATGCAGATCAGATGGGAGGGAAGTTCATCCACAGCTGCTGCAGAGCAGTGGTGGGGGGGTGGGGGGGGGGGGGGGGGGGGGGTGGGGGGGGTGGGGGGGTTGGGGGTGCAACAGAAGCACCAGGGAGGCACAGATATTTCATAGATGTACGAACAAATCCACAAACACACAAACCTCAACTGTCATGTTCCCAGCAATCATGTTGCTGAGGTTATTTAACTTCTGCAGACCCTCGTGGTCTATAAGCCTTGTCAGAAAGAGAACATGTGCAATGAATGAAACAAACAGTTCAAGTTAACTTTTTTTTCCACTGCCGGCACGCCAAGCCCAACTGGGTTTTTCTTTTTTTTTTTAAGGATCCAGAAAAAAAAAGGTTAAGCCATTTTAATTGGTTTGTTATTTGTAGATTTTTATCACATGATTAAAATAAATTCTGGCCAAGGGGGACAGGAGCCGCTCACACAGAGCACATCCTGGACAAGTCACCATTAAAAACAAATGAACAACACGTAATCTCACACTCACACTAACTTTTAACACATGTTTTTGTAACGTCGGAGGAAATTAGAGTACCCAGAGCAACCCCAGACAGGCACGGGGACAACATGCAAACTACACTCAAAGAGGCCAGAGATTTATTTGTGACTCCACATTTTCAATCCAGGAATAAATTCAAGTTTGATCATATGTCCAGCATGGCTATGTTAGATTAAGATGAACAGTAAAAAAAGGTTAAAGGTTAATGATTTCTTTATTTATTATTTACTCTCTTCTACTGCACAATATATAAGTTACACTTTAAATGACAACTTGGGAAAGTACGTGTGTCACATTCATTTCACTTCAAACAATCGGACCAGTGTAAGTGCTTTTTCACTCCACAAACTTTAAATAGCAAAATTCGCAGCCCACAGCCATCTGCAGGCCTTCAAAAGCTGCAGACATGTTGCAGCATCACTGCTGACTGAGAACATTAGATTTTGACAAAGTGTGTCTCTGTGAATTACGGAGATTTGACTCTTGGTTGTTGTTGTAACAACAGTTTATAAACAGGAACATTTTTCGCATTTTGTGCCAGAATCTATTCCCGTTGCCTCCTGGACGAATTAACCAGAATACTTGGACAGGACCCCGACTGGTGCATGTGGTGTTGTGCTGTACAGATGTTTTACATTAAGAGTGACAAACTCAAGCAGGGTCAACCATGCAGGCGGCTCTTTCTAAAAATAGCAGCACATGGTCCTGTTTTACCGCCGTTACAGCAGAGACACGCTGAGGCCACTTCAATAACATCCGTGGATTCCTGAGCTGCCTGAGCTCCGACTGTCACTGCTGTACATGTGCACCGGCGCTGATGACAGAACAAGATGTGGATTCCGTTACTTTGATCTGAAGAATGTTGTTGTTGACACACAAATAAAAAAGGAAGAAATGTGGGTTCAGTTTACTCCGTTGTCAACGTGTTGTCAAATACGACTGTCACTCCAGCAAAACTTTATATCTTAAGTATGTCAGTTGTTGAATGTGAACACAAAAGACAAAAGACGTGAAAATGTCGGGACAGCAGAGAGGACAAAATGCAACATGGTGGACTATAGAGGAAAATCCAAAAATATTCTAAAGGGCTTTTTCCTCTCTCTCTCTCTTTATAGTCTGCCCTCAACAGTGGCATTAAATTTGTAAAATGTAAAAGCAACTGACTCCTGAGTACAAGCCTTTAAACAGACTTGACTTATGTAACGTGTTTTCACTGCTTCAGCAGTGTTTATGCACTGTTGGTCACATCCACACAAACACTCACACCAACGGCCACGCAGGGTGCTCGACCTCTATTGGGAGCAATTTAGGGGTCAGCTGTAGCCCGGGAACACTTCAACACATGGACAGGGTGAGAACCTTCCGTGGAGGACTGCGTCGGTCTAGAAGTTAGAGAAGCAAGCCGGTTTAAATCCTGCTGCCAACAGGTTCCCCAACCAAGACCCTGGACCCCCGGCAGCTCACTGGGCAATGCGGTGCAGCGGCTGTCTGCTCCCCGTATGTCCAGGGTGGACGGTATGGGCGGATCCGCAGTGATATCAATAAAAAGAAACTTCACCAGCTGAACAAAGTCAGCCACAGACCCATAATCACCGCAGCAAAGACACAAGTGTTCCTGGATTTTCACAGTTGTCTACATTTATCCCGCTTGAGCCAGAAAACACAGCATGTTAAGCCAAAACATCTTGGAAGGTTTCACAGTCACCCCGTTAGCACGCCGTATAAACTCCATACTGAGCACAATGTTCATTTTATTCTGGCGTAAACTGACGTCAGCCTTCAAAAGCAGCTGACAGCTGATGCAGAAACTCTGACTGGACTCATAAGGTCACTGAAATCCTGAGCTGCCTCATTAGAAAGGTGCTCATGATGAGGGGAAAGTCAGCAAAATCATTCAAATTATACGTGTTTTGCAAATGACATGGACTCAGTTGGTAGATTGTCTTTCGATTGCAAGTTTGCATGTTCAGTACACTCCCTGTCTATATGATAAGGCATCTTCAAGCAATGACCCCAGATTTCTCCCAATGGACAGATAACGCCTGCAGAGCAGCCACCGTCATTATTGTGTGACTGAGAGTGTGTATGAGTGTGATGAAAAGTGTGAAGCAGGACTACACTACAGGACTACTAATGGAGGGAAATATAGATTCCTGTTCATGTTTGATCTCTCAGGGAATTTGTTGAAATGCTGAAAATGTGCACTTAGAATTTCTGCATTATCAAAACTTTGGAAAAATCAAATTATTGTCCCTGAAATTATCCTGGCAGAAGTGTTCTTTGCTCGAATCTGAATATCTGTAGTACTTTAATGGCAGATTACTTCAGTGGCCAATAGATTCTTTTTTCTCCACACTCAGTGAGTGAGCAGCGACCATAAATAAATCAACTGCCCCATCTTGTGGCAAGTTATCGAGTTGTTGCGGAAGTAAAAAAAACATTTTAATACATAAACATATTTTTGCTCTAATGAATAATGATAATAAAAAAAACTGAAAGTTTTTAGTCTATATCAAATCTTATGAATACACAGTGGCAATTTACAAACCTCAGTTGGCCTCTAATGCATTTTTTAGGACTATAAGCAGACAGAGAAAGCAAAGAGAACATGAAAACGACACACAGACAGGGTCCCCAAGCCCAGACTCAAATAGGGATATTGTCACTGTGAGACCAGATTGCTATCCACTGCACTGCTGAAACATCAGCGTGTGTGTAAATCACACCACACTAGGCTTGTAGTTAGAACAACCGTTCAGTAACAAACTGCTACAATGTTATCAAGAAAATCAGTAATGCTGCCTCTTAATCCAGTCACCAGTTGACCTCCAGCATGTGTTTTTGAAATGTGGGAAGAAACCCAGGGAGAACATGCAAATTCCATGCATAAGGGCCCTAAGAAGGGCTTACCACACCTGAAGTCTGAGGACAAGTCATCTTTTTCTTTCCTGGATTTTCCCTCAGTTTCACTCATCCAATAATCGGACATAAGACCACAGTAGAGGGTGACGGTGGAGTGAGGATGGGATGATGCCCAAGTGTCTGCAGTGTTTCACCAGCAGCCACGTCTCACAGGGAACTCCACTGATTCAAGACAGTAAATAATACCTTCTCAAAGTAATCTGACAGTGTGAAAAGTGCTTCCTAAAGGTTTTCACAGATGTAATGTCGTGGCAGCAGGCTGTGGTTGTATATGAGCCAGGGCACTCACAAGCACCATGGCCATTGAGCTGCTTTGCATTTTTTTTCCTGTCTTGTTTTGGGGTTTTGTTGCTGTCATTGATCGAGCAGATTGTATGTTCCAAATGGGAAAGACCAGAGATGGGATGGTGGGATGGGATGTGTTTGGAGGGTTTTTTTTTTCTTTTTTTTTTTGCAACTTGTAATCACTTTCAGCCATCCTTTTCTTTTTCAGCCATTGCGATGGAAAAAAATTCTGATGATATTTTTATAGATATGGTACAAACAAACCTTAACTGATGATAGGCATGTACCGGGAATAAATGATAAAGGATTTAAGCAAAGGGTAAGAAAAGGAATCCCAGCAATATGCACAATGGTTGAATGAAGCAAGCTGCAGAGTTTTGGCAAATTAAAGGATAGATTTGGATTTTGTGAACTGAGTAAACAAAAAGTGACACCTACAAGCAAAAGACAGTTTTAAAAAGAAAAAAAACTGACACTGTTAATGAAGCTGTTGAGGTATTTTGGAGAGCTTATATGGGTAAAATCTGCAGAGTGATTTCAACTGGAATTCATCTGGAAGAATATGATTCAGATTTTTTTATAACTCCAAGATTAGGAAGGAAATGATATCTTTTCAGCAGTGCTGGAGATCATGTGGTCACGTGGATGCTGACCATACACACATATACTGCTCCTGCCAAAACATGAATCTCATATCTGCACAACATTCAGGAGGAATTTTAGTCCTGAAACAGTCCACACAGTGTCTGAGTCAGACTACATGGCTTTCTTTGATATCAGTTCCAATGTTTTCCAGAATATCGCTGTTATGCTGCACCATGTCAGAGGTGTGCTGTAGGAATCAGTGGAGATATGCAGGGTTTATGCAGACAAGCTGCACAGTGAGTGATGTAATGTTATGATTATGCACTTTTGCCTCACAGACAGGACATGAGCTTCAAGCCTTTTGTGTGTAAAGATTACATTCTCTGGTTCAGTTTCCTCCCACAATTACGCTTAAGTCTGAATGTCAAAGAATGTAACTGTCATGGATGGATGGACGGAGGGATGGATGGGCACAAGAACAAGTAGGCCTTTGTGGATGTGTCAGACGTGTTTTGTTGGTGTAGGCTGCCCCCTACAGGCACACAGCCTGATGAGCTGTCAAACAGACTTCAGCACTTCTTTGGTCACCACAAATCCACAAGAGGGCATCAGTGGGTTTGAATTGCCCCTCTGAACTCAACACTGCAAAGAAGCATCCGCCACTGTACATCGAAGTGGAAAACATGCTGAGAAACTGAACCAGCCCAAAAATGAATGAATGAATGAATAAATCACAGCATTTTAAAAAAAAGCTACATTTAGGTTTTTGTCATTTCAGTATTTGTGAAAGTTGTTCCCCCCTACTTTAACACAACACAGAAAAAAAGTATGAAACACCCACTGTCATAACAGAGGGGAAAACAAATGAATGCTTGAATACTGAGAATCGAGAATGTGTTAAAGAAATCAGGGTGCTGCACTCAGAAATGACCGATCCATAAGACAGTCTCATAAATATTTAGCAATGATGCTTCACAGACTCATGTGTGACCACATTATCCTGTTAATGAGATCTATCTATCTGTCTATCTATCTATCTATCTATCTATCTATCTATCTATCTATCTATCTATCTATCTGTTCAATATTAAGACCAGTTGAAGTCAGAAAAATGTCTTGTGTGTAGTTTCAGGCGGGGGCTGATGTGTGACAGGCCGCTGTTTGTCTCAGGGGGGGTTGGTGGAGTTTCCTTGTAACCGGAATTAGCTGTGAAGTGCGACCTTGAGGTGTGAACAAGGAATACGAAAGGTCCGGCTCGCTTTAAGTAAAAGTCTCTCATACTTTGCGCCTCGTTTGCAAGTGAATATCTTAACAAATACATCGAGAATCACGCGTGAAGCGTGGCTGGAAGGTGCTGAATTCCCATGCCGGGCGCTTTAGAATCCACTCTGAAATGAAGTATATGCTGGAAGTTTGATGCACAATTTGGGAAAACAATCCTCAGCCAGTGAACAAATGCATCTGTCCTGCTTATTTACAACACAACTCCCATGAACACAAACGAAAAAAGAGAGATCTTATCGAAAATCCTCACATTTAAATAAATATATCTGCGCTGAATTACGCACGTTCCATTTCTCCCGATGCGCTTTTGGACGCGAGGCCTGCGTTTATTGCGGGCACCGTGCAGCATGTGCAGCTGATAGGCCGCGGCGTTAATTTATTCATGGGGTTGGGAGACTCGTGTTTGGGATAGGCCCGTCGTCAGGCGATGACGCGCCGCGGGACGGGCGCGAGGGGACAGCTGGGCCGGCCGCACCGGTCACTCTCATTTGGATGCAAATCGTCAAGAGCCGAGGAGTCGGCTGACGTCAAGCAGGCCGGAGTACACTTCCATCCTCTTGTCAACAGAGCCACATCATGTGAGGCTGGAGGACGCACGGGAACTATACGCCGCGTTTTGCTCTGGGAACCCCGTTTGGACTAAACAGCACAAGGATTGTTTTTACAGCCGAAGGGTCACAATGTCGCCTTAAGATAAGGCAACATCACCCCTCTGCTGTTTTAAACTATTACAAACTTTTTTTCTACAAATCATGTATGTGGGATACCTACTGGATAAAGAAAGTAGCATGTATCACCAAGGGCCAGTAAGAAGATCAAGCATCAATCTGCCTCCACAGAACTTTGTTTCTCCACCGCAGTACCCCGACTTTACCGGATATCATCATGTGCCAAACATGGATACACACCCACAGTCTGCAGGGAGTTGGGGACCTTCATATGGCACCCCACGGGAGGACTGGGGTGCATACAGTCTGGGACCCCCTAATGCTATTCCTGCGCCCATGAGTAATTCCCCGCCCGGACCGGTTCCCTACTGTTCATCTGAGTACAGTCATATGCATCCTCCAGGGTCTGCAGTCTTACAGCCGCCGCCGGATAATGTTAATGTTGCACAGCTTTCTTCGGAGAGAGAAAGGCGCAATTCATACCAGTGGATGAGTAAAACTGCTCAGTCATCTTCTACAGGTCAGTTCACCATCTTTAAACAATGCGCCGGCATTATGCTGTGTGAAAAGTGGAGCAGATGCTGTTGCGTTTTAGGGAGGAAAGGTTTTTTTGCGCGCCTTCGGGATTTTACGCACGTGTCGGCGGTTTAGTTTAATTGGAAATAAATATTCTTAACGCGGTTATTTTGCTAAAAAAATATTTTATAGTTTGTCTTAATAATAAAATACCAAACGTGAGTTGGACAGGAGTTTGAAAAAAGAGACAGGAGGTTGTCCTGGCCTTGTGTCACCCTGGGAATCGTTAAACCGATAATACATTTTAAAAACATCCCACAATGTTGTCAAAGAATTATGGATGGTTTTGCTTAAAAAATTATTACCAACCATGTTGAAATTTCATTAATGTTTGCAGTTAAAACGAACTGGATGTCATGTGTCCGCCCCACATCAAACCTCTGATGCGTAATAAGTTATGGTGGACTGAGGGTCAGCAGGTCATTCTACTGCTTTCTCTCCTGTGGTGGAAATTTTAAAAAGGTGCGAGGAATCGGCGCCAGGCGCAGTTGTGATGGTAATGCCATCAATCCTGGAGATGTGAGGTCGACTTCCCTGTTACATGTTTACTGTTTTGAGAGTTATCCGTCATACTGGCCTTTGCTTTCAACACCTCTTCACTTTGATATGCGCCATCCTCCCTTCCTCTCCGAGAAAGAACCGGAAAGAGCGACGCGTTTCCCAGCCAATATCTCAAGCGTAAGGGCAGCATGGTTTACGGCTGTGTAACAAATCAACTGTATTGGATTGCAGTTTTTTTCTATTCTTTTTTTTTCTTTGCAGAGCGCGTAAAAATTGGAAAAATAGAACCACAATTTCCCTAAATTGGAAATTAATTTCAAGCACTGTGAATAAACTACGAGGTTTACGTGTTTTTATTAGTTTTTTTTTTATTCAAACTTAACGAAAGTGGTCTTACAATAGGCCCGTAAAACCGTAAAAAACTCGAGACGCCTTCAATACATTTTACGCAGCGTAAATGGACTCGATCCCTTCCCTGTCTGCGTATTTTTGAGTTGGCTATTTACTTCTGACCGGTCAGTGGCGGATCTGTTTGAAATTCAGTGAACGACAGCTGTCATCAGAGCAACATCAAAAAGCTGCGTCTGCCTTATCAGTTGGAAGAAGGCGCAGACATGCGGGCTTCGGACGCGTCGAGATGCTCAGCCCAGATAGGCCCGTCCTGGCATGCAGTGTGTGCAAATCTTCCAGTTTAACCACCTGGCTGCTAACGCGAGGTCCTAAAGAGTCTTCATGTGCCTTTTCTTTTATTATTTCCCACCTTCAGGTAAAACAAGAACGAAGGAGAAATACAGGGTAGTCTACACAGACCATCAGAGGCTGGAGCTGGAGAAGGAGTTTCATTTCAACAGATACATCACCATCAGGAGGAAGTCCGAGCTGGCTGTCAACCTCGGATTGTCGGAAAGACAGGTAGATCCATGCCACAATTAAACAAAACATCACTTACACCTGTCTTAAGTCAAATGCAGTAAGATTAAGAAGTATTTAAAGGATATAACAGGTGTCAAATAGGTACTTGTCACCATATGCTTGTCAAAATCTCAAATAGCTGATGTGCAGGCTGTAAAATTAAGTCACAATTATCATGACTTTAAATATATACATGCAGGATGAATTTAGATTAATCTAGATTTTTGTTGTAACCTATAATTATCTAAACTAAAATTAATTAAATTCCACTCAAAGCACGTACCATTAGTTTGGGTTTAATTGATGCATATTTCGTGGATGATTTGTAAAAAAAAAAAACTTTTTAATATGTCAACATTTAATGTTCTTGTATATTAAAAGACAAGTTATTTTGTTGTCGTACATTTAGAAATAAACACAATTAGTATTTTCACTTTGATTTTGTTTGTCATTTAATTCATTTCAGTTCTCATTTTGTTGTAAAAAAAACAAAAAAAAAAAAAAACAAAAACCTTTGCTTCGTTCTGCTTTTAAATCCCAGTTTGATTTATTTCGTAAGGACATGATCAGGCATGAAATGAAGATTTAAAACGTTCCTACTGAGAGAGAGAGAGATGAAATAAAGATTTGGTTTTCCTCTTTCTAGCCGCTGTGCGTAAAAAGTGCATCATGGACGTTACATTCAGCATTCGGGGGTGTATTTATTCACTTTTCTTATTTGTTTTATGCCTCTATCCAGGTGAAAATCTGGTTTCAGAACCGCAGGGCGAAGGAGAGGAAGCTGATCAAGAAGAAGCTGGGTCAGTCGGACGGCAGCAGCGGCTCCGTGCACAGTGACCCGGGTTCAGTGAGTCCCCTGCCGGTGCCGACGGGCTCCCTCAGCCCCACAGACATCCACGGCTCTATGTATCCTCCACAGGGAATGAGCACCTTGCCATCAATCGGGAATATACAGCAAGTGACAGTGACTCAGTGAAACAGTTCTTCCTGTGGATCATCTCTCATAACTGAGCACTCCGACGCGCTGCCGGGACTCCTCACAGGCAGCCAGAGGACCTGGACTCACGTCCTGAAGCACAAAGCTGCAGATTTACCTACAAATATTGATTTAAAAAGATAGAATAGATATAATAACGTGAGGATTACAAAAAGACAAAAAATCTACGTGTTTCAAAGTTTTTTAAAAGTTTTAAACTGTTTGTGAGTTAATAAGATATAAATATCATTTGTTGTTTTTTGTTTGTTGTTTTTTTTTTTTGGATGTGATGAAGAGTGTGAATAAAAGGAGAATTCAGGGATAAACCAGTGAATGTTCGGACTGTTTGTAGCTTAGTCACACTGGATAAACCACTTCGACTTGACAAATCATTTTCTATGTTTGCTGCACGATTCTGGTGCAAAGTGAAGCTGTTGATGGTACAGATAATTTCATAGTGTAAATAAAATGCTTTTTGCAGAACGTATGTTATTTTTCTTTTTTCTCTCCTTTGCTGTGTTTTGAATGATTTGATTAGTTTTTGTGCAAATATATAGCCATACACATTTTGGAGCAATCATGCTGACTGAATACAGTTTTCTACCTTTGTCCTATCTCATTTTCATTTAATTGTTTGACTATAGTCTGTGACTTTTACAACAAAGGTGTTGAGATATTTCACAAAGTTAAACTCTCAGGGTTGTGCTTTTTCAATGCAATTTTGGTTACTTCTGATAATGAAAAATTCATGGTTTTCTAAAGGATCATCAGCACAGGCTTCTACTCCAAACAAGTTGTTGAGGCCTTCATTCTGCTCCTTTTCCATCTTGACGTGGAGATGTTATACAACCACATTTGCTTTGATTTGAATTGTAATTGTATTGCCATGCTTGAGCCTGTGACTTGCTTTGTAATTTCTTACTGAAGCACAAAAAGTGTCCAAAAGTTAAGATAGAAATGTGGAGCTTAACATTACATCAACTGTCCTAATTTTTCCACATATGATAAAGATGTGTTGGTATAATCAAGCATGCCCTAATTTCATTTAGGGCTGGTTGGTGTGTAATTACCTGATGTAAATCATCATTTGTCTAGACAGACTATATTTCAGGAAAAGGGACTCTTCCTTATGTTGACCTGTGTTCATGTCTGAATTGAAAAAAGTTCATTTATTCCCCTGACAGCATGTCTCACAGTGCACAAGAGCCAGTGTCAGAGGGGTCAGATATATAAAGCATATATTACTCACACAGACACAAAACACTCCAAATGAGGGAGACATCAATTCAGAGCAAAGACTCCTGAAGTGCCACAAATGTGACTGGAATTACATGAAATCAGATTTGATAACTGACAGAAAACAGAGAAACCCTAACTCACAACATGAATACAAAAACATAGATCTAGATGAATAAAAAAATACAGAAAAACACTGTTGAATAAAATACTGAATTAGTCATATAATCAAATTTAAATGTGAACGGGTAAAAAAAAATCAAAAATCAAACACCACAGCGATATATGAGATAATGTAGGATAAGATAATTTATTTGTCCCACAATGGGGACATTTGCATGGCTGTAGTAGCAGTAGAAAGTAACAAAAGAGTAGCAAAGGAAAATTATACAAATAATACATGACAAATCAGGTGCATGGAAAAAAACGCAGATCATAATATATAAACATGATAATAACAGTGAGATTATTCACATTCTTACATGATGAAATTTTATAAAAGACACTGTCCAAAAGTGGCTTGAAAAAAAAAAAACAAAAAACAAACCCAAAATCAAAAAAAGCTCAAATTTAACATTAAATTAATTGATTTTTATCTGGTATGCCCTACTGTTGTAACTCATCCAAACTGACGATTTTAATGGATTCTAATCGCATTTGCATTATTTCTAATCTGTTGAAAACTCAGCAGCCCCTCTGAGTGCGAACGACCAACGTGGGCGCGCTTTTAAACGGACGTGCGCGTCCCCGCCGCAGACGTCATGAGCGTCTTACTACCCAACATGGCGGACTTTGATACCATTTATGAGTTAGAAGACGAAGAGGATGAGCACGTAGTGAGCGAGGAGCACTTACCCAGATACTGCCCGGAGCCCGTGGTCATGCGAGGGGCCGGCCACATCACCGTGTAAGCAGAGCCGCGTCCGTCGCTCCTGTCTGTCCGCCCGTCGCTCTGTTATCCTCCGCCTCAGTTAGCTGTCGCTAGCCTGCGAGCTAACGCAAATCACAACAACTAACAGTTAGCCATATGTTTCCGCTTTATACCCGTTGTTACACCATAAACTCACCTTTACTGCTTTATATCCCCCGAACCAGCCTCACAGCCGGCGGCGCGCCGACTGATACCTGCGGCTGTCAAGTTTATGTGTTAACTAAATCTTTTCTCCTCCATCTTCATCATCCTCGTGTTTTGGCAAACTTTGTTGGAGCATATCATCGAGACCACCGACTTGATGCTTGACCTGGCGCAGTTTGATTTAGTTTACAATGAAAGGTCAGCCCCTTCACCACCCTAAAGCCGAGCAGATTCCCAGCGTGGCTCTAAATCATCGTTATCAGATCATCCTTCTGTCTTTTTCCTTTAACCTGACGAGTAGAGACGGCTTGAGCTGCTCTGAATCCAGATGAATCTGACATGTCAGCTTTAAAATGCAGCCTCAATGCCACAGATCACACAGGCTGCACAAGACAAATACACACTCTGCTATCTCTCTATAGACTTGTTTACATGGGCCCAGACCTGAATTTCAACAATCACAACGATTTCTGACCGAAGAAGATTCAGAGAAGCTTGTTTATGCATTTATAGGAGTAGGTTGGAGTATTGTACCAGTGTGTTTAAAGGTGTCAGTTAAAAAAATAAATAAATAAGCTACACACCTCCAGAGTCTTCACCAAGACAAAGAGGATGTGGAGTACAGAGCTTCAATCTCTGCACTGGCTGATCCAAAGGATCAACTTTAAAATCTTACTTCTTGTCTTGGGTCAAGGTACGAGTAGATATATGAAACATCCAGACCTCAGAGGTCCTCAGGAAGAGGTTTACGAGTTCCCAGAGCCAAACAAGGTTCTTTAGTTCCTCTGCTCCTCACCTGTGGAACAAACGTCCTGAACACCTGAGCACTGCTGCTTCTTTTAAATCAGGTCTTACAATACTATGATTTGCTCAGGATTCCAGTAAACAATAGATTTATCTTATTTTATGCCCTTTATTTTATTAAATGCTTTACTTAATTATGTTCCTGTTGATCTCTTTCTTGATTGCTTTGTTTTAATGTATACGTTTGGAAAGCCTTGTGTCTGGATGCCGGTATATGAATAAATTTGCCATACCTATTATAATACTATATAATATATAACACAGCTTCACCCCCCTCCCACGTGATGACGTGTACCCTCTAAACACAATCAGTTTGCACTGTTTGGCTAAACTTGTATTTTATTCATGGAAAATTAATGTTTTCATTGAAAGCAAAACATAGTGCAAGTGATTAAAAAAAAATGGAGCATTTCACATCCAGTTAGGCTGATCCATAACATCTCAATAACTTGCAGACTCCATAAAAAAGAACAAGGAATGGTTCATTGATCCAAGAAAAAAGACATCTGAATATTGTTTTAGATTCTGAATATCCAAGTTTTTATTGTGTGTAATGTCATGAAATGATCCAGAGAATCTGAAAAAAATCTCTGAGCAAATGACAAGGCCAAAGTAGCTCGCTGCTGCATGGAATCAGGGACATTTTCAGAAACCACAGTCTGTGTCCACTGACCAAACTGTATGATTCAAAGAAGAAGCTCGATGTGTGCTCACATTTGGTGCCCCATAAAACCGAATCTCCAGTGGACCCGGGTCTGTGGAGTCCCTCCAGTCCTGCCTCAGACAAGAAGTAAAATCAGTTTCTTCAATTTCCAAATATTTGCATTTTCAAAATGAAGAGATGCTACACAGTTGTAATGATGGCGTTGTTTTACAAGCTCATGATATCTGTTAACTTCAACATATGATAAATTTGTTTCCATTTCCCACTGAGATGTAAAGACTTGAGTTTTGTTTGTGACCTCTTCCAACTCTGTGTTAAAGGTTATGAAGACTGAAAGACTGACCATTCATGACAGTCCTCTCTCATGTTCTAAATCTTTTCTCTTTCAGTTTGAACTTCACTGGACATCTCAGTGAATGCAGTGTCAGTTAAAACCGAAACCCGGAAATTGTCACTTTTGTGTTGAATTCACTGCAAGAGAGCTGCCATGCTCTCTGTAAATTGCTTAAAATTGGTGCACATTTATCGAAATCATTATCAGCCAACAAAGTAAATCAAAGTCCAATTTTTTTCACGTGTATTCTAGATTTATATTGAATTTCTCTTTTGTGTCCAAATGTGTGTTGATTCAAAATACAAAATAAGTAGAAACATCAGTTAATGTTTCCATACAGTTTGTAAATTTGATGAATAATTAAACAAATGCATGATTAATTCTTGTTAACAGGAAATTACCGGTGAGCATTGTTGTGTTACTACTATGCATTTTTCAGTTTGTAGCATCCCTTGAAGAACCGAAAGCAAGGATAAATGTGTGTTTTTTTGTTTAATGTCTCTTTCCATGAATATCAGTTGAAAATCATACAGTGTGAGTGTTGGTTTGTGAGTCAGCTTCTGTTCTGCTTGTTTTTGCTCATATTGCAGTATGAAGACTTTTATTGTATGTTAGAAACCTTCTCATTTGCATACTAAATGTTTGCTCTGTGGTTCCATTTTCAGGTTTGGACTGAGCAACAGATTCGACACAGAGTTTCCCTCTGTTCTCACGGGAAAGGTACAGTTGCTCCCGAGTTTTCTTGCACTTCAGGCTTGCAGGCTGCTTTCTGTTCAAATCCAAGTGGGAAGAATTAAGCAATTAAAGGCGCAGCGATCCCCTTTGTTCCTTTGGGCCTTTAACGGCCCCAACTTCCCCAAACCGCCCCATTCAAACTTCCCCGAGCGGGTTTGATCTGATGGAGATGCATTATAAGTAACGCGGCACACCGCATAGAAAGGAGCCTGAATGTGCTGCTGTCCAGCTCTGTAAATGAGTAAGCCGTCCGTGGGGACGGGTTGGCGGGGACCCCAGTGTTCTGGATGGTCCAGCTCCAGGTGATAAAATAATGAAATGAAGCCTCTGCCCTAGACAAGAAAAGAAAGCTTCCTGGGTCGGACGCAGAAACACAAAAAGGCTGCAGGGGTAAGAGCGGGCCGAGGGAAGTGTGGGGCAATAAAAAGTACCTTCAGTATTGTGACCCAGGGTGACATGTGATGGATGAGGTCACAATTATGATGATTGAAGGGTGCAGATCAGGCCCTGCTGGGCTTTATTCTGAGGTCTTTGGCTGTTTGCAAAGAGACCTTTGCATCCTGTCATAAAAGATTACGACCCCGGTTTTATGGCGTACAGACTCACCGAGGAATGAGCATCCATTCAAGTTGTTTGGCCGACACTGCCACAGGCGCTGAGCTTATCTCTCCTTTGACTCCCTCTTTGCCTTGAACAGTCTGGCGCTCGGTTAGCAAGTCGGGGGCCATCGTATTTAGAGAGCTCATCCCAGGACAACGTCTGCAGATATCTACCTGTTGGTTTTCCCAAAGTCTTTGATCTTTGAGCTCGGGTTTCTTTCCACCAATCAAGTTGAAAAAAGCATTTAAAGCGTTTCTCGATCTCGACTATTCCCTCATCATTAAAGCAACCACTTTTCGTGTCCATGCTTTCTCATTTTAGGTAGCACCAGAGGAATTCAAAACCAGCATCGGCAGAGTGAACGCGTGCTTGAAGAAGAACCTGCCTGTGAATGTGAAATGGCTCCTCTGCGGCTGCCTGTGCTGCTGCTGTACAGTCGGCTGTAGCCTGTGGCCCGTTATTTGCCTCAACAAGAGAGTAAGTCTCAGACCTCCCCGGTTCGACTCTCCCTTACATCAGCGCTGATTGCTCAGGGGCTGTTATAGCAATTCAGCTGCATTGATCTGGGTGTAGGGGGTAATAGCTACTCGTGTTCAATTAGTGGCTCTGTGTAAAAATGATGCATTGCGCAGTGCAGCTCCTCTCCAGCTCAAGGGTGTGTCGTTTAAAAGTGGGGTTACCCTCTCAGAATTGCTGGCAAGAAAGTGGAAATTACTGGCTGGTAAATTGCGAGTCCAGTCCATAAATCCTCACACTGTTGCATTTTACTGATACCTGTTAAAAATCTGCTCTTTCCCCGCCTGCATTAATGCATTTGTTTTCTCCTCCTAAAGACAAGACGCTCCATTCAGAAGCTTTTAGAATGGGAAAATAACCGACTATACCACAAGGTGAGACAGATGCCAGCCCCAACCCCAGCACCTGTGTGGAAGTGTTTAATTGTCTGTGTCAGTGCGAGTGTAAGCTGAGTACGGCCGTGATGGATCACGGCCATTTATCTGTTTCTTAACCTCTCTCACCCGCCGCACCGGGCCCTCAGAGCCGTTTGAGTCAGATCTGGTGCACGAGGCTCTGAGAGGATCACGGGGTCAGCCGTAAAAGACTATGTTAATTTTGTTTTGTCTCGCAGCAACAAATTACAGCTAGTAGCTGTGCAAAGGTATAAAGGAAGCTCTTCAGGGTGTCTGGCCACAGTTTGACCCCAGCCAGACCAGACAGTCCTGCTCTCAAAGTCCCCTGACACTGAAGGCAGATTTCAGACAGACCTGCCTGTGTGTGTGCGCGTGCATGTGTGTGTGTGTGTGTGTGTGTGTGTGTGTCGGTTTAAAGTTGAAAGAGATGTTGCCTCATTGTGTCTTCTCTTCTCTCATCAGCTGGGCCTACACTGGAAACTCAGTAAAAGAAAATGTGAAAGCAGTAATATGATGGAATATGTAAGTGGATGGATAAATCACGTTGTTGCTGTGGAACATGTTGGTTTATTTCTACTGCTGAATAATCTCCACGTTATCCTCCCCGCCGAAAGATCAGCCGTTTAATCTGGAACCAGTGAAAGATTAGATCAATGCTTTACCAGCACCAAAGTAATCATCTTGTGAATTAATCTTCTAAATCTTTTAAATGTCTCAACTGAAAAAACTAAACAGCCAAAGTGTTACAAATAGTTCTTCAAATAATTAATTAATAAGCAGACTTTTAAATTTCTTTCTTCAACAAATGAAATGTTCAAATAGCCTCATTAAATTTTCTGTAGTTACTATTTAACTTTGCCACTTTTCTCATCTGATCAGAACAATTAAAAAAAAAAATCTGTGAGGTAATATTTGGTGTTTCTGCTGTTGTGTGCTCTGAAATGCTGACAGCTGTTGTGTTTCTCTCCCTGCAGGTGATTCTTATAGAATTCTTACCCAAATATCCTATATTTCGACCGGACTGAGCGGGCTGGCGGCGGACTGGACACGTGGCCCTTGACTCTTCTCCTCAGTGCCTTGTATATAATACAGTATGTTGTGATGAGGGTCTGCACTGGCGTCTCCCATCTGACGGCCCCGTACATCTCCCTGTACCTTGTACATTACAATTTGCGACACTGTCACTTTGCTTTAGAGCAGATTTTGCACATTTTCCCCGACGGAACTAGACCTTGTCCCCTTTGTTGCACTCTTTTTTTCTTTTTTTTTTTTTTGGTTACATATTTGAAAAAGCAAGTGAAAACTCGAAAAGTGCATTTACCCCAAAGAACCATCAGCCTGTCTCCCGTAGATTATCTCAGTAATCCCTCGCAAAGAATGTGATGCCTCCACCTTCCGTAACTACCCTTGCCTTATGTATGGTTTGAAAAAGAAATAACTCCTCGTGTGACGGGCGGAGGGAGACTCGGGGCGATTCGACAAGTCTGTGCGTTTAACATGCGATTTGTTGGGTCTCCACTTCTTTGCAGGCAGATGGGATGGTTGGATTTGCCTAACGTACAGTGTACGTCCACCCTGTGTTTGACCTTTAACCCCCTCTGTACATGGGAACTAGCTAGTAAAAGACCTTGACCTGTAAATACCATGTTAGAATAAGCTGTACAGTGGTCTACCATTGTTTACATAAAGTTACTTAGTTCTTTAGTTTTTCTTTTGCCAATATATTGCTGTACCATAGTTTTGACTAATGAAAGATGTCTATGTACCTTTCTAGTTTATATGGACCTGTTTACCTTGTTAAGCCATATAGTGACTATGTACCTGATGCCAGAGTTAGGACCGATTATTGCACTCGAGCCCAGGCGAACGTCAGGATATCAGACTCGTCCTGGACATTCATCCGGTGACGACAGCGGTTCACGTTACACGGTGGTCTTTGCCAATGAAGATGATGCTCAGTGATTCGTCATCTGTTAAAAAAAAAAGACTGGAGATGGTTGGAAGATTATTATCTCTATACTTCCACTCATGTTTTTGTTCAGTTTATCCCGACTTTGCATTGATTTTGTAGTTTTATACTTCTCCCCCGTGCTGTGTTCGAGGTCCTCCCGATGTGTTAGGGAACACATGTATCTCCAGTCCACGGTGTGTCAAGCAGACGGCTCCTTCGTTTCAACCCTCCTCTCCAGTGTTGCTGTTATTTTCCTGGATCTTAGTCAACAGACTGCTGCATTGCGTTGCATTAGAGTGCCTCTGGAGTAGTTGCAGATTCAGGGGAGAGCAGACTGAAATCTGTGCTCCTCTTCTGAGGAGACTTCAAATCCTCCTCCCAGCATTGTCCCTGTTACAATTCCTGTACATGTCTGTCATGAAGACCTAATCCCTGCGGACAGAGAAAATAAACATGTTGATTTTGAGCGCTGCGCCTCTTCTCTGCCCTCTGAAACCACCCCGCGCGTATCTGGTGTCACGCGTGACGAACGGCGTGTCATCTCAGTGAAAACGGATCAGGGCCGACCTCCGCCGAGGCGCTCCGCTGTTTGTCATGTTTAACAAGGTGTTGAATCGTTAACTTTAACAAGACAGCCTGCAATTACTCAACACATTTGTAAAACTGGCTTGTTACTATAACCCGCCGCTACTTCCTTAATGCTGCACACACCAGCGGTCAGGGAGCAGGAGACACGACACACACGGCTCTACAGTAGCTCATTTCACTACAAGACCCCCCCCTGCAGCCCCCCCCCTTAAAGCCCTGGAGTGGAGGCTTCACTTCAGGGTGGTTTATTTTATGGTCCTTTGTTTTGCTGTTTTCACATCCACTGTCTGCCTCAGTGGAAGTTTTGAGGAAGTCTTCACAGCTGCAGTCGTTGAATCCTTTTTGACCACTACCATGTGCGTACATTGAAAATGGTCTTTCTTATTGCTGAAGGCTTTGAAACTGCACAAGGATGGATAATTGAATGGGAATCTCTTGAAATGTGGTGTAAACACACACATTTCACTATTCCAGGTTACATTTACATTTAAAAGCTATACTAATAAATTATACTGAGTGTATATTTGAAAATAAATATTGTCACTTTGTAGTGGTTTTCTTCTGTATAGCGCTCATATTCACCGTAGTGTTAATGCTATAATAAGAAATACTACAGAAGTACTTGGTCATATGTGGCACAATTATTACCATTCTCTTTGTTCAGTTGTATTTCTACTAAATTTAAATTGTAAGTTTAGAAGAAAATATAAATACATGCTCAACTTACCAATTTTGTACAAGCTCTATATAAAAAAAGGAAAACTCAATTTGCACTTTATTTTGATTACTAAGGAGTCTTTACTTCAATTACAAGTTGTGATATGAGCCACAAAAAGACTTAACTATGACATTTATCCGTTTTTGTGATTACAAAGCGTTAAGATGGTTATTCAAAAGGATTTTTGAGACGCTGTAGTTTGAACTTTGTGATTGTAATTTTAAAATCTACAGAAAAATAATTTATATTTATATAGATGCCATTTCAGACAGAAATGAAGCAAATCTGCTCAAAACCATTTATAATTCTCCAATGTGAATATGTGCTGCTAAAATTACTTTACATTTCTATTTCATGATACAGTCAGACGGAAAACTTTGAGCACAGTCTTCACAGAAAATGATCACAGTGAAATGTCATTCATTTTCTAATAAAATCTCAGTATTGGGATGTTTTCCAGATAAAAACCCTTAGTGTAGCAATATTGAGTTGTATGAAAATAAATCAAATGTTAAAAACAGACTGTGCAAAAATGTGGGTAAATTTGGATCTTCAAATTGTACATATTCTGTTAATCCAATAAGCTTCGCTTCACTACTGTGTCCATCAGATATTTATTAACCCAAAATGATGTTGATAAAAACACCCAATCATTTATAAAAGAAACTAGTGATAATTTGAGTGTGTGTGTGACTGTTGAGCGGAGAGGAACATCCTGTATGCTGCTGCTTCACTGTCAGATCTGGACACTTCTTTATTAACTGTGTCCACAAGGGGTCAGACTGAACTGTCTGATAAACTGTACAGCCATGCAGTCAGATCCCAGACATTCTGTGATTTCTCCACAATAATTTATAATCTCCTCTCATCTACAAAGGACAATGTCAAGTCTCTTATAACTTTAATGTTTCACTTAGTTGTTTTACTCATATCTGTTGCTGCTCACTGCAGGCTTTGAATTACACAGTTTGAACTATGAGTGGGGAAAAAAACATCCACGATTATGGATTTTCATCATGCATTTCTAGTTATGACACAGGGTGGCAGTCTGGTGCAGTGGTTTGCACTACTGGCTCTCAGCAAGAGGTCCCTGTTTGATGACTTCTCCTTTTTGAGCTGCATATAAAACAACTGGTGATGCATTCAAAGACAACATGGTATGGTTAAGAAGTTTCAGAGCCTCTCCACTCTTCATGTTCAGTGCAATAGCTTGTTACATTAACCCAGTGAAATTATCTGTGATTGGAGTGTCTGATGTTTTTTTACATCATTAGATATTATTGAAGAATTTTAGGAACCAGAGACCTTAAAAATATGGCTCCTCATGTTGGTTGAATACATCAGTAAGTCATTTGTTTCATATCATTATTACTGAAATTGTGATTTCTGCTTTTTTTACTTAAGTTTTTTTCTGAATGTCTTGAGCAATTAGGCAGTGAGGTTAACTGTGGAGTCTGTAACGGATCCATTTATAGATTTCCACTTAAGCTTAACTGGTTTCTATTGAAAACCTGCCTGTCAGGTCATTCCCACTCTGAAAACCACCGCTGTAGATGACGGTTGATGCGTTTAGTGGACAGAAACACAACTCCAACTTTATCTGATGTGATTTTATTGAACACGATGAAACGGTGCGCGAGTTCGTTCGTACACAGATTATTCCACAGCCTCTCTGAACCGTTCAGTGAGTCTCACTGAAGACTGGGAACGTGCCGGTGCTCACTCATCGTGAATGATTCCTATAAACAGTAATCACGAGGGAAACACACTTTTTGATAGAGTGGAATTTTAAGGCAAGTATACATTCTGGTTTGTCCTTCACTATCTACAAGGCACCCACTTTTCAAGAGCCGGTTCGCCGTTCGGAAATAAATGATAGATGATACAGAGACGTGTGTCATTCAGGTAATAAATTAAAGCTGCTGAAAGTCTCATTAATGGGGACAACCTTTGATTATGATCATAATTGGCTTCAGATTAGGGAATATACACAGATTAGAGGTGGGTTTTCGGATCACTTTTACAGCTTGAGGAAGACTCACTCTCACATATCTCACTTCTGAAGTGCCTTTACAGTGACCTCTGTGTTGATCTTTTTTTCTTAATGATACACCGAGGTTGTAATAAAAGAATGTGAAAGTTCAGTCTGACTAAAGCTAAATGTGTCAAACAGTAACTACAGGAGGATTTTCCATCTTTGGCTTGAGTCTACAGTCAGCAGCCACTTTCTTAAATGTATTCATCGATAAATCCTTTTAACATCTGTAATCAACACGTCATCTTTATATACTGTGGATCTGAATCGCTTGAATCAAACCATCAAATAGCACAATGTTGAACAGGTAAATATACAGACGGGTTAAAAACAGGATTAAAAAGGTGTTTGAAAACAACAGTCCTTCCAGTTCGTCCTCAGCATAAAACAGTATGATTGTCATCTTCTTTGTACCCTGATCGAAACGTGTGTGCACCACAAACTGAAACCAGCTGGTGTGACACCTGAACATCATTTCTGCTGTACATGTGATGATTCTTCCAGTTCACGCATGTTCTGCGTAACATCGATCTGTCATGGAAGAATGAGACCAAACCGGTGAAAGAATGAATGGCAAGTTTTGCAGTGGAGAATGCAACTGAGCACAGTGTGTGTGTGTGTGTGTGTGTGTGTGTGTGTGTGCAGAGGTGACGTGGAAGGGAGCGGGGTTGATTCCGTCACACGAGGCTCCCCGGCCAGGACACCACAGTCAGCGTGACTTTGTTCTTCTGCAGCTTCAACATGGGGATCAGAGACGAGTTGTTCATTCCGACCGTGGTCGCTCCGTTCACCGCCACGATCTCGTCACCGCACCTGCAGGGGGCAGCAGAGAGCATCGTTCGATAAGGAGGAGGAGAAGAAGAAAAGACTGCGCTGAAGTCTGCAGCAGGCCTCTGTGGTCAACTCACTTGAGGCGTCCGTCGAAGTGAGCCGGCGTTCCAGGCACGATGGTTTTGATGAAGAAGGGCTGCTGGCCGTGACTCTCCTCGTAGCCTCCGACGATGCTGAAGCCCCAGCTCTCGCTGTTGGTCTTGTGCAGGACGATGTCACGGCACCAGTGCATGTGGCTGGAAAGACGAGCGATGAGACTTTGACGACAGAAGGCCACACTTGACCCCAAAACACAGCTGCTGGCGTCCAATCCAGAACCAGCCTGGCTCACTTTTTGCTGAACTGAAACAGTGAAGGCTCTACCTGGGTAATCCCAGCCAGCGAGTCCACAGGGGCGTCCAGTTGAGGCCGTCGTCGCGGAGGTCGTCCGCGGGGTCCAGCTCGTCCTTGTTGGCGGCGTCGGCGTCGTCCTCCGGGTCCTCGGAGAGCGTCTGGATGACGCGGAGCACCACCTGCGACTGAGCCGTCTGGGCCTTCAGCGCGGAAACGGCCTCGTTGTAGGTCAGCTGGGTCAAATCCACGCCATTGATGCTCAGGAGCACGTCGCCTGAAGGACCACAAACACAGTCAGACTCACTTCTCTTTCATTTATTTATTTTTTTCAGCTTAGATCATTAGAACTGAAGCTGAAGTCGGTCCAACCGGCTGAATAAAAGCCCAGCACCTCCGTCCCAGTCAGTGTGAAGCCTCTTTCTCAGCTCACATCCTCTGTTTAATGGCCCTTAAGCAACACATTGTCTCTCTGAATAGAAGCAGGAAAAGAGAGGGAAGCCCTAAATTACAGCTATAAAGATTTGAGGACCAGATCCTGAGATTACCATTTTTATTTCCCTGGTCGTCATTTCATTTTATACTTCACTCTCCTATCTTTTCCATCCTGGTTTAACTAAGAAGACAATCCTATCAATTGCTTTTGATATCCTTATCAATTAATATTTAACTAAATGACAAAAATCAGTGTTGTTCTGTTAATGCAATGTATTTCCAGAGTTCAAATGACAAAATGTATTTATTTCTGAATAACAGGTTACATTTTTCAATTTAAAAAACTCTACACATTTTTTTTCTAAGATCAATATAAAAATCCTTACAGTGTTTTCAAGCTCATATTCTAAAAAAACATAAAAACTGAGTTGCGGACTGTTAAATCTTAAATAGCAACAGAGCGATAACAGTGTAAATTATTGAAATGATCAGGTTTGTGTTGCGCCAAATCTCTCCAATAAAAAAAACAAACACACAAAAAACTCAATAAAAAATGTTAGAGATTTTTTTTTTTGCTATCAATGCAATTCAACGTAGATTTGTGAGTTCAGATTCTCAATTTAATTTTAATTATTTAATATTTATTCTGTTACATTATTTTAAGTCTCTTCTATTCATTCGGCATGTTCTTTCTGTGTGGAGCAATGCAACAGAAAATTTATCTCTGGGATGAGCAAGTATTTCTATTTTATTCTATTCGATTTAGTGGACAATTTGACATAAATGAGAGTAAAATGACAGCCTCTGGATGTTGGACTGTTGGATGGAATGTAAGGACGTGTTGAGGGATGGGAAATACGAGCAAGAGCTTTAAAAAAAAATCTGTAAGACTGATTTATCCTTTACTGATATAAACACCATTATAAAAGTAATTAAACAGAATTCCTTATAACCTCTTGGGCTTCCAGATGGTTGGTTTTTGCTTTGTACCTCTTTTAATGGTGCCGTCTCGGTGCAGGCAGCCGATAGGCTGCACGCTGGTGATATAGACGGGCAGACGGCTGCGGCAGTCCCTCCCTCCGGCGATGGTGATGCCCAGAGAGAGCCGAGGCTCCTTCTTCAGGCTCACAGTTTTCTCCTGACTGGAAAACCCACCTGGAGGATCCTGCGCGGAGAAACACAATGTAAACACGTCCATCAGTGTTTTAATTGTACATGAAATTTCACAGCTCTCCTTGTTCATGCCGGTTAATTTAACAGGCAGCACATTAGGCCTGAGCCTCTCCGGGATCCTTTCCCTTAATTGATCCCACTCAGAAAACCACTTGTAGAAACAAATGTGAAACATCTGAGATGAGGCTGAGAGGTACGGGCTGGAGGGAGCGTGTGAGGATCAGCACTCGGCTCTCGTAGTGGAAAAGATGTGTGGAAAATGACAACTTCTACCAGGCTCCTTGTTGCCCTCCGGAGTCTATAAACCATCAGAAGGGAAGCTCGGGGGAGGCGGGGGTCCTTCCTCCCCACAGCAGGGAGCCCATCCCCCCCCCCCCAACAAGACGAAAAGACTCGGCTCTGCAGGCGAAAGCTAACTGTTACCAGCTTTGATCCTCTGCCTCCCAGAGAAGCAGCCAAAAAAACAACAAGACAGTGGCCCCGCAGCGGCAGAGCGAGCAGCACCCGGGGTCTTTTGATCAGGACAGAGGGAGGCCCCAGAGGAGGGCTTTCATCTCCGCTCACCAACGCAGGTGTCTGCTCTCAAAGCTTCTCACCCCCGGCTGGGGGGGGGGGGTGGCTGCTGTTCTCTCTACACACAGTGTATGGTACGACGGAGTGAGAGATCGTCACCAGTACGCTGAGTAAACAGACACACGTCGGATTGGTAAGACTCTGCGAGCCGCGCTGTAAAAGGACAACAGCTGGAAACGGGACAATGTGGACAGGAGATATGTGTTTTCAGACAGCCGGGGGTGGGGTGGGGTGGGGTGGGGTGGGGTGGGGGTGGGGGTGGGGGGGGGCTTCCTACCTTCATGTAGGTGGAGCGGCGCCTGAAGTACTGCGGCTCTGGAGCCCTCCTGGCTGCTCTGCCGCTGCCCCCGTCGTCTGGAGCCTCTGCAGGTCTCATCACCACAAAGTTCACTCGCACCTCGCTGCCCTGAGAAGATGGAAGAGAAAACTTTAACACATTTACCGAACGAAAGATCATGGATCAATGGGGGAAAAAAAAAACAACACTCAAAGCATCCAGCCAACCAATTCTTATTTCATTTGAAAGCTTTTGGAAGGAATTGGAAAAAAACACATCCTGGATGTTGTGCCTGTTATTTGTGGTTCATATTGTAAACTTCACTCGTCTTCTCCGGGTCTGTCGATTACCTGTATGATCTGGGCGGCGCTCTCGGGTGTACCGTGGCGCAGGTCGTGTCCGTTGATGGCCAGCACTTTGTCGTTGTTCCTCAGCTTTCCGTCTTTGGCGGCCAGGCCGCCGGACAGCAGGTCCAGGATGAAAACCCCGCTCTCGTCCGACTTGCGGATGAGCTTGATGCCGAGCGGCTCCGTGCGCTGGCTCTTCATCAGCGTCACCTGCAGCACCGTGCCGGGGTTGTGGCTGGAGGCGGCGTTGCCGTGGGGACCGAGGGAGGGCTGCGGGGCGCCGGGCGCGCTGGAAGTGGACGGGTGGTGGTCGGAGCGCTGGTCCCGTATTTTGAAACCTTTCTCTTGCATGACGGTGAGCCTGAGGAGGGACGGCTGCTGCAGCACCGCGATGGCTCTGGAGTGAGGGACCGCCGCCAAACTGACGTCGTTCACCTGGAAACACAGACGAAGGATGGTCAGAATGTTCTCCAAAATAACTCTATTAAGAGTGACACTGTGCTGTGGTTAGCGCTCCTGACGGTGAGAAACTCTGGTCCGACATGCAGGGGACTTTTATGTCAGTTTTAATATATTCACCATACTTGGAAAGCTGTGGAAAGTAGAAAATCCGCGTGCAATTCAAGGAGGACACAAAGATCACATTTACTGCTCTGAGTGATGGATTCTTTCTTCACTGTATCTTATTACACCAAGAAACTTTCCCGAAAAAAGAGAGAGAGAGAAAAAAAAATCTGCTATTGTTTGACGTCCTGAAAACAGCCTGTCAGCTGGAAGGCTTTCCCCCTCCGTTTTTCATTTCCTGGTGTGGGATTGGTCGGCTTTAGGACGAAAGCTATTTTCCAGAGGACACGCTGAGGCTGAAACTGTCTGCGAGCTCAGTTTACAGCGGTGCCACATACCAGGACGGCCGCAGGCTGGAAACCCAAGCAGGAGGATGTGGCAGGGATAGTGGAGATCACGGCATATTAAAATATCTAATAAGTCATTTTCTGCAGACTCGCTCATCTCCCGAAGAAACCAAAATGTTTTTTTTAAACAACTCATTCACAAATACTGACAGATTCCGTTGCACTGCGCCGATTTTGCTGCATGTCCTACATCTACATAATTAAATGGTGTTCCCTCTCATTACACTATCCCATTTAATTTTTGTGTCTCCTCTTCTTCTCTGATCCTCTCGGAGCTGAAAGCTGCTCATAAAGTCACGCCATGTTTGTGTCGGGCAACAACAACCACGCCTCATTACCATGGAGATAAAACTTGTTTATCCTGAATATCTACTTTTCCCCACTCGCTGCTGAAAAGTGTTTACAGTGCCGTGAGAATGCAAATGAAGGGTGTCTGTGCAAAGCAGTGACGGCCCGAGCGGGAGCAAGGTCTGAATGCTCCGGAGGCCCGGGACTCGACACCGCCGCTGACGTGACCACGGCCGTTTCTTTATCCGGCTTCTGGGAGCCTCTCACCTCTAAGATGTGGTCCCCCGGGGCCAGCCTGCCGTCGCGAGCTGCCAGCGAGTCCCGCACTATCTCCTGGATGACGATGTTTCCCAGCGGCGTGTCTTTCCCCCCCACGATGCGGAGGCCCAGCTCCTCCTCCGGCTCGTCTCGGAACAGCTCCACCACGTTGGCCTCCGCCACCAGGCTGGAGCGCAGGGGGGTGTTGTCTGGAGGGGAGCGCATCAGGGAAACACACAGAGTCAACACCACGGCAGTTTCTGGTTAGGAGACAAATGGTTCACTGAATCTGGCTTTAAAATAAAAGTGACATAAAGATAAGATTTGATTTGATCATTCCTTGTCCATTGGTAATATTGTACTTTTAGACTGAGGGGTGAAATAAAAATACAATAGCAAAACAATTAAAAGGAAATACGGTAATGATGCACACAGACCAGAAAGAGGCAAGCAATCTGATGTGTCGCTTACATGAATTCTGATCGGATCAGAAACCGTTACGCCAGATTGGGTGGGTTAAATCTAATCAGAGATTTTAATTGGATTGACATTAAATCTGTTTGTTTATGATCTATGAGGCATGAATAAGTGAGGACCATAAAAATGCAGGGTCTCTCTCGTATCTAGCAGTCATTTTTCCTATCAGACATCAAGCAAAATGAAGCTCAGGATAAAGGAGAAATCCAGAAAAACAAAAACAGCCTGAGATGTTAAAGCCTCTTTTCCATCTCATTTCTTGTACTTTATGCATATTCTGGACTGAAATGGTGAATGGATTGGACTTTCCCACTTCTTCAGCAGCCCTGAAAGCTCTTCACGTTATTAATCACTGTCACAGTGTTTTTTGCTCGAGGACACTACAGCATTTAGACAGAGTGGAGACGCGAGCTTCCACCCATGTGATGGGAGGACAACCTGCTCTACAAACCTTTTGCCTCCCAAACTATTCATTTACACCAAATCACTTTATCAAACCTGAAATTCCACTTCACCAGCCGATCTCAACAATCTGACACTGACAGACTTAACTCCCCCAACTGCTTGTAATAAATTAACTGAATTACTTAATATGCGGCGAGTTATACTGTGCACAGCCTGGGACAGTAGATAAGGAGGCAATCGTGACCCGCAGGAAGCCTGAGAAAACAAATGTGTTATCTTCCTCAGTCAGCGAGGCTGAGAGCGCTCATTGTGCGAGTGTGCAGGTGACGACTGTTCTCATACAGCCCAGATAATCAGGTGTTCTCCCGGCAACCGCGACGGAGACTCAGCAATAGTTCAGAAACTGACCAATCACACTGCAGCGTGTGTGACTCTTGACCAATTGTGGTTCTTGAGGAGAAACCAGCAGTGTTCTGCAGACTCCTCACATGTCTGATAAGTAGATCGGGCTCTTGGTTATTCTAAAAGCGTCGACTCCTTCAGTTGTTTTTAAAATGTCCCCGATTTAGTTCCCATGAATTCACTGGCGGATGTTTGAGAAAAATTTGTTGAAATTCACAACACCAAAAAAGAAAACACAGTCAGAGGAGACAATGAGGGATAGGGGCGGGAAGGTGGGGGTATGCAAAACATTTGGATTCCGAAAAAAAAAAAACCCTTATCTGTGGTGAAAAGAATTAGAAAGCAGGACAATCCTCATCCAAGGTGCCACTAATAACCATCCTGACTGTCGGATAGTAACTGTGTTTCCATGAATCACATCGATTTGTCCTCAGACTGTAATTCAACGTGTTTTGTTTCCTCTGCAGAACTAATCAATCCTCGGTTCAGTGTCACAGCAATGCCGTGTGGCACTTTCTCCATCCAATCTGAAACTTGACACAAACAGGCCGAACGGAGGAGCGTCTGCGTGTCGGCTGACCTCCGTCCGGGTTCTACGTTGCTGTTGATCAAGTAACCAACAAATACATTGTGGTTCAAAATGCATTTAGACCATTCTGATAGAAATGCTGAATATGCTTTTTAGTAAACTTTTTATCAAAAGCAGATCAAACTCCAAACAAAAGAAAAGGCGGCGATTCTCTCCAACATTTTGGAAGATGCCTTGACTAGCAGAGACATGCAGAGTTACACAATGCAGCTAACCGGTAACCTGTTCTTGACACTGATGACGTTTTTTTTCCCCCCGCAAAGAGTAAAAGTACCATACATGTGTAACTGAATGACGAGAGCAGATCTGAACTCATCGCAGCCGCGGTGAGACGGCACACCATGCAGATGCTCAAGTCTGCACAAATGCTACCGTTTCATTCAGTCTTCCCGGCATTACACACACGTCAACTCGTCTGACAGCGGAGGTGGAGTAATCTGGATGAGTCAGTCCTTTTCCTTTTTAACGGAGGAAATTAATTTAGTGGCAAATTAACTCCAAGCTTAGAAACGTCTGCTGGGATTTCAGTCGGGGTCTTTACTGAGGTTTAGGATCACACGGTTATAATTTGATCAAAACGGAGCTCATGAATGGGAATCTTAATACAAACTCCTCGGCAAACACTGATTAACCTTTCCCGGGCGGATGTGTTTCAGCAGACTTTGATCGCTGGTACCAGCTGGAGGGTTTTTCCAGTGATGACACTGTCTGGTTAAAACATCTGTGAGCAGGTTCACGCTCCATGAAGTTCTGCTGATGATTCACCTGCAACAGAATCTAATCCCCGGGGCTAAAAAGCAGTGAGACCGCTATGTGTCTCAACCACCGCTCCTTTCTCCGGAGCCTACGAGCATTATTCACCGACAGCGTCACACCCACACCTCCATGTTTTCATTATGGGACGGGGTCACCGCTGCATACCTTCTTCACTTTCCTCAAAGGCAGGATTAATCAGTCCCGGCTCTGGCTGGTCCCGGGTGTGATTTCGAGACGGAGTCGCCGAGTGCTTGGCGTCCCCAGACGACTCCACGTCCCCCTTTCGTCCCTTTAATTCATTCCACGAGGGCCTCTTCCTCTTCTCTGCTTCCTCTCTGAGTCTTTTAAAAACAGGGCATCTGAAGAGGGAAAAGGAAACAGTAATGAGGAGACAGCTATCAGTGGCTTTGTGCTTAAAAACAACCCGAGACACGCAGTTTTCACACGGGGGAATAAAGAGAGATCTTCATGAATGTTTCAGGGCTGGATTAGCAAGGAAAATCATTTGGAGAGGATGACAGGAGCTGCTATGCAGATGAGACGGTTCCACTGCATTGCAGGGTGTCCGGCGAGACGGGTTGAGTCTGATTAAAGCCGTCACAGTGCTGGGACCGCTGCTCCTCTCTCATGTCTGAACTTTGCCTCCTCGCTGTTTGCAGACGGAGGCTGCGGCAGCAGGCCAATCTCCTTCCCACAAATGACCACGATAAACACCACGTTGGACCATGTGAAAAACAAGACGCCTGACCTGCGACCCATCTCAAGCTCAATAATTACAAGGTTGAGAGTTCACGGGGGGCTTTTCTTTTCTTTCTTTTTTTTTTTCCAATACCAGGAGTGGCTGGTCCAGCTTCAAAGTGGGAAAACACATTCCTTTCAAGGACAAGAAGCAAACTATTTGATGACAGTTGTTTAAAATTCTTCCAAAATGGACAAAACTCCTGTCAGGACGTAACAATCCGCCACTCGTGGAGCAACCCTTGACCTTTCAGTGACCTTTCAGTTTTTGAACGGACTACAAGAGTACAGAAATCTAGAAGCTCTAGAAAGTCATTTCTCAGCAGAGAAAACAAACAGCAACTTCACGTTTCCTAAACTGTTACTTTAATGACAAAATCTTTGAAAGATGTTTGGTTTCATGTAGAATTGCAACATGACTGATCTCACCTTCTGCCATGTTTATCTCTGTGAACTGTGATCTATTCAAAGGAAGGAAGTTGATATAGTGCAAGAAGACCTTTATATCAATCTGAGTTGGGCCTTCCCTCTGTGTGTGTTTGCATGTTCTTCCTGAGCATGAGTTTTTAGGCTTTACTCCAATATACCAAAACAACTTGAAAGCGTGGTTTGAGGACACTTGAGATATTAGAGTCGGAGACATCTGAGAAGTTCAACCCACATGTCAGTGTGTGTCCATGTAAAATTATAGGTATTAAAAACATGAACAACTTCTGTTTAACCATGTGTTTTGAGTATATATCCATGTCTCCTTAAAAACCAAGACTTTGTCTGCACAACTGTTTAAATATGACCTTTGTAAAAGGGAGAGTTGTCTTTTATTCACACAAATACTGAATTACTCATCAATTATACATCATATTCAACGTTACTGGAGGAAATATCAGAATCTACGACTATGAAAACAAACAAAACCATTAAACAGATTTCATTACAGGAAGAAATCCAGTCAATAACCAACCAATCAAAGAGTGGATCTGTGTTTTCACACAGCGCAGTAATGAGTTAAAGCAGCTTCATGAGTATTTACCTTTAAACAAATGTAACAACTCTGCAGGATCAGAGCCTGTTGAGCAGATCTTGCCCAGTTAATGTTGTCAGCCTGTTTGAAATTTAAGTGTATGTTTCCTTCTATGGTAAATCATTAATAACTGTCTGAGCCTCTTCAAATGATTAAACATTGTCTTTGCGGGCGAACCGTGTGGTTCCAATGTTCAGAAAAATTCAGTTTCAGAACGTTCGATGGTTTGAAATGTAAGAAAAGTGAGTCTTCTTACACTGATGTTGAACTATCTGCAGCCCCTCCAGAGTCTTACCTGTTGTGCAGGTGAGGCTGCAGCTCACATCGCTGCATCTGCTGCTGGCACTCCGCGGAGTGGGGGCACGTCACAACCAGCTTGTCCAGCAGGTTCCTGACCAGCAGGCTGGAGGGTCGGCACTGGTGCAGCTGCAGCCGCTGGCGGTCCACCGGGCAGAAGTCCTGCTCCTTCAGGAAGTTACTCAAACAGTGGAAGCAGTAAGTGTGGCCGCACGGCGTGTCCATGGGTCTGAGCAGCGGCTGCAGACAGATGTGGCAGACCAGTTCGTCGTCCACCTCGTCCTGGTACTCGTACAGGTGGCTGTCCGGGCCCTCGTGCTGCTGGCCGCACTCCTTGCAGACCCGAGCCCACGACAGCCCCGCGCTGCTGCCGGAAACTTTGGTCTCTGTTGTGGTGGCCATTATCAGACGGGGCAGTCCAAACGTCCGTGTCCGGGAAAAGATCGGCGCCTTCTTATCTCAGCACAAACTCGGGCCTGGTGTGCTTCACAAGTCTACATCTGCATGTTCAGAGCTGCATACGCTGGAGCTGTGAATCCAAAATCCAGGGTCAGCGATGTCATCTCCATGTCTTCATCTTGATTTTCTGCAGAGAGACAAAGACGGTGAGGACTACGGTACGAGTTGGACCGTTCCTACACATACTGGCCGGCTCCACAGGAAATGACAGATTCACAAAGCAGCAGCAGCAGCAATATGGCAGCGAGCTGCAGCTGCTTCCTCTCAGCCGGGCTTCCTGAGGGACAAAAGGAATTCTCATCTCAGCTGAAAGTCGCCGTACTTCTCACTGCCATCGCTAAACTGTGTGAAATGAGGCAGAAAAAAACGGACTGAAGTCAAACCGCATCTAATGGGAAGGCACAAAGCCATGGCATGAGCGTAAGAAGTGTGAATGACCTGGACAGAAAAGCAATCCCCTTTGTTAATGACCCCTCGCAACCAATCAGCAGTGGTCCTCACCCCTTTGTGCAACTCCTAATCTCTTTTAATTCCTTCTCATGAGCAGAGGGCTGATTAGGAATGCATTCTTTTGAGAAAAAAAATTCAACTTCTTCTCCATTTATGAACAGATGTATGAAAAGAGGTGACCTATAACTGAAATCACAGATAAATCTTCGCTATTAAACAGTTTATCCTCTATAGGAAGGTGGGCGAGAGCAGAAGTGGAGTTATAGGACTATTAACTTGAACAGCTAATTGTTAAAAGGATATAAAAACAGTAAAGTGGAGCAGAGTTGCAGAGTTGTAGTCACAGCACGGCATCAATGCAAAAAAGTTTGTACTGTAAACAGCTCAAAGAAGTACACAAAACAAATCTCTGAACGCACAACTACATCCTGAAGTTATTAATAAAAGAAAAAACATTTTGTACAGTACAAAGTAGGAAAACAAACATCCACTACCTTTGACCTCCTTGTTTTTGTGAACCCGGTCCAGACTTGAGAAACACAAAAAGAGCGTTTCATCCTCTGTGTTATTGAAACGACTCAGCCGAGATGATATCAGTGTTGTCAAGCGCCCAGGAGGGACTGCACGCAAACACCAGGCTCCAGCAGCCTGAATGAAACCAGAGCCCTGCCTCCCGAGCAGCACACCGTCAGAATAATGCCCGAGAGGGAGTGTGTGTGTGTGTGTGTGTGTGTGTGTGTGTATCAGTGTGGATGTGTATGAGTTCTGACTGCACCAGTGTAAGGAATGCAGAGGTGAAACCAGGCAGGGGGGAAAATACCTATTGTTTTCCTTCTTTTCTGCCTTTCTCATGAGTAGATGTATGAAAATGTGCATAATTCTTCTATCTGGGACATCACCTCATTGTACACTGATGGACTGGAGTTCATGTCACAGTAAATCATTCAAAGAAATCTATATTTTGTCAGGCAGATAATCCTGAAGCTAAATCCAGGTTACATTCTGGTTAGACTAAGTTTTAATAGTCAGTTTTTGGTTACAAGCCCCAGGTCTGCAGCAGACAATGACAGGCCAAAGCAACGTTGAAATCAGAGAAACTATGTGTGTGTGTGTGTGTGTGTGTGTGTGTGTGTGTGTGTGTGTGTTCACACTGCTGATGTTGCACTACCACAGGTAAAGTCCTCTCAGTGGCTCGATAACTGATTGCAAACACAGGCGACTGATTACAAATATGTGCGCGCACGGCTTTCCATACGCGTGCACGCAGGCCTTCCTCCGCTTCTTTGTCTTTCTTTACTTTGTACAGCTGACACCGGCTCCTGTAATAGATAGGGGAGTCATGGATCCTGCAGCGCTCGGAAAGAGAAGCACACTGAAATCCAGCCTGCAGCTGCATTCATAGAAAAGCCTGACCTGAACCGAAAAGTGGCGAAGGAGGGCAAACGGACTCTATTTATACAGCAGATCTAACCGATCGCTCACACGATCATCCCCGCAGACAGCCACACACTGACAGCGCTGGCTGCCATGCCATTAGGAGAAACTTTGTGTCTAGTGTCCTGTCCAAGGGCGCACGGACAGGACGAGATGTTCATTATAACCATAATAAATGACCCCGAAGCCAAATTCCTTTATGCTGCACATGCAACACATGTGAGAGTGAGAGAGGGTGGTAGGGGTGGGGGCGGGGTGGGGGAGGGGCAGCAGCAGCGGCCCTGAGGAGGACAAATTCCTCCTCACCGTGTCTGAGGATGGAGCCGTCAGATCAAATTTACCTCATTTTTCAATACTTTCACACTATCACAACAGCATTTCACTGCTTTTCTTCAGGAAACAGCATGAAATCAATGAAGGCGTCCGTCTTTCTCAATCCCTCCGTGAGAAATGGAGGCTCTTCGAAACGCTTCAGCATCTCAGTGGGAGAGGAATGAATCGATTGGTTTATTTATTTGTTTTTTTTGCAGAGAGACTTCTGACTGCATATTTTATCACTTTCTTTGTTTTATGACGGGATGAGTTTATTTCCTTGCGGACAGAAGCTGAAGAGTTCATGTCAGGCTTTAGTAAACATTCCCACTGTTGAACCGCTTGATTTAAAGGGAGTTCGAGCATTTTGAAAAGCCAACTACTCTTTTATCATGTCAATATACCAGATTTAGTACCTTAAATCCAAAGAACCGAGTAGGCACGCTGCATAAAAGGTGCATAAAACCAGAAAAACAATCGTCTGCAAGTCTCGTAATGTGATATTTTATTCCCAATAGGAACATAAACAACATGGAAAATGTGAGCAAATTTTGTATTGGGAGCAGTACATTTCAAAAAAAGTTGGAACAGCGACAAAAGGCTGGAAAAGTCATTGTTATGAATCAAAAACGACTGACGGAGCATTCGACAACTACTTAAATAAAATGGCAACAGCTCAGACTGTAAAAAGAAGCATTTTAGAGAGGTTTCAGATGTCTACTCTGCAGCTTCAGAAAAGTTTTTTCCTCTTTAAAAAATGCAAAGCACAGAGAAGACCCTACCCTCTCCAGTGTATAACATCCCCAAATGATTCAGCATGTATCTCTGAGGGAGAAGGCCAAAGGTCAAAACTGGCTGCTCATGTTATTCAGCCTCTCGGGACCACTGCTGCAAAAACAGGTGAGACTTTTAACTGGATGCGACGTCACTGGACACGAACACAGAAAGATTCCTAAATTTAACGTTGCCATTCACTTAAAAATATTTTCTAAGCGATAGCAAAATGTTGGATATTCCATTTTTTTCCCATTTGGGAATGAAATATCCCTTGGCGTAATCCTTTATGATTCTATAGAGTTCAAACTGTGAATATCTTCAATTTTTTTTCTTTGTAGTAGCAGTGATCTGAAGATGTAGACTGTTGCTATAATGCATAACTTCTTATATTTTTCACATAACTACAAGCAATATTTCTTCACTGCAAGCCCATTAACAATGTACATTTTGGATTTTATATATCTAATTGTTAAAGTTCAATTCTAATGCTACATGAGACAATAATGAAGAAAGCTTTTGCAATAAATTAACAGATTTTTTTGAAAATGTGTGGAGCAATGTTCCAACAGCCGGAACACAGGCAGCGTTTTATCCACATCAAATGCCTCGGACTCATGTGACAGCGTAAGCTTTGGAGGGAAACGTCTGAAGCCTTACGGCCTCCTCTGTTTTCCCAGAGGATTACCCGAGGCAGCGTTCCCCCGGCTGGACGAATCACCTGCTTCCATGGCGGATATGAGTCAGTCACATGTGCCGCCACGCCCTCGGCGAGCGCAGGTGAGGCCACATCAGACAATAATTTCCCTCCATCTTTGAGACGGGAGGTGTGTCATGTCTCCTTCTTCCCGTGTCTAGTATTACTAATATACCAAACATATCATTGTTGCACATGGAAATAACCCATTACCTCCAACAGATGAATAACTTTTCATCATCAGTGTCTGAGTTTGCTGTAATTTACTGAACGTGTGTGACTAAAAAACTTTTTCGCACAAAGTGTGACTCAAGACTGGAAATTCATGCGCTCAAAAAAATACAGTGTCCTGGGCTTGTCTCAGCACAGAGGGGGGATTGTTCCAGCTCTCAAGGTAACCTTAGACGAGCAGGAGCTGCCGGATCCTGGGAAACTGTGGGAGATGTGGAGAAGAGATGCCTTATCACGCACGGCCCGAGATTACATTGATGAGTGTTGTTGCTCGTGCACAAATTCCTGAGCGTCTCTGGTGAAAGTTTGTCTCCCCTGCTGGACTTTATGACAGAAATCCAACGTCTGAGAGTTGATTACATTCAGCGATCGCCACAGAGGTCTTTTAGGGCTCCGTCTGTTATGCAATATTTATTGCGCAAGTTAAAAATTAACATTACGTCTGCGGCGATCAAACAAATTGACACTTCTTCCATTTACAATGCTGATGTTACGTAACTGCCATAATAGCAACGCCATGCAAAGTCCTGTGCTGTAAAAGCGATGACCAATGTTTGCATTGCATATCAGCAAGAAATAATGGACCAAAGCCCTGTGAGGGACAGTGAACCAGACTCTTTTCAGACTCACATGTGGTGTGGGGCTCTTTTCTTCCACACAAACATGAGACACAGAGGTTAAGCTTACATTCAGAGGGCATGTGAGCCTCGCACTGAGCTGCGTCTGCCTGCAAAGCCAAACAAACACCACATGGCTGCATTGGGAAATGTTGCCATTGTACTCAGTATAAAGGACAGATGGAAACGGTTCGCATAAACAAAAATACAACATCCTTTCCATATAAAAGTAAAATTTATCATCGAGGTGACGGATTAAAATGTGGAAAACACACTAAAGGAGACAAGACCTATCTGATGAGCTTAACTCGGTGGTCACACGTCTTTAAGCGACATTGATATGTTGCATCAAAATGCTACACAAGCAAAAAAGACTTTTCAGAGCAGTCTGTGAAAAAAAACTTCACAGCTGCACACAATCGCATGAAATTGGGCCGATTTTTGCATTTGTCCCACTTTTGAGGTGAAATATGATCTCCAATCCTTCCTTTCAGTACGAGCACTCATAATTTTACACAGCAAGTACTTCTACATTCAACTTTAGCGCTTGGTGATATGTTCTTCTCATATGACATGATGTGTTAGATTTATGTTGTGCATTATTTTGTCTTTTTCTGACTTTTAAACCAATGTTACAATAAAACTATGTTGTTGTTTTTTTCCACTTAGTACTATGAAAGTAATAACTATACCAGTGAAGCCACGTTATGAAACAGCTCAAGCAGTCTGCTCAGGATTGTTTGATGGTGTAAATATTTTGGGAAAACACCAATGGTCCCTCATGCAATACTGATTTGTTTTTAATCCACATCTCCCAGCCCTGAGGTTAAAGTCACTGATCTCTGGGAAAGGCCTGAATCGCACTGCTTGGCAACAAGTGTTTATTATAGATTGTTCATTAAAAAAAAAGGTTTGATATCACATATAATGGTCTAGTTTCTTCAGCTTTGAGCTCAATAATTTCATCAGACATTTGATCATTTTCTAAGTGAAACATTTTTATCTTAAACTAAAAACATACTTGAAAGCATAAAATTCACCTCCTTCACATCGGTCAGCGCTAAACAAGATTTAGGGGGAAAACAAGCATTTCTGAAGCATTTTAAAGACATGCAGTGGTTACTTAAAGGATACAGATTGGGTATGTGTGTATACACATAATTTCAAAATTATATTTATTCGTTGCTTAACTACTAGTATGTCTATGTCAGAGCTAGACAAGCCTATTTTCTATTCTGGTCTATTCTGTTCTGTTCTGAGTACCTTACAGTGAAAGGGTTTTTTTCTCAGTACGCTCAGACTTCCTCCCACAAACCAAAGACGTGTATCCTCGGTAAATTTGCAGATGTGAGTCTGTGTGATTATGTGTGTTAGACCTGCGATGGACTGGTGACGTGTTCAGGGCGTACTCAGCCTCTCATCGAGTCCAACCCCACGTAACCCTGGCAACCAGCCAAAACGCCAGCTGGAAAGATAAATGTAAACAGCAGCTATCCATCTTCTATATCACTCTAATCCTGTTCAGGGTCACAGGGCGCTGGGGCCAATCCCAGCTAGCTATTGGTGAGGGCGGGATACACCTGGACAGGTCACCAGTCCATCACTCAGCAAACACACGATGAGCAGTTTAATGTCCCCAGTTAAACTCACATGCATGTTTTTGGTCTATGGAAGGACACTGGAATCCTTGTGCACACATGGGGAGAACATGCAAACTCCCCACAGACAGACCCGAGTCGGTATTTGAACCAATGACTTTGCTAACCACTCCAGCACATTTTTTATATTTGGATTTTATGACCAAGACGCCTTGGTTTATCAAGGTGACAGTTGACATTTGTACCATTACAAAGTCTGGGCTGGGTTGAGGGGGCCTATATGTCGTCCTCTGGTTTTCTCACCAAAGTCCAAAAGTATGAACTAGAAACAAGACACTGATGACTTCAAACTGCCTCCAGATGTGAATGAGAGTGTGTGTCTGACCTGTGATGGACTGTCGGCCTGTCCAGGGTGTATGGATGTATAGATAGATGGACTACAGTACCCTTAATTTTGTCTAAGTAGTGATTATGCCAGCAATTCAAAAAGAAAACAATCACTTAAATTTCATAGATTTGTATACTGAAAGACACACACAAAAAATCTGATCTGTTTTGTACGTAAACCCTATCAGCAATAGCCACCAAAAGAAAGTATAAAGTAGAATAAAACTGACACTCTCAGTTAAGCTGAACTTGAGTGCACTTCTAATAATAGATGCACGGTTGTTGGAGAGTTTCACAGCTCGGGTTTAATGTTTTTTGAGCACGAAAAAGAGTGTGGCAGTCAGAGGGACATCAGTGATCAGCTTCCAGGCTGTCACCGGCTCCATAAATAACTCCGCCTGTCCCGCTCTGACAGCTCATGGCTGGTGGTGTGGTCCTAATCACTCCACCGCTGTGACAGATCCAGATGACAGACGAGGCCATAAAAGTTGGTGTGTTATGTGTGTGTGTGTGAGAGAGAAAAGGTCCCGGGTCCGGGACGACACGTCTTCACCTCCAGCTCGGTCCCACCGCGGCGGCGGCGGGCTGACGCGGTTAACCGCCCGCGCGACACCTCCAGCTCCCCTAACAACTCACTTTTCTCCCCCCGGATCAGTGAAAATCGCACACATTTCACCCTCAATCAGAAGTCTTGCCTCACCCCCCACTCCAGTTAACACCCTCCGGACAGCGTATCGCGACGTTCGCCCCAGAGAAACGAGCTCGATCGGCTCAGGTCGACACCGAAACTCGTCTTACCTGTGTGGAGGCTGGTTGTTATCCGGAAGCGGCGGCAGCGAAATGTGTCGCAAGCTAAAACAAAGAGACCCGCGGAAAAGTGGGAGAGAGAAAAAAATCTCCAGGTTTCAACCAAGATCGAGTCCGATCAGCGTGTCCTCCTCCTCCTCCGCCGGGTTGACTCCGGATCGTTTCCTCCGCAGAGCCGCGGCTGAATGGCGGCCGCGCGCCGTCCCAGGTGGAGTTTAACCTGCAGGGGAGGACTGGGCCACTTTCCCAGTTTCGAGAGGAGGAGAGAGGCTGAAGCACCGGAGGCAGGTGAAGCACAGAGACTGAGTCCACCTCCACACACACGGCTGCGCCAAGTCCCTGCTCACTGCACACCACTTCTGCACAAATCAGTGACAGACTTCACTGTTCAGGTGGACACTGGCTCCAGAAAGGCTGAGACAGTACATGATTTATAGTAAATCACATTGTGGAAGTAGCACTTTGAGTGAATTTTACCAAAAAATTCTCACTTTTTTTTTTATTTGATGTCAGCAGCAGCAGCAGCAGCAGCAGCAGCAGCAGTGAGTTGGATAATCTATAGTATATGGAATAGTGTATTTCAATACTTGCTGTTTCAGAATATTGCAAGACATTTTAAAACTCTCACATTCAAGAACCAGATTGTAGAGCTTCAACACATTCTACAACTGGAACATACTTGACAAAACTACTTTCTAGAACTCTCACATTCTAGAGCATATACAGTTTCTAGTACTTAAACACATACTAAACGTAGAACACACTTTGTTAAAGTACTCAACATTTTCAAGAACTCCCTCACACTAAAACTCTGACACAGTACCTGTCATACTTTCTCAAACTGTCACATATGCCAGAACTCCCACACACTTGAATTTTCACACATTTTAGAACTTTTGCGAACTGTGGAACTGACATTCTCAAAATTTAAGAGTGTTCATAAATATTAGTGCTGTCTCATATCACAGAACTCGCAAATAATCTGGAACTCACAACAATCCCTGAATTAAAGAAGTACCCATAAATGTTTGGACCCATTTCCTCATGTATTTGGAGACTGTCGTAAACTTACCATTGTGGATTTAGAACTAATGTAAGAAGTTACCAGTTATGTTATATTGAAACATTGCACTTTTTTGTTGTGATTCTGCACAGGACCATATTAAACCCTCTTATAGGCCAATTTTGGCCCTCCGGCCACATGCTTGACCTACCTATACATATGAAACGTAGTTTGAAGATTTCACAATGTTATATCCATTTGTTTACTGGATAGTATGTGTGCGTATCTCTTACTGATGTCTAACACTGCTCAACTGTGTTTTGCTGCTTATGTCTATCGACTGAAAATCATCAGTGGCAGTAGCCTCATCTGAAGTTCAGTCCCACTGCTTCACTCATAAAAACGATGGGAAAATGGGAAAGTAAATAATGCTTCTGTGATCTAGAAAGCAATTAGGCTATAGGTGAGTGGGTCATTCCACTCACATGAAAAACAGTATTCTAGTTAAGCAGCAGAACAATTGGACAATATACAAATAGTTTGTAGTAGCATCGTGAAAACTGCTGCTGCACATAAACGGATATACTTTTCTTATATTCAGTGTACAAGTGGTCAGTGCAAGCAGTGGTGTGGTAGTGCAAAAGATCGGCATTCCATCGAATACAGTGGCAACATGCAGAACTAAATTACCGTTGCACATTGGCCGGCCTCTATTGAGCTGGGGGTGTCTGAGGGCTGAAAATCTTCCTCTATGTGTTCTTCTGTGGAGGTAGACTTTCTCTAAAATCAACTGAGCTACTGATGCCATAATAGCAGTGATCAGTACGCTCACCTCACAGAGAGAAAATCCCTGGTTTGAGTTCAGGGTTGGTGATTTTGCAGTTTTCTTGTCCTTCCTGTGTACTTGTTTTTGTCTGGATCTCTTGTTTTTTCTCTCTTCAGTCCAAAAACATGCGTTTTAGGTTAATTTGTGTGCGTGACTATCAGGATGTCTGGATACACCGGCAGCCGGTGCAGCCTTCACGCTCCTTTGTCCAGTCAGCAAGAATTAGCTGCAACCCTAAATCAAAAAAGCAGTATGGAAGATGGATGAACATGTTGAAATAAAGTCATTCGTCTTTTAGTAAGAGGAGCTTTCAATTCTGTTCCGCTTGTATCCTGTTCAGGGTAGCAGGGTGCTGGAGCCAATCCCAATGTATCTACGGCAAGGGCAGGGTCAGGTGGACAGGTCGCCGGTCCATCACAGGGCAAACACAGAGGCAGACAGCCATTTACACCTTGGCACACATGAGAGTACTCTAAGGAAACACACACACCAGGAGAACATGCAAACTTCACACAGAAGCGCACAGCTGTGAGGCAAGTTCGCTAACCACAACTGATTTATCACTGAATTTATTCTTCATGTAAAACGCGTCTCATGTTTTGTTCTCGTAGCTAAACAAGCTAAACTACAAAAAACTAGACAACTGAAGCAAAGCAAGACATGCAAGTGTTGTGGAGCGTTTCTTGTGTTTTTCATTGCAACATTACTGTTTTGATCAGGAGTGTGGAGAGTCTGTTGAGAGCTTGAGGACAGAACGAGCTGTCTGAGGGCAGGGTTAAGCCTTCAAAATGTTCTAAATATAGCATACACTTCAACTCATAATCACTCTTTTTGTAATTGTGCCTCTTTCAGGAGGCTACTGTTCTTTTGTTGCTGATCCTGTTCAGTGTCTTTGTTCATTCAGCCGCCTGATTGTTTTAAGTTAGGACAGAATCATCCTCATCCTCATCCTCATCCTCATCAATGGCAGCCGTGTACTTAAACAGCACGGCGTATCATTTTTCCATAACCAAACAAATGATCCTGACTTTTACTACAATTTATCAAGCATAGATAAATGTGAGACAGTTTAGAGCATGTTGTTTTCTCTCAGTATATATTTCCACATTGCCACATCATCTACATCCATCTCACTCTGTCTACACCTCTGCGATTACACCAACCACCTCCGTGATCACGTACCTAAAAATAATTATGCGGCTGCAAAATGTGACTTTAACTATAAAATTGGATTGGCCCACTTCTTCGGTCTAAAAATAGCCTGTTTGAAGACAGATCTCTGCAGAGAAAGTGTGACATCTTGTCAAGTTTTAATACAAGAAAAAAAACAAACAAACCCAAAAGCTTTAATTTTAAAATGTTACATTCATTTATTGTGTATAAGGCATGTATAAACTTCAAATGTGTATGACAGTAGAGAAATATTTAGAGCCAAGTATTCTAATATACCTTCAGGATGTGGTATTTTAAAGATTGAGACAGCTATTTTCATTAGTGGCAGTAATATCAATATTAATCTCATCTTTGTTTCACAAATTTTGTAAGTTAAATCCTCTGCAAAGAAAAGAGCCAGGCTGCTCAATCAGTCAGTTTCCATTGTGAACAATTGTGATTCCCAAAATCAGATAAAACTGAAAATTGTATTTGTTTTAAAACATCCCATATCATTAAAAAAAATTAATTCCATGAGCTTACATTGCCAAAAATGGTGACATTTGACACATCTAATCAGCTCTTTCGAGTATTTCTCTGTCTGCCACTCTGTTTACAGTGAGGGGGAAATCCAAAGTGTCAGTGTGTACGGAGGTGTTTGGCAACACCTATCTACGTCACATGTAAGAGACTAGTTTTGGGACTGTACCAGTTAAAAGGGCCACGACACATGAACGGTGTAAAGCACCATACCCCCTGCAGGATGGAAGGGAAGTCTGAGCCATAAAATCTCTCTGAAAGCCTGTTCCTCCCAGGATTTATAGCGGTGGAAGGAAACCTCAGTACAAAGTGACATTTGCTGATACAAGCCGGCAGAATGAGGCCCTCCATGGAGGCAATCCAGATGTCAATTGGTCCATATTTCATAAGATGACCTGTCTTTTTAGTGAAGCGTGGGGTTAATTGGGAAGTGTCAAGATGTGTATGAAAAGTTTGAGCTACACTTTTTCATTTCAACGGTTGAAGTTAAAAGATAGAGGACAAATCATGAGTGTGCATCTCAATCAATGCAAAGGTTTTAATAGTATAAGATAAAATGTGTTTATTTATATGGCCCCATCTGACATTATTCTCAAATCAATATGCAGTATTCATCATTCTTATTCTGATACATAGATTCTATTAAGATGACAATATACGGAAAACTTTCAGTAAGAACAACACTGTTTTGATATTGTCTGGTTTTACGGCATAAACTGCAGCTCCAGACACAAAGTTTAAACTTCAGAGTAAACGGAATAATTTAAAGTAACACATTTAACGCAGAGTGTCGAAAATTCACCCAAACGAGTTGACTTCATGAAGGTTTGGGATGAAATAGGTAATCCTCAGCTTAGAGAGAGGTTTGTAGTCTTCATCCAGCTGTTGGTACATAGATGAGAAAGAGTGACATCATGTGTTGAGAGAAGGTAATGAAACAGATTTTCTTGGAGAAGTTACTGGGTCGAGTTAGAACAATGTCTCTGAGCAGTTCAGTCCTTTATTGAGCACGAGGGTGTAGTGAAGGTCACTTTAGAACTACTTAAATGTCTTACTTGCATAAGCTTTATAAACAACATTAAAAACCAGTTCTATAATATTATCTTCTTAGAATATGTTAAAATATCTTAAAATCACATGTATTTCACTTTTTTTTATCTCAACATATTAATTAAAGGAGACAAACTTCTAACTGGCTTTATTATAAAATTCCACATATCATATGCAGCTGAGAGACATTATTCATTTCAGAACATGTGCTATTGAATAACATGTTGATAACATGTATCATCATTCGTGTAACTTCCTAGACACATTGAGAGTCTGTAAACCTGGACGTTTGTGCCAATAGAAAAGGGGCCAAAATGCATTGTTTTGGTTTTTCATTTAACGTTTTCCCACCAGCAGAACTCATCTCACTGCTTACAATAAAAGTGTGTTTTTGTTGTCTGGGACTGCCATCAAATTACTGTTCATGGTTCATTAAAAAAGGTGGGGGGTATGAATGCACAAATATTATAAAGTGTGGTCACACCTGATGAATGCTTAATGACTGCTTCGACACTGACAACAAATGACAAATCAAATATATCAAAATATCAAACCACCATGGCAAACGTTGAACGCAGTATGTCCATTTTATTTTACTTCATATATGACTGCCAGAGGGCATATATTTTTTCCTGGAAAGCATATTTCAGGACATTGAAGCTGGTTAATAATGACAGATTTGGAAGTGAAAAAAAAAAACAGCCAACAAACAACAGAGCCAAACTAAACAATGTTCCAACTATTCAACATATCCTGAAGCCCGGTCTCGCTCTCGCGCACATAAAGTCGGCCCCACAACTCCCATGTTTGACCTGCAGTACCTACAAACAAGAAACAGGCTGTTTGTCTTCCCTGGGATCAGTAAACATCCTCTACACAAACAAGTTCCTCCGGAGTGAGAGAGGAGAAACTCACACCGTCAAGGCAGCTGCACTCTCACTCCACCGCGGCCTTTGATGTCCTTCAGAGAGAGCTGATAATGAAGACTCCTTACATCTTAATTCTTTTAATTGGTGAGTGGATGTAACAGATTGCTGATAACTGGCTGTCAGAGTCTTGGCGGACAGATTTGAAGGAAATCTAGAACCTTTTTTATGAAGTTGTGTGGATAAAACTGGTGCTGTTTGTTTGTTTATTGCCAAAAATGTGTTGAAAGGACTGTTTGTCCATGCATGTCCTGTCTCTTTCACTGTCTGTGAGTTAAGGATGCTGTTTTGAAGACAGGGGATGGTCACGTTAAAAATGAATTTGTTTTAATTTAGCTCGAAAAACAATTCATTTTTTCCATCTCAATTTGTAGCGTGTTGTCCTGCCTAAACAGTTACATAACACAGATTTAATCAGGTGACAGATTCATTCTTTTCATTAAGCAGTAGCTGTGAAGTGATTTTAGCCAACATGATTAAATCAGGAATATCAAGTGTGCTAAATGCATTTTCATCTGCAGATTGGGGCACATTTGGTATTCAGATATGAACTATTTGTGTGTGTGTGTGTGTGTGTGTGTGTGTGTGTGTGTGTGTGTGTGTGTGTGTGTGTGTGTGTCGCTTTTGTTTGCAGAATAAGCTACAATATTTGTTCTATTTACCCTTTTTTGAGACTTATTTGTAATTGATTAAAAAAAACCCATAAAATGTCAGCTAGTGTTTCCTTTCATTTTTTGGTCTGCTCTGTCTCATTCAGAGACAGTGAGGCCCACATGTGTGTCTGCTCTTTTGTTTTTAACTGTTGCTAAGGGGAACCCGGGGCACTTTACCTCCACAGCAGCTTGCTGACACCCCCTATGGCCATTTAGCGTAAAAGAAAAAAAAAGAAAAACCTTCTCTTGTCTTGCCTTGGGCGACACAGCCAGGCATTTGGTTCAGGCTGCAGCTTGCTCTGGAGCCCCAGGTCCTATCTGGCCTCCACATGACAGCTTTTAATCAGTGACTTATGAGACAAAACCCGGCAGACTGCAATGTGACTTCAGTGATCACATTGTCAACTTGTGGATTTTGACTTTACTGCCTCAATATAGCTTAAATCTTTTCTAAGACTTATTATTAATCGATCAAGAATTGACTGATAGATTTTACAGAGAGTGACACATTTTGGGGTCTTGAAGATATTATGATGGTAACACTTCTCCAGTACGAAATAAACAGGCTTGTGTGTTTTTGTGTGGGAGTAAATTTGCTCCAGATGATCTTCAAGGCTCTGCTTGTTTGTACCTGCTGTGTCATTCTGCTCGTCCACTCAGCATGACACCCCGTAGCCCAGGATCAGCCTCTCAGAGATCAAAAGGCTCCTGTGATTGTTATCAGATAATATTCTTGTTCCCTCCACCCCCTCCGCTCCTCCTCTCTTAAGTCCAGTCTCCTCACGCTGTCGACCTGGATCGTGCACAGTCTTCATTATGGCCCCGCGGCCTTTCCTCTTCTTATCACAGTGAAGACCAGGCCATGATAAGACAGGTCCAGCCTGAGGCCAGAGGGAGGGAGCTGTCTGCCTCGGCTCACTGTCTTTCACATACTGCACACATGTGACCACAATTTCTCACAATATGTGTTGCATTGGACACAAATGCATTTTCACTCTTGCAGTATTGATTATTTATGTCTACTCCAGCTCCAGCGCTCTGCAGCCCTGAATAGGATGGATGGATGAATAGATTAATGATAGATGAATGGATGTAAAAGCCATTTCGACTTGTTTGAAAGATGTAGGCATCATTTGACATACAGGTTTGTTCAGGTTTTATTCAGGATTACACCTGCTCCAGTATTACTTTTCTGATTTCAGGAAGGCTGAGGCCAGACTTAAGCAACGGCACGCGACAGCAGCACATCTGTCTCAGGGTTACATGCGTTTATGAGTATGTCGGCCGGGCAGACAGACAGGGGAGACTGGTGTCCAAAGTCATGACCCTGCTCTGACCTGAATGAAGGAAATGCTCACGCTGGTCGAGACAAAGCAGGGCAAAGGAGAGTCTGAGGGGCTGGCTGGTCAGCCTCAAACAATGGGTCCGTGCTCTGAGACCACAGGCCACACAAAGGCCAGAGAAACCCCCTCCTTCCCGCTCCCACATTGCAATAGAGCTGGCATTTCACACTGGCCTGTGAACCGCCATTCAATCAAACTACTGTTTAACCTGACCCCTGGCCTGCACAGAAATCAAGACGAGTCTAGAAGGGATGTATTTAGGTAACTGACCTCGCAAACTGCACTTCAGCCAACTAGCAGCGAGTCACTTCGCAAATATGTCAACCTCCAGCAAACATCGCCATTTCTTCAGCCTGAAAATGTAAACTGTTGCCGATTTTTGTGATTTCTACCCCAGATTTGTCTGAATGTTTCTAAAAGTGTGTAATCAATAGGCCACTCGATAAATAATCTGTGTAGTGTTGAGTGTAAGTTGCGATAGCTCCCTGGGGAACACGACACATGACCAGACCCTTCGTCTGGGTCAACCGCCCCTAAGCCAGGGCAGAGGGAGATGCAGCCACGTGATCCTCTGTCCTCTCAATGGACTGCTCCTCCCTTCTACCTGTACGGGGCTCGGATCAAGGTGTGGGCTCTGCATATCAAACAGGGCTCCGGCCTTTGATGTGAATGGAAAAGCAAACACTGATTTGAGCAGAGTCGTAACAGCTTATTTGTTCCCTTTAGTCATTCATTGAGCTGCTGCTTGAATGCGTATGCCTTCAAAGGATGGCTGCATGCTCCGGCGATACAGTAGCTGAGAGATGCCCGGCCTGGAGAGGTTGCGAGAAGGCCATCTGGCTTCCTGTTCCTTAGATTTGATATTGATTTATTGACTGTACACAGGAAGATAAAGGGGCAGCAGCTGCCACAGGTTTTCCTCTGGATCCTTAGAGACAATGGGCCTCCTGTTCATCTGCATCCTGGCTGAGGAGCTAATTAGTTGATGAATTTTTACAAGGAAAATGGACACTACACATCTTCATATGTATTTTTAAAAGCTGCTCATTTGTTGCTGTTGTTTTTTTTTTCAAGTCAACAACAAGTGCAGAACAAAAAGGTAAAGAAGTCGCCACAAAAAGCACAATCAGTTATTAGACAAACTGGCCTGAGAGCTTCACAGACTGTGTTCACTCGTCTGCAGAGCTGTGATAACAGTGGTCTCATTGTTCCTTGTAATGAGGTGCAAAACTACATTTACTAATCCTGACAAACTTTCACAGTTTGCACCTTCACAGAAACCATTATTCTAAAATTAGGCGCCTATGAATAACAAGTCTCCCGTTCCTGTTAAGTGAGCCAGGAGCAGTTTGTCCTGGGCCTTGTGGCTGGTGGGTGTGAACACGGTGCCACAGTGGAGCCCCCCCCCCCCCCCCCCAAAGCCTTTAAAAAAGAGACACCCACCTACAGCCAGACCCTAGTGTCAGGCTACGAAAGCCTGTTCCTCCTGACCACCCCCAACCCTTCTTCCCTTTCCCCTCCCCTGCCAAAACAAGCCTGTGATGTGACTGTCTGAGATAATGAGGTGAGAATTTTATTGCAGCAGTCTGTGAGCCTGGCACCAGTCTGCGAGGGGGTCGACAGGCAGCGCCGAGGCCGCCGCGGCTCACCTCCCTGGTATTGGGCGCCCTCTGTTGACTCGGGGCCGGGTCTCGCAGCACCGAGTCGCTCTCTCTCTCTCTGGTCCTGCAGCAGTGCACTTCAAAGTGGGAGATCAATGGTTGATTTGCACATGACATCCAGGGAATGACAATGCCTCAGCCAGGCTACGCCTACCGCAAGGTGCCGGTGTCCCCGAGACACAAAGGCACGCGGGCAGGCAACTCCTGCTCGACTTTTCTTCATGGAGGAAGCTTCCAGTGAGGAGAGGGAACACACATGCAGGAAGAGGGCAGTGCTCTATCCATATTCCGTACAGACACCGGCGGGCAGAGGCAGGACAGCACAGGAGACAGACTGGCAACAGATCCTCGGTGGCATGTGTTTGATTGCTGAAGCATTAATTGATAAGATACAGCCAGCATCACACCACTTATCTCTAAAGAAAGATTCCTCATTATCTTGTGTGTTTCAGGTCACCCAGGTATGGCAGTGTGATCAAAGCAAGCTCCCTGTTTTAGCTGCTTTGATATTCTTCAGAAGTAAATTGCTCTTGCTACTCTCTGCATGCCATCATCCTGACTTTCTGAGTCGAATTGGACATAATCCGAATGACTTCAAACTTCAGAGACCAGTGGCTGAGTTGGTGCATAATTCCAGCTATAACTTAAGTGAACTTCAAGCTGTGTACCGTCGCTCCAGTTACCTCCACTGCTTCCAAATTACTTTGTGGGCTTGCAGCAGTGAAAGCCACTCGCCCACAGACACACCCTTTCCACCCCCCCTCTGGTGATCGGACTGTCATTTCCTTTGGCTCCTCTGTTGTTCCAGAAAGTCTTTTGTGAGGGAACCTAGTGGTCCCGGTCAAAGACTGAGGGTGGGCTCCTCACATGAGGGTGGAGGAGCAGAACACAGAGATGAAGCTGAAACAGGACAGAGATGTCCAGTTCTCCACAACCGATGCTGGAAAATCAGAACCCGAGTTAAGCTCTGGGCATCAAACTGAAAATATTAGAAAGGGTTAACAGCTTGATGGAGACAGACGACGAGTATGACGAGGAAAATAAAGAACAGTTGTAGTTATTTTAGTGCCTTTGCCATGTCATACATTTTTCTATTATAATCTTGGCATAAAAATATCCCTCTGTGGGATGAATAAAGTGTCTAAATATATCTCAGAGTCTTGATTATTTGATTGTCTTGAGTCCTCAAAGCATTTGTTCTTTTATAGATGAGCAGTTTGTAACTACACTGCTTCAGCTCGACAGTCACATGTCTATTATACAGAAGAGTGACAATCATACAGTGTAGTGGCAATATGTACTTCACAGTCAGAGGAAACACGGTAAATGGTTTGTGTCCACATCGTGAAAGAGTTTGCTCATGTAGGAACTGAATCTAGAATACGAACTATGCATCTCATAATAAACTCTGTTGTCCAGTTTGTCTTGGAATCTCATCTCTCTCAAATAGAGCACTGATGCTCCAGGATGAGTTTAATGTGAATATTTGAGAAAATATGAACACACTGTAACATCATCTTTGATCACAGTTCACATACAAGAAGTGATTACAAACACATTTGTAGTAACTTGAATCACAGAATATACAGTAGCACAGTCATACACTGCAATACTTGAAATGCGCGATTTTATGTCACTTTGACACTTTCCCATGATAAATATTAAAGTTAACTATAATAAATAAATGAAGAATTGTAGTTACATATTTGTCCTAACACTTTGGGATTGGAAAGTATCATATAAAAGAAGTCTGAAGCTACAATTTGAAAAATCATTACAGTTAAAATTTTCTCACTTTCAAATATTTTAGTGTCCCAGAAGCTTTAAGTCTAAAATATGGCTGAGATTAGTTATATGTACTTACCAAAAACAGCACTTTGTTCATCCTTTTTAATAGCATGAGAAATATGGGGTGTCAGATTTGCTGCAGTCCAATAGCAAATTCATTTCCTGGGGAAAGTTCATTCAAGTCCATTGGGAAATATGTTCAAGACTTACACTTTAATACAGTTTCACTCTAATCTCCTGCATTAAGTTCTATTTTAAACCCACTTTCACTGTCTATATGTAGATGTAGGTGCTCTTTATCCATATAATAACTAAATGATTTTTTTTGTTGGAAGATTTTCTTTTGTTAATGTAGCAATTTATAAAAGACAGTAAACTTATCCATTGTACATTTTTAAACTGGTTCAATTTTTTTTGTCAAAGCATAGGAAGGCAATTTTACAATCGTACTGATTCCCCTTTATTTACTGATCCTCAAATGCTTTGGGAAATCCCAAAATATTAAAAGTTCTGGAGGTGAAAATTGAATTGTAAGTCATTAATTTGCTACAGGCAGGTTTACAGGCAGCACTGGTCCTTTGGGTTTTCACAGACAAGTGCGTTTTTCTCCCTCTTTCTACTGTTGTGTTCCGTTTTTAAACTCTGGCCCTGCATGACTTCTCAGATGAACATTTACTGCCCACCTTCCACAGACCATCTGAGATTGATGATAGCATTTGAAATCATATCAATCAAGACTGTAATTGCTTTTATTAACCTTAACTTTTTCCCTCTGTGAAACATCCATTTTGTGAGGTAACAGTTGCTATTTCTGCAAATCGAGGCACTTGGCATAACCAGCAATGTAATAATACCTGACAACATGATAAATGTGACGAATTTTAGATTAATGAAGCCAATAATAACAGCCTTTTTCATCTAATTTGGGATTTCCCAGTGACACCCTCAGGGCCACTTATGCAGAGTTAAAGGGCCACATATGGCCCCCGGGCCTTATGTCTAGCCAGGTCAGGCTCCTGAGTAGGAGAAAAACTTTGTGTGTGCAGAAACAACTTGCAAACTCAACACAGATGAAGCACGGCCATGCAACCAGCCTTAAAACATTAAAAAAGAGTCACTCCCCTCTTTATGGGATCCTGTTACATAATCCAGAGTTTAATGTGTTGCAATAAACCTTATTGCAACACTAAAACTCCTCATTGAATAAGAAGTTGTGGAACATGATGTAATCGTGCGCCTGAACTCCGGTCAGAGAGCGCCCTCTAGCGTTCCTCACGCCCATCTGCAGTCTGGTGGAGTGACGGGGTGGTGTGTGTGTGTGTGTGTGTCACATAACACCACTGGAGAGGAGGACAGGGCAGCAGCAGGACACCTCATCTCCACCTATATTTAGATGTTTCTCCGGTAAAACCAGACTGTCCGCTGTCTTTCCAAGAAAACCGAAGTCGTGTCGGGGTCGGAGGAGTCCGGGGAACCGCGATGGCCTCGGTGAAGAAGGACAACAGGCTGACGAGTTCCCAGAGCTTCATGTGTGTCGGCTTCTCCGGTTTGTTCAGTAAAACCGCCACGTCGCCTCTGGAAGTGGTGAAGATCAAAAGCCAGGTGGGCACGTTTCACTGCAAGAGGGGCTTCTGGCAAAGCTTCCTGCTGATCTACCGGAATGAAGGACTCCGGGGGTTTTGGAAGGGGAACCTGGCCTCCTGTATCCGCCTGTTTCCGTACACAGCCGTTCATCTCACCACATATAGAAAGTAAGTGGACCTCAGTGTGCTGTTTTAACTCTCCCCCGTCGTATGCAGTCGATTATATCATCTTTTGTTGAGTATATTTGTGTTTTTGTCATTGTTTTGTGTTTTTTTCAACCCGCACACCCGGCTTCCTCGACAACTTCAGTCAGCTGACAGCGACTTTTCTGATACTTTAATCAACGCATGAGAATTCCACAGGGAGGACATGTTATTTCCGTGTTGCTTATAATATTTGATGGAGTGAAATACCAGAAAAGGCTTTGTTTGAATCGTTTGAGTACTTCATTTCTGTTCTTAGAGAGTTACTTCCTCTTTCCCTGTTGAGACGCACCTTTTGTTTTCAGCCAATCAGAAACCTCCATCCGCTCAGTCCATATTTACAGGGGAGGGTTTTCTCTGCCCTGTGTGTTGTCTCACAGGTTCATTATGGGCTTACTCGATGGGAAAATCCATTCACTAAAGGATTTATTGAAAATCCATTAAACTAAACGGATCCTCACATATTCCATCTAGTGCAGACTTCTTGTGTTGGATTAATGAATAAGACAACAACATAATACAAAACAGAGCAATTCTTAGAATGTTACATTTTAATAAACATTTATAACACTGTGTTCCTGGGAGTACTTCACAAATTAACTACACTAATCACAACAATCTCAGCTGATTTTACATTGGGACATATTTGTATCATATTCAATAACCTTTCTGTCTTGCAATTTCTGACTGCAAATGTAATCAAACAATGTTTGAAGGCCTAAATAATGTGTTGATTATTAATAAATAAAGGACTAATTAAAAATGTGGTCAATACAATAAGTAACAAGAAAATATTTCATTTAAACTATTTGAGAGTTAAAAGTAGAAATTTCTTTCAGAGACATGGATATTTTCAGTAATGTTTAAAAGGCAATACATTTAAATAAAATTGGCAAATTATTGATTTGCCTAACCATGGAGAAATTTCAATTATTGCAGCTGAATTGAAAGAGAAGCAAAGGGAAAGAATACAAACAATAAATATGAAGCATGTAAAACTGGAAAAACAGTAAATGACAAACAGGACAATGACCCTGACATTATTGACGTTCCTACATGATACATTGGACTGGCAACCAGTCCAGGTGAACCCTGTCCCCGCCCATAGTTAAATGAGATCTTTAATTGCAACCTTCATCATAGACACTACAAGATACTACCACAATAATGACTATATGAAGACAGCCCGCTTGGTATCTATTGTTATCATATCTGTCATATCCCGATGGACATTGCTGCATTATTTGAAGTCTCCCTGATTGTATTTTTTCAGATTATTTAACTAAACAACAGTTTGACACAGTCATCACGTTCGTGTGTTGGAGCAGGAAGATGTTGATTTAAACATCATGAGTCCTCTTCTCTCCATCCCAGAGTGACAATCACACTCATCAGAGCAGGTTTTGCCTGCGAGGCAGCGCTGAGGGAACAGACCCACCGCCCCGCGTGTCGGGTTACTGCCGGACAAAACGTGCCGCAGTGCTGACAGCGTGGCTGATGAATAACATAAACACACAGAGACAACACTGGGCCATAAATCTTCTATCTAATGTACACACAGGGCAGGGAAAGTGGCGATCGGTGTGTGTCCGGTCACGCTCTGAGTCACGTGTGACCACCTGAGTCCTGTTAGTACACCGTGTACCCGGATGAGAAAGGCCTTTATAATGCTCCCGTCTGTCAGCGCGGCCACATGTGATCCTGAGTAGACAGCTTCCCCTTTATGGTTTCTATAATACACTTACTGATAATAGATGTTTAACGAGAGGCTTTATGCTGGAAGCTATATTTATCTACACGCACAGGAGCAAGTGAAAGTCCGCTGCAGTAAATCTCTCTGTGTTCAGTTTACGGTCAGCTGAGACAATGGAAATAGAGAAGCTACATTTCTTTCCTCATTGCTATTGAAGAAAAACGTATACCGTAAATAAATGAATCCATTCAATAAATAAACAAATAAATGAAAAGTTGGACTATTTTAGTTAACAACATAAACACATGTAACAGAAGTTAAATGTGACAAATGACACCACCCATCTTCTATACTGCTCTGTCCTACTTTATCCCACCAGGTAGTGCAGGAGACATCAACTGATAGTCCCCAGTCCATCACAGGCAGAACGCAGAGAGACAGACCACAAGTTCACACCATCAATTAACCTCAAACTCATGTTTTTTAACTGTTACCAAAATAATGAAAGAAACACACATACAAAATCTACACTGAAAGGTCTGCAACCCGAACCCGGACCCAGCATTACCATTTGGCTTTATTATTTACTGAGTGTGTCCTTCCTCTGTGTGCAGGATAGTCCACCATCAGATGGATGAGCTGGGATTTGTTTCCCAGTGGAGGGCCATATTTGCCGGTGGGCTGGCCGGCGTGGCTGCTGCTCTGGTCACGTACCCTCTGGAGGTGGCAGAGACGAGGCTCGTCGTGCAGAACTGCAGACAGCCCACCTACCACGGTGTGATTCACTGTATTTCAAAGATCTACGGAAACGAAGGGCTGCTGGCGCTCTACAGGGGCTTCTCCCTCACTGTCTTAGGTAGGACTGTAGTTTGGCGACTGTGTAACCAGATGCATACATATCAGCCTGTTTTTAATCTTTTATCTCTGTGCTTGACTCAAAGGACTTTTTTTTTTTGTATTTACAGGTGCATTTCCGTTTTCTGTCGGGTGCTACGCAGTCTACATGAACTTGGACAAACTCTGGCAGGAGCCGCCTTTTCGCTTCACTCCTCTGCAGAACTTCATTAATGGCTGTGTTGCAGCAGGAGTGGCTCAAACTCTCTCGTACCCTTTTGAAACTGTAAAGCGGAAAATGCAGGTAAGTCACTTTTACATTCTCTGAAACACCCTTTTAATTACAGCAATACATTTTGTAATATACCTTTTGGAACAAGAGTTCCCGGAGAAGGCCCATGCTCACACTGGGAGCTCACATTAAGAGCTTCAAATTGTAGTTTGCTAATTCCAATCGATACACATACATCTGTGGAATAATATTATAATTATTGAATATTTTAAATTATTTCTTTGTAATTTCAGACAACTATTACATATTGTATTGTATATAAATGAACTAAAGAAAAGAATAATATCAAAGAAAACAACAGAAAGTGTTTGACAGTAGAGACAAACAGAAATAATACTAAAAAGACAAAATAACAACAACAGAAAACCCCACTGAAGCATAACCTATAATGGGAAAGCAATTGTGAGATTTAGCCAAGATGCAGGGATGTGTTTTGAAAGGAGATTAAAAACAGACAGTGTCAGATTAACATTCAGAAGTAGCTCATTTGAGTGCAAAATCTCAACTGTTCCCTGCTTTTCCTTGGCTGGGTAAAAGCCAGACGGCATTGGAGAGCAGACCCCGGAGACCCTGAAGAGACGTGTAGTTGTAAAACGTCATAAAGGGGAGACTTGGAACACGCCCAAAAATGATTTGCGACTGAATAATAAAATGGAAAAGTCCTGAATCATAGAGAAGGAGCAGTGGAACGAGTCCATTGGAGGGGAGCCGTGCTCTCACTGTCATCCTCCAGTTCAAAGACCAGCTGCCATAGAAGCGACATCTGGATAATACCAACATAAAGAGAATTGGGATGAATTTAAAGCACGTATGACCTTGCTGCATTAAGAATAGTAGGTGATTATATAAAGATATATATTTGGCAGTAAAAGATCTAATTATGTAATTGCTATTAGAGACTGCTCACAAAGATATTTGGCATTTAGTTGTTTTTTTTATATTTTTTAAAGGCTGAAAATGAAAAGCTTACAGTTTCATAGAGATTCCAGATGGTTATATAAGTTATGCTATTATTGAATTAAGTATTAGTTTGTTTGTTTTTAATTGACTGTATGGATAACTAGGAACTGACTAAACACGTTTCAAATATTCATTTTATTTTTGTATTATCAACACTCGACCACAAGAGGGCAGTAGAGGTGTGCTTGCATACAGGCTCAGCATGAAAAGTGAACGTGGAGCTTCAGATTCATTTTATCACTGAGGATTTCTGTCATACTCTTCAGTGTACGCCCATTATTTCACGTCTGGATTTTTTGTGTTTAATTCAAATAGTCGTAATTTTGTGTTAAGATGTTTTCTTCTTAAATTTAAGATGCCTTCCCTTCATTAGGAAGGACACAAGAGGAACAATGTTCAGCAAAGGACAGAACGCTACATCCGGTTTTATCAGCTTATTATTAGATATCAGGGTTCGACAGCAGCTGGGAATGTGAATGTGACCCAGGTCTGCTGAAGCTATAGATAAGTTCTCTAAAGATAGCTGGCAGCTATCAGACAGCAGGCGCGCTGAGGGCTGTGTGCTCTTCCAGCTCATCACACCATCACCCCTACATCGCCTCTCAGTGAGGAATGATGTGTTTGTATACCATTTACTCCGAGCCCCATTGTGAAAAACCCGGGGTTAAACATTAATGCAGAGAGCAGATGAGAAGAAGACAGCAGTGAATGTTTGCAGAGGCTGAGGGTAATGACTGAAGCTGGGTTTAGATTAACTTATTCTCACTTTGATGTCTCTTTTGCAGTTTGAATGGTCTTAATGACCAAAGGTTTAAAGTTGCATTTGCTTTGTCACATGACAGACTGCAGATCTGCGAGTGAAAGAAAAGAGACAGGACACAGCTTCACACTGGAGAAGCTTTGTCTGAGATCGTATGTCTGATAAATACTTCTTATAATTCACACTGTGGCTTGTTGCCACATTTACATTTATGGTGAGAGTAACACCTTCACTTTTTGAGCCCTTATATATTTTATTGTCACTTATTGCATTTAATTTACTACTACAGAGGACTGTCCAGAAAAGTTTTTTTTTTTTTTTAATTAGCTCTCTGTGATTACAGTTTTCTAGTAAAGTAAAAAAGGAGGAGTCATTTGTGTTCTCTTCTCGAGTTGCCCACATCATTAATGATCTAAATGTTTCCTCAGGCTCAGAGTGCCCGTCTCCCCCATCTCGGCGGAGTCCACGTTCATTTCACGGGGATGGTCGACTGTTTCATCCAGGTTGTTAAAAACAAGGGCGTCCTCTCGCTGTGGAACGGACTCACTGCCAACACCGTCAAGGTACGGATCCATCGCCGGACCGCAACTGATTTCCCATCATCTCCTATGTGTGGTCCCTCACGAGGCGGGAGTACCAAGCAACTTCACGCTGTGTTACAAACAAACACCACCTGAAATAGCTGCACGTGTTTGAGCACATGAGTGCCTCGATGGCAGTGAAGGGGGGGTGGAAAGTAATGTACAGCGTGTGAGAGCAAGAGTATCACTAACAAGGTGGATCTCCGTGCCTCGTTCTCCTGTTTCAGCTGTAAATATCACTGTTAGCTGTATATTTTTTTACACACTGAATGAAAGCAGAGCTGGTGGAGATGTAATAGTGTTTCACTGGTCACAACGTTATAGAAATCTTCATTAAAGTGTGTTTTATTTTTTAATCAAATCTCGCCTTTTGCTTCCAGATTGTTCCCTACTTCGGTCTTCTCTTCACCTGCTTCGAGATGTGCAAGCAGGTGTGCCTTTATCGCAACGGGTTCATTGTTTCCCCTCTGAGCTACCAGCTCACTCCGGGAGTCGACCAGAGCCTCGGGCCATACGAGCTGCAGGAGGTCAAGCGCTACTTGAAAAACAGGAGCTTCAGGTCGGAGAGTTCGTCTCTGGGAAATCGGTGGTGACGCTTCACCCGAGAAGACTTCTGGTAAAAAAGAAAAACTATTAATGACTACTGACCGCGTTCGACCAGCAAAGGATTTACAACTCACAAGAAAAAGACCTGTGGTCTACCTCTTTCTGAACTTCATGGTTTTATCCAACAGTATTATGCCTCATAATTTCTTCACTGACACACACTTTATGATCTTATCTACTAATATGTGCCTTGAGAATTTTATATTTATTTTAGAGCTGGTTGCAGTTTTTGCTGCAATAATGTCAAAAGTGCCATTGTTTCATCACACACAGTAGACTGGAAAATACTACTGTTCTCATATTAACATTGTAGTTAATCTGTGTGACAGATTTATGTATTATTTTTTGTAAATTGAATGTAAAAAATTTTGTGCTTCAAAAGTTCGAGTGGATTATGTCCAGTCATGTTCATAGAACATGGACTGAGATGAAGGAAACGTGCTTAAAGCATTAAAATGTATTTCTTCACTTTCGCACCGTTAACGTGGCGTTCTTTTGTGTGTTTTTCAAAGTCTTCGCCCAGTAAGTTACACAGGAGGGAATTAAAAAGTAATGCCTCCTCAATCAGCACAACTTTATTGAAGACTAGATCAAAGCAAAGGTTTCATGGCCTGAAGTGTCCTCCGGCATTTTAAGCTACCATTACATCCAATACTTTTACTCTAATGTCAAAGCTAGCTGAAACATCCAGTTTGGAAAATAAAATCTGCATTAAATTTCTTCCGACTGGAATCCAGAGTATTTCACACATAATGGGAAAAAAATGAGAGGATGTAGATGTCAGGATGAGATGTGGTTATACATACATATTGTGAGGAATATTGTGACTCAGGAAGTTGAAGGAGGCCAGGAAGGGAAGAGAAAACAACCTTCCTACGTTTGAGTCCAGGTTGTGCAGAGTGGAGTTTGCATGTTCTCTGGGTTGCTTCCAAGGTTGCTCCCAGGTAGGTGTCACTCTAAAAAAATCTTGTTTGGTATTCTGTCCGTCGGTGTTTGACCTGTGATGGACTGTTGACCTGGACAGGGTGTACCCTGCATTCGTCAATATTCAACTTCACCTTTTGTTTTCCTGTGACCTAAAGTTGCATAAAACGGTAAAGAAGATTGATCAGCTACATCACAGCCATGAAAAACGACATGTCTTTGGTTACAAACCAGGTGAATTCCAACATTGGATAGTCAGTTGATGCACTGTCCAGCTCCGACTTAGCTCCTTTATGCCTCTGTTTGTTTGGGCTCATGAAGGACATTCGCCTTGTTTTCAGATTCTTTTCTGAAAATAGTTGAAACAGAATTTGTAATTCTGGAAAAAATGTAATTGAATTTGACACTGAAGGACACCTTTCCTTCTCTTTGTATATAGAATAGTAACATTTCCATAACTAATAATGTAGTTACTATAGTATTGCTGTTTAACCATTGAAGTTGAAGAACAAAGTATTTTTAAGAAATTCTCTCTCTCGATAGGACCCTAAATCTAACTTGGGCTCGATAGATATAAAGTGAAAATTCAAAAGTAAATCACTAAATTATCGTATGATTTCAATTGCTTTCTTGCTGAAAAAAATTATAAAATCACAAGCACCTCAACCTACAGTTTGTGAATGTTACTGTTTTGCGCCCTGCTGCTGAGGACTAAAGTCAACATTACAATCTGAAGCACTGATTAGAGGGAGCAAGTCTAATTCAGACAAAAGAGCTGGATGAGTGAGCTGAGGCCTGATTTTGTGAGCTATCAGTCAGCTGATGGAATCAGTGTGTGTGACCCTGAGGCCAGTGACAGACGGGATGACCTTTAAGCAGCCTCAGCTGCTTCAGCCTGACATCTGACACGACCTGCATTTCTGCTCAGAGGGCTTCGTTTCACTCTTAAGACCTCGGAATTCTTCTGATCTCCGCCGATTTGTAACAAGTCGTCGCTGTCGGAACTTTATTTCCTCTGGGACTCAGACGGGCCAGCGGTTCTGTTCCTCACCTGACTGACAGGCGCGAGCGCCGAATCGGGAGCGCCGGTCACGTCTTGGCCCCGCCCACTACCGCCCGAACCGACCAATCACGGAGCAGAGTGGAACTTCACGTTTTTTCTCGCGCTCAGTCTTCTTAAATCCCCTCACTTCTGGATCGGATTCGGCCATTTCGACTCCGCCGGCGAACCCGTCCGAACCCCCCCCGTCCTCCAGAGCAGCGCGCGGCTCCTGACAGAAGATGACTGACACCGCCATCTCCTTCGCCAAGGACTTCCTGGCCGGTGGGATCGCCGCTGCCATCTCCAAAACAGCTGTAGCTCCCATCGAGAGAGTCAAGCTTCTCCTCCAGGTCAGTTTATTGCTTTGCAACCCTCTAAAGAAGCTGTGAATATCATTTTAAAGATGCTGCAGGCTGAAAACTGCCATTTGTTTAATGGAGCATCTTTTTTTTTTTTTTTTTAACTGCAGAGGCTTTAGTTTGTTCAGTTACCAGGTTGCAACCAGAAAATGCTGTAGAGAGGTTGAATTTTCTTGTCAGGAGTAGAAGCTGAGTTAAAAATAGTAAATGGGAGCAGCTCTGTCACAGATTGGTGCAGGCACACATGAGGAATGAGCATAATGAGGCATCAGACCTGTTATGTAATCCGCAGGCCAGAGGGCTGCAGCAGTCCTCTCATGCTTTGCTTGTACTGCCTTAAAGCAGACACATATGCGCCTTTAATGCCCAGTGATGGCAGGTGATCAGTTTGGCTTGCCAACGCACAATCAAGGTCATAGCAAGGGTTGCGCCATGGCTACCCCACTGCTGCATTGGGCCTGGGCTCAGCAGCAGCAGCAGCAGCAGCGGGAGGAAGAGGAGGGGGAGCAGGCGAGGAGTGGGTGGGGCTGTGAATAGTTGAATGGATGCTGTAAAAAGTGGCTCTCCTGCACGTGGGTGCAAATGTGCCCACCACGCCAGACACGCCGAATCGCGGGCGTGATGAGTCAGAGGGTTAACGGGTCAAGGTGGGATGAAGACACGGGGTGAGGCTTAACTGGATCGGTGTCTGCGTCTCATCGTCTCTCGTTACAGGTGCAACATGCCAGCAAACAGATCGCGGCCGACAAGCAGTACAAGGGGATCGTGGACTGCGTCGTCCGTATCCCCAAGGAGCAGGGGTTCCTTTCTTTCTGGAGGGGGAATCTGGCCAACGTCATCAGATACTTCCCCACACAGGCCCTCAACTTTGCTTTCAAGGACAAGTACAAGAAGATTTTCCTGGATGGCGTGGACAAGCGCACGCAGTTCTGGAGATACTTTGCGGGTAACCTGGCGTCCGGCGGCGCCGCCGGGGCCACGTCGCTCTGTTTCGTCTACCCTCTCGACTTCGCCAGAACGCGCCTCGCCGCCGATGTGGGCAAAGCCGGAAGCGGGCGTGAGTTTAAAGGCCTGGGCGACTGCTTGGTGAAGATCTCCAAGTCCGACGGCATCAAGGGTCTGTACCAGGGCTTCAGCGTCTCGGTGCAGGGCATCATCATCTACAGAGCCGCCTACTTTGGCATCTATGACACAGCCAAGGGTGAGTTTTCGCAGAGGCGGATTTCCATCCTTCGAGTTCATTTTTTTTCTTGTTTTCAGGACTGATGTTGATCTTTGTTATTGGCATTTCCTCTTCCAGGCATGCTTCCAGATCCAAAGAACACGCACATTTTCGTGAGCTGGATGATCGCTCAGTCTGTGACCGCGGTCGCGGGTCTCGTGTCTTACCCCTTCGACACCGTCCGTCGTCGCATGATGATGCAGTCTGGACGCAAAGGAGGTAAAAAGACCGTCAAAACGGTCTTCTGCTCCTTATTGTGACTGTCGTAGAATGAATTTGTGACGGGATTTCTTTTCTTTTTTCCCCTCCCATCAGCCGACATCATGTACACCGGCACCCTGGACTGCTGGAGGAAGATCGCACGTGACGAGGGCAGCAAGGCCTTCTTTAAGGGAGCGCTGTCCAACGTGCTCCGAGGCATGGGCGGCGCCTTCGTGCTCGTCTTGTATGATGAGCTGAAGAAAGTCATCTAACTTGTTTTTGTATGTCCACTATTCATGTTATGAAATTTAACTGTAACATATCTTGTACATTTGGAAAGACTTAAATTGCCGAGCTATATTTATAGGGACCAACTAGTATTTTCTACTAGTTGTACCGGGGGGAATCTGTTATGCGCTGTTTTATTTTTTTCCTCTTGGCCCATGCTTCTTATTGTTTTTGTTTTAGCCCCTCACCAGAATGTCATTCCCTGAACACAGGAACCTTGCCGGAAAAAAAAGATGAAAATAAAGGCAACCTACTGAGTGACTGTCCCGCCTGGTTTTGAAATGAAGGGTAGCGCACAGAGCCACGCTCGGCGTCCTGGCAGCTCCCGTCCTCAGTCACGCCGCTTCAGAAAGCCGTTTGGCAGCCCTCCTGCGTGAAATGTAAGCTTAGAGCTGCAGGTTGTAGTTGGGAAGGAGCCAAAATCAGCTGTGAAAGTTGACCTGCTAACTAGGGCATGCGTGCAGAAAAGCGATCTGCTGTAACTTGGGGTTGTTCTATTCTGCATACGTGTGTATTTCGGCCAAGTATTTCATGAAATGACTGGCAGCAGAAGAAATGGTCTGGATTACCTGTAGTGAGGTGGATTATTCCAACCTTCTAAATATACTTTCATCTCTTGCCAAGCCTCTTCTGACTGGAACTGGTGTGACTGAGGACTTCAACCTTGAGCTGCCCGACCATTTACCAACTTAACACGTTACTTATTGTCACTTCCAAATATTTACTTGCTTTCTGTCACTTTAAACTTTCTTAAGAACAGAATTTTAAAATACTTTCACTCCTGAGAAAGAGGTGTAGATGGCTTTGGAGTTTAGCGCACAGCTGCCGGTGTGTAGTTTAAGGAGGATCATAACGTGGATTCCTCCTGAAACACGATCTTCACAGACGTAAGGAGCACATGATTGTGGCGAGTTGCAGCCTGCACAGAGAAGGACACGATGCGCTTACTGGTCTCTTGAACCAGAGTGTGTGTGTGTGTGTGTGTCATTATTTACAGCCTTTCAGTTCGAGCCAGCAGCGCTCTCACACTGTGTGTACTAATTGGTGACCGTTGATATAAATATTTCTTCGTGTAAAACAACCCTCGTGGAGGACATGCCAATATTTTAAATCTAGTTCAATTTAAGCTGTCTTTAATACTAACGGCAGTGCTGATGCTGATATCTGAGAATTGTAACATCACTTGGCATTATGCATCACATGCAGCTTTAATCAGCCGTGGTTATTCACCATTCAGAGAGCTGCTGCCCACTGGGAGAATCATCAGTTCATTTCAGTAGAGAAAGGAAGACAAATTTCAATTAAGAGGTTCTTCAACATATGTGGTCTGAATATTTGATTTGTAATAACTTGGTGGAAAAAGTCTGTCCCAGGTTCCTGCTGCAGGCTTGACAGAAATCCTCAGTAAGTTCCAGGTCACCGCTGCGGTAATTACTCGTATTGAAAGTGTGGTCATATCATTTGAGTGAGTAAGAAAAGTTTTATGAGGGTCTTTAGGCCATTATGAAGCTCTCTGAGTTCATTAGAAGTTTAATTCCATCACTCTAGATGTTTCTTTGGTATTTTTCACTTTGGATCCTGTTCAATGTCTTCAAACGAATCCATTTACTCCCTGAATAATAATCTTGACGAGAGACAATCACAGTGTCTCGGACACTTAACCCGGTCTGATCCTGAATGGAAGACTCTTCTCATTTTAGCGGCACTATCAGATAACATCATTTACTCAGCTGGACGTTGTCTAATCTCCCCTTCAGTGATTCACAGAGTGCTCCACATGACTTTGCACCCAGGGAAATCAGTTTGAACATTGTTTTGGCTGGTCCATCCTGAAAAGCCTCTCACAGCAGGTAGTCCATAGTTAATCCTTCGTTCGGCGAGACTCTCTGCAGCGATCCCATTACAGCTTTAACAGGGATCACAGCCATTTACTCACTGTCTGTCTTGGGGCTTAAGATATGCCCGAACTCCTTGAGGTGACAAGAGGACCAAGTTGTAAGTGCAGTCTGCATATTTTCTCTCTCACAAAGCTGCATGCACTCAGCAGCTTTGCCAAGGCTTTCATGATACTGAATGTGTGCCCAAAATCATTATTTCTCTATGTTTTTAAATCAAACATACTTTCAGAATTATACAATAAATATTGTAGATAAAGCTGTGAACAGAATAATCTTGAACTAAACATGCTCTGAGAGGGACCTGACAGTCAGAGTGCGTACAAACCTCATGCTGGGCAGTGGATCACTGTAGCTGCGCTCCACACTGGGTTACTAAAGCCTTCTGTCAGCCGCGCGCTTACATAATTTCAGCTGCTACACACTGACGTCACCGCTGCAAAGGGTCATGACCTCTGTGCTGGCCACTCTTGAGGAAAATCCATTGCTGCTGTCCGTCTGTCTGTCTATATATCTATCTACCTATCTATGTATCTATCAGGCAAATAAGAAATGATGTTGACAGTGTTATCTAAATGCGTATATATACTGACACCACCTGGAGAAAAATCTGATCTTCAAAAGATCTCTGACTTTAGTTTGAAGGTTTTCACCTCAGGCATAAATATCACATCCAGCAGGCGCTGGTTTATTTTTAGGGTTTATTTAACACCTTTTATGTGTGTATTTACTTCATCTGTATTTTTTTTCCCCCTGCCTGAGATCTCTTTTTGACTGACGTCTTCCATTTTTTTGAATTGAGACTCAGCGGTGAATAACAGGCCTGTCAATCCTGTGCTTCCTGTGTGTGAGTGATAGCGTAGGATCACACCCTGCCATCATATCTTCTATTGTGGAAATACCAAAGCAGGATGGCTTTGGTCTTCTGCTCCACTCAGTGTTCAGCTGAGGAGTTGTGTTAGTGACACCTTGTGGTTCAAACTGAATTCAGAGCATGAATGACTTGGAAGGTCTGCTTTTCCCATCATCATCATTACATGAGAGGAGTGCAGTTTAGAAGTTAAGAAATATTTTGTTTAAGAGTTACATAACCTACGGTAAACATCTAAAGCATTTAATTTTTTGTTCATTCTTTTTAACGGACTGTCTAAGAGATCAATCGAGTATTTCTATAAGACACTACTAATGGTTTTTTTTTCTGTTTGGCTAGTTTTATAATGGGTTTCATGCCTCCTAATACTTTAGGTTCATTAATATTCTGAATAAGATAACATTTCAGTGAACTGTAAAGCTGACATACTTGTAACTTATAACTTTTCCTACTTTGCCATTTGTGATATAGCAAATGCATTGTTGTATTTATATTCAAGCGTTAAACATAACATCCATTATTGCATTATCAATGTGCCCTTGTTTGACTCAGCTGAGAGCACTTTACACTTGAGGAGTCTGACCTACCTTCCATTTATTTATCCATCTTGTTTACTACTTTATCCAATTTACACAGTAGAGCCAATCACAGGGTAAAGACAGAGACAGACAGTCACCCACACAAACACAATTACAGGCAATTTGGATTAAACAATTACTCGCAAATGCAACACTATTACATGTGAGAAAACCCACACACAAGGAGAGCCTGCAAACTCAACAGAGAAAGACCCCCAAGTCCAGCTTGGACTTGAACTGGGAGCCTTCTTGCTAAAGTTCTAACCACTATAACACTGTGCACCCTGTGGAAGAGGCCAAATGGGTAAATTGGGTAAAAGGTCATCACCTGCAGGTAACCGGTCATCGCAGGATAAATAAAGAGAGACAGACGATATCACACACATTCACATATACAGGCAGTTGGGAGGATATCAGAACCAGCGGATAGTTCATGTACCGGGAGAATATGCAAATTCTACACAGAAAGACCTCCAGGCCTGTACTTGAACCATCTGCTCACCACCATTCTGCACACACAGTTACATACATTTATTTGAATTACAGTATAAACACATATATTGATTTGAAAACACTTGGAACGTTCAAACATACAGAGATGTTTTACGTTGTTTTAATTTTTTAACGACTTAACTAAATTCCTCATTGTTACTTAACTTTCAGCAAGTTGTCCCAAAGTCAGGGTGGATGAAGGAAACTAATGCTCGATTCGGATATGCAATTTCCCGTCTGCTGAATAATTTTTTTTTATTGGAGGGATACAATCTAGACAACATTATAGTGATTAAAGCTGATTCACCAGCAAACCAGACAGACGCATCAAATGAATCTATTAAAGAAATCAAATTGAAGCAGGCCTGCCAACTCCCTGAAGAATCCTCTCACCATTAACTCTAAATTCATTCTCGCTCCACACGTGGCTTGAATTATACCACGAAGGAAATGTCGGGCTTCCTTTGTTTCACATGAATGGATAAGCTACTTAAAAAGGTTTACATTTAATCGTCCCCAGACCCCTCACACAAACGGAGAATCAGCTAAAACCAAACAAAACCTCTGGTTAGCGCTCATGTCTCGGGTAATTCTAAAGTTCCTGTTCATATTTCATAATTTCATCCAGAATATATGTCTCTTAATGAAATATTTTCATTTTTTTATGTTTCGTATTGCACAGAGGTGTGAGTGATCAGCAAGAAGGTTCTTGGTGCAAGACTGGATGGTTTGTGTGTGTGTGTGTGTGTGTGTGTGTGTGTGTGTGTGTGTGTGTGTGTGTGTGTGTGTTCTCGTATTTCTATCCTTGTTGGGGCCAAATGTCCCCACAAGGATAGCAAAACGTGGAACGACGTGCCTTGTGGGGACCTTTTTCCGGTCCTAAGTAGGAGAAACAGTGTTTTCTTGACCATGTTGTTGTTACTGAAAAAAGTAAAAGTGCAAAAACATTTCTTTAGGGTTAGGCTTTGTTGTGGTGTGGGTTAGGGTTAGGGTAAGGGTCAGGGTTAGGGGCTAGACATGAATGGGAGTCAATGGACGGTCCCCACAAGGATAGAAATACGAGACTGTGTGTGTGTGTGTGTGTGTGTGTGTGTGTGTGTGTGTGTTGTGTGGGTGGTTCCAAAGGAGGACAGAATGGAAAAACAAATCATGTGGTTGAGTTTAGTTGGTGATGTGTAAATGAGTGTGTGTGATTGTCTTCCCTTATCACTAAAACAAGAAATCAACCTAGAAAAAGTGCAGTAATGGACTAAGACCTGAAATTCGACAACCACATTAAGACAATAACAAAAATAAGTTGAAACGACCTTGGGCCTAAATATGTTCCTATGTATGTATGCTATACAAATACAAGTTGCTTTGATTTGTGATGAATGTGTATGTGTGTAAGTAGATGGTCCAGTCCAGCCTTTTTATAAATAACAAAGTTACAAGAGCCTCACTATGAATAATAACTGTTGTCTCTAATGCATTCATTGAGGATCACAGTCAACACTGAGAGCCAAATCAAGACATCAGTGATGCAACAGCAGCAGCTTTACAATCAGAGAGCTCATCTGTTATCACTTACCAATGGCCCCATACCAATGATCCTTTTTTTTTTTTTTAAACAAAATTCAACAGGAAGGAGCAGCAGTACATGTTCAGCAGACAGATTTAAAAGCAGTGCAGTTGTCGTTCTGAGTGTTCCTCCAGAGAGTCTGAGCCCCGGTGCTGAAGAGCTGTCAGGTAAAGCTGTCTCCTACCTGTAGATGGCATCCTCCTGTCACGATCAGCGGCCAATCACAGCTCCGGGTTCCGCACTTTGAGAAACTTGGCCGTTTTTTTTTTTTTTTTTTTCTTCCGCCGCTTCACTTCGTGGTTCGAGGAAACGAAGATGTGGGCGAACAAACCAGCCCTGCCTGCGCGCACCACGGAGCGGCTCGGAGCCAGAGCGAGGCTGTAGTCCCGGAGAGCAGGACCACCATGTCTCCGTGGCGCGTCTCCATCGTCCTCGTCCTGGGCTTGGTGTGGTATTTCTCGGAGTGCGGCCGCTCGGTCACACAGTATTTCCTGGGCTTCATCTTCTGCCTTTCTTCCCCGCTGTTGTTTGGAAACAGCGGACGGGAGAGCGGAACTCAGACCGAGGAGGAGACGGAGGGAAACCTGGCCCAGGTGCGCTTTACACACCTTTCCTTTTTGTTTACGCACGCTGCTTAGCACCCACAACCTGGAGTTGATAATGAAAAAGCGAGCGTGGGTGGTGTTTGATCGCATCTTCTTGCATGTTTTAAAACCTGTGCTCATATTCAGGTAGTTATTGTAGAACTGATTGTATTTTATTTAATTTATTGTAGCCTGAGGTGCATTTTTTTAGACGAGGGTTTGAATGACCTGGAGGCCAGTGTTGGTTTACACCCCACCCTCTGCTCTTCTGCAGGACTCTGCTGATGGAGGCTTGTTGTTGGCTGGCATGACTGATGGCCAAACTCAGGCTGAACCCCTGGAGTCCCAGTATCCACACGTCAAGAGGTCTCTGCAACAAGGTGAAGAGAATAAATAAAAGAGGCTTCCATGTGGTGTAAACACGTGTGTGAGTGCAGGTTAAGAGGGACACTGCAAAGAGGCCTGCAAAAATGTCAGAAGTCACGGTTCTGCTCCTGATTCCAGGCTGTTTTGTCAGCACGTTTTGAGCTGTTTCTACTTGACACAGTTGAACAGGACAGTTCTGCACACACAGCTGCAGCTGCAGCTCATGTTACAGTGAGGAGGGGCTTTAAAGGAGAGAAAATGAGAAACACATCCTCAGCTGTATATCACCATGAGGTGTACAACAGGAAGTAACGTGAAGGTTTCCATTCCACATTTATCTGTGGTTTGCATCGGGCGTGTGTAGCATACATCTCATAACTCTTCTAAGTTTTTGTTTTTATCTTTGTTTTGAACTGGCAAGACAAACAACACAGGACAAACACTAAATGTAAGGCTTTAAGGTGTTTGTGCTCCATAGGAGTGTTTACCTTTCTGACAACTGTTTCCTTTTACATTACTGTCAAGTTTAGTTTCAGGATTGTTATTTTTAATATTTCTCTAAATCAGTGCATGACATAGAGGGCACAAACGGTCACGACCAGATAAAACAGTCTGACATGACGTCAAGCACAAGGTGAACTACTAACTGAGATCGACTAAGATATAAATCATGTGGAGCAGATGATGAACTTTGCCACAATCCTCTCCCTCAGCTTGGTTTTGGAGGAAAGTTTCAAACTTGAAAAATAGCTGTTGAAAATTGCCTTATTTTGGTATCATGAGTGCATTTTAGACCCTGCACTCATTTATTATCGAGTAAAGATATGTTTAAATGCTTCATCTTTGACAATGCGTTTTCCCACCAAAAGAGTTCTGCAAGTTAATTTACAGCAGCAGTTCCCCTCCCGGGGTCTGGGACCCCTTTGGAGACGGAGTCGGGTTGTGGTGCAGGGTTGGTCTGTCGAATGAACCTCAACCACTTTGTACAAGAACGTCTGGGAGAAATGTTCAGCTGTTTCAAAAGCCTGTTTTCGTGTTGATGTCTCCTCCAGCATTTGGGCCTTTTGTAGGGCATCTAAGAACACAGAAATGTATTTTACGTTCTCAGCTCTGAAAAAACAGATTGACATTCTTCTTTTGTTGCAACTTGTCCTCTACGCAGCCTCTTTTGGCAGAACTTCTTTCTTCAGAGAACGTTGACAGCTATAGTGCCATCGCTTTGGAGTGGGTGTGGTTAATGGAGGAAAGCAAATATGCTGCCTCGGGGCATTTCTGTTTTTTTTTTTCCCTCCCCTCATCTCCTTACTATAGTTCCTCATGTAGCATAAAAATGCTGTAACCAGATCTAACTTTAGTTTTTGTTGTCGCCATTTCAATAGAAAGAACCCTGTCCTTTGGCTCTTGTGGACGATCCACCTTTGGAAACAATCGAGTGGGGCTTTACTGAAAACGGCTGACAGCTGCTATTTCAGGAGACGAGTTATTTCAGATTGATGTTCGTCTGAGATGAAGTATCATAAACGGTTTCATTCAGCGAAACAACCTTGAAAATGCTATTATCTTCAAGAGGGTTAAAGCTGCAATCTGCCCTGCTCTCCAGCCAAGTGTCTGTACCTCTGATTCAGGGAAATATGTTTGTACCGAGAGCCACCTCTACTCACAGACCCTAAAGCACCTCCTGTGACATTTTCAACAAGCTGTTGCATAATATTTTTGTCTCATAAATTCAGTCAGATGTATTGAACTGATACGCAGCATGTCATTCCATTGGAGTTCAGATTTGTCTCCAATTAGAAGGCATCAGAGTTCATAAATACACTTTCCATTTAGTTTATAATCCCCTTAAACAAACAATATCCTTGTTTTGTTGGTTTAGACGGCGCTCTCCACATCTCCAGAATGCGTTTGTTCTTTTTCTGTGGAGAACACCATGTTTTACCACAATGTATCTGCTAAACCGAAAAAAGAGCCTGTTTCACAGGTTCTCTCGCAGCCTTGGAAGGCAAGCTTCGCGATCTGCGATCTCGCTGCTGGATGCCACAAAATCCTGCGAACTGGTCCTTCAGATTGTCCTCGCTCACATGATTCATATCACTCCTCTCAGCGCAAACTCGACACAGTCAAGTATGATCCTGCTTGGAACCTACAGAGTTACAATAATCAGTCAGAATCCGATCTGTTTCAAGCAGTTTTGCGTGTCTGTTGCATTGAAAGTCTGTGCATGCCTGTGAATTATCAAACGTATAAATAATTCATGGTCTGAAGCGCCTCACTGTGAGAGAATGTGACATGATCCCTTTTTATCTGATTTTTTTTTAAAGGTGGACTCTTATAGTAATACATAAAGTTATGTTAATCTAAACAAAGCATGGCTAATGTATTCACAGATGAATAGAGGAGCTCCAGATGGCTTTCATCTCTCGTCTCATCACCTGCTCCTTGTGTTCAGAGGAACATCCTGTCATGGGCTGTTTGGGCTGAGTTTCAAATGAATAATTCTGAAGGAGTTCTGCTTCTCACAAGTTGTTCTGAAGCTGTATATAAAACAGGGACCAAATAAGCTGAATTTCATCACACAAGTGTGAAAGTCACCCGTCCTTGAATTTGATGTCGGAGGGGCTGAATGTGGTTTTTCCTTCTTTTTTTTTTGTGGCTGACTCTCACTGTGATGGCTGTCCCCAGTGTTCGAGTGCGTCTACGCTCAGCTGGTCCTGCCTTGGTACGCTGTCCCCGAGCAATGCGAGGACCAGCCTCTGCACCAGGTGCTCAGCAAGGAGTTTGACTTTGTAATCGACCGCATCATTGAGAGAGCCGAGGACTTTGATGTCTGCCAGGCGGTGGTGGGCTCCATTCGGATTTTGACTCAGCACTTGCATAATGCAAAGCAGTCTGACAGGTGAATGTCTCTTCTGAAATAATACGCCGGTGCTGCTTCAGCTACTCTTTGCACTCCGTAATATGCCTGAACCCCATAAAAACCTCAGTATTTTTTACCACCAGTGAATAATTTACCTTTATTGGATCGCACCTGCAGTAATGCCTTTTTCTTAAGGGTTGTGATATTTAAAGAGTAGTGCATTAGATTAGGAGGAAAAGATTTAGATCAGGCACTTATCAGGCATGTTGTGATAATCATCTGGTACTTATGAATGACTGGACTCCCTCCTCTCTTTGCCCTCTCTTTCAGAGAGCTCTTGTTCGGCTCCAGAGCAGAGGAGATCGCTGTTCTCAGAGAGCTCTCTGACGCTCTGGTACGTAACCTTTTCCCCAAGTCTCTCTGGGGCCAAGAAGTCAACCGCTGTGCCTTAAATGAGATCATTGCTTTAAAGGGTAAGGAAGCATTAAGTTATCTCTCCACAGTAACACTGTTTTATATGAAGACTAAGCCTTACATGGGTTATTTTAAGACTCTGAATTGTATGTAATCCATTATTGTCAGTGGCTTTGTGGGGCTTAGACATGAATCTTGGGTTACATAAAAGGAAGGATCTCTCTGCAGCAATCCTCCGATTCCCTGAAGGGTTGAGCTCTTTTTTTTATTTTAGTAGAGGATAAAATGATATTTTATCTCAAGAGACTCTTTCTGTGGAGATTTCGGTGATTATGCATGTTCCTCTGTTACAATAAGTGATCTTCCAGCTTCAGCTTAAAGTTTCATGCATATTTATACATTCTGAGAGCTTGGTTAGAAAATAGACATTTCTAGCAACATTTCTCATATGTGCCATAACATTAGTGATATATTGGAATTATTGAAAGTGAGGTGTCTGGGTTCAAACCCTAGTTCTGAGAAAACCATCCAACATAAAAGGACAACTTGTGGCACAAGTTTGATTGAGCTGTTGTGGTGACTACAAATTTCTGTTGACATTCTTCATAATTTTAGAAATCCAGAAGATGCAGAGCTTCTCAGCACTCCTGATTGAAATGACCTACACGTTTTCTTGCTTTTCCTCACGCCTTGGTGATGACATTCAGAACAGATTCACGTTAAATCATGCAGCTTCCGGGAACAGGCTCCAACACTTCCACTTCAGAAGTATCAAAGGCTCAGGCAGAAAAGCGCACAGCTCATGTTCAAACAGTGTGTCTGTAAACCAGCTGTTTGTGCTCCAGTACCTCCGATGTCTCAGCGATGCGCTCCTATCTATCTGTCTGCACTCAGCACGGTCCGTCAACCCATCCCAGTGTTTGAAGGTCACTAATTGGCTTGTTGAATTGAGAATAATCTCTGTAGAGGCTCCAGTGTGAAACAAAATAATCTTTTTTTTTTCCTTCTGAGAAGAGGTCTGTAAATATGGATGCTTTTTTATGGTTTTGTAGGGCAAGTCATTCTCCAAGGTCACTTTTTTCAGAAAAACATCAGACATGCTCACTTCTCCTTGCCTCAGAAACTCTCACTTTTTCTTGAGCGTTATGGATGCAACATGTTAATTTGTGAACTACAAAGTTTGGAGGATTTCTCTGGACAGAGCCAGAAAAAAAATATGTTTGTTCCCTTTCTGTGTTTTTTTGGTAAACAAGCTGTAAATGGGGTTTTCCACCACAAATTGAAGTTGTAAAAAGCATCTAATCTGAAATACGAATTTTTTCTCTACATGCTAAATTATTCCTCCACACCTCCAAATTCTGGAAGCTTCAGCAAAACCTCCTGATTATGCAGCTCTTTCAAAGCAGAGCTCATAACAGTCAGATTTGAATATTTTTCCTGCGGCGTTTCCCTGTGAATTGATGTCACGGATGGGAAAAAAAAGTTTGGAGGCTGAGTGTGTGTGTGCGTGTGTGTGTGTGTGTTGGCTGTTTCCTCAGGGTTGGGACTCCTGGTTACATGGTTGTCCGACCCAGACAACCTGAACCAGCTGGTGGTGAGCCAGCTCGGCAGCGTGACCCCCAAAAGCTCTGCAGAGGAGCTGTGTGGGTCCGACCCGGATCAAAGCTCCCTGGCTTCACAGGAGGGCGCGGCGGAGGGCGAAGGCGGCGAAGTGTGAGTTGGCTGTCATCCGGCGCACCCCGCTGAGCTGACCCGGCGGTGGTCAACCTCAGAGCGCCGCCTGCAACGTCCACCATCTGTAGTTAAAGTTGAAAAATATTGGATTTGCTTGGCTCCTGTTTGTGTGTTTTTTTTACCGACATTCTTATTTCCAGGAACTTGAAGGGAGCTGAGAGTTCGACTGGAACCAGGATCAAGGGCAAACGGAAAGGTGTGTTTACTGTTGTAACCTCTTGAAATGAAATTTCTTTTGACGCCGCAACTTGAGGATCAGTGCATGTTACCAGATTTCTTCGGATGACGTTGACTTGGAGCAAGGCAGATGGAGTGCATTGTGGGCGTCACAGTGAAAGAATGCTTGTATAATGTCTTGTGCAACAGTTTTGATGAATTGTAATGTGTTGACTGCAGTGTGACATTATAATTTCATTTACCAGGCTGCCTTTCAGTACATAATTAGTCCCTTGTTTCTTTTGTTTGTCCAGACAGCTAATTACAAACAACAAGCTAAATGCCAAACAATTGCTGCACTGTTCAAGTAACTGTGGCCTCTCTCTTCCTTTCTCCCTCTCTCTCTCTCTCTTTTTTTTTTAATGAAAACAATTTAGCAACTATGATGACTAAGAAAAGATCAAGTCATGATAATGAACCCTGTGATTTGATAAATAGGTGTATTTTCTTTCATTTTCACATCCTATGCTGGGAAAAACAACCTCATTTGTCATAATTTGTAAGAATAATTTCAGTCACTTGGATCTTTCTATTGTCTGGCTATCACATAGATCACAACAGTGAATGTCTGATTACTAATTGCATCGCTGACTTTCCCAATCAAGTGTGCATTTAGGCTTTGTAAATGCTTTTTTCTTCACGTACTTTGCCAGTATTCTGAGCCGTTACTCTTCTTCACAACCCAAAGTGTTGTTCGGATTGCAGAGAGAATTTATTGTTATTCATTTCATGTAGTAAGTTCAAAGTACAGAGAGAGAAGGGAAAAAAAAAATCCTTTCTGCTGGAATAAAATAGGACATTGTCACACTTTGAAAATGTGTTGCTTTCTTACATTTCAGGGAACAAGTTGAAGGAAGGTTGGTCAAAATTTGTGGACAAGATGAAGTCCAAAAAAGCAAAGAAGAAGAAAATGAAGAAGATGGAGCAGGCGCTGGTGATGAGGATCATATCGATCCAGGGAGACGGGCCCAACGAGGAGGACGCCAGCAGCAGGGAGGGCTCGGTTCACACCCAGGAGGACTCTGACAGGGTGAGCCTGCTCTGCACGACACTCCGCTTTAAAAAAATACAGACAACAGCTTGTTAAACGTGGCAGATTCATCGCAGTTTTTTTGCCTCAAATGCCATTAGGAGGACAGTGATCTGGAGAACTACCTGACGAGCGTCCAGGAGGACATGATGGAATTCAAGCTGTCGTACGAGATGTGGCGGGTCGGCCGCTGGGCCGTCAGCATCCCTCACGTGGGTCATAAGTATCGGTGGCAGCGCTGACGTCCTGGGGGCTTGTTATCTGCCTGCTGAGGCCCCGTTGGAGCCCGACCTCGTGTTGTATGTTAACATTTGAGCTGTTTGTTTTTAATAGGCCGACTGGGAGGATGAGGAGCTAACCTTCACTCTTCACCTGGAGGAGAAGGACAGCCCGGAGAATCTGCAGTGGGACATCAAGAAAACCTACATGGATGTCATATATTTCCGTAACAGATGGCAGGTAAGTCGCACACCGAGGAGTCTTTCTCTTTACGTTTGTTGCTTTCCACATAAACATGTCCGTTGATATATTTGTTTGCACGTACATTCGAGGTCCCAGACTCCAGGAACTAGAGAAGTAGCTTATTTAAAAACAACATATTTGTCGTGAGGCTTTCTCAGCAACACCAAACTCCTGGAGTCAGCACTGCAAGTCCGAGTCAGACTGGCTGTAAACAACATACATAAAGCATTTACACATTTTGAAAAAGTATTTAAGCACCATGCCATCCTCTACCATATGTTTCATAACACAATGTAACACACAGGGACTCCTAGTTCTTTCTGAATGTGGTAATCTAACATTAAGCAAATATCCAGCTGGTGCAAAATTGCCAGCAGTTGGCTTGGGCAGAAGAAAGTACCGCATTAGATCGCCTTTGTTGTTCTTAATATATCTCTGAGAAAATTGGCTAGTCGTATATCTAACAGACACCTGACTGAGCCGGTCAGACATCAGTTCCGCACGATGAGTGCTGACTTGGTGATCATACCTGTGGGGGGGCGGCAGGCGAGCTGTAGGCGCAGGACGCTGTACAGGACAAGTGGTTCATATCTTTAAAGTGCTGAAAGCGATTGGATGGCGGGGAGGCTGGAGATCTGAGTGAAGGACTGGCGCAGGACACTGGAGACTGGTGTGTGTCTGTGAGCCGGAGGTTGAAAAACCGTCCCTTCGTTTTGACTGTTTCCTGCTCCACCTTATGCACCTTTATCTTTAATGTTTTACTCCTTTAGTTCTCATTGTCTGGGTTCTATCTTGCAGTTTTTAACACTCTATACTACATATTTTCCTTCAGTTCTAAAAACCTGAATTTTGAAGTTGTTTGTGGAGAGCGTAATCATTTGTAGAATGTTGGTTTACTCTGTCTGGAGTTTGGAGCATCTACTGCACATAGCTTTGGTATATTGTGTAGAATATATTTTAGTATTATGTGATTTTATGATTTTATGTTAAAAGTCCTCTCTTCGGCTATTTATTGATTTTGTTGATGTGAAGACACATTTATTAAGAGACGTGGGTTACAGAGCTAATAATGGAAAAAAAAAAAACATTTTTTAATGGTTTTTTTCCTGATTGGGGAAAAAAGGATGCAAGGTGTAATACTCTGGAGTCCACTATAACATTCATTAAAGCACTTCAATTGTTACATTGTCATTTTTTTTTAAATATACTTTTAATGCATATTAATGTTGTTTCATTAGGGAGAACTACAGTATAAAATATGTTTTGAGGAGGATGTTTTCTCTTTTTATTTTCTTATTGTGAGATTTTTTATTTTCTTATTGTGAGATTCAAACTGAAGAATTGTGTGTGTGATAGGAGAATGAATCGCATGTTCGTTCATCAGTGTGTGAAGGGCCTGTCGGCGTTAAACACAGGAGTTAACTGCAGTCACTTTGACAGCAGCCCGTCAGCGCTGATAAATCCTACAGGTCTCTTGTGATAATTGTTTTTCTCAGGACTCCACCAGTCTTCCTCTGATCCCGGAGCTGAAGGCGTCGGAGGTCAGAGACGAGGCCATCGAATCAGCTCGAGTGTCGGTGGAGCATTTCTTACAGGTAGGAGACACGTCAGAGTGCGGCCTCGCAGCATTTACCGCCTCGTGACTCAACGTTACTGTTTTCGGCGTTTTCTATTCCAGGAATTGGTTTCTGATCATTTGATCGGTCACACTCAGCCAGTTTTTCAGTTCCTCTGTCCTCTCGACAAACTGTTGAATGAGGAGGAACATTACGGAGGCGTGTGGGGCCTTCTCAGTGGCTTGGCTTACTTCCTGACCCCTGGATATGAGGAAGAAGAGGTAACATTTCTCTTCTGCAAACTGTTATTTTAGGCTTTCACATTTTTTGTGTGGTTGATTATCATTTGCAGACCAAAGCAGAAAAAAAAAGGCTGAGTTAGTACTGACAGTCACCACGTTTACTGACACTTAAAACCTGACTTTACTGGGTTAGTCTTACTGAAACTGGATATTAAAACGAGTTGAAAACATGTTAGATTGACTGAAATCGAAGTTGGTGACGTCAACCCAACACACACAGACGATGTGAATCAAAGTCAATCTATTCCTGCATCTACAGGGTGCTTGAACCGGAACAGAATGAGGTTTTCTGCAAATATGCCAGGGCTCGGTGCCATATCTTGTCCTGGAAGTTAAACGGCATGTAAGCAGAAAGGGACAGAGTGAATCTCATCTGTGTCACCCAGTGTCCCCTATTGATTCTGGTGATTTTTAAATTGTAAGTCAACTAAAGTAGACCTACAGAGGTGGAAAGATTTCAATTATACAATTATCTTACCTATTTATTCTCTCACAAAATTAATTAAACACGACACAGTTGAACATTTTCATTTTAAAGTTGTAAACCAACATGGATTCTTTCAGAACTGGTGAAGACAATTATAATGTCTAAAATAATTCAGTGCAGTTGTGCGGTTTTTGTTGCAGTTAAACAAGCTGAGAGCTCGTCGAGTGCTTATAAAATATATAAAGGAGTTAAAGCCGCAGTGGAGTTGCTTTATCAGACAAGTCGCTCCTACTTCCAGATCACAGTGCAAAATGAGATAGCGCTTTTCGCTCACTTAATCCTCACATATGCATTTTTAATACAGACAAGGAAACGTCAACAGACAGCAAATTGGGTGTTTTTATGACAAATTATGCAGCAGAACTTTACAGCTTCCACAGAAATACTGCGCGCTGCATTAAATACACTGTACGGTCTGGCTATTGTGGTGGTGTTTATAAGCAGCTCAGAGATCACGCAGAGATTTAAAATGTATAAATAAACTCTAAACAGCAGCTGAAATCCCTCATTGCGGTCTGGTTTTATGTCTTGTGTTTGATTTGTTTAGACGTCTTCGCTGTGTGCTGTGTGACCTCCAGGATACTCGGTCCGTTTGATGCAGAGCAGATTCAGATTCATTATGCTGGAAATACAGTTTGCTAAACAGATAAAGACTGGTGAATTTTCCAATTTAGGTATTACTTATAGTAGTACTGAGACAAACAGACTTGGTTATTTTGTCTGACATCTGGGTTTTCCCACAGTGAATGTCACATGGTAATCCTCCATTAAAAGCCAGGTTGTTGCTCGGTTCCAGCCGAACATGCCTGCAGCCGACGCAGCAACGCTGGAGGAAGACTAGGAGACGGTTTAAATGTTTAATCTGACAGAGCGAACATCTTCGGCAAAATGCTGCGACGTTAATCCACTTAACAAACTTGTTCTCCAGAAAGAACAAAGGCAAACAGCTGAATTTTTGTTATGTTCTTGGTAAACATCCGTGAGTTTACAGAAAGACTTCCTGATTCAACTCTGACCTACTTACATATCTGTGAACGCAGACGCACAATGTGATTTTCGCTCTTTATTCTATTATTATTATTATTATTAAAAATACTGCCTTACGTTAAACCATTCAGATTAGCTGAATACTGAATGGGTATGTTCTCGTTTTAATATTTCTTATATTTGTGTTTTGTTTAAAGTGTTGAATTTAAACTTGGGCAATAATTTCATAATTTGTGCATCAATTTAAAATGACTTCATCAACATTTCCCCTACGTCGTTGAAGTTTTTGTTTTTAAACCATCCCAGTGATAAGTTAATTAGTTAAATAGATAAATTAGTCATTCTGCAGAATACATAACGAGATGTTTTTCTCTCTTTAGTCATTGCCACATCTATTTGCAAACCGTAATTCATTTTCGAATACATTATTCCTCTAAAATGTATCAACAAATTGATTCATCAATACCCACAATCCTAGATGATAAACACATTAACATGGCTCTACTAGTGTATCAACTAACTAGTTTGTCCTCATCAAGTTTTATTTAATCAACTCTGCAACATAAAGTGCTCCATAAGTTTCTGTTTGTTTTTAAAGCTTAGGTTTAAATACAGTCCTGAGTGTTACAGTACAAACCAGGTAGTGTGAGCAGAGAGGCATGTGTAAGCTTTTATCTTCTGTCCACAAAACATAATATAGTTTTACATTTTTTTTGTGGCTGTCAGAGCAGCAGTGGTGAGATAAATTTCTGCTGCTTCTGGTGGGAAAATGTGTCCATCAAGAGAGCAGCTCAGCTACATTCCAATTTAGTGTTTCACAAAGTGCAAAATAGTTTTATTAGGAACTGCTTGTCACCACAGTTTGATCAATAAGACTGATCACGTACAGTAAAACCGTCTATCAGTCATTTATACAGCACTTACTATGCGGGCTGGATTCAGAAAGCTTCATATTAGGAAGATTGATGCAGTGAAAACATCACGGAACAAAGGACAAAGAAAATGTAAAGACAAGGATGGAGGGGAAAAAACACATTTTAATTGAGGTGTGATTATTAAATTGTGAAAAAGAACTAAATTGAAAATACAGCTGAATGTGATAAAACGTTAATAAGAAAAAGTGATTATGAAAACCCAGTAAAACTGAAATTTACGCACACACAATATTATTACGACAAAGGCAAATAAAACTAAATCCTAATTAAAGATTTTGTGAATATGTCATGTCCTCACATAGCAGTGGAGCAGAGAGGCTACCTGTGACCACAAAGTCTTCACCCTCGTTACCACAGAAATAAATTGTGAGCCAGCGATACTTTAATGGACATACATGAGATATCTTAGAATAAATTCATGGAGATTTCTGCTTTTATACTTTTAGTTGCTTGAATCGAATGAAATCTGAACCCTTTGATCACCTAAGAAACCAGTAGTGTGAGTGAATCCACTAAATATCTGGAGGGCAGGGGAAACCTTTCAAGTGGGGTGAATTCTGATGGCACTTTGTTTTTTTTATCTTAGATGCAAACTCAGTGAAACTATACCATGTTAGGAGTTCTTAAATTCTAGCAGACAAATCGCAACATCCCCATAGTGGGTGAGGCTAAAAGACTTCAGCTGATTTATCATAGTATTAATGAATTAGATTGATAAAATATCTGCATAAAAGCAGAAATCATCTTGAATTTTCGTCTTGAATAGGAGTGAAGCTGGATTCCCCTTTCTCTTGATGCATCTTGACTCTTCCATGATAAGCATCAGGAGCAACCAAAGCTTTAGGTTGACTGTTGTTTTTTAAAGAAAAGTCTCACTGAAGCAGTGTGTGGATTTATTTTTATTTTCTGTTCTCGTTCACTCAGCACCATACTTCCTCTGCCTCGGGATCAACCGTCATAACCTGACGGTTCTGTTTGTGTTTGCAGAGCTCCAGCCCTCAAACAGAGGCCCCGAAAGAAAACCTGATCTCATCCCTGCATCCGGAAAGCTCTGCCGTGTCTTTAGAAAACCACAGTGCCTCTGCTGAGAAAGGCAGCGGCGATGATCGCGGCTCTTCTCTGCCGGCTATTGTTATCTCCCAGTGTGAGTCTAATACAAAGCTGCAGGAAGCTGCAGAGACGGACCCGCTGCCCGACGTTAACTCAGACCCCTCCAGCGAAAACGGCTCCCAGGACAGAGCGGAGGACTCCGACAACCCCTTAACCTCCCACTTCAAAATGATCCTCCGAGGGCTGACGCGGTCCAGGTCGCAGGAGTCTCTGGCCTCGGCGAGAGCCGGCTGCGATGAAGACCCGCCGGAGTTGGACTGCTGCCGGGAGAGCGCTGAGGGGCCGTCGCGGATTCATTTCAGCGCACGGTCTGGCAAAAAGGAGAAAATATGTTTCAGGATGTCTGGTGGAGCAAGTAAGGCAAAAGGGAAGGAGACGCAGGGCGCTTTACAGAGAGGAGAGGACTCCCAACTTCAGAAGAGCCAAGTCCACTGGGAGCAGCTGGAGGCGACCAAAGCCATATTTGATCTTCTGAAAGAAATATCTGGTTTGTTCAGTGATTAACTGTTTTCTACATTTTTTTTTTATAAAGCCACACTGCAGCTTTTCATACTCATTAATTCACCCTCCTAAAAGTCTCCACTGTCAGTTATTTGCTTTTCATCAGTGAATGTAGAATTATAATTTGCAGAGACTTGAACAGTAGCTGAAAAAGGTTATCCTCCGCAGAGAAGATCCGGGCTTTAATGATGTCTGTGTTTCACTTTATAGAGAAAACACTACTTATTGTAAGACCTGAGTGGTGCTCAGACAGCGGACAGCTAAACAGTGCTTTACAGTAAAAGAAAACCTGCTTGCATTGTTGCTTTTGATTCAGAATCATGCACAGTATCGGGCCGTTTGAAATATTGTGTCGAAGCAGCTCAGCCTGGAACATCAGTCAAATCGTTTTCACACTGCAGCACCATGTCCTATTAATACAGCAGTGCAGCCTTGACAAGAGAAAATTAAGTTCATCGTGATGAATCGTAAACCTGAGGCGCAGTTCAGAAGGATGAAGAATGTCCTCTGAAATGAGCTCAAAGGTCAGAAAATCCTTCCGCTGCTGTTGTGTTTTACAGAGGCTTTTGTGGCAATGTTCAGCTTGTGGTAATAGTCACAAGACACGACCTCTTAGAAGTGTCTCTCATCAAAGGGTCAGAGTTGGATGTCTTTCAAGGTTTTTCTTTTTTTTTCTTTCTTCCCACATGTGATGAATGAGTTTCTGAGAGCTTTAGAGTTTACAGGATTTTTTTTTTTAACCGCCCACAGTTTCATTCATCTCTGCTCGTGAGTTTCTCAAAAATTGGTACTTGCACATATGAAAGAAGTCACTTTTCTACAATCTAGGACACACCTGGGGAAACTGCCAGCTGCTTTTATTGTAATTCTGGTGCTTTTGTGCGTTTGAGCGGCTGCCTGTGTGTGGCTTCACGGTAATGTTTTGGTAAATGAGAGATTGGAAAAGGGGTCCGCAGCCTTTCTTAGAGGCATTTTCAAGCAATTAAATCCAGCTCAGCACTCAAAAAGAAAAGGGAAAAAAAAACAAACAAATCTGACTTTGTAATTCCTTTATAACTTAAAATGGCAGCAAACTTTCTCTTTTTGAACAGTTGAGGTGAAAATATGCAAATGCGTGTGGTCGTGGTGAACTGTATTCGTAGACGACAGCAGTTTCGTTTTCTCTCCTCCATCACTGCATCCATGAGTCCGCTCACTCTCCTCCTCCTCCTCCTGGCAGCTCCATCCTCGGCATCCTTCTTCCTACATAGTTATTATCGCTACACATCTGACCAAAGCAACTGATAAAGACAAACTCACGCCTCTTCTTGTCTTCACAGGCAACTCGATCCTCATAAATATATTTGATGCCATTTTGAAGCCTGTGATGCCCATCTTGAAAAAGTGAGTTTGATACTGAGGCTTCCTGAAGGTTCAAACATTTGTTTCATCTCCTGGTCGAAGAATGACTCATGAATATTTTCTCTGTTTTTTTTTTTCCCTTTACAGAAAGGTGAACTCTTTCCTCAACAAAATGAACCCGACAGAGGTGCAGATGGCTGCGTACATCGACACTATGCGAAGCAAACTGTGGCCTGAGTTTCAGCCGCCGGCGCCTCCTTCTCCCCGCACCGACGAAGACAAGGACGAGACCAGGGACCGTGCGCACTGCCTGATCAACGCCAAATGTAGGCCTTTGCGTCCTGTTTCCCAGCAGGAAGAGAGATAAGCAGCTCCGAAGGATGATAATTCACTGGAAACCAATTTCTCTGTCTCCTCCTCTGTAGATTCAAATTACCTCGTCTTAAAGAAGACTGACATGGAGTCAGTTTTTAATCTTTTCCAGGACTGCAAAGAAAACAAAACACTGGTCTATGTGAGTCTGTCAGCATCCTTTCTTTTATCGTTTCTAATGCTCCTGGTGATATGATGCACAGATTCCAAACTCTGTCCCTCTCTCATTACAGATTCTCCTGTCATTCCTGGTAAGAGAGTTTTTCCCCAACGAGCAGTCTTTGAGCGTGAGCGCTGCTGCCCTGCAGAAAGTGACCAACTCCAACTGATCTGTGAACCCTTCAGTGTGTTTTTAACAGGACTCTGCAACGTTTTTTTTTTAGAATTCTCTTCAAAGGTTTATTTATTAATCATGTTATATTGCCTTAAAACATTTTTGACCACTTTTGTATCAATGTCAAAGGCACTTCAGTCGTTTTTACCTCAAACACACTGTGAATGTTTCTTCTGTACTTTGTGATTTTTTAAATGGCTTTTTTTGTGAAATCAGGCATGTTCTTCGTGGGAGCTAGTTTTTGATATTGTACTTTGTACTGTTGATGAGGACAAATAAAACTCCATTTTCTTATAATTCACACTTCACATTTTATTGGAAATGAGCTAAACCTTTCTGAAATACTATGTCACTTTGAGCACTTTTGTACGGTGAGTGTTTGTACGCTGGTTCTTTTGACCTCCACTTTCATGAATATCGAATGTCTGACCGTTTTTAATGGCATACGTCTGGCTGAATGTGGGCAGCACCACTGCTGAAGCAAACTTGAAATATTGTTAAAGCACCAAACCTGAATTGATTCCAAATAAAATGTTTTAAAGAAGGATTTTGTCGGTTATATTTTGGCTTGGTATTGAATTTAAGCTGAAAAACTGCTTACAGTTAAAGCCAGACGTAAATTGGTTACTAATGCCTGAAGTGCTCTTGCTCTGAAGCAGTTTTTCAGAAGCAGATGATTTGTCGGGTTACACATGTTAATCCTGTTGGGAAATCCCATTAGGACGGTGTAAGATGTGAGAATAATTGTAAAATAGCTACATGAAAATAACTTGAACAAGCTTTCACCCTGGCCTTTTCTACAACACAAAAAAGTTACTTGTTTGTTGAAAGATGTCCTGTCCGTTAGAAATCAGACCAAAATAAGTAGCTACTGACTGATCACTTTTTATTGTTTCTTTGTGCAATAGAATGACGGGAGGGGGTTGTCTCGTGGGGCATGAGAGGTTTTTTTTTTTTAATTCACAAGTTCCCAAAGTAAGACAATATCACAATGAATGAAATATAAGTCCCAGAAAGAAATGGGAAGATCATCACCAACTTCAGTGTTGACTAGTTAAAAGACAGTTACAAATTCAAAGTGATGCAAGCTTATGCACATGCATACACTTCTGCCGTTGCTTCTTCCTTTTTCATGGAAGTCAATCATTCATGACCCTGTGAACCACAGTTGAAAACACACTCTGCACTGTCCAGCGTTCATGAACATCGCTCGGTGGCATTGTTCCAGCTTTCATAAAATCAGCAGATTCACAACTTTTATGGGCCGATCACATAACTGAGGCACAGCTGCTCCCTTCAAATGTCTCAACGACAGTTTCCCTGCAATTCCCCCACGTGGGACAAATAAAGGACTTTCAATAAAGGACTTTCAGCTCGTCTGCCTCCATCTCATCATATGTCCTTACTCCTCTATTATCTGCTTGTCGCACATCGAGAGATTCTCTAAAAAGTCTTCCTTTTTTATTCCTGCCGAGAAATTCCACCTCAGAGTTTAATGATAAATCCACTGTTTGTCCACAGCACATATCTAAACCATTTCAAACTGCTGCCTGTATCTTTAAGCCACTCTACTGAATGACCTTTAAACTCCAAACATACCAACAACCGAAAGAATGTTAGATATGTAGTTGTGGTATGAGAAACATTTTTATGGTTAATTAGTTCAGAAACTACATACAAATGACCTTGGGCAGGAAGAGATGCCACAGTAATTCAGTTAAAGATTTGTATTGGCAACAATGTACCCTCCCTCAGTCAGGCGGCTGGAAAAGTAACATTGGGTGAATTTTAAACCACCAGAGAGCAAAAATACCAGCTCAACCACAAACAATATAAACAAGTTCCCAGAACAGCTGTAGAAAGAAAAACAAACTATTGTTGCCCTGACAGGATCATTTGTAATTTGGATAAAAGATAATGGACAGGACAGATGTTAGAAAAGCATGTCACCACACACATCAAAGGATTTAAGTCTCCTCAGTTTTTTCCTGAGGAGACTTAAATCCTTTGATGTGTGTGGTGACATGCTGTACATTTTCTACCAGTCTGTTGTTGCAAGTGCTGTTTTCTTTGGGGTTGTCTGTTGGGGCGGCAGTATGACAAAAAGAGACAGCAATCGGCTGGACAGACTGATCAGGAGGTGTGTGTCTGTGATGGGGAGGAAGGTGGACTCTGTTGGAGCAGTCTTGGAGAGGAGGATGGGGGCTCTAATGCAGAGTATCTTGAGGAACTCCAAACATCCACTGCACGACACAGTTGCAGCTCAAAAAAGTGAGCGGAGCAACAGGCTCCTGTCATTGCGCTGCAGAACTGAGCGCTTCAAGAGGTCGTTCATCCCCTCAGCAATCAGGCTGTATAACAGATGTGCCTGAGCCAAACAAAGTACACTATGAGCACTTTTATTTATTGTACTGTTATTTATTTGCATGTATATGATCTGTGTGCTGCTGGACACTGGAATTTCTCCCTTGGGAGATTAATAAAGTTTTATCTATCTTATCTATCTATCTATCTATCTAAAATTACATTAGGACTCTGTCGGTGGTTGCTATTAGCAACAGAATGTTCAACCAAACCAAATGGAACTGTGACCATGGTTGCTCCTGGCAACAGAATGTTCAACCAAACCAAATGGGGCTGTGACCATGGTTGCTCCTGGCAACAGAACGTTCAACTGAACCCAAGTGCGGAGCAGGACATTTGTTTTCTCCAATAATGTCCCCTCGCTTTCATTTATTTATTAATTTGTCCCTGCTGAGCCCTCTCATGTTTCAGAAGTACCATCTGGGGTCTGTACAAAAACATGATCAGAATATTTCTATTTGATTAAAACCTGTGTTGGAATATATTACTCAAATTAAGCATCATTTAATAACCAGCGCTTGGAACAAACTGATACCAATAAAAAGTGCCTGATGGTGTTCATAAAGCTGTCAGAGCAATGAATAAATGGAGATTTAAATGCTTCCATACATTTAAACTGCCAACTCCAATGTTGACACTGTCCTAAACTAACAGATCATGTTTTATTCCGGCAGCATAGTATGATACTGTTATTCTGAACTCTGAAAAAGTGTAGATTTAGTTCAGTTTTTGTTAAAACACAGAAAAAAAAACCTTGGGTTGGCCGCATTCTCACCTCATAGTGGTCTTCCTGTGTGGCGTTTGCATATTCCTATAGTATGTATGTGGGGTTTTTTTTTCTCTGTTTCTTTCCACAGCCCAGAAACATGCATGTGAGGTTATTGCTTACTCCAGATTAGCCCTTTACAGGAAGCACCAAAGTCTTTCTGAGTATTTCTGAGGCAACTGAGGTCTTTCACCATCTGCTGCACTAACCTGAAGGTCTTCAGTGAGTCTTTGTGGCCAATCCTGTCCAATGCGTTCATGCATTCTGGAGCAGAGGACCGAGGGAGGCCCGCAGAACAGGCTCAACAAAAATGATTAGAAAGGCCAGCGATGTGGTGGGGATGAACTCTGAACAGGTGGTCTCAGAAAAGAGGATCTGTCCAACCTGAGGTCCATCCTGAAAAATATCTGTCAACCCCTCCATGATGTAAATAAACAGCAGGAACACCTTCAGCAACAGACTCATACCACCAAAGAACACTACAGAGGATCACACCCCATAACAGGAAGTCTTTGCTTCCTGTGGTCATCACACTGTGTAACTCTTCCTTGTAAATTGTGTTTGTTGTGCTTGTCTGTCCATTTCCTGTTTTCTATGCTTATATTAGTCATCATTAAACCTTGTTCATATCATAACTTATTTTTGTCTTGTCTTGTATTTAATATTTTAACTTTCCATAGTATTTAATTGTGTTCTATTCTGTGTGGAGCATCGCTGTAAAGATTTTTCCTCTGGGATTGATCAGTATTGCTGTTCTATTGATTGTGTGCTCCTCCTCCGGACCAGCAGGTGGCAGCACTGAGGTCACGCGCCGTGTTCTGCATTCCAACATGTCTGCGCCCTGTAGGATGCAGCTGACGGCGTGAAGGTGTAAGACAAGCGGCAGGTATGGAAACACCGGGGCTCCCGTGTGGCTGTGGGGTCTTTTATGTGCTCTGTTATCACGGGTTCGAGCAGTGCGTGTGCTCACAGGCTCACTTAATGTGCGGTGTGTGTGTGTGTGTGCACGGTGTGTGTGTGTGTGTGTTCAATGTGACAGTGGAGACAAAGTGTAGCTGCTGCTGTGTGTCTCCTTCATCTCTGAGAGGCTTTCACAGATAAAACAAGTCATTGCTGGTGTTTCTCTGTTTTTTATAGCAGTGTGTTATAATAAATCACTCTATTATAAAGTGTTGAGGAAAGGTCTGAGTCTCCAAGCTGTCTCTGATGCTAAAAGGTCAACTCAAACTGGGTAAATTCTGATTTCTAAAAAAAATAAAAAAATCTTGAATTAAGTTATGAGTTTACTCAAAGATGCCATATGATAGTAATATACTGCTGTGAGCATAGTAGAGCTGCTAAGAAAGCTCCTTTTTGGAGATTACAATGTAATCTTACACTTACAATGTAATCATTACGTAGAACAAAGTTCTGGGCTAGAGCCATGTGCAAAGTGAGTCAGTTTTTAAAATCCATGATCCTTGAAAACCCCCCTGGCTGCCCAGGACCTGCAGGCCAGGTTAATTAATAGACTATATTGTTTGACTCTCCTGTAGTAGTTTTCCATGAAGAAATAGTGACATTTTGAAAAACTGATATCCACTGTTGTTTCGGTGTGAAAAACATTTAACATGTCCAACAAATTCCTAAGGATGCTGCGAGAGAGCCAAATAACACTGTGTAAGAGAAGAATATGTAGGTTAAAAACATTTTGAAATGTTTAAAGCCAGAAGTACCTCATTGAATTATCAGCTTTGGCAGTGTTTTTACACATGAGCAATTCTTTGGCCATCTAAACATTGAGAGGTGAACATTTGATGCGCTGACTGCAGCTTGGAATGATCGCTGTGCAAAAACTGGCCTTCCTCTGAGAGCTTTGTGGTGGGGAAGGCCCACGGGACCACCCGCCGCTCATTGTGAAACACAACACCAGTATGCTGAAGTCTTCATTAAAACCAGAAAGAGTCACTTGATTTGTCTGCAGTCACTCTCTTGTTTTAATCTAAAGAGATGCTAGAGGGGAATGGAGACCTGCTAAATATTCTGGCCAGGTCGCGACGCTGGAAACAGTGATTGATGTGAGATTCAGAACCAGGATCAGCACTTTATTTACATTTTAAAATGATTACTTCTAAGTTTTTTATTGCCTTCTGGTGAAGTTACAGTAATCACTGAGAGAGGGGGATAAATTCAGTCCCCAACAACAATAAAAACAGTTCAGAGGCAGCTATATATAAAACAAGAGGGCTAAATGAACCTCCAATCTCCCTGGCATGGAGCACTTTGGGCATCACCGCAATAATAAAATAAGAAGAACTGTACAAATGAGAAGAAAATACAAAACACGTTCAGGGAAGAAGTGATCTACTATATCAGGTAAGAAGGTAATGAAAGCAAAGTAGCAGGTGTTTTAATCTCTTGAATGTAATGTTTCCACTGTTGACAGTTAAACAGCTTCTGATTGCATCAGTGATAGAGCTGCCAAATACAGCAGATGTTGAAAACGGGTTCGAAAATGCATTTTTCAATGGTGAAGTGTAGAGGTGTCCCCGACTAAGAATTTCCAAAGTCGAATCTGATTCGTCCGATCCTGCCAATAGTCGACTGATAGTCGAATCTATCGAATCTATCATCTTGTTTGTCGGGGGTGGGGGGGCAGAGCGGTGCTCACACGGCACACGGAGCGCCGGGGCGCATATGCCTACAGCCGGCCCTGATTACACTAATATATATATATATATATATATATATATATATTTTTTTTTTTTATTATTTTTTTTTTTTTAAACTGCGCAGGCAGGTAAAACAACACTTATTTTTTTCCTACACACTGAAACACAGACTGGAACAAAGTGTCGGTAACTCTAAACAACAAACAAATGAAGTTCGAATGACCATAGCCAAACCCACTTCTAACAAACGGGCTAAAGCATGTAATTTATTTGTATCTAAAAGCTCTGCAGATAGGCTCAAATTTTTTGGCTAAACAATTTGTCACATTATCTGCTCAAATTAAATGAAATAGGCTTAATTGCACTGTGTCGGGTCCTTCACAGCGCAACATCCATGCAAAAACAAACACTAAATTAAATAGAATTAGCCTTTTAGATCGCTAAAAATAATAATATAATAATAACCTAAAATATTACAATTAAATGAAATAAAAGTCAGCATTAAAAATGAGAATTGAGTAACAGAACCGTCTTTTATTAGCCCAATTATCTGGCTACTTACCCATTTAAGGTGGAAAGCCATATTGTTGTGGAGTGATATGAAAGGACACAACTTGCATTTGACTTTTTTGGATCATCTTTGACTTGGTCTGAAGTTTTTTTTTTTTTTTTTCCGACATTGTGAATCATCGAATTGTCGAATATTTGAGGACACCCCTAGTGAAGTGTTTCAGAAGTGTAATGGAAGCGTGCAGTTATGGAGCCTCGTGTACACGAGAGACCATCAAATCACTAAACGCTGTAGAAATCTAGTATTTAAATCCACATGGCTTGTATTTGTGGTTAAGTAAACACACGTATTTATATTCATTCATTCATCTATTCAGCTGTTCATCTATCCGGCCATTTCCCTCTCTCTCTCTGTCGTGGTCTTGTGGCTGTGGCTGTGTTTATCCTTTAGTCTCTTGTTGTTACTGTTTGTATTCATTGTTTTGTTCCATGGTCTTCACATTTTCTTGGGTGAATAAATGTTTCTTTATAATAGCTTTTAAAAAGCTTTAGTGCAGAGAGGCTGTGAAATACTGTGGCATGTTTTATTGTACAGTGTTTAGATGGACCCAGCGCTGTATGCCAACAAATAAAGGTTGGATGTTTTATTACTGATAAAATGTATTTGCTTCAGTGTTATAGCTAATGTCTGCACTTATTTTCTTACTGTCATGGTAAAACTGCCAGTGGCATTGTGTTTCTTTTTAAGTTACTAGCTGCATAGCTCCTAGCTGCCAGTTGTCTATACATTGTTGTGTTTTATCTGTTTGGTGGTGTAGTGGTGTCACACTGCCACATAGCGTGTAGGTACTGGATTCTAGCTTCTGTTTGGTGTTTGCATGTTGAACTTGTGCTTGGCTGCATTTTGTTCAGTCACTCCTGAGTCCCAAAACTTGCTTTAGGTGAAATGGTATATTTTTATAATCCTTGTAAGTGCGTGTATATCTTTGTCTGCCATGTAATGAGATTATGATCTGCCCGGATTGCACCCATTGTTCACTGGGATTGACTCCATCTCTCAATCCGAATGAGACGAAGCGGTTCAGAAAATGGATGGATGGCACGCATTTTGCAGCATTCTTTGTGGTAGTAGCTCCACTTGTATTTCTTCTCTCTCAGCTCCACTGTCCAGTGACCATACATTTTGTGAGGCAGTTTATCTTAATTGCTACCTTCAAAAGCAGGTGGATGGTTTCTATGTGTGTTGCTAAGTGACTGCAGTGAGCTCCGGCTCTGACGTGTGTTGACGGGAGAGCTTCCTTCACCCCTTGCTGTTAAGGGCTCAACTTATGTTCTTGACTCAGATGAACCACGTGAAATTTAGAATCATCAGGAAACCTGGAGATGTTCTGGTGTTTCCCCCAAAAAAGAAAAAAAAAAAAGAAAAACGAATTGAAGGAAAGACGTGAACGCTTGGCCCCTGCAGTGATGAGCTCTGGTGGCTTTGGGTCAGTAGTTTGGGTCCATATGTTCCTTTAAGGACCCTATGCATGACCTGGGTCTATTAGATTGATTAAAATTGACTTTTTTTTCTGTGCTTATCAGTTAACTAGTAATTCAAGTCTTCATAAACCATCATTGAAGCATTTTCAGATGAAATTCTCCTCGTTTCTCTTTTTATGGAACACAGTGAAATGTCTAATGACTCATCCTGTATGTCAAGGTGTTCAACAATTTCTTTAACAAAGAACTTTTTCTTATGTGCTCATAACTGTGTAACATTCATTGCAAGTTTTATTCTTACAGATTATTTGATTTTAGATTTGTGCTGTCACAAGGTCACTCAATGATTCAAGCAGTGCAAAAAGAATTTTTGTTTCCCTTATTAAGTATGAATTTATGCGAATCTTCCAGATGCACAAAGGCAAAGGCAAAATCTGGATGATTATCTGATGTGGCTTTTATGTGCCATTCAAATGTTCCATTTCCTCACTTCTGAAAGTGTTTTTCACACTTTGACATATTCAAGTGCTTCTATGCTGTGTTGTGGAAACTCTCTGTAAATTGATATGAGCTTGTTATTAAAATATCTTAATTACACGCTGAAGTTTGCTGTTGGAACTTAGTGCATTTTTTCCGTTTTTCCAACTGATCTCTATCTCTATCTCTATCAGTGAGTTTCTGACCATGCTTGCCAGTTTTTTTTGGGGGGTTTTTTTGGTCATTTTTGAACTGAGTGCCTGACCACAATTTGCCTTGGAACCACCAGGGGCACAATGCTGACTTTAGGAGAGGAACCAAAAACAAAAGAAAAAAAAAGAAAGAATAATTTAATTCGGGATCCACCGGAATGAAAATTTGGAGCCGAAACTGAATAAGACTAAAATGCTTGGCCGAACACTGAATGTTAAGTTTTTCTACTATTTTTTTATTTTTTTATTTTTTTGCATAATTAGCCTAGAATAAATTAATAGACATGTTTTTCAAAGAAAGTAAATGATTATTGAATATTCTGACATTTTTAAAAAAAATATTCTTCTAGTCTTTTCAAAAGAAGCGCAACAAAGTTTTCGTTAGTCATCGATGTGCTCCACAAGCCTCCAAAAGTTGACGTCCTCCACAACAATAAATGGTTGATCATCCAAAGCCATGAGCCTTTTTCATGATTTCGTTCGCTCTTCACACTGTCCTTTGCCAACCTTTTCTTCTTTTCAAAGCCGTCGGCCAGGGACGGAGTGGGCGTGCTGTAACCAGCTTTCCTTCCAGCTGCTGCAGCCTCTCGCTCTCTAACACTTTAAAACGTCCCCACGCTGCCAACATTTAACCGAAGACGCCAGGTCGTCACGTCGCTGCGCGTTGTTTGATTACGTCCCGGTCACTGTTAAACACTGATTGGTGGAATCGCTACTAAGACCCGCCTCCTCGGGGGGGCTGTTTGTTTTCTGTTTTATTGAAGATTATTTATAGAAAATGAATCACATACATTGTTAATATGTTATCAGTTAGTATTAGAGTTTATTTTACTCTTTTTTTCTGTTTCTGAATTGTAGGGCTCGACGCCTCCTCTCTTCATCGGCCGACACTCTTGCGTCACACACCATTATTCGGTCTTGCTTTTAATTCAGTCCACTGGAGGCCGAATGTGTCTTTTTTTTTTTAAATATTCAGCCAAATATTGTCAATGCCCGAATATTCGCTGCATCCCTACTTAAAATGGAAAGCAAATGAGTCTTAGTGTGAAATGATTTTCACTCAAAATTGCATAAATGTAAATAATTTAGTTTAATCCCAGGCTCAGCGTTATTCATTCTACCTCAGTCCCATCTCAGTGCAGCGTCTTCTCTCGGACACTTTGTCATTCAGTCGGTATGATCATTGGGTTTAATGATCAAGTGCATTTAAATACTGCTTAGTTGATTGAACTGAAGTACACATACTGGAGTGCGTTGTTAACCAGTGACTAAGCAAACGGCAGTATCACAAGCCGCAGTAGCCTATAGGAGCAAATTCAATGCAGTCACCACCTTGGATGAGTCCTCACTTTATTTCCAGTGCATTAGATTCTATTGCACTCTCTAAGAAAATCCAAAAAGCTGTATTTTCACTGTATCAAAGCATTTTGGATCATTATTCCATATCTGTCATTTATAATATATCCTTCAACTGAAGTGAATAGACTCGAGGCAAAGTGGCTCCTCATCGGAGATGGCAGCCAAAGTGGCAGTCAGTGAGGATTCTAATGATATATCTCTGTGGGAAACTAACACGATACTCCTTCACACCTGTAGTATGTAATCTTTTGGAATCACTCTTTTAAAATGTTTGTGTTTTGTGAAACGTCTCGTGCGGATTATAAAACAAACATGTTTTATCATTTAAGATTATTGAAGCCAGGATTGTTGAAAAGTTGGCGGCGTTGCACCGTTCTGTGATCAGTGTCTCCGTTCAAAGGAATTGGCCCGAGTGTGGCTCACAGCGCTAGCAGCAGCAGCAGCAGCAGCCATAGTTTCTGTGCAGGTTAATATCCAAATGCATGAGATGAATGAATGGTGTTGTGCGTTGCTCCAGTAAAGTGCTTTTACACCATTTTTTTTTTCTTTTCCTGACAAAGCCTTCACGCTACTTTGTTTTCATTTTCTAGATGAATGTGCTGAAAAACTGTGCTGCCTTGTGGGAGGACATCTCTGTTAGGGGGGGTTCAGCTACAGTGTGACGGCTCTGCAGCCCCGACTTCGTGATTGTTCAGCGGCCTTGTGCATGAATAAAACACTAATAGGTTCGGCCGATTAATATTTATGGTCTCTCCAGGGTAGGAAGTTTGAGTGTTTTGCCACCTAGTCCTGCCCATCCGGAGTATTTAATTTAAATAAAATTTAAAAAAACTGAGGAGAAACCAGGTGTTAAAGTTAATTTAACTGTTACACAATAACACACAACTTCCCGGACTTACTGACAGAGCACTCAACAGATGTTTCTCCATAGTTCAGGTTTTACTGAAATATTTATTTCAGGAGTAAATTCAGTGTAAAGTTTTTTTCATTTTGAAACATAAACTCGACTTGCGTCACCGCTCTCTACTTCCCTCGTTGTTTCCAAATGAGCCGGCGAACCCGCAGATGTTTTTCACAGCAGGTAAAAACATTAACCTCGCCGTCATTTGAGCAGTGCAACGCCGCGGCTTTAATGGCGCCGTTTGTCACTGCTGTGGTTGATGAGTTGATGTGGAGACTGTTAAAAAGGTCTGTTGGTCTTGATTTTCACCCACATCAGCAGCTTTCGGACCCAGATACCACAACCTGTGGAGATCAAAAGACTGACAGAGAGCGGATATTTTCCAGGAACCTGTGTTTGTATTCGGCCAGAATTGTTGTACAAAGGCGCAGTTTACCAAAGATCATTTATGCCATGAAAAGCTTGAAAATATCCCTGAAGTGATCCCCCATTTGAACAAGATCAAACCTCGTTTGTATCAAAGGCTCCCCGCCGGCTCGTCACAGCGGTGTCCGTCCAGGAAATGAGAGCAGCTTGGTGGGAGAGTCTATCGTTCTACATAACTGACTGTTTCATTTTAGTTTCAAGTAGAGAAAAAAAAAACAATGACAGAAAGAATTATGTTTAAAAAAACAAAACAAAAAATGAACTTGGTGTTTTAGCTCTTTTCTCACTCTAATGTTGGAAGATACTGATGCTCCTTTGTTTCCTTTGTTTCTTGTAAGAGTAATATGTTAGGGTTGAGCTTGGGCATGAATTTTAAGTTACATGAAAGAAGGCTCTTCCTGCAGTGATCTGCCAATTCATCTTCCGGGTTTTGTCATTTTTTTCATTCAAAGATAAAATGTTTAATCTCGTGAGAGTCTGCTCTGGGGCACGTTTTGGCAGTTATGCATGTTACTTGGTTACAATTCATTATTTTTACAGCTGCTGTTGGAAAATTTCATGCATATTTAGGCTTTTTTCCATTTTGGTGGTTAGAGGCGACTCATGTTTTCGACAGCCATGTTCATCCAATAATGTTTGCAGCATTTTAAACGGTTGGCAAAGTAATACAGGCCCGCTCATTTATTGTACAGCAATTTGTTCCCAATATTTTGACTTGTCTCACAAATTTAAACAAATCTCACAATATTTCCGAAACTTAGTGGTAGGCTGCAATCATTCAATATATTTTTGCTATTTTCTGAGTTGACTAAGTTGGCATCATTAAAGCATTTTACTTTTAGGCTGTCCTGAAGGTTTCAGGCTTCGATTGAAAGAAGATCAGCTCAACGTGTTGCGCTACATCTTAAAATGGGTGAAAAGTCCAGTGACGGCAAAGAGAGTAGCATTCGGATTTAATGACAGGTTTCATGGCATGCAAATGTTGCGGCACCCCTGGTCTGAACAGGTGGAAAATGAAGTGATCTCCACGAAGCAACAGATGACACAGTCCCTTTATATTTCAAGCAAAACATTAAAAAAGTACTATTACATTTTCAGAATGACAGAAAAGGAAAAGTGCCTGCAGCAAAAGTTTTGGTAATCTGCTTTATTAGTACCTTGTAGCATCCCCTTTGGCAACTATCACAGCTTGTAAGTGCTTTTTGTCGCCAGCCAAGAGTCTTTCAGCTCCTGTTCTTTGCCCATTCTTTCTGACAAAGGTCTTCAAGTTCTTTGAGATCCCTGGTCTGTATCGCACACAATGCTCTTTCGAGGTCTGTGTACAGGTTTTCAGACTGTGAGGGCCATGGTCTATTGTGGATTTTTACTTGCATCTGAGACCATTATTCATTAGTAGAAACCAGTTCTTTAACACACTTCATCTTTTTTACAGGTGGTGTTATCTTTGCTTGCAGAATTTATTGGAGTTTAATTAAATCCATTCTTACCTCTGTCTGTGAGATAACGCCATTGGCTGCAATACAACTCCGAAGAATGATCTCTCCCCCTCCGTGCTTTACCTTTAGAAGAGTGTTTTCAGGAAATTCTGTGCCTTCTCTTCTCCAAACAGGCCTTGGCTTATTTAATCTCATTTGTTCACAAGGACTTGTTTCAGGCTTGTTTAAGCGCTCTTTCACAAAATTCCGACACTGATTCTTGTGGCGATGGCAGAATGATGAGAGGTTTTCTTCTGATCACTCGTCCATGAAGGCCGTATTCATGCAGGTGTCACTGAACATTTGAACAGCGTAGCATAACTCCACGCTCTGATAAAATGCTATTTCTTGAAGGTCTTTCACGGTCAAACTGGGGCTCTGACTTGCTTTTCGAGCAATCTTACATTTCGAACTGAGGAATTCACTCAATAAAACGTCTTTGCTATCTTTTCATAGCCTCCTCCTGCTTCGTGGGCATTCACTCATTTTAATTTTCAGAGAGCTTCTTGTAGCACTCCGTGTCTGTCTGCTGTAGGGATAAGGTTAGAGGAGTATAGATACGTATATGGCTTTTGAAATTTGCTGCTCCTGATCCCTTTCCCAACAGTGATTGTGAAGAAATGATGAAATAATAGGATTATCATTCGACTGATTAATTAAATAACCTTGGCCAAGTTGTGAGCACTGAGCACAAAATACAGTTTTCTTTTGACCAAAACCTAATTTTGGTGCATAATTTCTTTTTATATTCTGATAACTCTGCTTGATGCCAGAGACAAATGAAGCAACAAAAAGCCTACACATGTTTATTTTGCTTTTCCTAAGTCCAGTGTGTCCAGTGTGACTCAGCTCTTTGCACTCAATGATACATTTAAAGATTTCTTTGATGCCTAAGAAGAGTGAAATATGTTTTCAAGTGTTTGTTGATATTTTCTATTCTTACTACTTCATAGTATTCATAGTGCACCATTTTTGGTTCCGTTTTACAATGTGCTAAACATTTACAGATCAAAAAGTTAAAGGCCAGAGTTCTGCCTTCATTTTATTTTGTACCATCACATTAAAAAATGTCAGAAAAGCTGAAAAGTTAATTCAAAGTTGAATGGACTATCATCTTTGTAGTCTTTATTTTTAGTTTCACACACCTTAAACACTTGGAGCTGGAAGCTTATGATGGGGATATAAGAGCAACTGCATATTGGTGCAATAAGCTGCATGTTACATATGATCTGATTAGTCAACTAATTGCAAAAATAAATGGAGACTAGTCGATTGTTAAAACTGGAATTTGGCACTCAGAGAGCGCAGACCTCCGCCACAGCTCAAATCAGTCACCAACAACAATAAGAACACCATATATAATAAAACAACATTGTGATCGGGGTGTGATCGGAGCGGAGCGCTGCGGCGTGCGGCGCCTCTCTCTCTCACCCTCGCGCCCTCTCCCTGTGTGTGTGTGTTTATGTGAAAAGGAAAACCGAAAAGCAACATAATTTATGTTATTTTACTTCATTTTAATTTGAAAATTGACCGGATTCTCTCGTATTTCCTGTTCCCGACTTCCTGTCTGGTGCGATCTGCTCTGTCCAGCTTTGCAACTGGCGCTCCATGGCGTTTGTGGCTCGCGGAGAAAATAGAGAGAAGCAGAGCGCCCGTGGCCCACAGCGCGAACCGCTACGCACGCAGCGCTCCCCCGCGCCTCCTGTATGAACCGTCAGATAGGTTGCGCGCGCGTCCTGTGTGAACCAGGCGTTTCTCGCCCCCTGTCGGCGGGCCTGCTCAACTATGTGAAAGACTGCCCTATCTCGCAATGGTAAATGGTAAATGGACTACACTTGTATAGCGCTTTTTACCCTGCATGACAGAGCCCAAAGCGCTTCACACTGCAATATCACATCACCCTTTCACACCATACTCAGTGGTGGTAAGCTACTATTGTAGCCACAGCTGCCCTGGGGCAGACTGATAATGACAATGACAATGATAAAGAATCCTTTTAAAAAATTCCTGGATCCAGACAGTGATCTGGATCATCACCAAAATTTAATGGATTGTAAGTTAGCCCAAGACCCACCTTTCCACAAAGTTTCATTGCAATCCGTCCATTACTTTTTCCGTAATGTTGCTAACAAACAAACCAACGTGATTCCATGACTTCCTTGGCGGAAGTAATAACCATTTGTGGCAGCCCTAAGTGGCATTATTATTTTTTGGAAAACGAACAAAATAAAGGTAATTTACTTTTTTCTTTTTTTCGAAAACTCTGGAGCTTTATGGCTGAGCCACAGTGGCTCGTTCAGGTGACATTATCTACAAAAACAGCTATCATTTGACCTTAAAGAAGCAACTACTTGAAATCAAGTACATTATTATCATTATTGTTTAGTGACATTTCGACAAACTGTGCCTGGACAGTGGGAAAAGAATCAATATTTTATCCTGAGCTCTTCTCTCAGCTCTCAAGAATCACAGAAGCACACAGTCTGAAGTGATCACTGCAGAGGGAGGCGTGGCCACCAGTCCCAAACTCTGAATGGCACCCATGAAAACCAAAAGGATTTTAAAGAACCATCCAATAATTTACAACATTTTAGACTGCTTATCTTATATATCTGTTTTCACATCAAGTAAGTAATTGTTTTCTGATAGGAATAAAAAAAAAACATTCAGAAACCAATTTTTTTAGTGTCTCTCAGGAACTCCACTCCAAAGCAATGCCTCGTTGATATCAAAATGACCAATAAAATACTAATGGAGGGACAAGAAAACAAACTTTTGATTGTTCAAGAGCACAAAACTGCATTCTTTTTTCTCAGTATATGTAAACTGAATTGTTTTTAAAGGTAAACTTGTGTTTTAACAGACATCTAATAACATCGCTACCAGAAACATAAATTATCAAAATAGACACTGATGTAGGATTAAATTGAGTTGAAATTCATCTAGCAACATCTATACAAAAAATGGGGACAGTGTCTCCACAGCATTTTTAAAAACCACCTGAACGAATCATATATTTTAAAGAGGTTCACGGACCGGAGCTTTCCAGCCTGCAGCGTTGTATAAAAAGCTGAGTCATTTTTAAAGCTGCTTGTCGCCGATACTTTGTAGGTGAGAATGTCTGATTCAGTATTGATCAGTGTTAATTCAGGTGTCAGGTTCCAAAGTCCAGCATCCTCCTGCCTGCTCTGTTAATTTGTATTAATGACAGTCTCTTAAGTACTGTGAGCCTGGTGCCCAGCTGCAGCAGGAGCTCAGACCCAGCAGGGGGCCAGATGGCTTCGGAGTTCAGAGTGTTTACTGTCACTTTTTGGCTGCCGTCACACTTGGCTTGCAGTTTCTGAGCTGCGATTCTGAAGAATGAATTTTTATAATGTCAGGGCCTTGTGTCGCCACATGTCGCCTCGATGGCTGTGATGCTCTTCCTGTCATCTATTTCTGCGCCTCTGCTGCTTTCCCTTCATCCTCCTCGCCTGGCATGGCTTATTTGTCCTGCATCGTCCACAGCGTGGCGTGAACAAATGAAGCAATGCACACTAACAATGTGTTTTGCTTCTTTTTGTACATTCCAATCACAATCCAGAGCCCGAACTTAACATACCCTGTTGCTAAATTGGGTGGTTTCAGTTGCAGATGAGCTTTCAGTCCAACTTTAGCTCATATGCTGGCACAGCAGTGGGAGGTTTGATGTGGCTGGTGATCTGATACCAGCATAAAAAAAACAAACAACCAACAGAAGCGCAGTCACAACATATAAAACGAGCTGCCAGTCTGTGAAATACATCAGGAAATATCGTGGGGTGAGGACTGTAAATCTTTTTTTATATATATAGTTCTCAAATCTGTCCCTGCTGCAGATTTTTGCTTGTTGCTCTTTGTTGCTTTTTTAGATTTACACCGAGCACAGGCAGTTTGTCACGTATCCTCTCCTTTCAATGATGATGGGTGGTGGGAAATGTGATTCAGAAGCGCGGGTAAAGAAAACGGCCTTGCTGGGATTTGATCAGAGGCACACAGAGATAATAAATACTTGGTCTTTATACTGGGAGTCATCATTGTTCGGGTCCAAGGTCCCGGCTGCAGTGATGTGTATTTGTGTCCCATCCACGCAGAGGCCGAGTGCCGTCCTTATGCACCGGCTCGTTCAAGTCCGCCGCTGCGGTGATGGACGAGGTCGAAATCCAGAAATCGGTGCAAGTTCCTGCAAAGCACTGTGGGAAAGTCATTTCTTTCCTAATGGATCCTGTTACGTGCCTGCCGGAGGATGTTATCTTGTTTGAAAAAGAGCGTGCTTCACCAAAACCGATGGAGACACACAGCACTGGAAATGTGAATGAGATGTTAGAGCAAAAGATGAACACCTAACTATCACAGTATTATGTTTGACAAAAGTGTGTCGACTCTCAGAACGTTGTGTCGATTTTTAACCATTGAATGTTTTTTGGTTCAGCCATTGGTTGATTGCCTGCTAGGTGTGCTAAATGTTAGAGTTCAGCTTATCTGGATCTCTTGTTATCATAGTTTATTTTCAAAAACATAGCTGAGATAGATTCAGTGCCCCAAGGGGGAAGTACTTTTATTTAGATTTGATAAAGCAACTCCTTTTTGTATTGCTGTTGGTTGTTTTCAACACTGCCGTAGTTACATCATGCTAGAGCTGATATTATTTTGTCATACATTAAAGTGCAGCATGTACCTTGTCAATGAAGTATTGAGCCGTAACAATACACAAGATTTTATATTGCTGCTATTAACATTTTATAAAGCATCTAATTAGCAGGTTGATCTTTACTGAACGATCATTGTAATCCCAAGAAGTGCAGTGTAGGGTGTGACCGATTCTCAAAGCAGCATTCAGTTTATCATTGAACATGAAAAAAGTAATTCAGCACAGACGTGTTTGAGGAGCCACAAGTTCAGACATTACCTCTGAAAGAAAATCAGAAACACAGGAACAGTGCGTTTGTTCCAGTTGTGGGTTTTGCGCTGTTGTGGAAAAGAGATGCAGAGGCTTATCATTGATGCCTCTTAGAAAATGAAACCACACATTCTTAAAAGCAGAAATATGTCATTCTCTCTGTTTATTCTGGGCTGAAAATGATTCTGCTTTCGTTATAATGGGTTTTCTTACAAATGATCAAATGTCTATATAATGGAGTTGAAACCTTTTTCTCTTAGAAAATTCTTTCACCAGCAAATTAATTTACAAGATGACACATGAAACATTTTCTGGCTCCACTGATATCTCACTCCTTTTTACTCCACTACTATTACCCACATTGGAACGGTTACAGTGTGGTTTGTTTGTCAGTTTATCAACAGGATCATAGAGAAACCTACTCAGGATTTTCCTGGTAATGGATTTTTTTCTATGAAAACTGGTTTCTAAAAGGATCACACTCTGAACGCAGTTCTCTATATTAATGTTCAGTATATTTCAGTAACTTCCGGAACTTCTACCCTCAGTAAAGTAATGTGAAAATTGTCTCGAGAAGCTGCTTTATTTTCCTCCCACAATTGCAGTGTCTGAACATAAACGATATCAAAACGCTGTTAAGTGTGGCCAGCTAGCACTGTGGGCAGCGGCAGCTGTTATTTCTGTGCAGCTTGATTTCCGAAAGAATTGAATCTGGTTCCTTATTGCTCCGATTGAGTGATCATATGCTTTTTTTTCCAGGTGTTACCTAGTTTTCCTTTTCTTTTAATGTGCTGCCAAACCGCACTGGTTATGTAAGAGGACTCCCACCACACCGGTTTAAAGCCGCTCTCTACTTCTTGAGCACTGCCGTCTGGCTGCTGTCTATTTCTCCAATTTGTCAGCAATGGTAGTTATTCATGTCAATTTCATATCGCAGCATCACTTGGAAGGAATTTCCTTTTATTTGGCACACTTGTTCACTGCCATTGCAAGTTGAGTCGATTAGATTTTGGTGTGTCCCATTTGCATGAATCCATCAAACAAATAGCTTTTAATACTCTGGCCTTTAAGGGAAAAAAACATGCTTGAAATACCAGTTGATGTTTATTATGATGATGGTTTGAAAGCATTTTTCAAATCCAATCACAAACATCTTCTGGCGTTTTCACTGCTTTCATTTTATGTCTTATGTCAGCCAAGGATGTTATGATTTCAGTGTGATTTATCTGCCTTTCTATTAGCTGGATTACAGTAAAACCAGAAGGCTGCGCTTTATGAAAGACGGTGGAAAGGTGAAGCATGGGCCAAGGAAGAAACCATTACATTTTGGAGCACATCCCACAAATTATTGTCTCTGTGTTGGCAACAGCTGTAGGACGGAGGTATTATGTTTTCAGGTTGTTGGTTCCATTTTAGTCGGAAGAATATCTCCAGAAGGCCTTGAAGGAATTCCTGTATATGTGACACACATCATCAATCTTCCGGCTTTATCCAGACAAACATCGCAGGCGCCTGGAGCTGAGCACAGCCGACGCTGTGTGAACAGAGAAGTACGCCCTGGACTGGACCGGCGTCTCACAGGGCAAACGCAGAGACAATCAAACACACCTTTTTGTGTTCAAAGATCAAAATCTCTTTTAGAAAAGCGTCTTTCCACGAAAATTTGCATTCAGCACCTTTTATTATATTCCTCAACAGGCCTCACTGCATTTGATACACGAGCCTGAAGAGACCTTAATGATGACTGGAACTTCGCTGGTTGGCAGAGGGTGTAATTCTAGTTTTTAACTTTCATTTAAGAAGGTAGGGCATTTAACCTTTTTGGAAAATTGAATGTGGTGGATTTAGCGCGGGGTTTGCACGCCACAGAGCACTTGATGATTGGTCTTAATGGTGATTGTTTCTCTCCCATAACTGCAATGGCACCGGGTTGAATTGACTGGAGGTCTGCATTGTTGATCAAACAGAATAGCTCATTAGCAGCTTTCTCTCATTCAGTATTCATTTTCCCAGTTAATATCCAGGAGAATGTCGGTGGTGATGTGATCAGTACACGCATAGTTTGAAGTTGGAGAGACTTACCCTCAATCGGGCCAGGACAGCAGAAAGCAGGGTGCGGTTTTCAGGGAGGGTCAGATCTAGACCCCGTCTCCAGTGGACACATCACCCTCTTCTGCTGAATTATTTCTACCACCAAGAGAATAAAACCTATCTCTCTCTCTCTCACACACACACAGTGATTAAAGCTACTTAACCAGCAGACCGAGCAAATCACACCCATTAAATGAATTTTTGAAATCCAAGCTTAGCGGAGCTGCCAGCTTTCACTTATTGAACTCACACTATACAATCAAAGATCTCATGCTAAGTAAGAAGCTTTGGAAAGTTGGAGTTGCAGATCAATCTCGTGTTTTGCTCCCTTTGCGGCCTCCACCCTGCAGTTGATTTTTGTAAAGCAGTGTTTGAAGTAAACATACGTCAAAAGGTCGGACTGAGCTGCGAGTTAGGTGAATTGCTTCACTCCTGTAATGGAGAGTTCGGATGCTACGATGAGCTCTGAAGTCGACCCGCTCAGACACACACACTGTCTCACCTGGACGCTCCTCATTACAGCACAGTTTGAGTCTGGACGGCTCCTCCAAGTTTCTCTCCGAACTCACCTGAGCTGAGCTAATGAGGACTGCTGTGCTTAAATGAAGACCGAAGCGCCGTGTTCCAGCTCAGACCTGCTGCTTTTAGCCTTCAGGTCAGTGCTGTGCGTTGATAGCAGGCACTGTTTCCTTAACACCACTTTGATGATCAGTGGTAAACAACAAACTGTAGGAAAGATTTAAATTCAATGAACCTTGTTAAGAAGCAGGCCCTGTCGCTGTTTTTATTTCCACCAGAGGCTTTAGCTGTAAACCATAAAGCACCCTGTGCGGCGTAAACATTTGCCAGTGTGATCTCCTGTAATGGAGTAGCCAGCAGATGTTTATCAAAAGTGTTTTTTCATATTACAAACACAACATTATGGCAGATGGAGAGATCAGTTGAGCGTAATGCATCTTTTTTATTTTGGGAGTAAAAGATTCAAACAACTAACAGTCTGTTGGGTACTCTGATGAATATTTTGGCTGAATCAAACGACTTCCTGCACCATCAGTGAAGTGTAAGATGTGATTTTTAAAGCACTACTATGGTCAAGAGATTCTTTTTTCCTTAAACAAAACTGGCTCGTAGAAAACTTGATCTGAAACAGCTGCTGCCGGTATTTCCTGATGTTGTAGATTATTACGAGACCTGCATCTAAATCGCACTCGCTTCGGATGAAATGGCGTTTACAACTGAATTTGTGGAAGTCAGAAGTAGATTTTGTCTGAGATGCACAGCTGGGTGAAGGGTTCAGGTAGGCCAGACTCGCCCGGTCAGATCCGAGCTATGCCGGGTCGTGCGGTTCTTTTTTCCGGTCTTGAGGGATCATTCAGTCTCTACTTTAGTTCTTCGTTCTATTTGACTGGCCTTTAGCACTTGGCATTCGCGATCAATAGCTTCAGGGCCGGAGTTGGATGTGATGAATACTAATGCAGTGGAACAGCGTATGACTGGCTGCCTATAACTTTATATCTCGCGTTATCTCCCGATCATAATGCGAGACGCTCACGAGCCTCGATGAGCGATCACAGTCCAGTGCATTTGTACTGTTTGGTCACAGTCTTAATGCCATCGATTGCGGTTCGTCTGTGACTCATACTTCATTGCTTGGTGCCATCTGAACCGCTACCGCATCCCAGCGTTCCCTGCTGCCAGCGAAGGTCCTTCATGTGCAGTTTATTATGCTGTTAGCAGAGTTTTGGGGGCTTTATGTATTCAAGGGCGGTGATCATTTATTGTGGCACAAATGGATTGCAAACTTTTCTACACAGATGAGCGGAAACATGACATTGCTATTATGATTTGAATAAGATTTCTGCATTTTCATGTTGGCATTCAGGGACACTGGGATCCTCTCCCAGGTTTGTCTGCGTATTTTTATCACCTTGTTGGACTGCAGGAGCTGCTGTCATGTGACTGAAGTGAGTCAGCCTTCCAGTGAAATACCCTTTACGTAATGTAAAGGTGAACACAACCACTGGATGGACAGCCAATTTAAGACTTGGATAAAAGTCATTGTCAGAGCCGGTTAAAGTATATCTACAAGATAAAACAGTATTTGTTCTCTCTCTTTGTAATTTCAAAGAATACCGAGTCATGGTTTCTGCTTGGGAAAAGACTCTGGCAGGGTTTATCTGTTTAAAGAGAAAGAAACCGAAGCCTTTCTTTTCTGTTGAGATGGAGTGATGCGACCGGAATGAGAATTCATCACCTCCTATCAAACTATGTTAGAATTACACCCTCAGGAAGGGAAACATAAAGTAATGGATCACACATTTCGTAACTAACCAAGGAGAGAGGCTTGCTAGAGTAAATTTAATCTGTCAAATGAAATCGTCCTAATTAGGGCTGGGAATTATCAGCTGAGCTGCAGATACCCCGTTATCACGGAACACGGGAAACCAGCAGGAGAGCAAAGCAAAGAAAGATGAAAAACAGGAAGAAAGGGCTCGCCAGTGGAAAAACAAGGGGTCATCGACATAAATAAGATCCTCAGCAGGCGATTGTTAAAACGCTAGAAAACACGTAGTTTAGCTGATGTAGTGTTCATTAGTTTTAATTAGTTTGTTTACATTCCGACATTAGCTAATTAGCACTAACCACGGTACAGCGGCGGCTCGTGGGACTGTAATAATGTGTCTGGCGTTTAGTCACAAGCCACAGTGCTGCAAGCGTTCAGAGTTCAGTGAAGTTATCACAGTCCGCGTGTGGCGAGGATGAATATATTACTTCCCAAATTCACAGCCGTCAGTTTGCGCCGCAAAAACTCTAAATCTTTCCCAGTCGATTTGTCAGTATTAAGCTGTTTGTCAGTTTTATGTCAAGATTATCGGAAAATGCGTCTAAGCAGTGGGGAAAAAAAAATCTAATGGAAACAGTGACTAATGTCTTGATTCCAGTGGGCTGATAATTTAATAAATCGCACAAAAATGAGATAGTTCAGCAAAACAAAAGAAAAGATCTTTCTTTACCCTAAAAAAAATCAAATAAAAAATATTGGAGCAGACATTTTTTTGGCTTGATGGAGCTTTGCTTATCTCCGCATCTCAGCACCTCAAACTTTCTCTCGGCTCCCAGAAACGATTGTTAGGTTGATCTCTGACTCTAAAAGATGGATGTCACACTCAATTTGGTTGACTGTTCCAGTTTGAGCTCAGCGCTCTGCGTACAGGAGCAGTAAAACACAGCAAAATAATGAGGTTTTAGATTAAAGAAATACAAGTGCTTTCTTCAAATCATCAGAGAACTTTTTTTTCACCTCTTAAACCTTACCTAGTTGAAATTTTGAACTCACTCTGTAATGCTTCCACAGTGATGTTATTTTCCAAGTGTGGAGGTATCTAGTGTTTACTGCTGCATTATAGATGACAGACGAATTTAAAAAAAGGAAAAAAAATGTTTAGCTGTTTTCTCAGCCATAAATAACTTCTAATGTCAGTTAATTTTTTTTTTTTCAAATCTACATTAACATAAATATGTACCTTGCTAATTGCGAATCTTAAATGTATGCCCACACAACCACATAAACAGAGCATACTTAATAGCAAAACAAATATAAATAGAAATGTTTGTTGTTCTTCCACAAAGAGTCGGTGAATCCACGGCTTCACTTAATGCACAACTTCAATATCTCCTCCAGTATTTTGGTCATTATTATTGTTGTTTCTTTCCTTACTGATGCTTTACTTGAGAGATAATTGTTTTTTTAGAATAAGCACAATGAGATATTTTGACATTTCTGTCAAGTATGACAAATGTCCCCGCAGTTTCCCATTTCTGCAGTGCTGCAGTATCAAGACAGCTCATTCAAACCTATAAATGTCAGCCTCCAGGAGGAAAAGGCAGAGGGATCAGCAGGGTCATCAGGATCCGCCGTGACAAGATTTTGTGTCAGTTTCAGTGGCAGGAGTGTTGTATTTCATAAAATAAGTACAAACCTGCCGGTGGTGCTGCATCAAAAGTCAAGATATCAAAGGTCTTTAGGTCTTTTTCTGTGGGCATGATGGATATTTCTACCAAATGTCATGTCAGTCCGTCTGATAGCTGTCAGGACAGTTCACTCAAAGCCAAGAATGTCATCCTCAGGGAAAAACACCCGGCGCAGTTATTAGGATTCAATATTTGGGCTCCAGTGATGTCTTTCAAAGGACATACACAACATTAAAATGAGAATAAGTTTGAAATTCAACTTCCTTGTCAGTTTGTGAAGTGTTGGTCAAGACAAAACTTCTTGACTGATTTCTTAAAAGATTATAATGTATATTCTGTGTATTACCGAGTAATCATAAGTTCATGTGTTCAGTTGTCACACTTTAATGGAAGATTGGGGCTTTCTTTTTTCTATAGACTTTCTTCCCTAAACTCCAATTGTTGACTTCTTTTGTTTCTTTTCTTTCTAAGTTTCCTTCCTGCCAACCTCTTCTTTTGACTGTCCTCATCTCGGCCTTAGTCGGTTTTGGCTGACAGGTCATGCAGTTAACCAGGACCTGATTGTCTAATGTGGTAAAATTTAGGTTCTACAGCATTTTCTCCTCCTTGTCCACTCATGTCTGCTTTCAGCTGTTCCTGTCCTCCTTTAGCCGTGGTTTCAGATTGTAATTGGTCCTCTGAAGTGTTGTATTTAGCATTTCTGTCTCCATGGTTATTGGCGTTGGCTCGTTGTTCCTGATTTTCTGGATTAGTATGTTCATCTCAGTCTTGCCACTGGCTGGCACGTCATCTTTTGTCTTGTCGATGAGTCTTCATTGATGTGTGGCTGCAGTTTCTTCAACCATTTTCTGTTGTCCGGCTCCTCCAGGGAATCTGTGACGATGTGCTCACTACTCAGATGGACTTATGGTCTATTTCAGTCGTTCCTTCTCTGCCTCTGGCTGAATTTTAACCTCTGAAGTTTTCCATCTGTTACTCCTGAAGCCTATTCTTCAAGGTGGTGATCTCTGACTTGAGCTGGTTCACTTTCTTTCCATTGTGTGAGTCCTTCTCCACAGCAATGCCCTTTTTCTTTAGTGTTCGGGATCTTTGTTCAGGCTTCATTCCTTTCAGTGATTGTGTTTTCATGATGATTCTTCATCTGTCTGACTTCCTTTTTCCTTTAACGGCATCGTAATCTTCGCAGACTCACTCTCCTGAGCTTTAAGAGTCTCTTTCGGAGCGGTTACCAATGAACTGAGTTTGTTGCCTTTTTTTTTTTTGGGCTTGTGTTTATTTTGCAGTGTTTTCTTTTCCAAAGCAACCTCCTTCTCTCTATGGTCCCATTTCTTTTTCCATCTTTCTTTGACAAGAGCATTTGTTTTCTCTGCCTGTTTCTTCATCTCTCATGCAATATTGTTCTCTTTATGGCACTGTGGCTTCAGGTTTGAGACCACGAGCTTGGATGTTTTTAGTGCCTCTCCCTGCAGTTGTGTCTTCCCTGCAGCCGCCTCCTTCCCTCTAATGTCCCATCATTTGGTCCATTGTTTGTTGGGTAAATGTTTTCGTAGTACTTCATTAAGGTGCTGGCACAAGTTCACTTTTCAGGTGATTTGACCATTTTCTCAGGTTTGGAGTACGGGGTACTTGTGAGGCTCTCTAGTGACCATCCTGATGTGCGTTCCTCTCTGCAGCCTCCCGATTTTCTCTGATCCTGATCCTGTTACAGTTTTCAGCATTTCTTTTTTTCAGGGAAGTTCTTCTGTTCGCAGATGCTATTACAGGCATCTTTGTCCTTTTCATTCAACTCCTCTCTAAGTTTTATGGCCTCTATCTGCATTTTTTAGGGCCTCTTTCAGGGCTTAGACTTCAGAAATGAGCTGGCGTACTTCCTGACTGTCTTCTTCCTGCAGGGCTTTCTTTTTTTGTCATCACTTTCTTCGTCTTAGCAACTGATTTATTTTCCTGGTCTGACAAAGTGCTCATTACGAAGTTATTTTCTTTCAGATGCTTTCTGTATTCTCTGCCCGTGGTTTTTGTCTCAGATAGAAGACAATTGTAAAATTTTCAAACGGCCGTATCAGGCGGCTCAGGACACTTTGATCGATTGAACTCTTGTTGTGTGTTTGCGTTTCCATCTCAAGACCATTTTCTATGGTGTGATGCTGTTGTCTTAGGTTACCATGGAAACTACTGACTGTTTTTTTTTTCCTTCCTTCTTTTTATATCCAAATCAACACAAATAAAATTCACCAAAATAATTCTGAAACTTTTTGTGCATGGCGATAAATTGTTGTGGATATATTTTTTGGGGCTTGTTTTAAAGCTATTTTCCTTAAAAAAAAAAAAATCTCTGTATTGTCAGCACCTCTTTGCCCAGGCCAGTACCAACCCCAGGTTGTAGTCTGGTGACCATGAGCTGCCAGCGGCCTTCTGAGGTGCTTCAGGGACAAAGTTGCTGCTGAGAATAACAAAGCATCCAGCTCTGAAAGTAAAATATGAAAAGTGCTCAGAAAGGCATTGCTTTCAGGCTGGCATGCGCTCCCACTTTGATAAGATAATTATATTTCAGTCCTCATCTCATGCATCTGTGTTGTTGGGAAGTATTTAACATCGTTTTCTTGGCTCTTTCCGGTTCTAATTGAGCAGAGACACGGAGATGAGACGGCAGATAATGTGTAACTAAAGTTATTGAACCGGTTTTGATTGTGTGTTGTTGTAGGTACAAAGCCTTATCCCTCTGAGAAATTAATTACTATTCAGTTTTCATTTCATCAGGCTGCTGCTGAAAGCTGAGGAGAGAATATTTCCTGAGCGCTGATACAGTATGAGTATCATTTAGCTGGGCAGAGTTTTAATCAAGGAAAGGCCCTGAAGAGGTCATTTGTCCACTGTTTAGGGTCATTTTATAGATTTCCAATTTCTGTGACCTTGACTTGTAAATAAATAGCAGCAAATAGCATCACTGATGTCAGCCACAGATCAGTGTGTCTCTTTAATGAGAGCTAAAGTGAACCTAATTGCCCAAACAACAAACAGCGGTGGGTGCAATTAGGCCCACTTTTTTTAAACAGCAAGCAGATTCATTTCTTTAATCAAAGTCAGCTTTATCCTTGAAATGAAGTCAGTTTTAATTATGCTGGAATCCACAACAATATCTGCTGTTACTGTGCTGTGACAACCTTCAACAATTTCTGCCGCATAATGATGAAAAGCTTTAAAATGTAATTTTTTAAATATTTTTTTTTTTCACTGTGTAATTTCAGATAATCTTTTCACAGCGACCTGTGTAGACCTGCGCATTATCACGACAGGTGGGGTTTTTCTGCTGCGTTTCCTGCGTTTGCTCTAGTTTATTGACATGTTTACCCCTGTCAGAGATGCTCCTTCCATCACTGATGGTTTATTTGACAGAAAGCAGGGAAGCATGAAACGCCCCGCATTTTCGTGGAAATGAAGGATGCAGGAATGGCTGTGCGATATGGCAAAAATGGGGAGCACAATATATTTCTCCCATCGCTCAACATCAGTATTCATCATATGTATTTAGTTCGCTGATGCTTTTACAAGACCTAACTCTTGATTGAAATGTTTTCTTTCAGGCTTTTACACAGCTGAAAAATGTACGTTTTCATGTCGTAAAAACAGCTAAGTTGTGGAGCAGCTGACAAGAGTTACAAATTAAATGAATTAAAGTCGAAATACCATGTTTAAACTGTATGTAAACCAGTTTGTCATTAACCAAGATTTGTTGTATACAACATGTTTGTCACATCAGGTGAGTGTTTCGATATGTAGTTTATGTTTTCCCTGCAGCATCTCATAAATTATGTCCAAAACAAGTCAGTCATTAACATCATTTATCTGATAAACCATTGAAATTGCCAGTTATTTTATGTAATAACCGTGAGGTGGTATTTTTTTTTTTCTTTTTATAAAAAGACAAAAAATAGTTTGACAAAGAAACAGTGTGAAACACTAAAGGTGATCATACACTGGGCATTTTGGGGCTACCTCAGATGGAAGATGAGCAAATGTGATTTGTGTCTAAAGATGAAGTTTAGTTTCAAAATCGGCTTCTTGAAGGAATGTAAACATGAGATTTAAATGTCAAGTTTTCATCAGTCATAAAACCCATGTATTTGTAAAAAGACAGAATCTCAATTGCGGAACCTTTAGGGTTGTTTTTGTTTGAGCATATTGCAATTGCTGAAAAGCCAGGGCAATGGTACGAGCACAATGATAAACAATAGTAACATCTGCATAATGATGCTCAGAATAATCTGCATTATGACTCACTTTTTTTAAATTGGTATTAAATAATGTAGTTGCCAAGACTGACCCTTATGATGCACAACATGTTGATGATAGTTAGAAAATCTAAAATCTACCAGAAAGCAGGGAACGAGAACTTTGTGCTCGTCTACTGGCCGTCACATTGAGCCACAGGACTCCCCCAGTGGGAGTCTCCATTCAGACAGCATCCGCCCTGTGCTCCTCAGCATTATCCACACACTCAGTCATACTGAAGAAGTTGAAGGTATGACGGAGAAAGGGGCAGGAGAACTCGCTCACTGCACAGATTTTGACAATTTTACCGCCTTCAAAACAAAATAAATTCAGTCAACCCCAGAATAAAAAAAATGGTAAACTAAAACAAGAAAGAAGAACTTTTCACATTTGTCATTTTCTGTATAATAATATTTTTTTTTAAATGAATCTGTGTGAGTTGCTTCACTTTGGACCAGGCTTTCCAACCTTTCCCAGACCTCGAGTTCAGCAACTAAACTTTTCAATTGCAGCCACAAAACTTTCGACCAGCCTCCACATTTAGGTCACTGGCCACCCTGAAAATGCACGAGTCTCAGTGGAAAGCATTCATTTTCTCTGGCCTTCTTGGCACAGCCTACATTATTACTGTAATTTATTATTAGTATGACCAATATGCTCTTAAAATTGTGTCTTATTTATATTTTTCATTATTAGCCTGGCCCAGTGGAACAGTGGTTAATGCTCTCACCTCGCAGTGTGACGGCTGTTGGTTCAAATACGGGCCTGGCCTTTCTGTGTGGAGCTCCTGGTTTAGGTGTAAATGGATTTTATTTTTTACAGTGTCCTTTCCACTTACGGTATTTCACATCCCTCAAAGCACTTGACGTTATTAGTCACATTCACCCGTTCACATGGATCTTCTGCATGATGAGCTTTATTTTGCATGCGGCCGGGTGTCGTTACTGTAATCACCCCGGGTTCAGTGGAGCTTCGCGTCGTGCAGTCAAACTTGATGTTGTGCCCAAGTTTACGAGTATCATTTCGCACAGAGCAGCGTGTAATGAACTTATGAGATGGTAGAAATCACACAGTCTCCGAGAAGCTCGAGGGAACGACTGTGCAAACAAGATATGAATTTAACTTGAAACTACAGGGGGAGAAAAAATATGTCTTACTTCTCGTGGCTGCGGCGGCGGCGGCGGCGGCGCTCGTCTTACGGCTGGATTTCCACTCACCTCACCTTTCGTCTATTAGGTAGTAATTCGACAGCGTGGTTTGTGGCACGTCATTTATCAGGCATGTTTTAACAAAGTGCTTTCACGCTGCAACTCCGCGCGGCCCAAACAAATTGCTCTTTCTGTGTACTCCTTGTTATCCGCCACGCCGTTGCCAGTAATTGCCGTAGGAATGGAATATTCAGCCTAAAGAGCGGCTCGAAATTGTGCCTGTTCTTTTCATATTACAGTGGCTTTGATTTGATTATTCACAGCAAAACATTAACCCAGCTCTGATTGAGGCTTATTGTGCTTCCTTGAACTGTGTTTTCTGCTGCGCCGCCTCTAATGCGCCCCCCCCCCCCCCCCCCCCCCCCCCCCCCCCCCCCATGTAAATTCCGCAGCGTGAAAAGCGCTGTCAGTACGGTTGTGATGCCTTATGTAGGTCAATTCTTCAGCGTTCACCACTTGGCCTTGTGATGAGTGATTTCATTTTGCAAGGAACTGCAGTTTTATTATTCATACTCCAACACAGATTGGAGCTGCGGTGCATTAAAGCATGAAGTTGTCATTTCCCCAGTCGCAGAACTGTTGGTCCCTTTGCCCCAAATTGGAATTAAACCCAACGTTTAATGCTCGACCTAACTGTCTGTCCCTTGGAGTTACAGAACTCTAGTTAAGCCTCGTCTCTCTGGTCTTGCAGTATTGAGTAAGTATTCAGTAGTCATTTCCCTTGCTTGTGTTTTTATTGCGCGTTTTTTTTTCCGACCTCTGACTGCAGTTTTTGTTATTTCGCTTATCTGGTCAGCTCAGCTCCACGAGTCTCTCTGTCACTGTTTGACAACAGGAGAGGCTTTCCTCGCTTCGCATTTAATGCATACTGGAGTCTGCGTTTCTAACTGGTTCGAAAACCGATCTGACCTGCAACGCAATTTTTTTTCTACAATAAAGGGGGGGCCGAGCACGTTCGGTGTGTAGTGTGAATTGACCTCTGGAAAGCAGCAGTGTGTGCGAGTTACATGGCGAGGAGAGAGAATCCCAGCTAAATGGAATCTATTTGGGGCTCCTTCGGCAGTATGCGAATCACCTTAACGCCCCTCACAAATATTGCCTCATGGTGGCTGCACTTTAACGGCGGCTGGATAATCAGCAGTCCAGATAGAATCACAACTTTTCTCTGAAGCAGCTTTTCCCTGTTTGTTGCTCTAAAGCAGCGTGAGGTCCCGTATATCTTTCTGCTACTGTCTCCTCTGTTGATCTAATTGGATACCCTCTGTTGCCTACCATGAATCATTGCTGGACCTCTTCTCTTCCCCTCAAGTACTTATTTTTATTGAATGCAGGGTTCCCCTGAATCACGAGCCTCAACCTTAAAACTTGTATTTGTCCCTTGGCTGCAGTCATTGATCTTTTTTCTTCTTCTTTTTCTTCTTCTTTACAGCTGTGTCAGTACCACTTTTATTCCAGCAGAGGATTATAGACCCTGCTTTTATGTCCTCTGTCTCCCCGGAGAAAGGCCAGGAGTTCAGGCTTTTCTCTCCACTCCACTAATTGACTCCTAATTTGGCAAATGCATTTTGAGGCGGAGTGAAAAGTCTGACCCCTCTTTGTATTCACGTGTGCAGAAGATGCTCCCGTCCTTCCTCCGCGTGTCAATATTGTTGCTCGGCCCGTCTCTGCCCTTGACCTCCGCCGGTACGGCGGCACTTCTGCTGCAGCGCACGTAGTTTACTTGTGACACTTCTCAACGCGAGGTGAGGCGACTGAGGCGTTTTGGCATGCATCCCATGATTTCTGGAAGAGAAGAGTAAATCCCGAAAGTTCTCGGGTTCTTCGGTGTGCTAAGCGTCGCACTCCGGCTTCTGATCCACACCACAAACACCTCCAGGAAAGTGGCTGTTGCTGAGCCGATCGAAGGCAAAGATTTTTTTAATTACTCACCCGCCACAGAATGGAAAGGCACAGATTTTGCCTGTGGGTATCCGTATCGACTGGAGTGTATGATGTTTTAATGAGCCCTGTGTGGGAATGATTTGTTGCAGTTGTGTATGCGCGAAAGGCTAATTTGTTTGTTTTTCCTCTGTGTTTTCAGTGGATGGATTCTCAGTCGACCTGCAGGCAGATTTAAGGCTTTCCAGACCGACAAGGATGTCAAAGATCTCCAAAGCAGCGAAGGCTGTGAAGAAATTGGATACTGGAAATGTAATCCGGGCTATTGTGAGGTCAGGACAGGCGGCCCCCGGACCGCCGCTCGGGCCGATCCTGGGACAGGTAAAATTGCTCTCAATTCCACTCCTTGTTCCATCTGTTCACTCCGAGTAATCACGAGTATTAACTTAATTGCAGGAGCAGTGCTTCATTTTGTCAACTGACCTTCTGCGCGCAGTTCTCATTAACTGAGAGACAACCTGATCCTTCCCTATTTTCACTTTGCCAATCACAGGGTCACCTCACAGGGTTGCCTCCCTCCTCCGTCTCATGCTACACCCCCCCCACCCCAGCTCCCATCTCCTCCTCTCCTCCTATTCATATTCCCATTTTCATTCTAGTCGCACAGCCGCATTGTGCCGGTTGGATGCCACACACCGCCTCAGTTTTGCAGACTGTTTTCTCGCCGTTTCCCGGCCAGAGACCCGAACGCCTCCATCTTCTGCGCTTGTCCACACACATTAGCCTCACTCCGCACAGGCCAGCTGATGAAATGGGACTGAACCTGTGAAGGTTTTGTCTTAAATTCCTGTATACTTCCTTTTGCCTCGGTCGCTCCGAGAAGAGACAGTCAAGGTTGTCTTGGTTTTTTTTTTTATATCGCTCGGGGATGCACCACTACAACTTTTTCTTTTTTTTTTTTTTTTTCATTTTTTACCTGTGATGCCAATTCCAAGTGGAAAAATTTATGTATTGGCGGCTTCAATAATAAAATAAGTCAGGAGTCCTCAAGCGATGAGCGTAGCGGAGTGAGGGGAGAAGCAGAGCTTGAGTTATAGCGTTTCGTGCTCTAAGTAAAATCATTCCTCAGTAACTCGGCTATTGAATGCTGATGCTTTGGTAATTAACTTCATCTCTGTTTCTGATCACATAAGTGCATTGTTTTAAGGCTTTCTTGTGAAATTTATCTTTTATTTTGCGCCGTAAAGGCACAATCTGCTCCAGCTTTTTAATGGCCGTTCGGCTATTAAAGTTTGATTGTCTTTTGCAAGATTGAACGAAAGCAACAGTGTGGGCCGTTCAGCACATACTAATGATCCAGTTAGCCTCTTTAATGGCCGGGACGCTTCAGCCCTGGATGCTTTCGCACGCTTGGAAACCAGATCAATTCTCACGGTTCATCCGTCTCCAGGACTTAATGATGACACTCGGGCGGACAAATGGAAAACTGAACACAACAAGCGGAGAAAAGGAGCAACACTTTATTACTGACGTCGGAAACGTCACAAATTAGTTGAATAACGATTTCATATTTCTCTTACCTGACACTGATAATAACTTTATCATTACTCCAAAGAGATGTTATTGAAATCTGAGTAACACAAAATTGGTTAATTACTGAAAACCTCATGTGCCCGATCAACCGGTTTGTCCCGCTTTAAATACATTTCTCCACATGTATCTGCTTTGTGTCGGTCTCGCCTTTAAGGCATCATGAGGCTCTGCGTCTCTTATTGATTCAGTTTCACTCAATTATTTTCTGTGATAATTACCTAAACTTTTGTGGAAGAGGTGATTAATATTAAAAAGAAATCCAATCAAACATTTTTAATTACTTCTTTTGAAAGTACAGTTGTGCAGTGGATGGCACCGTTATCTGAGAGTGAAAAGACTGTAGTTCGATTCTACGCTCTGAAATTTTCTGTGAGCAGTTTGCATGTTTCCCCCGTGCTTATGCTGCAGTTTCCTCCCACAAAACAAACACATTATGCTCAAGTTAACTGATTGTTACTCTGTGGTTGTTTTTGTCTGGAGACCTGTTGCTGCCAGTTGAGAAACACTTGAGTTTCCTGCAAACCCCGTGTAAAATAAAGCGAGTATATTAAAGGCATAGACGGATGCTTAATCGTCTCATTTGGCTTGTCAGATACAAAAACAGCTGCCAGATAATTTTTCCTAATATCGACCATTCAATTATGAAACTAAAAGTTTCAGTTTTATTATAAATACTTCTGTTCCAGGTTATTCAAGCTCTCCCTGGTCCGGCTCTTTTCTTTGCAGTGGTGAGAAGTAGTAAAATACAAATGGACCATTTATGCTTCCAACCTTTTTTCAAAAGAGCAATAATGGCTTTTAACAAATAAATACAAATTATTTACTCCTTGCAACACTCTTATTTTAAACCAGCTTGATGATTCAGTTATTTAGCTTCCATTTAGGAGGAATCTAGTTTTCATCATGCCATTCTATCCTGGCTTCTCAGCATCAAGACGGATTCTAACATGAACCATTCGAGCGATGATGCAAAGAAAAGACTCCTGAATGATCTCTTTGTCTATCCATCACTGAGTTTCATGCACGAGCAACATTAAAGATAAAAAAAAGAAAGGATAGGAGATGAGAGAGCGGGGACCTGACTCTGGAGACGAGATGCTTGTTGAAAGTGAAGCATGCGTGCGTGAAAAGATGAGGAGAGCCAGCAGCTGCTTCTCTCAAGGAGAACAACACTGATGGCAGATCAGATACAGAGACGCTCCCCGTTCATCGTCTGATTTAAGAGGAATGTTTGAAGTTTACACGTAAAAAAAAAAAAAAAAAAACCTCCCAAAAGTCCGTTTTTGAAGTTTTGCATTTGCTTAAAGTACATTTCAGAAACTGCACTCTCACATATATTTTACTTGGAAAAGAAGAAAAAAAAAAGGAAGAAGTGAAAGTATCTTCTATTTTAGATTCTCATTTTATTAGTTTTTAGTATCTGAGATCACTTTTTCAAGACTGTCCATCATATTTAAGGATTTTCTGTTCAGTATGGCACAGAGTCAGATAAAACACCAGGGTATATAAATGTATTTAGACCAGTTTAAAATTAAATAAGCATTTAGTCTTACATGATGTTTTATTCTAATTTCAAATATATTCCCATACATAATCTGCTGTTGTGATGTTTTTTGATGTAAAAACAAAAATACTTGTTGTTCGATATGTTTTTCACATTACATTCTGATGATCCTTCATGATATAATGGTTCAGGCAGAGTCCATTGTTTTATGTAAGTATGTGAATTTATTTTTTCCAATCCACAGTTTTGGTAGTTGCTACAGTAGTGCGACATTATTCTCCGTTTAAAAGACATAAAAATGACAGATGGCAAAATATTCTTACCAAATTTTACAGACTTCTTCTGTCAAAATGAGCAGAAAATAGTGCAGGAACGCTGCTGATCTGACACAAAACGGCTTTTCTTAACAAGCTACAGCTGTTTTGTTCCAAGTAAATCAGTACAAAATTAAAAGCGTGATCTGTTCTTCAGTGAAGAATAAATAGACTTTGGTCAACTTTTTCTCCTCATATTTTTTTCTTCCCTCTGATTGCTTCATCGTCTTCTGCAGGCTTTCATATGCTACGGCCATGTGGGAGAGCCTTGCAGGCAACTCGTCCCAAACATCAGAAAATTCACTGATGAGTCAGTCACTGTTAGAAATCAGAGTACATTTTTTTCTAACATCAAAGCAATGGAGAGGTTTCATCAGCGCAGGTCTGCCTTAATATTATTCGAATACATTTTTTTAAAAACGTGCTAAAACACTAAGTGGAATAAAAGATAACTCTTCACTGTCCTTGTGGGCATACAGAGAAATAATTTCAGTTAAGAGAAAAAAATATTTATGAATGAAGTGACTAAAAATCCATTTATGATTACCTGCGCAGCACCTAAAATTCGAGCAGCGGAGCCTGATGAACACAGCCGAGCGTTTTGCGGCTAAAAGGTCAGAATGAATATTGGACAGCCGTCCGCTTTCTGCCTGTGAGAGCAATTACAGAAGAATACGCTCTGCCTCTGTCACTGCGGCGGTGGCTCTGAAACGGTGAATAAATTGTTTTAGGCGCCACATTCGGTCTAGAATGACTCGTTTCTCTGTCAGAATATAATCCATTCAGTCCAATAACATTCTCAGAGCAGCATGATTGAATTATTTTGTCCTCTTTCAAGTTGCCAGCGGGCGGCGAAGGCCTTGTGGTTTAAACAATTCTGAAGCACAGTGTGATTTACCTGGGAGTGATCGGCTTAATCAGCATTGTTTGCAATCACCTGGCAGGGGCTTGGATTCATTGGCTGTTCATTTATATCTTAAAATCCTGTTGTTGTGCTGGAGGGTTGTTTTTGTTTTGTTTTTTTTTTGTTTTTTTAAGCAACAACTGAACCCACGTTTAAATAACAACGAAAACCCTAACACTTTAGCCATCCTGGGAGTCAAGTCAGCATGCCAAACTCTTTCTGTTCCTCAGACCATCTCTGAACTATGTGTGCTCTGTGGCAGGATGCATTGTCCTGCCGAGAAAGCCACAATCATCAGGGAATGCCTTGAAAAGGCTCCATTGCCTGCTCCATTGCTTAGGTATATGTCACCCTGACATTCACATGGATGGCGATACCACAGGTTTTCCAGCAGGGCATTGCACAAAGCCTCCCTCTGCCTCTGTAAGCTTGCTGCCTTGCCATTGCGTATTCCGGTCCCAGATTTTTCCCAGGTAAGCCCTGCTCACACGCTCAGCCATCCAGTTCATATCAAAGAAAATACGGTTCGTCAGATCACAGCACCGTCTTCCACTGTCCAGGTCTGACGCCGAGGCGCTCCGTTTTAGCACTTCTGGCCGTGGACGGGGAGAGCAGTGTGGGAACCCTGACTGATCCGCAACACGGCAGATTTGTGTGCAGCAAACAGAGATGCTCTGTGTGTGTTCTCACACACAATTTGATCAACGGTGTCTGCTTGATCGATCCTCCAGGGATCAGCTCCAGTTGCCCGTGACTCTGTCACCAGTTAATGGCTTTTCCTTCCTTATCACAGTTGGCAGATAGACAGATAGACAGATAGACAGATAGATAGATAGATAGATAGATAGATAGATAGACGGAAAACCAGACTCGCTGTGAATCAAGAGCTCAAACCACTGTGCAATTCAAACACATTTCCTCTGAGGACAAAATGCTCACCTGCTCCCTCATATATCTCACCTGCCAACAGGTGCCACAACAAAAAGATAATCAGTATAATTTACAGCCAGCTGGTCCTGATGGTATGGTGATTGGTACATGTCCACGTTTGCAGGTGATGTTTATGTATAATTGTTTTTCTCAAACACGCGTCTGTGTCATCAGGGGGTCTGCAATCTTTACAACCAACAGAGGTGCGAAACACATCTAATCTAAACCCTCTGCATATAGCTATAGTTGTATTTATATATTTAATGAGCTGCACTTTAGAAGGATCCATTTTTTCCTGATGACTACTTCCAGCTTTCAACAATACTGTTACATGATTTCTCTCCTCATATCAATTATACAACAAAGCCAACAATGGTGGGAGCGATGACAAATTAGATCATATTAAGTGAAATTATCCTTATTCCTCGCTTACTTTCTTCCTCATTTATCCATGTTTAGCTCACTGAGTCCTCGGGTTGCACGCTTGACATTTACCACATAATTTGAAAGGCTCTATGTGGGGTGTGATTCATACGTTTGACGCCGTAATATTAAAAATTCTTTTATTGAGGTGCCGCATATTTCACCTTGAACTTTAAAACTGAGAGGCCTATTTAAAGATTGTTTGCTGTGCAGTAAATCAAAAAATATTTACATGTATTTTTTGTGAAAGCTGCAGGGAGCCGCTGTAGAAAGGCTGTAGAAGCACATGTAAACTCCAGAGCTGCAGGGTCCGCACCGCCGGCACAGGCTGCATGAGTTAGTTAATGAGTCTTGTTTACATTTCTTTTCTTTTCCAACTCCACTGTAAAAGGTTAAAAAAAAAGAAGGAAGACATGGCTTAAGAAAGTTAGTTTTAGAAAATCTTGCTGATTGCCAGTATTGAGCGGAAAATCCAGTGAGTACAGATGTGATTCCTCCCACTGAAATCCTCTCAGACATTTTTTGTCCAACAATAAAGTGATGCATCTCTGCTTTAATCTCATCCCATTTCAGCGTCTTTTATTCCTGCTCCAAAATACAGCAGCCAGAATTAAAGTGCTGCCAAGTGAAGAGACTGTAATAACCCAATTTTACCGTCAGTGCACTGTTTACCAGATAGATGTATAATTGATTTCAAGATTTTTTTTTCTTTTTTTTTTACTGATCCGTATTTAAAGCGCAGCTAAATCTTCCCTCCTCTTTATCTCCACCAGAAGACCCCCGAGTTCCCTCTGAGACGCAGTGAATTTGGAAACTCACTCTGACTGTCACTCAGCTTGCAACTCTTAAAGGTCACCGAGCCTTTTTCGGCTGTTTGCCGCATTTGTAGCCATTTATGATCTTCAAAGGTTAATTGAAAATGAACTTTTTGGGCTTTTTACCTCATCTGGCACAAGACGAGACTCTGTACACGTCAGCGCTGGGTGGAAAAGAACAATTTTAGTCAAACAAAATCACGGCTCCTCGCTCACACCGTGCTGTATTTTTAACTGCAAGCCAACCAATATGTATTCGTAAAAAACTCCCAACAATACTAATCATGAATTATTAAACAATCCTCCTGCCTCTGACAGTGGATAAACCCCGTCACAGTGACATGAGTGCTGAAATGTCAGCATCAGTGAGAGCGTGAGGTGTTTCTGCATGTTCCGCCCCACAGATGCTGTTTCCTCTCCCAAAGATGCTCCACGCACGATTTGATCATTCTGGAGAATGTGGGGATTTTTGACATCTCTAAAACACACACACACACACACACACACACACACTCACTCACACACTATTTTCGTATGCCCTATGGGGACAATGCATCGATTTACATTCAGACTCTGCTGCTTTGCTCTAAACTGCGGTGGAACCGCCACTTGCTGAACATTAAATCACACTGAAATCTAAAACTGAGCTGGACTCTTTTAAAGTCTTCGATATGTTGAACTCCTAACCCAACCTGGACGAGCTGGGTGAGCCGCAGCGCCCCGTGCAGCCCAACCTGAACCATCAAATCTATCCTCAAAACAACTTTAGCCCCAAAAAGGCATTTTTACCCTTAAAAAAAACATTTTGGGGCCTTGCAATTAGATTTTAGACCCCACAAATCTAGTGTGGTGCCACTTTTCAGGCAATACAAGATGAGAGGCTTTACCGACCTCGAGCATGAATGTGTAACCGGTGCTTTTCACCTCTGGAAACTTGTTCCTAGCTGAGTTCAGTCAAAATGCTTAGTTTGAGTGAGAGGCATGTTAAATATTGTATGCAAGACACAGCTGAAGATATTTTATATGCAAATGGTTCCCCCCTCCCCTCCACACTCAGAGACATGCACTTTCCCTGAGTGCCACACTTGATTTAGTTTTTTTTAAATGTTCTTTTTAGCATCACCACCTCTGATTGTATAATTTTGTCTTCGACATAAGTGCAACATCTAAGAAAATTCTCATTTGTTTAAGGCTGCACACAGCAACACAGTCGCCCGCAGATTTTCTATTTAAATTTGGATGATGCAGCGTTGAAAAACACTAACTAATAGCCACTCACTTACTCTCAGAACCCAAGGCGACGTTTTTAAATTGCACTTTTGTCGCACCAACAGTCCAAAACATATTTCATGTTTTGTGGTAGTATACTCTCAAGTACTCTGCTCAAGTTTAGGGAACAGGGGCTCCTACTTTTCTCGAGAAGTTCAACTTCATAAAACTTGTTCAGCACTCCAGCTCAGAATCTGGTTTTCTTTATTTATCTTACAGCCCTTTTTTTTTTTTTTTTTTTTTTTAGATTTAGATTCCATGTTTTTGTCTCTGAATAAATCATGATTCCTTATTATCAGGATTATCAAGCTTAATTCATTTGGCAGTTAAAGTATCATTTTTAACAGCTGCAACAGTGTCAACTGCTCAAACACTGATGCATTATTAAGTCAGATTCTGCAGTGACTCACTCTCCATAAATTACATTCAGCACTTTATTCTGATACTTTATCTTATTCGAATGCATGAATTTCCCTTTCCTCCACACTTGAAAGTATTTCTCTCCACACCAGCGATCAGCTAAATGCCACCACTTCTTTTCTATCCTCCAAATGAAAAGACTTTGCTTCAGAGTCGTAGCCATCTACGGTTTACAGCGGTTTACCTCATCTCATTTGATTCAATATATTTTCGCGGACCAGGTGGATGTCGCCACAGCCCCTCGGGAAACGATTTAGTATGCATTTGTCTCCACTATTGCGTTGCATATCATAAGAATCTCTGATTCTTTTTTTGCATCACTTCTTTCTCGTCGACTAAACTTTGAAGTTCCCCACGAAAGCGGCCGTGCTGATGGCGTCTGCTCTGTTGAATGATTTAGACATCTGTCTGTTGAATGTGACTTTCTGCCAAAGACTAGGTGGGTGTGAGCTGGTAGGCATACCGTAGCTGTCGCCGCGTCGGCGGTAATGAGGTGAGATGGGTTGTAACCAAGTGCTCACCCAAGCACGCCAAAGCCATATGTCCGTATGAAGGTGCTGCTCCCGGAGTGTTTGGCATGTCATTGTTGCCGTGTTGTGCGTTCGTCTCTTCCCTCCGTCAGACTCGCACCCCGCGTAGCAAACGGTAAATAAATGGCAGCCGGCAGCCTCCCCGCTTTAGGCGGTGGCCCCGGCCCCTTAATCTTAGCCATCTCGCCTCGGTTCTTCTTTTTTTTTTTTTTCTCATCTCCGACTAACCACCCTTGACAGGGGAAGTGCAGAGAGGTAGGCTGCCTGTCGGCTGGGGGGCAAATTTAAACAAACGAGAGAAATAAAAGAAGGAATGGGAGACAAAAAAAAAAGGGAAACTGACAGCTTAGGTACAGGAGAATAATTACAGGCCGGAGTGAAATTAGCACAGGCGAGTGGAGGAGAAGAATGGGAATCATGGAGGAGAAAAGCAGAAAAAGAAAGAAAATAGGAGAGCAGCTCAAGCACTTTTCTTCTGGAGCGGGTTATGGGAGTCAGTGGGAGTTGGGAGAAAATGCTGAGCATTGTATCTAGAGCTTAACAGGTGTAACAAATTCTAGGAGGTAGTCATTTGCAGAGGCTGCTGCCTGAGCCGTCGCCGCTTTTAGTATAATAGAAATATGAGAAGTTGCCCAACAGGGAGCGCATCCAGAATTCATGTGTTTGAAATGTAGAGTGAGCAAAGAAGAAGGAGATGAAAGGAGGCGGGTAGGCGAGAGCTGGATGCCGTCTACTACGCTGGTTATCCCTCTGTGGTTTTTCTTTAAGTCTCCCCCAAAACCGGAGAGAGAAATCCCCCACAGAAACTTTTAAATGAATTTCTTTCTCCGGTGAAGAGCAGGCATTAGTCTCAATACGTCCTGTAAATACAGCCAGTAAATCAAGCATAAAGCAACGAGAATAACCACTTGCATTTTGACAAATCGCCTCAATTTCAATTAATAGGACCATTAAAGCTCAGAAGACAGGCCGATGGGTGCATTCAGCGCCACTGTGAGCGGAGAGCCCATTCAGTCTGAGAAATATCACACACTTGCTAGTAACTCTTGATGTAGACACCCCATCGCACTGAGACCCTTTCCTCCCTTTCCGCTTTAAAAGCAGACAACACAACAGCACACTCAAGGATTATCGTGAGAGGATCTGAGCTGATGGGGCCGTTGGCGTAATTGTGATAAATGACAGCCTTTCGTCAGCGTGCCGGCCCATGAAGCAGAGTGCGTGATTTTCTGCCTGGAATATGTAGAGGAGGTTTCAATTCACATCACCAGTCCGGCTTGAGGAAAACAGAAAAACATGCAATGCGACCGCAGAGAGCGGGCCGGCGCCGGTCTGGGGATAAATTGAGGTGGTTATTTGTCCCCAAGGCCCCTTGGCCTTGAATAATTTGGACTGACTCCTGTGTTTCCCTCCCATGTGTGGGTGACACTCTGCCAATAACACTCTGACATATAAGCCAAAGAACTGTCAACGCTGGACGAGTATGAAACACTTTATTTTGCACTCTGTCCTGGAGGTGTAGCTGACAACAGCTGTGGAATAGCTTCACAGTATACACATGGCATATGTCCAAGTTCCAAATGGTACACATACGACATCCCAGAGGCTGGTAGCTCCATGAGGAAACAAGGCACTTGAGTGTACTGTATATCCTCCACACCTGCTGCTCTGACCCAGTAATCCCCCGACGGTCAGCGTCTTGATAAATGTGTGGCTAAAAGACTTCATCCATTATTCAAATAGAATTAAAAAGTTAATTTTTTTTTCACCTGAAGTCAGAAAAATTAGATTGGAGGGTCAGGCAGGCAGCTGGACTTTTTTTTTTCTTTTTTTAAATGACCGACAGACTGAAACAAGTACAAGATGGTAAGGAAACATGGAGTTTGAAATTGTAAAGGGATTACTTACACTGGTTCTCAGTCTTATTGTAAACATCTAAGGAAAAAAAAAACCAAAATACCTGTACTGTAGTTTCTGGTATAATAACATAAAGATGATGCAAAATGCTTATTCCCCCATCTTTAAGCCACGTCAGAGAGGGATTGCATCAATGCACACTGCATCGGCATCTTGAATTATCTACATTTTGATGTGGTAAAATCGGTCAAATCTCTGCATTTAAGTCACATAAAAGCAGCAGAAAACCACAGCTTGGCAGGAACGAGCGACCACAAGTCTGCAGGTCTGCACTCCAACCAAAACAATCGTCTGACTGATTCCTCTCTTTAACCTTGTGTGTCAGACAAGTGGAAGTGGTTTGGAAGTGGATTGGATTAAAATGTGGCTCTGTGACACCCGAGGTGCACAAGCTGGGCGAACCACAATTTTTTTCTGCGAGGTCATGATTTTTATTCAAAAGCAAGATATCAGAACGGAAAATATCTCTCTGGTACACTATTTGTTTCTATCCCTCTAACCTTTGCATTCTTATAATGTGGAAAAACTGTATAATTTGCCTCTCCTCTGGCAACCAAATAAATCTAAAAGGGAAACATCAGCAGTAGTTGATTTTAAGGGTCACTGGTCTCAATGCCACATTAAAATATTGACACACAGTGGAGAGAATTTATGGCAAATGCATCTTGGATTGCAGCTCCGCTACCGAGGGAATAAATGAATCATGTCTGTACTAATTTTTCTTCATTCATTCCCTCTAAAGTTACTGAGAAAAAAAAACCAACTGGAAGGTCACAGTTTGTAATTTGCCTTCTAAAGATCTAATGGCAGTCGAGTGTTTATCTAATTTATAGTAAAAACACACATCTGAAGTGTTGCCTCTCTCTCTTACTTGTGTAAGTATATATAGAGCGGCGTGGGATACTGAGAGAGCGCCGGAGATAAAAATTGAAGTTACGACTGAGAGAAAACAATAGAAGCTGAAATGAGGAGGGCAGAATTCCACAAAATGTGGCGGGCTCGGCAGAAAAGCCCAGAGGAGAAAACAATGAACACTGTAAGACTTAAGCATACACGTCTGGGATACTGTTAACACTCTGACAGATGTGTTCACAGTGTTGACTTCAAAAGTACACTCACATCAACACGTCTTAAGTGAGCACAACAAAATGTGCACAAAGCCAAGCTTGCCGAATGCATTTCCACAGCGCCGTGTTATATCCTCCGCCGTCGTACTGGAGTCATCCATCTGGGGGTGATACGGGCGTAGCTGGTCCGAGTCTTGAGTGAGAATGTGCGTGCGGGCATTTCGGTCATGCATGCATGTCCAGGGTGGTTCTCTAGAGTTCGTGGGAGATGAAAGAGGGTCCTAAAGGCGCCGCCGAGGGCTCCAGACTGACGTGGGAGAGCGTGTGGCTCTGGGAGCGAGTCAGTGTGTGATAGTGAGAGGGGGGCACCTTCCCCTGAGCCGGACCCTCTCCCTGCTCTGCACTCTGGCTTGGCAGGGTCGACTCTCCCGGTTCCGCTCCAGCTGCAGCTCCCGCTCCCGCGGCGCCGCGCTCCTGCTTGTGTCTTTCCCAGGCAGAGCTCAGCTTCACCGCCAAAGCCAGGAGGTTCTTCCCCAGGAACACAGTTGAGACGCGGGGGTCCCGGTACCACAGCATGCCCGTGCCCCTCAGGGCCAGGGTGAAAATGTTGATAGTGACTAAGCTCAGCCAAGGGTACAGCGCCTCCTTACGGGGTCCCCTCTGCCCCGGCAGACCTGTAGCCCCCAGCTCCGTGAGCGCCACGCACGGCAGCAGCAGCAGGAGGGCGTAGCAGTAGAAGAAAACCAGGCCCTCCGCCCAGATGGGCAGCTTCTGCTCAGCCGCCCCTCCAGTGCCCGCCGCGGACCCTCCTTGGGATTCCCACAGCCCCGCTTGCAGGTCCAACACGTCCAGCAGGTCGACCACGACCCAAAGCAGCCGGCCCCGCACCTCCTGCTTCCTGCGCTGCGGGGTCATGTGGTCGGCCCCCGTCAGGATGAGGAACAGCGAGGGCAGGCAGATGGACAGCAGCAGCGTCAGGGTCTTCCGGGCCAGCGGGTCGGGGGGCCGGCGCTCCTGTCTGTAGTTGTGGCAGACGAAGAAGAGCTTGAGCTGCAGCAGCGACAGGAACAGGAACCAGAGGGCGTTGGCGAAGCCGCGGCGCGGCGACCGCGCCTCCGACACCACGCCGGCCGAGACGAAGCGCAGCGCGAGCAGGAAGCCCACATCACCTAGCAACACGGCCGTGTACTGCCAGACGCTCGGTCCTGAAAGACCGCGGGCTCCCAGCATGCTCTGCTCCAGCAGGTAGAGGTCCACCACTGCCATCGTGCTCACCGTGACCAGGGTTGATACGCACACCTGGGGCGTGGGCACCATGCCTGAAAGAGACACACAACACGTGAGATATGGACAAAATCCAGACTCTGCTCGCACCGCTCTGCACCGGTCTGTCTCCAGTAACGCTGACAAATTCACGGGATAAAAACAAGCGTTCTGTCTTTTTTTTTTTTTTTTTTTTTTTTTTAAAACCAACACTAATTCAAAAGCACATGTAAAAGAGTTTGATGCTTGTTGCTATGGTTAAAGACATTAGCTGCAGAGTAAGCACTGAGCGCCCTTCATCTTTGGCCAGAGTTGCATCTACCCTGGCTGCTCAAGCTGGGAAGCCTATTAAATTGTTTTTTTTTTTTTTCCCTCTTTCTTTTTTCCTCTGCAGCTCTTTGAATTAAACAGTCTTCTTTTTTCATAAAGGTCCTAACATTGTTCCTTTTTGATTCAGAGATTTTTTTTTTCCCCCAAGTTATCTGCACTTACTTTCTCTGTTTATTGGTTCTCTTCCCTTTTTTTTTTTTTTTTTTTCCAACGCGGCTTATTCATTATTAATTAATTGCGCTCAGGCACAGCTAGGTGCCCTGTCAAAGCCTTTTCTTTCCCTCCATAGTCTGCCATGTTTATTCTCACACTGTGCTGCAGCCTTTAATCATCCCAAATTCCCACCTCATTCCAGATGAATATTGATAACTTGCTATTTGTTTCGAGATGCGTTTGTCTCGTGTCTTTGTGTACACAGTGTACGGCCGTGCGACTGCGCAGGGGGAATACTAATACGGCTGAACAAGAGGCCTTGTGTTATTTTGTTGCGTCTCATACGCCAGCCACAGACAGTATAAACATCAGTATTGATCTCGGCATGATAAACAATCATTGACTGCACAGCACAATCGAACCAACGTCTGTTTATTGTGTTGAGCCGAAAAGCAGAACTCGGACCAGTGGACTGTCTGTTATCTGCTCAGCACCACTCGGGGGTGTCAACCCCTCCACTAGATCAATGGCATTATAATATAAAATCATTGCCGGCTCAGATGTGTCCTAACAGCAACAGTTGAGCGTGATCGAGCGGGAGATTGTCAGCATGATTGCGGCCTGTGAGGAAAGTCTGCCAGTGAGAAATGCGTATTGATATTTTGCCGATGGAAGACACATCACTTCCCTCACTCTAAGACTAACAGGAGCTCTGCCATCTCCTCAGTGCTGTCTGAATCATTGAAGAGGGATGAAGAACTCCACTGGGTGAAGAAGGGGGTTCGAGATAGTGTGTGTGGAGGAGGAGAATGAGAATAAGACTGCAAGTGAAAGATTAATAGGCCTTTTGGCTGTCTACATGCCTAATAAAGTGTTACTGCATGATGGTAATAGTTCATAAATAAGCTCAGGGGGAGAGGGGGTGAGAGTGATGAGGAGGAAAAGACTGAAATGCAGATAGAAAGTGACTTCCTCCCACTTAGAGTATATGAAGACATGCATTTTAAGAGCCAGCTTGGCCTGGACGAATTCGAGTGTATTCATCACAAGGGAGGATTGAAAAATCACAGACATTCGTGGCTTGTTCTGAAACAGATGAATCAAAGCGGTGAGGAAAAGAACGATCCAGGCTGATTAATCCGCTCGGAGGCATGGTGGGAGGACAGGCGTGGATCATGCCAGCACTCATAATATCTGATTGCCTATGAAGCCTTTTGTCTCACCGCACACAGCAACTTGATTATCATTCCCTCCAAACTGAGTGAATTTCACCAAGCTGCAGATTGGAAGGATATTGGAATTCAAATTCTGTCTTTCGCGGCCTGGAGGGAAGGAGTGACGGGGGAGCGAAGAAGTTTACAGCCACAGCTGGCTGTCTCGAGGTCATGGATCTTAAGTTATTCTACCTGCGCCTTAAATTTCAGCCTGGAAATCTCCCCCGTCAGGCGGTGTTTGTGTTGTGATGCCCCGTCAATGCTGCATGTAATTTATTCTGTTGCGAGCGAGGCTGTGGGATGACAGCCCGTGTGTCCACTCAGCTCATCAATAATGACCAAATTCATCATTCTGCTGTCAGCAGAGTGACACCGCTGTTGACAAGGTGAGGAAACCTGTTCCACCGTAAGCATGAGTAATAGCTTATAATAGCGTGCTGGCGAAAGATTTGTGCATTTTCCATTAAGTACTGAATTTTTTTCTTTTTTTCCTCCCACAAATTTACCCACCTGCTGTCTTTGTTCGGGTAGGTGCATATTTGCACCAGTGTCAAAGTAATCACCTCAAAACAGCACCTAAATCCTGTCAGCCTGTCCAACACACACAAATCTCTCTCTCTCTCTCACACACACACACACACAGACACACTCCCACTGGCAGAGATAAAGCAAGGGGTGGAGCTGCCACTTGCATTTAGTTTCTATTAATATTGGGTGATTCCCAGGTGGACAGAAATCCATGTAGCTTGAAGATTAATTTGTTGGTACACCTCGACTTTATCTCCATAAACACACCGCAGAAAGCCTCAAATTGCATCAAAGACACACAAAAAAAAATCCTTCACAAGTTATCTCAGGTTGAGCAGGAGCACCAAGGGCATCAGGACACCATCTGAGCTTCATCAATTAATATAGTGTTGGGGGCGCAATCTGTGATAATGCTGAGTAAATCCCCTCTCCAGACCCAAAGCCACAGCTCTGGAGCATCTGTTGATTTATCGGGTTACAGCCTCGGAGTTGCCCTGCGGGCTTGTTGTTGTCGATTTTACACATTTCATCACGTGCGTGTTTTTTTTTTCCTTTCCTTTCTTTGAATGTCCCCTTCATGATCCGTCTTTATTACTAAACGCTGTGGTCGCTCTTAAAAAAAAAAAAAAGAAAACGCGTCTCCGACTGCAACACCTGTTTCATAACTGGCCTATTAACAGCAGGTATAATGTGGATTTATCTGCTGCTGTAGTAAAGTGAGGCTTTTAGTTACCGAAACCATTCGTCTTGCAGTCGGACTCGGATTCACAGCGAGTGATGTTTTGTTTTCCCGACGCCGAAAGTAAAGCAGCTCCGTCCGTGACCAATAAAGTGTCTTTTTATATATATATAGGATAAAAGTCTCTGTTTGTGTACAGTCAGGGAGGCAGAGCGAGTTTTTCTGAGCGTTTAAAAAAAAAGAAAGGAAAGAAAAGGGGAAAAGCGGCTCGTACTTATCAGGGTTTCGTCCTCCGTGCAGATCTGGCATGGCAGATATCTCCGTCCCCCCGCCGGCTCCGTGCTTGTTGCAGAGGCGCGATCTGGATGTGAATCTGTCGCCTCCCGCAGCGCCGGGGACCCGCCGCCGCTCCCGCCGCTGCTCCCGCTGCCGGTGCAGAGACGCAGCTCCGGCCGCCTGACTGCAGCTCCGGCTCCGGCCGAGCGGAGCGGGGAGGACCGGAGCGGAGAGCGGCTCGTTCAGGAGCGGTCTTGGGGGGGCTGAAGCGCAGCGGGGGGGCTCCGCAGCCCGATCCGGGAGGAGAGAGAACGGCGCAGAGGACGAGGAGAAACTCACTCACGCTCCCCGAGTTTGGATGTGCTGGCTGGTAATTTGTAAGCAGGTTACGTGCTCAGGCTCAGACCTCCCACCCTCCCCGGTTCCTCCTCCCTCGGCCTCCCCCCTTCACCCCACCCACCGTCAGCTGTGGAAGTTAAGCTGGAAGAAGATGCTGTGAATATTGGAGGGCTGCGTTACACTGTGCTGGTTCTGGTCGGAGCGATAATGATGGTGCCACTTGCAGAAGATTAGTTGCATTGTTCGGGAGCAGGCAGAAACCTTATTTACCCTCCTCGGCTTGAAATCAGAGCGGAGGAAGTGGAGCGAAAGATGCTTGTAGCCTGTAGACACATTTAGAGCTCAGAAGGCAGATGTTACAACTTTAATTAGCACTCCTTCTGTCTACTGTCTTAGTCACACAAGAAAACCACCTCTCTGTTGAAGATTAACTCATTACAGCAGGCTTAGAGCAGTTGGAGAGCAGGAATGGCATTTTTTCCCCCTCAGAATATTCATCTTGTGGCAACTGTTTCTTTGAACATGCATTCATTTTCGGTTCCTGTGTGAGGAAGAAGCAGATGAAGTTTGAAGATTTTTTTTTTTTTTTTATATAGCATCACCTTGCTCTCAAGGTCCTGCTCCTCCAAGTGTGTCTGTAGTCATCCGAGTCTGCACCTTAAGCACAGCCTCTCTTCCTCAGCCCCCTTGTGTCTGAGGCTCTCGGTGGGCAAGCTTCATTTTAGACTGAGAGCTTTAATCAGACTGGTGAGAAAGGAGATGGAGAGCCATATTTCTTGTCAGATTCAGCTCCGCGCTCTGCTGGCTTCCAAGAGAGGAAATATTTTCCATTTTCCTCTTTCTTCCAGCATGGGGGGTTTTTGTTTGAGTTTCTTCTTCTCTCTGCTGTCTTACTGTCACCTCGCTCCCCCAGCCTTCCACCTCCTCTTGTTTTTCAGTCTTTTTTTTTCCCCCCCTGTGGGTGTGGTTGAAGGTCACTGTGCACACTGGCTCACTTTCACAGTGGTAAGAGAGGCAGGAAAAACAGACGTGGGGAACAGTGAGAATAGCAGAGGAGGGCGAGGGGCAGCCAGGCGGTCAGACACTCTGCACTCATCACTTTTCTGCTGCAGATATGATTGGGGAGGTTTTGGAAGGACACATGGGGTTACAGCCTGTCCAAGAATGCTAAAGGCATCAACAGAGAGCCGCGCTCCGTGTCAGACCCACGGCTGACCTGTACAGACGTAGTCATCCGCCGGGGAGTCCGCGCCGTCACCTTCCTGCTCCGGGCTCTCGCCACAGTGTCATGTCAGCGTGTGGGGCACGAATTAAAAGAGTGTTTAGCTTCGCACTTCTATAACTGAAATCAATGCAGCAGTAGCAGCACAGATATTGTCTATTATATTCCACACATTTGTCTTTGCTGTCAAAACCTGGCACCTACATTATCCATAATTCAGCTTGATTGCCAGCGGTGGGATCCAGACATGTCGGTTAATGAAGCCTGGAGCTGCTTGCCTCCAGCAGAGTTTGAGGGGTGGGTAAAGATGAGATGAGCGCTTTCAGTCCAGATTTCCAGATTTTCTTCTCACACTCAGACTTTCGGCTGGTCTCTGTGCGGTGCGTGTTGTTTCACAGCTTCGCTTCGTTGTAATCACATGAGAAGAGCATACATGTCAATCAGGACAGGATAAGATACGACACGTTCAGCAGCACAGAACTCATTTTGGCTTCACTTGATTACAAAACAGAAAAAAACCTTGATTGACCTTTACATCAATAAAAGTTGCCCATCTGGTAGTCTGGATCTTTTTTTTAAATAAACAATTTTGCATGATCAATGTTATGATTGTAAACTGCTGAACAATTCATGCAGACGAGCTTTGCTGTTTTGGAGACTTTTTTCTTTTTGTTTTGTTTTTTTTTTTTAACTGCTTTTCACAACTTTTTCAGTCAAGGCTTGGAGTCATTAGTGGAAGGAAGAAGAAAAAGGCATTTTGTATTTTCTCATAAAGAGAAATATCGTTAGTTTATATGTGGGCAGATGTAAGTTTTGGTATTAAATTGCTTTGTTACCTGGCAACTACACAACATCCGTGTGTAGTGAAAATACAATGTAAGGAGTTGTGGAATTAGCGGCCCCCCGCAGGGACACAGGCGAGAAATACAAATTTTTCATTTTTCACACAAACCAATATGTGCAAATTGATAGTGGTGTTACTTGTTTAAAACATATCTAATTTTATCGCTCTGGATTTTTGCATGTATGTGTGTTTTGCACACTTATATGGATGTTCTCCTTTTGGATGTGGGAGTTTTCTCCAGACACTGCGGTTCCCTTCAGCAATTCAAAGACTTGCATGTGAGGTTAAACGCTGACTTTAAATTGCTTGTCGGAGTGAGTGTGTGAGAGTCGTTCTCCATCTCTCTCTCTCTCTCTGTGCATCCTGTGAGGGGCTGCAGACTTTTTTTTTTTTTTCCCGTTTTGCGTGCATTCACCATGTTTCACACAGTGTCTGCAGAGACAGCCTCCATCTCCATGCAGTCCCAGCTTGGATAAATCCGGTGTGGAAGATGGCTGGATTATATATAATTTACTGTATTTTCGGGGATGACCTCGAAAGTGCAGGTTATGAACTGAAGTCACATCTGATTTTTGCAACAGTGTGCATGCAGGCTAAAAAGATGTTCCCACTTTATTCACATGTATTCCTCTACTCCTAAATACCTGTAAGGTTCCTGCTGAAGCAACAAAACAACACCTTTAGAGTGCAAAACTCCCCATTATCTCCCCGAACACTCTGCAAACACAACTCTGGCTTTGTTAAAACACTGCAGCTTTTGTTGCAGCCTGACTTTTTTCCAGCCCCTGGCTCTTTGTGCGTACGTGTGCGTGCGTGCACGTGCGCGCGTGCGCGTGCGCGTCTGACATATCAGCCCCATTGTGTGATTTTCCGTCATCTCCAGCGTGCAGCCCTGGCAGCCTACGGTTCAGGCTGTTGTGTTCCTGCTGCAGCCTCCACATGTGATTAATCATGTGAAGTGGCAAAAAGCACAACACTGTCAGGACTGTGAGGGGGACCTAATGGAGTTGAAAATGGGATGTTTTGTTGTGATGCAATCCATTTTGTTGCACTGCCGCCTTGCCTGCTTGCTCTCAACGTGCCCTCAAACAGCAGCTTTCCCTTCTTCCTTTGCCAGGTACAAAAAGTGACGTCTGTGTCTATTTTAAGCGAGGATCCAGAGAGCTGAAACACTACTGAGAAGTTTGGGCTTCTCCTTGGTTGTTATGAAGATGAGTCTCTGAATTTGATTCAGTCCGTCAGTTCTGCGCCGGTCTGAGCGGCGCTCCTGAGCCGCTTTGTGCAGCTCTGTATATTGGCCTGAGCACAGTTCACTGGAGGCCAGGGGGGTGGAAATCGTTTTCATTTTCCACTTTTAAGACTAATCCACTGATTCTGCTGTGGAAAATCAAGTGAAATGCGTGTCCGGCGTGAAGTCAATTTGCTGTGTGTGGCTGTGTCTGTCGGACCTAAACTGACCTGCCGTTCAGCCTCTCGCTCTCGGTTACCTCGCCTGCAGCTCAGAGGCTCAGCGTGAAACCTAATCAGCTGTCTGACGCCAAGTTGGGGCTGGATGTGATAAAACGCCAACACCGGCGCAGATTAAATGAACAAGTTAATGAAGGTAATGAATGAGAGTGTTTCACGCTGAAGAGTTTAATTAACCTTGCCTCCCACCAGCCGCCTCCCCCCGTCGCACCTTTGTCACCAGACTGCAGCCCCTCTCCTGTACATACCACCCAGGGCAATTTATCCACCGGCCTTGAATGCCAGGGGCAATTAATCCTGCCTACTGCCCCAAGGCCTTATCATACGTCTGTATCCTTTATCTCTTTGTTCGCCACGCTTCCATAAGCACAGCGCCTCTCTTGACCTACTCTCACTCTCTCATCTCCCCCCTGCTTTTTCCTCTCACTCCTTTTTTTTTTTCTTCCTCTTCTTCTTCCTTCTTCTCTCAGATGCAGAAACACCTGCGACCACACACGGCGAACACTTCCTCACCGTCAGCAGTCCCTGGCAGCTTAATATGCACACATATCCACTCTTCAACTGATAGTCTTGTCAGACTGAAATGAGGCCGAAATATTCATACATAAACATACGCTCACACTTGCCCATATTTATGAGCACCTCCCGTGGCATTTTTTGTGTGTGTATGTGTGCGTGTGTGTGTTTCTTCTCTCCCATTGTTCACCTCAGTCAAACAAACCCTCTTTTCATTGTTCAAATATTGACCGCAGTTTCTGGCCACATTCTGACAACTTTAATACACCTTAGCTGTCTCTTTCTTCCTTTCAGCCTCGTATCTGTCTCCTCTGTCTTCCCTTCTAACACACACACACACACACACACACACACACACACACACACGCATCAACCATCCAGCCACACTAGTGCCACATCTTGTTAAAAAGAGTTAGTGAAGCTGAAAGGCCAATCACATTAACAGGGAGGGAGTGTCAAAAAAGACCGCAGAGAATATGGTGGAAGGGTCAAATCGAATGGACACTTCTCAGATTTTAATTGCAAACGCCTAATTGCTCCCCATAATTATGAGTAATAAGAGTCGGCCGCACTCATCTTTGGATCATGTAGCAATTACTCACCACTGTCGCAGCTGGATTTGACGGGGAGAAATATGCTGGTAGATTAGCGCGTAATCCCGGTGCCCAGGATCTCAGAAGGCTTTGAAGATGCTGAATGTCCTCGTCCACAAACAGCGCAGAAGGTCCCTCCTCGGGTGGCGACGGGCTGCAGCCATTTTATACTGGAGTGCTTTAATCGGTCATGGTGGAAAACAGTGAGGATTTATCCAGCAACCCGGACTCGAGGATGATTAGATGCTCAGATGCAGTAAGCGGGGCGAGCGATTTGGCCGGGCCGTCAGTGTCACCGTTCCAGCTCGCGCTCGCTGATAAATGTCATGGGAAGCCGCACGGCGCCAACCTTGAACCTGGCTTTCATGGCGTGCCAGCCCCTCCGCCACCATCTAACAATGTGATCGCAATTACCAACATGGTTCAGCCACCGTAATGACTGCATTTAAAATATCAAATGGCCCAAGGCCACAATAAAACTTCATCTTCAGATGTGCACATGTCTGGACTTTTTGTGCGAAGGTTTAATTAAAATATGATTACCCGTCCCCGGTGCATGCTCAATTGTGTGCAGAGCTGATGGCACGCTATCTGCGGTCCCAGGTGGGCTGTATCACTTGTCCTCAAGGCCTGCCTCTGTCTTATTCCCCACCTTTTTCCATGTTTGTTTGAGCTTCTTTTAGCGGTGAAGCACCGTCTGGTCGGGAAAAGGGCGTGCAAAGCCTCTGCCTCGGTCTATCTTTAGCACAGCCCCTTCTGTCTGCATAATGTCTCAGCGTCCGTGCTCGAGCACATTTTAGAAGCATCAGGAATTATCTCTTGCTGGTCAGGGAGGCCTTTTCATGGCTTTGTGTGGCATGAAAGGGCCGTCTGAGGCAGTGGGAGAGATCATTATCCGACACGGGCTGAACAGAGAGAAAGGAGCGGGAGCTGAATGTGTGAGGCAGAGCCCGAGGGTTTGCTTTGACTCATACCCAACATCACAGCCTTTATATTAATCCATATTTAATTAGACTTTTCTTTTAGTTTTTTTCCTCCCCGCTTGTTTACCCTTGTTGTGTTGTTGTACGGAGGAGGCGGAGGGAGGGAAGGGCATGGCTAGAAGGTAGTGAGGTTGACATGGGATTACTATTAATAAGTACGGAGGGAGGGGAAGGTAGAGCCTCGTGAGGGCTCCAGGGACCCGAGCCGTGTTTCATTTCATTAGTGGAATATTGTAATTCAGATAGCACCCATCAGTGCAAACAATAACCAGCCTCGACTCGCGTGCGACGCGTTAAAATATCAATCAGGTTGCTGTTATTGTGTTAGTGAATGCAAAAGAAATGCCAGTAAGTAATGAGTGGCGCTTAATGAAGCGGTGGACTTTTTACCCAGATCGAACCGCTGATTAGCATTCGTCAGGTACTTTTTGAGGCCTTTAGTTGAGACGGTGCTCAGAGACATTTCTGCTCGGTTGGGTTCAGTTGAATGTCGCTCCCGGCCTGTCGCTGGGGGATGTCCGAGGATGAGTGACTCTCCATCAGATCCAGTGTTTGAATCTGTTCGTCTGACCGCGCCGTGTCGAAGAGCAATCGGAATCTCACAAGTCCATTAAAATTGTGCATAAATTCCTTTTTTTTTTTTCTCCCTTCATTTCTAAAAATGAACATTTCAATCAGCGTGTTGCCTTTGGGAAGGACTGCGGGTGAAGGTCGGTTTAAATTTCAGCAGCAATAATTAGATTTTCTTTTTTTTTATTATTAGTATTTGCCGCTGAATTCAGCTCCGAAGAGGAATGCCGCAACGGAGCAGCGTTGGCCGGGTGTTGACTTAATGTCACCCATCCATTTTGCTCTCGCTCTGGTTGGCCTCGCAGGAGCGAGAAAATGGGAGCTCATTCATCACTGGGTTTCTGTGGCTCTGGGCACCAACATGCATTCAGTCATCACTGGAGTGACAGACACACACACACACTCATAAACACTTTGTGTGGAACAACGGTGCGGCAGCACACACACACACTCATGCATTTTTAGCGTGACTGTATCAGGTGTGACGCGTCGAAATGTCTCCGCCAAAGTGTTGCGCCAACCGAACAAGCATGTCTGTGTGCGTCACGATATTTTAATGGATCTATAGACGTAGATCTGTGGTGACAGGCCCGAACCCTGAACCCTGTACATGTGAGAGTAACAGCTCTCCAGATTTCTGATTGATTGACTGACTGCAGCCCCTGCATCTGTATTCTGGGAGCGCGCTCTTGACACGACTGAATGTTTTGCGAGCTCATACATTTTAAAGCAATCCTACACCGTTTTCCCATGTTTATTTTCCCCCCTCTGCGTTTCTCATTCCAGAAAGGAATCCCCATCGCGCAGTTCTGCAAGGACTTCAATGAGAAAACCAAAGAGCTGAAGGAGGGCATCCCTCTTCCAGTGAAGATCCACGTCAAGGTGCGTCTGAGGGGCTCGCCGTGGGTCTTTCTAACCCCTCCCTGACCCCCCCCGCACTTAGCACCCATCCCTCCCACCATTGTGGTTAATTCCTCTCGCTGCATAACGTGAGCGGAGCGCTTCCATTATTCATAGTCTACCAACGAAGTAAGCCTTTCCATTTGCATTCATTAATGAAGCAATACCCAGAGGAACTTGCAGTCAAGAAGCATTAAGTGCAAGCAAGAGATGTGAATTACTCAAAAAAAAAAAAAAAAAAGGGTGTGGATTTTTTTATTATTACTATTTTACAGAACTCCGTATTGTTCAGCCTGTCGTACCTCCCTCCCACCTTTTGTGCGGCGCCTCGGATCACGAGCTGTGTCCCCTCATCTGAGCAGAAGTGTGTTGTAATGAGGTTTATGATGTAAGGAGGGGAGGAAGCTTAATCCTTTTAACAGGCATGAATTTATTTTGACATGCAATATCCAGCAATAGCTCTGCCATCACTTCAGGAGCCGGCTGCTCCTCCTCACTGCCATCTGCTGGCCGCCTGCAGTCCTCCGCTCGACGCTCCTGTGTTTCCTGTCTGGTGTGCGCGTGCAACACGTTTCAGCCCCCGAGCCGGGCGACTCTCGGCGAGCTTTCAGCCCAGCTTTTCATCTTGCTTTAAAGGAACAGATTGACGTTTTGGACAATCTAATTTTTCACTTTCTTGCAGAGAGTTAGATGAGAAGATCGATACCACTCTGGAGTCTGCTGGTTAAGTCGAGCCGGGAGGCAATTAGCTGAGCATAAAGACTGGAAGCAGGGGGCCCCAGCTCGCCTGGCTCCATCCAAAGTCATAAAAGTCGAACTGGCTGCCAGTTCAAACTTAAACTTACGTATTTATTAAACTCACACGCAAGCCGATATGTATCTATATCTGTTAAAACTAATTACAGGCTCATTTTCGCCGGCTTAAGAAACTTTAAACGACCTTGCTTCTTTTTAGTCTGAGCTCTTCTGTCATTTTACGGCTGCAGCCAGATCACTGAGGTCCTCCAGTGCTCTCCTTTAAACATTCCCTGTGTGTCTCATAAAAAACACCGGAGAGGCTGCACGTGCTCTGCTTTTATGCGCACAAAGTGTGGAAGTTTCTGCTTCAGGAAATGAAAAGGATGAACTGTGTTGGTGTTTAAACAGGAAATTATAGATCTTTCTCTCTGATTAATGTTTCAGTTTTGGTCCTTAATGGCTTAAACTAATTTACATTCATTCTGCTGCTTTTAATTATAGCTAAGGTTGACTGCTTTGTTTAATATTTTCACTTTTGTTATACTTTGCGTGACAGATTATGGGATAATTCACGGCAAGTTTAAGGCATGAAGCAAGACCAGAGGGCCTCAACGGGCTTCAAATACTAATATGTTTAGAATCCTGGAGGAAATGGAATGGCAATTGGTCGTGATGTTTGCTATCACATGATCTTAAACAGCTGTTTGTTTGGTATTGAGGCCAACATTCAAGGGAAAAAAATGTAATTGATGTATCGTCTGTGACTTTTCTAAAGCTGATGTATGCTTTTACAGTCAGCTCGGCCGCGGATCAGATGGAACTAAAGCAATGTGTGTATGAGTATAGGTCAAGGCATAAACCCATGTATTACACTTTGAATATTGTATCTTTAGTTTGAAGAAAAAACAAAAAAAACAATTCAAACTTGTAGTTTTGAAATAGCTGGAATAAAATCAGTGGTTATCCATCCTGTAGATATAGCGGTAATAGAACAAAGACACAGACATTATCTACCGCAGTGTTTTCCCACAGATACTGAATTGGTTTAGTTTTGGGTCTTCGTGAGGAGACGCATGCTGGCAGAATCAAGCAGTGGCCAGCAGGCTCATTTAAAAATGGATGCTTATCTACAAATTACACAAACAACATGTGGCATGTTGATGAATTTCGGCGTTTTTTTTCTTTAACTCAGATTAACTTTATTCCCGTTTACCCCCCACATGTAACTGAGTGAGACAGATAAAAGGTTTTCCCGCGGTGTTGCACTGTTTCTTCGATCTGCCCGTCCTCCTCCCGCCTCTGGCTTTGAAAAACCTTGCCTAACCTAAATGTTTTTGTTTCATATCGAAAAACCGAGGCGCAGACAACAACCGCACGCTGGAGTTTTTCAATCAACAGCTTTTCCATTTTAGAGAAACCTCGTTTTGCCTCCGTCGAAAGGTCAGCACAGTCAGATAACACCTCCTCGATGACAAATTACCAGCTCTGTGGTATCTTCTCAGCTCAGCCGACCCTTTATTGTCTGGTATTTGTTTTCTGTGACAGATAACAGATGATCTAAAGCAAACTTTCCCCTGATGATTTATCGATTGTTTCAGTTGTCAGATTTTACTTAATAAAGGTCCTCGGACGGGGGATGAATCAGAATTAAAAGGAAAGGATCGCAATAACTCAGTGAGGCTGAAGATGTAGCTTTTTGTTTTGCCTGTGAGGGAAAAGCTGTGGAGCAGATGTGCGGCGTGCACGAGGTAAACAAAACAATGGAAAACACCCCATGCGGAAAGAAATGTTACCTCGACGTTAAGAAACACATTCATCATGATCAAAGCTTTACCCATGAATATCTTGTACATAAAAATTCATCTCATGATTTAACGTTCTGGTTCTTCCCAGAAACTGAAATAAACACAGAGATTATCTGCAGCTCGTGGTTTTGGTCAGCGGCCTGCAGCTCTCCCGCTCTGCTTCGCTCTCGCCGCCGTTATTTTCTGCTACGACAGATGGCCGCTCAGTGAAAATGCTCGGCTGAACCAGCTGAACACGACCTGCAGACGATCGGCGCGAGCAGGACTCTGGGAAACGGCTTAGTATTTAACAGCTTCAACAACTTCTTCCCTAAACCACAACTATAACAGAGATTGGTTATTAAATCTAAGTGATGTTCTTCTGCAGTTTAAGAAAGAAAAGAGAAACTTGCATGATGATGGGTAAAACTGTTTTTCAGTGACAGAAAAAAGCAAAGTCATTTTTATATTTGGTTCATTTTATATTTGGTGAGTAAGGTTTGATTACTGATAATGAGTGTGATTTCTAAAATGTTGCTGTTGTACGGTAAACAAAAAAAAAAGCAGTATTTCCTGACAACATCCATGCAGCCGTCACCAGCTTTGGGAACCTTTCCCAGAAAACACGGGATGAAAATTGAGGCACTCTGGGCAATTTGGCAAAATCACATTGAAAGGATAATTTAGAAACATGAACTGACTTACCAAATGTAAGAGAGAGTTACCGGAATATCCAGGTAAACCCCACGAAGGGCCGGGGAAAACATGCAAACTCCACGCTGTGAAGCTCCTGTAGACTGTGCAGTTTTAAAAATGTGATAAGTTTAATAAATGCTGCATAATTTTGGGCGCAGCAGGAAGATGACTGCACTGTCGAAGTGCCAGTTCAACATCATGTTTGCATGTCACCATAAGAAAAGCCTTTGTTCTGATGGCGTTTATTCAGAGGGGAACGTTTGGTATGGAAGTAGACGGATGATCCGTCCGTGGTGAGGTGACTTTGTGACGTTTCACACAACCGCCATTAAATACACGACCACAGTTTTCCATCTTTCACCTAAAACTGTCCAAAGTCATACAGTGCACCTTTAGATTTAGCTGACAGTGGAAACCACTTCACCTGATCTCTGCTGATGAAAGAGCTGGATGTTTAATTGAAGAGGATGCTTATGACTCAGACTAAATAAAAAGGGGAGTTTTCACTTTAAATCACCATAATGAAAACCTTAATTTATCTGTGTCTGCCGGATGTGTTATTAATCAACTGATTTCTGTGTAATTATCTTTTTAGCCCTCGATGATAATAATTTTGGGGCGTCGGCATTTCACAGCTTTAAATTGTTTGGGGTTTAATTGTCAGAAATGCTCCGAGTCCTGTGAATTCCAGGCCCGAGCCACAATGTTCACGTTGGATTTTAATTTGCTGAGGATGTGCGGAGAGGTTCTGCTGAAGTCAGCTGGAAAGGAAAACCTAATGAGTCATGTCTGTGTTTGAAGATCATCCGTTAATTTAAGATATTACGGAGAGCCAGAAGATGAGAAAGTTAATCTGCTCCTTCATTAAAACCAAATAGATGAATGTCACATGTGTCTGAAGGAGTTATTCTAATAAAAGGCTTGTGAAGACTTCAGAGTTTGAGCGGAGGGTCTGCCGTTAGCGGTGGGGGGGGGGGGGGGGGGGGGGGGGGGGGCGAGCCTGTCGTGTCAGGACGCCATTAAAATCATATCACAGCCCACATATTCATTCCCACCTCATTCCAGCTCGTTTCTGCTATTTGATATTCATCATCTCTGTTTACACCTGTTGTTTATTCTTATCTTTGTGGGGGAGAAACACGTCCCACCTCCCCACTTGACTCTAAACTCGCTCTCAATGTCGCTACTTTCTCGTGTTTTTCAGATGTTGATCCAAAACTCCGAAAGAGTTCGTAAGCTCTCTTCTCCGGTTTGTTCGGTTTTGCACATTAACATACGTTCAGGTCACAGAGTTGAGTTTTCGTAATAAATTATTAACTGGCGATGTTTTGAAAACCTGGAAGGCAGTTTAAAATTACTGGCTGTTGTTCTGCATGAAGAAAAGATGTTTAACCTCGTCTCAAAGTTCAGATGATCTGTTCATGTTCATGAACTTAAAAAAAAAGAAACACAAGGAAAACTTTAAGAATGTTTTTTTTTTTTTTTTGAGAAGCACTCTGAATATTTTATGATTTTTAATGATTGTGAAAATATCACCTGCACAGGAGTGACTTTTTTAAGTGAGTGCAGGATAATGATCCTCTCCCAGGCTCCCTCTGTGGCTGACTCTGGGCTGAAACAGCCGAAGAGAAAGGAAAACTTCATCTCTTGGACTGGGACTTGATTTGAGAATTCATAAAGTTAAACTGCCAGAGTTGTGACTGTGAATGCTTCATGAGCACCAAAAGTTTTCGCAGGCGTATCAACTGTAAACAGCACAACCAAACAGTGATCGAAAGTGAAACTGTGTGAGTTGTTTTGAGACGATGGTGCCGTTACATGGTGTGACAGCTGAATAAAACATGAACTCTTCTGTACTCTTTCATCTAGTTTAGGATCTGAGGTCTCTGGAGCTGATCCACAGAGACGCGTTAACCGCCAGACCGCCATTTAGCCCGCATTACAACATACAGTATGATAAGCTGCTGAAAGTTGTGTTTTTGTCGACGCAAAATTCAAAACTGTGCAGCAGCTGCTCCGCCTGTGATGAGGAGGCAGGATTTTACTGTCCCGGTGGTTTACAGGGAATGAAAGCAGCTGCGGGTTTCTGCAGAGAGCCTCAACTACAACTAGATGATGAACCTGTGCATCTGGACTGGCTTCATCCACTGTCCATCACCACTGTCATTTCATCACTTTCCTCCAGGGTTTTGTGATCAATAAATCTATTTCATCCACCTAATTACAGCCTGCAGCCTCTTCAGGCTGTTGTTGGGTGAAGATCAGAGTTCAGTTCATCTGGCAGTCGTGTGTTTGTGTCTTTGTGTCCGGAAACCCACACAGAAAGAACCGTTATAAACAGTCAGGACCCAGTTTAGGGCTTGTTGTTGTCAAGCAACAGCATAACTGATGCATCAAGCAGCACCAAACCCAGCATGTTGATATAAGAGCGAATAAATCAATTAATTCATTAGTTTCCCGAACAGAAAGATCCACTTTACCTTTCTGTGACTACTAACCCTGATCCATTGACCTGGGAATATTCTCACACACTTCACCTCAGCGCTGCTCCTGAAGCGTTCCCGAACATGCAGAAGCATTTAGGAGTAAACGTCTCTCTGAGCAGATCTTCTCGGCGCTGTTTGATGTCTCCATGGTAACACGTGTTCACATGCCCTCCTGCGATGAGAGGATTTATCCGTACTTCCTCCCCGTCTCCTGGGTTTTAATTTAAATCTTTCTGCCTCTCTTCAGCCCGACAGAACTTACGACCTGAAGATCGGCCAGCCCACCGTGTCTTACTTCCTGAAGCAGGCGGCGGGCATCGCCAAGGGGGCCGGAAAGACAGGTGAGAAGCGCCGCCGCAACACATCTGTCTGCGCTGGCGTCGGCCTCCGCCCCCGCTGGGGCCATCCCGTAATGGACACGCGTCTCTCCGCGGACTCCAGTTTCGAGCTTTGTTCTTCATTGATGTTATATTCATGACGCGCGGGCCGAGCCGCAACAGAGGAAGCAGGCGGCGAGCGCGGCGCGTTGAGAAAAGAGAATTATGGATTTCAGCCTTTTATGCTCAGCGCTGTCTCCAGTTCCATTTCAGATGTTCACTCTTATTAATGCTGTTCCACCCTCCCCCATCTCACACACACACACACACACACACACACACACACACACACACACACCTGGATACACACTTCACCCTTACTGCTTAATAAGAGCTGCAGAATTCACATGCAGCTGATGCTGCTCCTCCACCACTGCACCGTCACCAAAACACAACCTGCTGCATGTGATGATGGCGCTCTGACCAGCAAGGAGCCACAGACGAGCAGGAGAATCGTGCATTTATTTTTAATCAGCTTGTCTACCTTTTGCTGTTTTTTTTTTGTTTGTTTTGTTTTGGGTTTTTTTTGCATTCACCTGGTGTCTCCTGCTTCTGTGTGTGAAGGCCACGAGACGGCGGGGATGGTGTCGGTGAAAGCAGTGTACGAAATCGCGCAGGTGAAGACTCAGGACGAGTGCTTCAAAATGAGGGACGCCTCCATGCAGACGGTCGTCAAATGCATCGTGGGCTCGGCGCGCTCGCTGGGCATAAAGGTCGTGAACGAGTGAGTTTTCACACTTCGTTTTCTTCTCTGAGACGCCTGAAAGGTTTTTGAGTGGAGGGAAAAAATGAGACGGCTGCAGGTGGACGCCTTGCTGCTGTGTGTTTCGAGCCGTTTTCTGAAACGGGCCTGAACTCCACAGCAGGACCAGCCAGCCAACCTGAGACGGCCTTCGGTCCGTAAATATTTAGTGTCCAAATCATAAAAGTATTTTGATTATGTAGGCGACATTAAACACATAAATTAGAAAGTGAATAAAAAAATTTATAGCTGAGAAAACATAATAAAGTCTAAAATAGTCTCGTAATTTATCCTTGAATAAATATTCCTCAGATAATTTTACAGTGCCGTTCAACTGTGGCACTCTTTTCATACAAGTACTTAAAATCTTTAAATAAGAACTCATTTATCTTTGTGAAACAAAGTGCGTATCACAGACTTGTTTTTTGGGGTTTGTTACCACACATTTTACTGATCTTTACATCCATTTGGCAGCAGTTTAACAGGAGTTTATGAGCCAAGCTGTATTATTTACATGTTACGTCTTTGTCGGCTGCACTCAGAACCTCCTCACTGACACAATAAACCGGCAAGTGTTCAGAAAACCCCGGGATCTTCAGTCTAGCTCGTTCACACAGTTAATATCCTGGTGAATCCCGTCGTTTAACCCAAACTTTGAAGTTCTGCACACTGTGAAATAAAATAAAATATCCAAAGTCAGTATGCATATCAAAACCTCTTTGATATCTGAGTGTGCTGTTGGACTTCATAATGCAGCGCAGGCAGACAGTAGAGGAGCTCCCTGCAGCTGCCAGAAAGAAAAAAAAAAAAAAACAATTATGGATTTTGGTTTTTTGGGAAAGAAAAAAAAAAAGCTTTAATAAACACTGCAGCTGTCTGAGGCTCCACGGGCAGCATAAAAGCATAAAGTCCTGTTGGTATGAAGCTAGTTTTTAATCTCTTGTTGCAGAAGATAATTGAGTCTTAAATTTTACTAACCAGGAAGGGAAAGTTTGCACAGTTTGTTTTTGTGGTAAATCTGGCTCGAAGGTGACGCCGCACAAATCTGCTGGTTTTCACCTTCAGCTCGTCCTGTTTTCTGTCGTCCTTTAAGGTTTTTCTCATTTGTCTCACACACGTTACACTTGAATGGGTTCCTCTCCTAATCAGGCTTTCAAGCAGAACTCTTCTCTTCTGTCTCCACTTGAGTTAATAATGTTGTATTTTACCCAGAATCAGTTTCTCCTCCTGACTTAAAGGTAACATATCTTGCGGCTGCAGCGCACTCTGATTTATCGAGAGTTCTGTCAGTAGAGAAAATGGTATTTCTGCCTGTTTTACAATGGATTTTACCCTGGATGGTTGTTGGACGGAGCTGAGTTGTATTGAGCCTTCGCTCTTTGAATGTGAGGAACTGAAACCAAAAACCGATAAGAGTTAATGTCGCAGAAAGGTACAGGAAAATCTGCCATTAAGGAGAATTTTCCAACATTGAATATCATTGTTTCCTTACTGGATGTATGTTTTATTTTACTTCGTTTTAATTTCGTGGAAATATATAGTATGTGGATGGACGCCATCGACATATGCAGAAAGTGTATTTATCAGCAGAAACTCCTATCATTGTTAGTTGTAGTGTATTATTGTCATTATTGCTTGATTAATTGATGTATTATTCTGAAAAAAATGCATAGGACAGAATATACACAGGGTATTTCTGCAACTAAAAATACAAACATTTGTACATACATGTAGCTCGCTGTACCTCAGTGTTTCGTTTGTCCTAATCTCGCCCCCCACTGACTGAACATTATTTCTAAGCTTGTTCAGACACTGTAAGTTTTGAAGTGCAGCTTTTCCCTGCTGTTTTAAAGCCCTCGCTGTTTTACAGGCGCATGTTGTCTCGGAGCTGTTTATTTGCAGCTTTATGCACAGTTTGTAATTCTAGCAGGGACGGGAGTTTTAGCAGACAGGAGTTTCTAAAATCATGAAAACCAACCTTGATGCTTCCTTTGATGGTTAGTTTTTATTTTTCTGGAGTGTGCATAACAGAGTGGGGTCTGATAGGTGTTCATCATCATCATCATCACTACTGTTGTTAGCAGTGGTGTCATTTTTCTTATTAATCGAATGTGAATACTTACATCTATCCACTCAGATGTTCATGAACCTGCTTTGTTTTGTCTCCTTGTTCATATTTCCACTGAAAGTTTTAGGTTTTTTTTTTTTCAATCAAAAATCAACCAATAAAAAGAATCACTTTTTCAGCAAAGTTTTTCTTTATATTGTGGTGCTACTGATTTATTTTGCTGTTGATATTATCCGTGTTTCTTCCTCTTCCTCAGTCTGCAGGCGGATGAGTACAAAGTCTTCCTGGAGCAGCGGGAGGAGAAGTTGAAAGCAGACGCTGCAGCGGCAGCAGCCACCGCTGCCGCCGAAGCTGCAAGCAAAAAGAAATAAATGTCATTCCTGTTTATTGTGACTTTATACATGTTCCACATTCAAGCAAAAAAAGAAAAGAAAAACCGTTGATGTGTGTCGGATCCTAATAAACATCTAGTTGTTACATAACTTTTGTTCTGTCTTGTTGTCATTACTCTGATGTGATCCTGAAGTGTTTCCTCATTTCAAATTCTCTGATTTCAGCTTTTATGTCGACTTCATTTAGGAAACAAAAACAGAAACTTACAATTAGAAAATATTTATGAACCTGAGAGGTTGTTTCCCTCTGAGGAAAACAGATGAAAATGTAATTGCTCTGTCTGGGAAGGATTCGTATTTTCACTGTCTTTGATGCTATTATCTATTATTAACACTTCTGGAAGCGGTTTGGCGTTTTGACAGATCGTACAGATGGTTTTTCCTGTGCGTTTCACACAGTTTCTGTCAGACTGGGATCTGAAGGGTTTGGTACATCAGTTATTGCAGAAACCAGGACGACTTAAGGCACTACAAAGATTCAATCTTACTATTTCTGGAAGTATTGTCGCCTTATCTTGTTATCACTCCACGCATGCTTTTTGACTTCTACACTCCAAATCTTGCAGAGCTCCTGCAAGAGGAGCCTTTTCTAAATCTATCCTTACTGGCACTTAAAAAGCAAAATAACGTGACTGATCGTTTAGTGAAAAAATACACCTCATGAACCAATAATTTAAAAATGTATGGCAATCCATCTGGTTATGTGACTGGGAAGAGGGAAAGTTGTGTGGCTGCTGCCTCCAGGTGGACAACTGGAGGAGAGATCTATGAAGAAGAAGGAAACAGGCTGTATTTAAAAATCCAGAAAGATGGAGCAGGTGTACAGGAATGATAGGAAGGGCCACAGGGCCAGCAATTAAAAATTATTCTCTTTATTTAAAAAAAAAAAAAAAAAGCCATAATTGTTATTTAAAGGGTTGTAATTCTCATTTTGAGGATAAATGGTTACACTGTCATCAATTTTAATCTGATATTAACCTGATTTTCCAAATTGACTCCATGCTAGCATGACAGAACCAAACATAAATAGTTTTACACAGAACATTGCAGGTAATCCTGCACTTTAATAAACGTCTAACTAGAACAAAGAACGAAACAGAATTACTTTATTCTAGTTCATACTTGCAAATGAAGATCTCAAATAAATACACCTTTTTCTATTCCTATTCTGACGCTCTTTAATCACAGTTGTCTTCATTTCTCTTCACCTGTTGGGATTTTTGCAGCGTGCTTCATGTCTGAACCCTAAATGGATCATTTGCAGCCCGGAGATGCACAGCAACAAAGAAGGAAGTGAGTGGCTCAAACTTTATTTCTCGAATAAAAACATTGCAACAGGCTGCACCTGTACCTTCACGAATGTTTGCTCATGCAAGTTTGAGACTCTGCTGGTTGGAGTTGCAGAAATGTTTTGTTGTTGACAATTTGGTACCTTGAACTTGTGTCAGGATCTTTGTTTTAAAACAGTTCTGTAGCTTCAAGGGTTATTTGTGTAAAGTTTTTTTTGGTTGATGAGTGGCCACTGTGTGCGCTATTTAGAGATCCATTAGTTATGCAGCGTAATCGATAGATCACACCCATCATCACACAAAAACTCTTGGAAAAAGTGATCTACTAACATCAGGCTGAATATTACAGAGGAAGAAACACTCTATGTATTTGTGAATATACAATGCAAACACCAGGATTGTGTTTAAATAAATGTTGACATAGTTTACAGTCAGACTGTGGATTTCCCAGTGAAGCTCACTCAGACGCAGGGAGAACATGTAAACTCCAAAACACAATGTCAGTCCCTGGCACCATGCTGGTGCTTCAGACTTGGACATTACACATCCAGTGCGAGTTATCAGCAGGTTGAACAGAGAGACTGGAAGAGTCACAGCAAGGCAGAGAAGTGGAAAACCTTTGGCCACATCCCGCACTGACGACTGCTTCATTGTGAACAGAGCTCTGTGGAACAGGATGATAAATGCCGCTCAACTCCACCTGAGGAAAGTGAGAAGCACAAAGTCTCACATCTGAACTTTGGAAGCCATTTACACCAGCGTGCTAGATGACCTGCAAGGGTACCTGAACACACCACCAGGCTCATTGTCTTCAGTGAACCAGGGAGCATTTACACTGGAGGAGGGACCGGTGAGCCTCAGTGCTGTTCTCTGATTAAAGTTTATTCACATTGAGCAGAAATGATAATAGTGTATCTAATCAATACAGAACTGCTCTAGACTTTGTGAATGGTACAATGACAAACCTAAAATCATGAATCCGGCCATTGTGCCTCTGCATGAACAACTCGGGCTTAACTTCACCTTTATGGAGATCAGTGCTCCGGCTCGGAAAGGTGGCCTCATTAGGAAGCTGCTGCTGGAGACTGATGTACCTCAGATGGAGCGGCCTGCACTTTCTCCAGACCTGAATCCCAAAGAAATGCTCTGGGATCAGCTGAGTCGCCGTGAAGAGGCCTGTAACCCCAGAACCTCAATGACCTGAGAGACGTCCTTCAAGAAGACTGAGGTGCCTCAGCAGGTATTTAGTTGACGCGGGATAAAACGTTGTTGTCAAGCTGCAACTGATGCTTGAGAGCACATGGTGAGTTAAGAAATGTACTTTTTTTTGCTGTGATTTATCCACCACTGTTTCTATAAATTCTTTAAGATAAGAAATCACCATTGCACCAATGCCCTACCTTTGTGATGTAACATCACACAGTGGCATGTTTTTTTTCTTCCCGTAAATTCCTGCTGCGAAAGAAAATATCCCTGGCTTTCTTGTGAGTAGTGTATTTGCAGCACTCACTTTCGCCAGAAGATAGCAGCAGTCAGCTGTGCAGCTTTCGTCCTGCACATCTCAGTGCCATCCCCAGCACTGCAGCAGGTAGTGATGAAACACTGTTTTTGCTTTGCAGAGATGTTCTGAATCTTTGGGACATTTCTTCATTATTTTTGCTTATTTGTGTTTGTATGAATGTTCCTGTGGTACTGATAACAAGATCCAGCTGACAAGATTTGAAAAACATTTCTCCATGAAACCAGGCTTCTACCTTTTATCCTTTTTATCCAGGAAACAATGTTTCAGTCATTTTGGGGGTTTTTTTTCTCTTGATTTTTGGCGACTGTGTGAGGATGGAGCCTCATTTTGTCCCGTATCGCTCTTTACTGTACCTCTAATTTTAGCCTCCTCTTGCTCCTTCTTTGTCTCCCCTCCTTCTCCGGCCCTCCCCTCCCTGATTCTCCTGAATAGAGGCTGAGAATAGATGGGAGGCTGTTTCAGTCAGCGCTCTCGAGCAGGAATGCCTATATATGGAGTCTTACACCACGCAGAGCGCTGATAGAGTCGAAGGTACATCGGTGAATGTGGGCTACAGTGATTTGTAAAAAAGGGGTGGGGGGGTGTGGGGGTCATATGCCTACTATTGTGTGCGTGCATGTGTGTGTGTGTGTGCATCATCTTAAGTGGGAGGCCGACTCTGTGTGCGCCGCCCCGCACGCAAAAACCTCGATGCCAAGTGTGTGCGTCAGTCTGAGTCAGATAGTGTCTCATTCTGTCTCGTCATGTGTGTGCGTCAGTGCTGTTGCTGAGCGAAACTCGCTCCAGGGGAAGAAATGGAGGAGAGTGAAGGGGAGGGAGGAACAGAGGCAGGGATGGTGGGATGATGATGATGGCGATGATGATGATGAGGCTGAGGGAGGACTTGGGGGCTTGACTGTGACGACACAAATGCATCAGCAGCATTAAGTGCACTTTATTATAAATGCATTTGTATGACAACCAAATACACTTATAAGCATCACAATAGAACACTGGTCCACAATGTCCATTCTGCAATAAGTAAGATGTTAGAATATATTCCATCTTAGGCAATAAAAATCTCTTTCTTATATGTACAGACCAATATCTTTTTCATACAAATGTACAAATGTGTACAACCTTTCTGAAAAGAACATATGCCTATATCCACAGACATAATGCATATGCATTAACATCTTGTTCAAATATCACACGTACAATAATATAATTTTACACATGTATATTAACTTAGCCTTGAATAGCTAGAACGTAGGAATCAATCCTTTACTTGACCGTAGACAACTCTACGTGAGCATGTCGACACCATGGGAATTGTACCATTCTCAACCCGTGTCGCTTGGTAACTGAATAGAAATAGCACCCCGTCCCTATTTTCATTTTTTAAAACAAAACTTTTGAAGTCTAACCCCTCTCAAAAAAGAAGAATCGCTCATTCACATAGTCAATTGTGCCTCACTACACCGCGCTCCAGTGGAGCCACGATGCAACTGTCCATGTTGAATGGACAATGATAAAGAGTTCAGAGTTCAGCAGGTCAGGGCCATTCAGGCACACAGGAGCCGCTATAAGCTGCCAGCATTGCAAATATTGATGCTGCAAGGATATCCAGCTGACTGCCCTCAGGCCCGGAGGGACCTGAAGAGCCCACATTCAGAGTCTAATGTACAGTACGACATAGCAGTGGAGTTGTAGGATGATCGGAAACCCCGGCAAACTTGCAGACGATCTCGTGTTTGGCGTCGCATTAATGGACACCGTCGACATTCTTGTGAGCTTCTCGTGCCGGGTTCTCCTCACATGTTGTCTTTTTTTTTTTTTGATTGCACATCACATTGATACACAAAGATTTCAAATGGAGAGATAAATATGAAATGTTAAAGGTCTGAAGTCGCAAACTCAAAGCTCAAAGTATCTCAGGTTTAGTTGAATACTGTCTGTAGGTTTTGATGTAGCCTTGAAGGCCCAGAGGTTAGTGCTTTCAATCCAGAGCTGTTGACAGCTCTGAGAACTGGACAGAAGATTTCAGATGAGAAATCTCCTTTTGATGTACTGATAGTGCTCATCCTAAGGATGGAAAAAAAATTGTAAACATTTGACTCCCAATACATTTGAGGTTTGCGTTTGCGTTGCTGCATGTCAGGCAAAAAGTGCTATAATTCATCTCCCTATATTGAAATAGCAAGGAATGTCATTTTTTTGTTCACAACAGATTTTTCACTACGAGTGAATACAAATGCGCGTCTGGAAGTTAAAGAGCGCTTAGAAGTTCAGAGAGGTTTCTCTGTCTGATCATATCTGAAGCTCATGTAACAGAAAAGCTGAGAGACACCACATGGACTCAGAACCCAGTCAGTTGTGGGTCCATGCAGTTGCACCATCATGTAAATGTTGCACCAGTTTTGTAGTAGTATACAGATTGATGACTGAACAAAAATATAAAGCCAATCTTTGTTCTGAGGAGACACGTAGGAGTTAAAGTCCTTAAGTTGTATATACATTATGTATATTTATACACTTAATTATTTTTTACTTTTCAGTAAAAGGGGCTCCACAAAATATGACAATATGCCATACTTAATGAAGTAAGTCACAGACTTATTTTAGAACGGAGGAACACTTCCACTCCCATCTGAAAGACACAAAAAAGAAAAGAGAGAAAGAGGTTAGTAATGGATTTTTAATGTATTCATTAATCAGGGTTTCATTTTTTTAAATAAAGTAATAAGTATGACTGATTCTTACCTTTGTGGAAGCACTGTGGCGATGGATGACATTGGAGTTGATACAACTCAGGTTGTTGCCCTAAGCCAGGGGCGATCGAGGCACCTGCCCCAAACATGGGTTCCAGGACGGCCAGTTCCTCCAGGAGGGACTGAGTGCAAGACACGGCGGGCGTGGGCGAGGCGATTGGCGTGGAGGTGGCGGGGCTTGGGGAGGCAGTGAGAATGAGGGGAGGGGAGGCCGGGATGGAGGAACAGGAGGACACAGGAGATGACACCACCTCGATCTCCATTGCTTCCTCTGCCAGCCCCTCCCCTTCCGCCTTTACCCCGGCCTCAGTAGCCACAGTCGCCCCGCACCCTGCCATGGAGTTACATTGCGCCGATTGGACGCTACAGACGTGGCCCACTCCCTCAAACTGGGAGGGTTGGCGCCAGCACACCGGGGTTAGAGGAGAGGCTGGACTGGTGGGATTGGGCGTAGGTGAGGGTGAGGGGGATGAGAGGCCAGGCGACTGTGAAGGAGCAAGGTCGTCTTGGAGAAGGGTTTCTAGGATGCTCTCTTCAAACAGAGAATCATCATCGTCGAGGAAAATCGGAATGTCCAGACCTCTCCATGCCTTGATGGGATAAAACTCCCTCAGCACGTGGACTGAATCAGCAGTTTCTATGGCTGGAGACATGAAGGGTGAGGGAGGGGAAGGGGAGGGTGAGATGGAGGGAGGGGAGAATTTGGACAAGAGTGGATCAAGGTAGAATCCCTCTGCCAGTGAGCTAATATGTTGAGCCAAGAGGGATATTTCTGCCATTTCTTTCTCCCTCTCGAGGGAAAAGAACGAAAGGCAGGGCTGTTTGCCAGGTGATGCCTCTGGTGTGAGGAGGCCTTCAGGGGGATACTGGAGGGGCCCGAGTGGCACATCTACGTACAGGGGACCCCGTACCTCAGGCAGGGTCATCACTGTGCAGTCCCCGTCTCCAGGGCTGTCGGGTGTAGGGGGCAGTTTCTCGTACAGGGAGCCACTGCAGGGCTCGACAGGGAAGAGGAGGTCAGGAAGTGCAATCGGGAGCTTAGTGGAGAGGGTGGTGGGAGGAGCGGGGCTCGAGGCGGTAGTTGGTGGGGCTGTGGAGGGTGCTGAGGGGGCCAATGAGGTGGTGGCTGTGGCAGTTGTTGCGGAGGGTGGAGGAGTTGTGGTACCGGTCGGGTCGAAGCTGAAGAGCGGCTCACCGAATGGGAAGCTGGCACCGCCAATCTGGGGAGTATACGGGGGAGTACACACAAACTCTTTGGTCTGCTGAGCTTGTGAAGTGGGCACAGGGGGGAGAGGCAGGGGCAGAGCTGGCAGCGGAGGATCGAGCTGGAAGGAGGGCGGCAGGAGGATGTTCTGGGTTAAAAAGTCTAAGTCTGCTACTGTTTCAACAGTGACTGGAGTGGGGGAGGAGGCAGCTGAGGGAGTTTCAGTGGGGTGTTGCTGAAAGAAGCTTTCCTCTTCTAGAGATGAAATGCTGGAGCGGGGGTCACCCTCCAGCTGCATGGGCTCGGTGGTGGAGCTTCCTGGTTCGTCGGAGGAGCCGACGCTGCAGCCGGCAGTGCTGAAGTCAAAGGACTGGGCTGACAAGCCGCTGCTGCCTGGGGTGAAGACCTGGTCGGGGCTGGACAGAGTATCTGGGGACTGGAGGCTCAGACCCTCCTGCTGGGAGGTGCCTGTATTCAGAACAAGGGTCAGCTGGGTCTGCTCTGAGCTCAGTTGTTGACGCACTGACCAGGCCTCAGAATCACTAAAAGAAAGAAATTGGGAGAAAAATAAGAAGGAGTCAGACTTTATGTTGCAATTTAATGTTTGTTGCGTTTTGCAAAGTCTTTGAACTGAGTGATGTGAGGCTGAAGGAGGAGCCAGTAAATACCTGATGATGTAGTTGTTGCTGCTGATCGGGATTTCTCCAGGCTGCAGCTGAAGCACCATGTAAAGCCAGACCCACGACTGGTCCTCAGCCTGCACACGCACCACCATCTCAGCTCTGCCCTCTCCTCCCTCTCTCACTGTGGAACAACAGCACAAGTTGGCATGAGTGTGTAATCCTGTTAATCATCATAGTGTTCCTCTCTGTGTGGATGTGTCAGCAGGCACAATGTGTGTAATCGTGTGGGCACGGATGGTTGTAACTGGGAGGTATGTGTGAAGAGTACACTTACATAGGCTACGATGCTGAGCAGAGGCATGTGACAGATCCTGTGGGTGGAGGAGGCTGTACCAGGAGCGAGAGCGTAAAGCTGTCACATCAAAGCCCAGATAGGCGCTCACACTGCAGGGAAGAGTGGGTGGTGATGAGTTACTGGGATAATACTTCAACCACTGCAGTTACGCACAAACTGAAATATGAATTCATATATAGCAACAGGTGGATGGCAGGGAGTTCTCACCTGTCCTGTGCTGTCTGCAGCCTCATGTCCCGGCCGTGCTGAGAGTGGAAGCAGGCCAGGAACAAGTTGGTCTCGGTCAGAGATGGGGTGGAGGTGGACTCCCGCTCTGTCCCGGGGCTGGAGCGGGTCGGGTGGGGCTCCAGAGGAGAGCAGAAACACACCCACACGGGGTTGGAGGTCCAGTAAGACCCGGCGGCTGCAGAAGTGGAGGGAGGGGAGAGGCAGCGGGCTCGGATCAGAACCAGTTTGTTCCCGGCACTCTGCCTGCGCACCGACTTGGAGGTGTTGAAACGACAGCGAAAAAGACGATCTGCGGAGAAGAAGATGATTGGTGTTTTATAACGCATCAAAATTACCATAGAAATTTCGATGAAACTTGTTGAAAAAAATCGCTTTGCTGCTTACCCATCTCGAGCGATGTGGAGGTTGACAGGTTGGTCCTCATGATGAAGTGATCTGAGGCGTCGATGATATCATACACGCTGTCTCCCTGTGCGACAAGATCCACCTGAAAAAAATATTAAAAAAGGCAATTACAAATGTGATTTACCCAAACTAACACATGAACGCGCCTTTGCCAAGTCGCGGATGCGTCATTTTGTGCGTGGACTCACCATAGAGTGTCCGAGGTGCTCGGAGACGCTGTCTGACAGGTACAGGAGCTTCCCCTCCCCGGTCAGCAGCATCAGGAAGCCCGGCAGCTCCTGCACCAACTCCGACAGTTCGTGAAACGACAGAAACTCTGCGCCCTCCTCAGCAGTCCCCGCTTCTAGAGGAAAAAAAAAATGCAAAAAAAAAAAAAAAAAACACGCCAAATGTGTGAATAAACCTGATTCTGATCTGAAGGAACACGGTGTATCTGATCGCTGCAGTGTGTTTCAGCACCTTGGACAGCGACACGGCTTTTCACCGTGTAAAAAAGCCTTTCAGCACCGCGGACAGAGACAGAAATTACCAGTTGAACGCATTAAAGAGCTTAATTGTTTTCCACAAGCAGGCAATGTTTCACATCTCATCCTAAAATCCGATTTATAGCGATAGGAGCGCCTGCAGCGCCGCTCGAACACTTGTTGATCACAGTGCGTTCATGCAACAGCGGATTCATCAACAGGTAGCTGCTGTTTCACATTCCGCTCAGTCTTACCTTGAGTGAAAAAGACGGATTTCCTGGTGTACATGCAAGCCAGGGACATGATGTGCAGGTACGAGAGCCGCGCTTTATCTGCATCGGATATGGGCAACAAGTCCTTCAGGTTCCGGATCTCGGCGTTGATCTGGTCCCGTCGAGCCTTGGATGCGCCTTTGGTGGAGCGGTACATTGTGGCCGGTTCGCTGCGGTGAAGTCTGGAAATTCCTCCAGGTGTAAGTTGAAGAGCTGCGAGCGGAGTGCTGTTGATCGTCAAGCCTCGGCCGAAGAGTCCTGTCTCCGAGACGTGTTGAGGTGACAGGCGGTCAGAAGTGGAAAAGCTCGGAGGTGTCTTTCATCTCAGCTGGTATTGTTTTCCAGAGCAAGGTTTTAAAACCTCCTCCTGTCCGGTCTCCGTCAGCCGTAGTTCCTCCACAGCGTCCAGCTCGGATGCCGGCTGGCTGCTGGATCCGCGTCCCTCCTTTCGGAGTGCAGGTGAATCGGCGGCTGTGGTCGCCGTCTCTCGCGCACAGGTCCGGAACCCGTAAATCTGGTTGAGGGACTCTGCTCGCCGGTCACTTATATAGCCTGGGACTCCGCCGGAGCAGGGGGGCTCCCAACGCACCAACACCGACGTAAAACGGAGGGAGGGAGGTGGAGGAGAAGGGGAGGGGGCAGGGGGGGTGGATATGTCTCATATCAGTGCTGGTGATGGAGAGAGGCTCCCCCTCCCTCTCTCCTGCCCTCTCCTCTCGGTGACTCTTCTCCGACGTCAGCTCTTCCCTCTACTCGGCGATGACGTCGGGCTGAAATCGGGAGCTCCGGCGACGCAAAAAGCCCGATTTGGACAAAACCGAGTAAGGGGCGGGGCAAGCGTAAAACGTAAACGGAGTCACCGGACTCCGGTGTATTGGAGGAGGAGGGGGTGTGTGGATCGGGGGGGGGGGGGATGGGATGGAGAGACCGGGCTGCATACGAACGAGGTTTCTGTGTTTATAGGCTATGTCTGGCACCTGAGGATGAGGAAGGCTGCCTGTCAGTGCCTGTTTGCCCGGGACCTGTCAGTAAACACGACAGGTGCTTTTTTTTTTTTTTAAAGGTGCAATTCCAACATCCATTTAGAACCACATTTATACTGTCAACCGGTGAAAGGTGCGAGATTGACGCCGCAGCGCCGAGCTGGAGGAGCCGCTGCTCGGTCGCCGAGCTGCTGTGGCAGGAGGCGGACACGGAGGCTGAGGCGCTCCGCTCCGGCTCTCCGGCGCCTTTTACCAGTGCAGAAATAACCTGTGACAAGCTATTAATCCATAAACCCTCTCTGAACACCTCCATTCCCGTGTCGGTTGGGCACTGATATCACGCCTGCAACGCATTCGTCGTTTTCGGCAATTCCAGGTTCGCCTCCCCTGGAAAGGCGATATATCACATATTGTTTTATCATTTGCTCAATTATAATTTTTTGAAAACGCGTCAACCATTTCCTCAACATGTTTGTGCCTGATTTGCATTGTGTGACTCACGCCAGAGACACATTTGCACTGCTTCACATCCACTGCAGTGCACAGTAATGTTTGTCATAAAAGGCGACATTATTATATATTATTCTGGAGGTTTTTTTTTTTTTTTCCTTTTCATAACAAATTTTTATTTGAGCCTTAATATAGACTAAATTATGGATAGAGAACTCTCACTCAGTCAAATAAATAGATAAAGTTTTTTTTTTTTAATGATGTACCTTCGTCACATAATAACGTCACACGTAAATAATACAATGAGACATCAGTGCAGCAGCGTTCTTCTTTCATGTCTTTTCTTTCTTAAAAGTTGGATTATACATCACCAAAATCTCAATGAACAGTCATTTTAATGAATGGCATTCATGAATAATGTATAGCGCGCGCATACACCAGTCAGGATTGCTCAACCCGCAAACCCGTCTCCGGTCTCACGTGAGCTACACGCTGCTGTTTCTAAAAATAGATCTCACCGATGACCGACGAGGACTGGGAGGCGCGCCCCCGCATCCCGCTCCCATCGCATCCAGCTCCCATCCTCCTATTTTTAGAGGGGAGCTTTTACTTTGAGACCCCCAGAATAGACCCTGTAGTGTTTCAGACGCAAACACACCTGGTTCTGGATTACATACACGCACACGCGCACGCGCTTTCAATCATAAAGAAATATGAACGCCTCTGATGCCAGTTTTATTCCCCAGACTGCTATTTCCATGCTTGCTTTGCAGTGGCTGGACGGGGTAAAAATATTCTGCCCATTTTCTTCTGTCAGGAGAAAATTACAAAAAGGTGATTTATATTAGATCTCCTGTGGCTGGAGCCTGCGTGCGCGCAGGGACAGATCATAGATTCTTCTCAAGGCATTGTTTACTTTCCTACTAAACAATGCAAGTGCAATGTCCTCTCAAGCAAAGGATACACAGTAAAACTTGACTGTGTCATCTTTTATTTTCTTGATCTACACGATATTGTCTTTATTCGACTAGGTAGAGACAGAGGAGGAGTCAACGGAACAAAGCGCATTTAGTAAACAATATTGATTACTTTGCAGCACCACTTGTTTATCTGCTGTGGCATATTCCAATATGCAAAATGTATAGCAAAGACAATTTCCCTTGTTTTTGTCTGTTGGGACCTTTCAGAGTTCAGTGTGTGTGTGTGTGTGTGTGTGTGTGTGTGTGTGTGTGTGTGTGTGTGTGTGTGTGTGTGTGTGTGTGTGTGTGTCTCCTGAACAGTCAGGTGCTTGCGGGTCTGCTTCTTGCCTTTTCTCACCGCATGACTCAGCCACCTCTGCTTCCATTTCTTTTATCTCCATCACTGATTCTGTTTTGTTAATGGCCTGAAGATACCGGATTTGTTACCAGATAATTCCCCCTCTTCTATGGAAATACGCTTGAATGAGTTAGTTGTTTTTCTCAAAGCGACCACCAGAAACCCACATTTTATTTGTACAGCTTTAATTTGCTTCCCCTCCCTCAAAGCCCCCCGAAGCAGTCCAAATGAGAGATATGTGTTTGTCATCTCTGCTGCACGTCACATGGCTGAACAATGGCCCCAGAGCAGGGAGAAATACATCACACACCAGTCTGTTGCTAAAGTGGGGACCATAATATGTCAGGACAGAGACATCAGTTTTCCTTTTGGTTGTTCTGGGTGCAGCAGCACTTATGTTCTCTGGTGCAGAGAATAGATGAGTGTACGTAAGATTATCTATTGTACAATCCCTCCAGTGGAAAGATTCCTCTTCCATCTTTTACATCTGCTTTGTCCAGACAAGGTTGTGTTGCCCAGATGGACTGCATGGCAACCTGTTCTGAATTAGCCCATCTCTTTTACATGGATGTGACAATCTGAAGCAGCGAACATGCTATTTATAAGTGAAACCCAGTTTTTTGGTATCTCTGTACAGCGTCTAGATGTGTGTGTGTGTGTGTGTGTGTGTGTGTGTTTTCTTATAAGATGCACAGAGCATGTCACACGGTTAAAGAATGTAAAGTTGAAGGTTTCAGTCTCAGCAAGCATCTATTCAGTAGCTATAATGTACCTTTTATAATCAAGGCCAATATCACCATCGCTACACAACAAAGCTGAAGGTTCAGCAGAACATCAAGAGAGGATTTTTTTTTCAGATTTCCCATCTAAAAACAATATAGTATAGTTTTTAAACATAGAAGTGTTGACAGCAGGTTTGAATAATGTATTAAAATGTTTTAAACTGCCCATAATTTACCCGTATCAGGAACGCATGACAGATTCCTGCTGTACGTTTCTTAAGGGGATTTTGTGGCTGCAGGGTCAGGTTAGCTTTTAAATGCACCCAAACCCGTGCAGAACTAAAGCCACCACCACAGGCGAGAGCTGGAGAAAACATCTCTATAGCAACTGACACTCTTCCCTCCACAGCGTACGCCGGTGCACCATTAGTGCCGAGCATTACAGCAGCATTTGGCAGGAATAAACCCGCATGTCTCCAGTCGTACTGCAAACTTCTCCCATCTCCGCTGTAAAAAGCCTGTTTATTATTCTGGAATGTTGTACTTTTGTCTCTCAAGCTCTGCTTTGGCGCAGCAAACTGTCACCAACGTTTTCCTCATCACAACTTCCAGATTTATCATTTTGAGTGTTTATTTGAAAAGTCATGCAATCTAACTCAAATTTCACCTTTTTTTTTTATCTTTTAAGCTTCCATGAAGTGATGAAAGACCCTTCACTGGTTGTATTGTGTGAAACGTCTCACTGGGTTCTCATCACATCTTGGTGTCATTAGTGAGTAAAACTCTGAAATTCTGCATAATTATTTCAGGGATTTTCCTTTCTTTTAAATGCAATTATGCAGACAACACATTTAAATCTGCTGCATCATTAACTAGGCAATAAGCAAGTTTGTGGCTTTGTATCCTGTTTGACACCATTAGGCCAAACAATGCCAGGCAAAACTCTTCATTTCTTCAAAGGATGACAGACTTTGAATCGATTTTCATCAAATTTGACTTTTTACACCACAGATTTTGATGGTTAACAGTAGTTCTTTCTTCTCCATTCCTGCTGAGAACATGTCTAGCTCAGGGGTGTCCTGCATGTTTTAGCATTCAGCAAACTTCAATTTTGATTTCATCATGCAGCTTGTAGAAAAGTTCATTAACAAGCCTCTCATTGCAGTCAGGTTTGTTGCTCGTGGGAGAGACCTAAAACATTCGGGACGCCGGCCTTCGATGATCGAGATTGAACGCCGCTGGTCTAACTCGTACAGTTTAGCTTCTGCCTCTCTAGATTGCCTTCATCTTAATCACCACCACCTCTCTTTGATTTTGGTGTCATGTCTTCGAGGTCAAGGTTAAGAATCTATTTGTTAATGTTGAACTAATGTTGATCACATTTCTTGCATCATATTTTAGAATATGCTTCACTCTTCAGTTTCACTTGGGACTTGAACGCTTGTCTCTCGGGGCTCATGATCACATCCATGATTCACATCAACTCTTCCACCGCACCTTTAGACTCCAAATAGGTCTGCTTATCCTCTGCAACCAAACCTGCACCCTGGAGCAGATGACTGGTCAAGTTCTGACTTCTTTTCCCTGGAACACGTTGAACTCTGACCTCCTGTTTGTACATGAACGTCTTGCATTCAGTGTATTTGTGATGAAGCACCTTTCAGTTTCTTCATGATGCAGCCTGTTTTCAGAGGCTGCTTAAGAAAAACAGCACTGGCAGACTTTCTGTGGGCAAAAATAGCCCACATGCTGGAGCTCCCAAAACAAAAACACTCAAAGTTGTTTGTTTTTCTCCACCCGGCAGTCTTGTAGGTACTTAAGCCGTCCCAGTGTCCTCCACGCTGTGTTGTCTCAAGCGCTGCTATTGTTGCGGTTGTCATGAGAATCCCTGCCATTAAGGGACAGGGTTGCGTTGGTATCATAGGTGGGAGGCGGAGAGGAGCGTGGCGGCGGGGAGGCAGATGGATGAAGAGCGGGGAGTTTGGAGGGATGAGTGCTCCGTCTCCCTGACAGCAAATGGACTCAAATGAATCCAATTAGTGAGCCGCCTTTGTGCCAGAAACTCCTGTTTGTCTCAATATTCATGTAGAGGCTCATTTAGTCTTATAGCGCTCTTTAGCAAGAGCGCTCATCCAGGCGCATTAACTCAGCCTCTCGCCCATTCACTCACTCCGATCCATTTTTTCAATCAATCACTCGCTCTCTTTGTTTACTTGCTCACTCATTCACTTGTTCACTCTCTCAATCTTTTACTCATTCAGAAGAACATGTCTGGTACAGCTGACGCGTCTGGTTTCAAAATGTAGTTAATATGGGAAAACGATCCTTTTTCTATTTGTTTTTTCCACTGATCCAGTCATATGTGTTGTGTTGGAAGTGAATACGCAAAAGAGGCAAAATGACAGAGTAGCAAGGTTTGTTGCATTTGCTTTTGGGCAATAATGAGTTTAAAAAAGAAGCAATATGAGGACTTTGGCAGCTGAAGTGGAACCAATCACTTCTTTAAGTGTTTTGGTCATTTGCAGGCAGTGGAAATTTGCTGTGAAGATACAAAAATGTGTTCCTGTCATCTGTGGCACCGACGCTCATCGGATATTTAACTGCTTTCATAAGACTGGAAGTGCCTTCAGGTTTGGTTAAGCTCAGTAAGTAACAAAATCAAGGTTTGATGGACCATCCCACAAATCCTTTTCTAGGGGCAAAAACAGCTTTACATCAGAATAACAATTATTGCCAAAAGATTTACCTTAATTACTTATTGTGCTCAGTTGAGTTACAGTTTCTAAAATGACAACAATCATATCTGGATGATACAATAGGTTAAAAGATGTTTCTGAATACAAAGAGCTTTGAAAATGTAATGTTTAATGAAAATTTCAAGAAAAAAACCCAATATATTGTAGAGGTGAGTTCTCGAAAAGCATTGTGGGACATTGTTCTGGGAGGTTTGGGTCTCAGTTTTGGTGTGATTAAGTTTATTGTTCTGTATTTGTTGTTGTTTACCACGGTCAGTTTTTATTCAGATTCCATTGTGGTGCGTTGCCGTGTTTTGTGGTCCGTGTGACACCGGGGGTGAGAATGGTGCTGTGGCGGACTGGGACACTCTGTTCATGATGTATTTGTGTTACAATATGCTTCAATATAAGAGATTCACTTTCTTTTGGAATCATACTTAAGTCTAAGTTAAGTTAATTCTAAATATTTTGGTTCCTTCTGTACCCTTCTGTACCTCAGCATGCACAGGGAGAACATGCAAAGCTCCACAGCAGTGGTGGCCAGTCATGTCCCTGGAGCACTGCCCTCCTGTACTGTTACTTTTGAGCTCCTGCATGTTTATAAGAAAATGCTGCTGAGGTATTGAATCTTAGCGGAGCTCCAGGTTTGTCCACAGTAGTTGGTGTTTTTATTCATTATGTGTGATAATATGTAATAAACTGAGAGACGCCACAATGTGTATCTCACACAAAGCCACTCTCACATTGAGCAGTACCAACCACTTTTTCACCAACAAACACAGTCCTTAAATGTGTTTTTTGTTGTTGTTGTTTTGTCTTAAATGTTGTCCTTATATGCTCTCATATTCATCAGACCAATGCTGTTTTGTAAACTTTGAGAGCATAAATTAGCAAGTGTTACCTAATGTTTGTGTTCTTGTCAGTGCAGCCCCTCAAAACAATCCGTCATCACGGATTCGAGTGTTAATAAAAGGGCATTTTTGATGAGGTTTGTCAACTTCAGTACAGAAGTTGAATGTTGTGGATGACAAGTGTTGTGCAGAGTAGCAGCCCGGTGTGAAAACTCTGTGTGTGTTCCACCAATCTTTTTCGCTCACATTCGCTCTGCCACTCACCCACATGTTGCCTCAAATACCCTCTGAACTCATTCAGTCACATTTCACTAATTCGGTCGCACACACACCCATTCATCAACAGTTACACTCTGTCACTCCCTCAGACACACACGGGGCAGATGTACAAATGGCAGCCTTCTCTGACTTTCTGTACACACACACACACACACACACACATTTTCTGCGGCCAACAGGTGTGAATTTCACAGCTTCGGCTGTTGGCAGCGAGTGAAACTGCGGATGAGGGACGAGCAGCATGTTCCTCCACAACCTTAGTCATCACATCACAGGGAACAGAGCGGACAGCTCATCGGTCTCCACAGCAGCCCCGCGGTGTGGAACTTTACTCCGTACACTCCGTTTGGACGATGGCAAGACATCGATTGCGGTTATCTTGAATGTAAATGAAGCTATAAATAAGTGGATTATTTTTAGAGTACTTCAAGGTGAGGATGAGGAGGGAGGAAGAGGCTGAGTGGGGTGGGTTGAGTTGGACAGAAAATATTTTCAGGTTAAACAAAGAGCGTGGTTCTTATGGCAGAGGTGAATGATACTTGTCCTTTTTTTTTTTTTTCTTCAAGATTGTCTTTTCTTTTTCTGTTTATTTTTACACCCAGAGAGTCGAGGTCTGCTCTCTGCTTCTTGAAAGGAAGGAGCTAATCTGTCGCCTAGCAACACCTCCCACTCCTGCATTCAAGCAGGAGAGAACGAGAGGGGATGTGGAGTAAAGAGGAGTTAAGGGGGATTTTTTTTTTTTTTTTTTTTTAGGTAACTTTGGGGTTTGGGGGGCATCTGGAGAACCCGACGAACCGATGGACGCTAAAATCCTCTCCTAAAACCTCACAACATTAGAAGTAAACATGAATGAGAACGCACACACACGGCAATGTGAAACACACTTATGCATACCGACACACATAAAGAGTTGACTTTATTTCATAACTGTTTAACTTGAATGTTATAGTTGGAGACAGAAAATTGCAGGTAAAATCGTTCTTGGGGAGTTTTTGTTTATTTACTGCTCAATTTTAACTCTCAATGACACAAGAGTTACTTACATCCCAGAGGATGACCGCCAGCATGTGGCAGCTACATGTTCTGCTTCCTCTCTTGATCACATATGTGCCAAACTGTGAATTAAGTCAAATGATGTATATTTAAACTCTAAAAACACAAATTACTTTAATGTTTATCAAATGAATATGGACGATGAGTGTATTAACAAGCATATCTGAGTTGATCCGACTTCCTGCAACTCACTTTTATGGACTGGTTTCCATCACCAAGAAACATCAATTAACACAAACTTCTCAGTAAATCCCAAATTAGAGAAAGCCAGTGTGTTTTTATGTCCCATTGAAATTCGCAGTCTTTCACAATGTTAATAATAGTTCACTTGTTAGTGTGACACATTGCACCCAGAGGGATTATTCACTGTGGCGGCCTGTGAACCACCAACGTATCCGTTTAGCACCTGGTCATTGTTGTTCCTGCTTAGTTTTCTGTCATCTTCTCTTCTAAAATAATCCATCAAGCGTCACTTCGTGGGCTGTTTGGAACAACAAAGGTCTAAGATTGGAATCCAGCAGGGGACCTCTCGGTGTCTTGCTCTTATTTTAGATCTCCAAAATAAGAGTGACAGGCAGGTGGTGCTGCAGGAGCCCCCTCTACACCTTCACTATGAACCAATGTGGGTTGGATTAAAGCAAAAACGTGGTCTTTAGTCTCCAGGTTGGTGATTAGTTTGTGTGAAATCAACCAAATTAATAAGTTTAACTTAACTATTGTATTCACTACAACACATTTATGGTTCAGGTTGATAAACGACCACTGCAGATTATTTGAAACTCTTTCCCATTGCATGCTGGGACAATCATCTGCCCTGTTGATGCTCTGAGTGAGAAAAGTGTTGTAGAAAGATCGAGACTTATTATATGAATTACAATGTTGACAAAACAGTTAAACTCTCCTCCCGTCAGCAAAACTCTGGTGATTGGAACGTATTGGTGCAGCATTTAAGCACAGATGATGTGCTGCTCGGCGCACCGTCAGATCTATCGACGCACAGACAGACAGACGGACAGACGCAGGCCGTGAATATGAACCATGCAAACACCCACACACAGCTCCTCCCACACTCCCGCTCCTCACCTCCCGCCTTTATTCATCACCGCCTGCCTCCTTCTCTCCGTTTGGCTTTGTGAGCCAGTAGCCTTGTACCTTTTCTCTTCGCTTTTCAATACTCAGTTTATTTTTAGCCGCCGGGGTACAGAACAGGGGACAGAAGTTTTTTCACTAGTTCTCTTTAGTTGTGCTCGAGTTTTCTGTCTCCCCAAGGTCCCTGGATTTATACTTAGACTCAGAGAAGAACACAGGGACAATAACTCGGTAAATAGCCTGGATGTTTCTATTGAGGATGGAGTCAGCCACGAGAGGTTCTATTCTTCTGCCAGAGATTGAATGTGTGTCTGCTCAAGGATAAAACTGAAATATTTAAGACGGGCTGAATGTAGTTTGCACGGTGAAACATTTCAATCCAAGTAAGACTTGTGGAGACCTTTAATGAGTCATTTGAAACTACTCTGAGTTGAAATAATAGTTATTGATTATGTATTTTTATGGTAGTTTGTATTGTTAATATGTAGTCATTTGTATGTGTTGTGTTTTTTTCTGCTGTGGACACAAACAGACTGTTTTCTCCCCGGGTACTGTACTGTAACATACCAGCACAGACTCCTGCTCCCCACAGTCAGTTGGTGCTGATGCGGGGTTGCCATGGTGACGTGATGTAGATGTGTTACATCATTTGAGACCTGCGAGCAGCAGATCCTTCATCGAGACTCCCTCTCTGCCGCACCCCCCCCCCCCACCCCCACCCCCCCACCCGTGTTCTCCCCGCGTCCTGCTCCCCTCCATTAACTCTCACCCTCGTTTTCACGCAAAAGGTCAAGAGCTGATAGCGGTGGGCGAAACACAAAGGCGGCGGACGCGAGGCACGGAAGCGCTCGAGTGTTCATTTTCCTGTTTCTCACCTGGACATATGTTGGAGATGAGCAGATAGACGGAGGTGTTGCGTAACAGAGGCAGAGTGTGGGCCGATGCCATTGAATGGATTTGTACATCGTTCCTTTCTTTGACTCCATCCATTTGTCCTCTTTTTTTTTTTTTTTCCTTGTTGTCCTTGTGCCGCGTGGCTCAAAATACGCGTCTATTGACCCAAGGTTTTCACAGTTATCACATGATTCCCTGCATTCATTACTTGTTTTTTCCCCCCCCCCTCTCCTCCATTGTTGTCTGCTTTCCCGGGTATATTAGGAATCCATTCATCCCGGGCTGATTCATGAGTGGATGGGGTCAATTACTATCAGCTGTGGCTTGTTCATCTTTTCCCATTGAGGTCCATTTTCTATTTATGGCGCTCTGAACATACGTGAACGCACAAACAAGGCTCGTACCAACAAACTGGAAACCAGGTGACAGGTTGTAGAGAAGAACTTTCCCAAAAAAGCTGTTTTTGTTTTGGAGCTTATTATTGACTGCTTATGTGCATACCGAATTAGAAAAGCCTTTTAACAGGCCGGTTCAGAAATGAATAATTACAACACTGTGGTCTCTTAATTGCCTGAGTGTTGTGAGAAATGGAGGTTTGTTGTGCTTTTACTGACCAGGGGGATTTTTTATCTATTTCAGGAACATTTCACTGTTTGTTGATCAATATACAGCTTCCTGAGACTGGTGCTGAGTTTTACATAAGTATACTTATAATGTAAACAGTTGTTGTTTTTTTGGGGTTTTTTTCTCAATTTTTTTTAGTTTGTCTGGAAATATTTTAAAAATTCTCCATTTTCAAAATGATCATGGATCAAGATCGCCCATTCAAATCAGCTGCTTGTAGGAAACACTAGAAACCGTTATGCGAAGGCCGAGGGGATCAGTTACTTATACAAGACTTTATCCAATAACAGCTACATTCTTTACCATGAAGCATCCCACTGAAGCACATCATCAAAAAAAAATGTCTTTATTCGTTGAGCATATTTCAGGGAATGTACGTATGAGTGCACAATTACACACACACACACACACACACACACACACACACACACTATAAAATGAAATCTGGAGAATGGAACACAGCTAAAACACAATCTATACTTATGAAAATGAGTTTAAAGAGTTGGACCAACTCCTCCTTTAATGAAACGGGGCTTCCTGCTGTGACAGATGACTCTTGCTTGTTCCTCTCGTCTCCCAACACAGCAGCGTGAAGCATTTTAATAAGTTGGATCTTTTTTTTCCAACCCCTTTCCTAGCTTGAATATTTTCGTGACCCATGAGATTTGTTCCTTTTTGGAATCAGCAGAGTGCCTATTGAACTTTTTAGTTTAAAAAGCCACATCTGCAAGTTATAGCTTGAAAACAAAATGTCAGAATATTTTATTGATACTCCATAGTTCCATTTTTATTGCTGCTACAGAGTTTCCTGAAATGCTTAGATTCATCCATCTATTATAACACTTCGTCCAAGGTGTGGGTCACTGTGCGTGAAGAGAGTGCGCCCTGGACGGATCGGCCTACAGAGGGCAATCACACAATGACAGTAATTCTATTAGCAATTCATCATTATCCGTTAACTTTAAAAGCATGTTTTGGTACTGTATAAAACATGACAACAGTACTTTGCACTGCAAAGTAACATGTTGAATATTACTGTTCTGGGGATAGTAATTAGACTACAAATGAACTGAATCATCTCTGGATGTGTCTGAACACGGGTTGAATTGGGGGGTTTTCTACTGGGTGCACGTTCGCTCTGTGATTTTCTCTGGGCACTACAGTTTCCTCCCACAGTCTAAAAACATGCTTTAGTAACTCCAAACTGCTTGTTTGTCCGTGTGTTTGCGTGGCTGTCTTTCTCTGTGTGATGGACCGCTGATCTGACCACATTGATCTGCAGTGTAGATGTATGGATGAATATTGACGAACACTTGAAAATCGGTAAAGGTGGCGCCACTTTTGTATTATGTGTCACTGTCTTAGCCATCTTTACATAATGTTGGCTGCAAAATTGTTCGTTTATGTTAATATTAAACTAATGCACAAGTACTTTTAAACTCCAGAAAAGTATACGAGTAAATGCGCTCCGTTATGTTCTGCCTGAGACGAACGGGTGGCGCCTGTTGCTCCCCAAATACCAGGCTCGCAGTGGGTTTGTGTTCTCCAGCCTCCTGCTCCCCGCCGCTCACATACCTTTCGCTCTTTCTTCCCTGTTATTTTTCTCAGGGCTGAATGTCTTTTCAGCGTTGGTCCCTTTTGCCGCTCTACACCCACACACCCATAGCAACACGTTGTCGTCTCTTGGTAACCACATTTACGCAACGAGTAAAGAAACTGGAAGTAAAGTAGGCATGGGTCTAGCTTACAACCTTGTATGAATCCATCTCAGCAGCTTTCATGTCAGCCAACATCCCTTTGGCGAGGAAGCCGGCGCGCTCGCGGAGGCCTCAGTGTCTCGGTTCGCTGCCGGGTCGCTCAGCATGTGCAGGCAGTCATGCTCTCACTCTCCCGCAGTCACAATTTTTAATTACGCGCTTGTTAATCGCTGACATGTGACCTGATACCTTGCACTAAATTCCCACGGTGTTCATGTGAGATTACATTGACCCGAGGTAATGAACATACCGAGCAATTGAACCTGTAATTGGACCAGACTGATAAGCTAATTATTTCTAGAGCTAACAAGAAACTCCAGTTGTAAAACAGGATGCAGTTCAGGGAGTATTTCATGTGCGAGCTGCTGCTGCGTGGAGCCATCCCTCGCTCTGATAAGGACTCATACTTTGATAAAGCAGACTCTGTAATTTCATATACTGTAATTGAATATCCAAACTCACCGTGCTGGGATATATACATGCACTCACACGTCTGAATATTAATTCCTCAAGTTGAGATCTGAGAAATATGAAAATCCTTGATGTTAACGTGTTTTTCATCGCCCGTGGATTTTAGCATCTGTTAACTATTGCTTCAAATCTCCTAATGTGAAAAATATTGCAGTATCTGGAGCTGAATGTCTCTAACTGTGTGCGGTGTGGAGTTGATGGGTGTCTCAGCTCTGTGGAGCGTTGCAAGGTTTAAAGTTATATTAAAGGTGAGCCATAAATGCTGACCGCCACGAGCACTCACCTTCAGTCGCTGTCCACTGTTGCTCTGCAGCAGATCCTCGACAGACTTCACGACTTGAGGTTGTCTCTGCTGCTACGTTTGTTTTTTTGTATATTAAATAATCAATAAGCGATGCTGTCCAAGTCAGATGATGAATTTATCAAAGTGTTTCAGGTGTTTAGATCTTGGAAATACCCTCCATACATAACCTCTATAACAAAAAACAGGAGCATTTTTCCATCAGCTGTTTGCATTTATTTGACGATAAACAATATTGCTGGTCCCAGTGTTGATTTACTCTACAAGAAATGAATCCCGATTGTAGGCTGTTGACTATTTTTGGTCACTGCATGTCATTTTTTGCATTTCCATTTTTTTGTTTTCACAACAAACACTGTTTAAAGCCAGCTGCCTGTCAAACGGATGCTATTGTTTAATCTGTATTGTGTAATTGTCCTCCTCTGCAGATGACACCTCCCCAGAATATTTATATATACTGCATGTAAATATCCAGAAGAGAGGACCATTTCCTGCCTCATGCCCTCAGTAATTTACCCCCTCTCTCGTCTCTCCACGTATTGTGCGTTGTGTTTTTCGCGCCCTCCAGATTCCACTGGCCGCTCTTTCCATTAATGAGCCGATCTCGGGGCTCGCGGCCGTGGGTGGAGGGAAATGGCTCTCCACCTCATGCTTTCATTCATAAATATAATACCTGCATTGTGAGGTGGAGGAGGAGGAGGCGTGGAGAGCTTTTTGTCATGCATCAGGAGGAGATCAAAGGCGGGGAAAGACTGTTCCCACTTGGAAAGGTGGAAAGGCCTTGGCACCGTCCACCATGCTTGTTTCTATCATTGAGGAGTCAGAGGAGATGATCCTTCACGTCTGTGTTTCCGGCCCCCACGCCGTGTCCGCCCTCCTCGGCCTGCAGGCCACGGCCTGCCCAGAGATGAGATCATTCTCCAGCCAAGGTGCCAAGAAAGCCCAGGCCCATGCAGGCGCTCCACTGCTCCACTCTGCCACCGCAAACACTCCTCCCACTCATCTGTGTGGGCACCGCCACTCTCAAACACATGCTGTCCTATGTAAACACCCACACACAAACCGCGCTTAACACACACACACACGTAAACATATGAGCACAAACTGAAGCGTGGATCCAGTTACATGACCACAGACACTCACGCTCCCCCCTGGGTGCAGTCTGAGGTTTCCCCGTGTCCGTGGACAGATTTTAAGACGCTGCCCATCTGTGCTCAGACATAAAAAAAACCACAAGGACAATAACTTTTTTTTTTGTCTCATTTTGTTAATTTTCCTGATAATAAGAATCTTACTGCCATCGTGTCCCTACATTATATCCAGTCACCTTGTGTTTTGTGTTTCTCTTTCTTTTTTCTCATCCCTGATAGCATTACAGAAATCACATTTATATAATACGACCATTTTTTTAAATCCTCCATGTGAAATTTGCTCTTGCGGTCAATTCTTCTGTGAATCCACTACGCAACTTCGCTTTGTTTTCATATTTAAATAGATTTTTTCCTTTTAGTTTTAATTGTTGAGATTCAGATGTTTTCAGTTATTCAAAATACAATGCTGTGAATATGTTTTATTATATATTATATTTTATTTGTATTGTTGTAGTTCACATATTTCAGTGTTTTCTTGGGGTATTTCTGGGTTTAAGATTATTGCGTCTTTGTGGTGTTGATGTGTTTACGTGGTCATTTCTCTCTGTTATAGACATTTTTCATACTTCAAAACCTTCAGTTTTCAGTGAAACGTACACACAGCTTTAGAGAAAAATGTGTTGCTTCCATAGTTTTTCACTTCACTTTTGCTTTATTCTCATCCATCTATCTTTTATTACATGACCTTTAAAGGCACTCTGGATCATGTCGTGGCCTTTCATATGAATCGGTAATCTTTTTGTAACCGGATAAGGTTGTTTTGCTCCAGTTATTGTCACATTCATCTTGTTGTAGTCATGGTCAATTTGCTCGTATGAATGGATTGTCAAGTGTCTCCATGTTGTCCATTTTGAGTTTAATTCAGTGGCGTGTTGCAGGTGACTCTCGAGAGGCCGTCTGACCTCCGTCTGAACTTCCGCCCAGTTGAAAACTTTGCCTGCGATGGTGTTGATCTGCTTCAGTCAGGGTTTCTCTCTTTCAAAGAGGTAACAGGAAGAGCCAACTGTACCCATCCCCTGATGTAACACACACACACACACACACACACACACACACACCTCCTACCCTACTGCACTCTTGCTCACCGTCACCAGGCTCTGTCATCTTTGTCCTCCATCACCATAAGATGTCGAGTTATGCAAGATTTAAAAAAAGAAGAAAAAAAAAACTGCACTGCAACATATTTCACAGTGTGGATGATACTGCACGGTGTGTTATGTGTAAGAAGTAGAAAAAGTTTCCATCAGTTTTTCCACCTACAGGTGTGAGTCCGTGAAAAAAAATGGGATAAAATGTAGGCTCGATGGACAATTGGGTTATAAAACCAACGCTGTCTCCTCAGGTTGTTGCTATTCCTGGACCGCCGCTGCAGAGAAGATCTGCGGGATTTGCTGCCCCCTGGTGGCCGAACGCTGCTGCTCCGATTACATAAAACAGGGACGTGTGAGTCATCATCCCCCTGGTGAGGACAGATGGGAGGTAGGTGTGTGTGTGTGTGTGTGTGTGTGTGTGTGTGTGTGTGTGTGTGTGTGTGTGTGTGTGTGTGTGTGTGTGTGTGTGTGTGTGTGTGTGTGTGTGTAACTGGGCGGGGAAACAGCAGTGGACTGTGAAATAAGGGTTTCCCCCTCTCCCTCTCTCTCTTTTCCTCTCTCTTTGTCATTCTCTCTGTTTTTCTTCAGTTTTTTGTGGGTCAGGAGAATCAGTTATCGCTCTGGTGAAGTAAAAATAGATGAGAAGCACCGGAGCGTCAGTCCTGCTTAAACTGCAGCCATGTAATACCTGCATTTCTTAATATGAATGTGTTATGCTATATATACATACATACATATGTATAGAAACCAAAAGAAACAGTGCAATATTTTTTGGATTAATGATAACAATGTGTTATATTCCTTTAAATGACACAACAGGGCAACAGCTGTTTATTTTGTATAGCAACCCACAATATATAGCACCACCTAAATATTTGCAGTGCAGGCTGGTAGTGAGTGTGCACAGAGTAGAAGAACGGTGTTCAGGGACACTCGGAGAATCCCCAACCATTCACTGGTCACTGTTTGTCCCTATATATATATATCTAATAAACATATTGGTCATTTGGTTAAGGAGGTGACTTCAATGTAGACCAACAGTTAGCAAAGTTTCTAACGAGGAGCCTCCATTTGATCTTTTCAGTCAATACCAATATCCTCTGTCTCCTCTATCCTCTTTCCTTACAATCCCTGGATGAACTTCCTCACTTAACTTCCTCTTCTCCTCTCAGCATCATTTCCCTGCATTTCCTCATCTGTCCTACACATATGGCCAAACCACTTTGGTTCATGGCCCGACAGGGAACAGAAGATTTTCACTGTATGTTTAATTTAGTGTGATATTTGGGAAAGCAGATGTGTGGTCAGGAAAGTCATATATGGGGATATCAGACTTTCTCTCACCTCTCTCTTTCTCTTTCTCTTTCTCTCTCTCTCTCTCTCTAACCATCATTCTCTTGTGCTTCATTTTGTTTTCGTGAGCACTGATGGATAGGTATAATTCTTTTTTTAATGCTTCACAACGACACAAACAAGTTTGAGCCAAAATCATGTTCAACATCAAAGTCGGACAACAGCGCCGAACAAGCCAAAACCTGCTGCTCCCGCTTTCTTTTCATGCATGTAAGAGAATCTATGATGGGCTTGAAGCTTGTGAAACGAGGTAAATGTCATCCCCAGAGTCAGTTTTGGATTAGTTTCTCTCTGCACTGATGCCAGGGTGTCACAACAAGATTTACCAAAAACAAATCTTAGCCAAGCATGATATGGAGAACATAGATTTTAAGGTGATATAGAAGATGGATGGATGGACATGACAGTTTGGCTAATAAATCAATCAATTTAAATGTAAACTGTTTACAATAAAAGCACAAAATAGTTTATAATTCTACAATTTGAACTCCATGTTTTGGCTATAAAGCTAACTGAAGCTTTGGAAAAACAAACTGAACACATGAGTGAAAAGGTATAACGTTTTATTTGAGTTCAAATCTTAAACAAAAACAAAACCAAACCAAAGGAGGGACTCAGTGTGACAAACGTAGCGACGGCTGTGGCGGAGGTTTGATATGAGTGGTTACTGAATCGTGTCTGTCAACAGGAAACAGGGCTGGCGGGAATGAAGTGGCGACCAGAGGGGAAATGAAGATAAGGACGTAGAAGGCAGAGAGCAGGTTAATGCGGCGGCGCCGGACGTGAATCAGACCACCTGAAGGCAGAGAGGAAGCGGGTCGCACAGACGTGACCTCACCCTCAACAGATGTGAGAAAGAGACATCTTGGTGGTAATACACACTGACCGCAGAAAGAAGCTGTCAGGAAGCTGATAACAATACAAAAACACACAGTAAACATAACAGGCTGACGGAGAAGCGTCACTTTCTTTGGAAGTACAAAAAAAAAAAAAAAAAAAAGCTATGAGTGTAACGTCACAGTGACTGGTTGAACTGCATGGACCACTTCAGTTTTACAGCTTCATTTTCCTCTTTTCTCCCTCTCTGTGCGCCTCCCCTCCGTCTCTTTAAAAGGTGTACGGCCCCACGAAGATGGAGAGTCTGAGGGCGGAGCTGGTCTGGTAGCTGCCCTGGTAGCTGAGCAGGGGGTTGACAGACACCATCTCCAGGTCCAACGTGTACTCCCTGGGCCCCGACACGGCCCGGGCCAGCACCAGCATGGCACTGATGTTATTGATTTGCTGGAAAAGGCAGAAAAAATATGATTAAGAGCAGAGGAGTCTTTCAGGTGAGTGCAGGTGAACCAACACCAGCAGCCTGAACTGGAACAAGTTTTAGTCCTTTCTGGTGAAGAGAATAATCTCTGTATCAGTGTTGTGATGTGTTGCAGCTCCTCCATGGTCCCACAGAAACGCAGGCGTTTGCACTCCTTCTAGCTGATTAAAAATCTGCTCTGGTCGAGGCTTTGTGTTCAGCTATGCTTGGAATTACATCACCAAAGTTCATGAACTAATAAAAATATTCAAGCGTGCGTCTTTGCAGCCAAACAGCTGCGGCAGAAATGTCGGCCGGCTGAGCGTCAGCTGTACGGGAGGGGGTCGAACTAATGAGATAAATCGAAAACATGTGGTGGAGGGAAACGTGTGAGTGTGAGGACTTCAAGCTCTGTGTCAACGCTTTAAAGGGGCAGCCCGCTCATTTTGTGCAAAGGTTTTCTTTTTCTCGCTTTTATTTCATCAATCGGTTATTTTCATTTCAATAATTCACACAAAATCCACATATATACCGTAAGATAGCCTGATCCACTGAGGTTCCAGCACTCCTGAAGTTTTTCTCAGGAAAAGCTGGCAGCAGGCTGAAAAATGACTTGTCAAGGCAAGCCTTATAGCTCATACCTGCACGGTACTAAAAACTACCCACTGAAACCACGAAGAACAAATACATGCAGTTTTCTCACTCAACCTAAACACTTAAACTTAAATGCAGTGTTAAGAGGTTGTAACTTATAAAACTATTAGGTGAAATTACACCACACTGAGCTTATAAGAGATACAGTATGTGTAACTCTTGCATTAGGGTTGCATGTTCTCCCTGTGCATGCAGGGCTTTCCTCCCACGGTCTAAAGACATGCATGTGAGGTTAGCTGGTGACTCTAAATCATCTCCAGGTGTGTGTTTATGTGGTTGTCTGGCTTTCTGTCTTTGTACTGTGATGGTAAGGTCACCTCTCTGACCTCTCTGACCCTGAACAGAATAAAGCAATGCAGAAGAGGGATGGATATTAAAATTAATTGTCGATAAATGTGTGTAATGGACAAAACAACTACATTAGCTGGTTAGTGTAGTCTAGCTTTGACAAACTTTGATCATGTGATCACAGCTCTGTCATTTCTTCCCGTCCAGCAGTTCTCACCCTGATGTAAAAGTCTCCGTTTTCATCACCGGAGCGGATGCGGAAGGTGTTGTAGGCCCCGGCGGAGACGCTGGTGGCCTGGATCTGGAAGATGTCAGAGGGGACGGAGCGCTCCGAGGTGATGCTCATGTAGCGGTGGACGATGGAGAAAGGCAGATCTCTGCAGGCGGGCTTGTTGACGGGACACACGCAGCGGCTGAGAGCACAGAGAAGACAAACACTGTGAGTCCATCCTAAGTTCTCTAATATTTGTTGGATGCAGGATAACTGTTGCAGCAGTTCATAGTTCAGCCAGCAGAGGGAGGAATATGACTGAGAGGACAGCTCTGCTACAACATAAACAAATATTGAACAGTAGCCATTTTCCTGCATGTTTCTCTAAAACACATTTTTTACCACCAAATCATCGGGGATATGTTAATAGTGACCCACACCTGTTACCAAGCCAGCGCTTGTTCACAGCTTTAATAGTTTTCTTATTGCACTGGAGCACGTTCAGAGGAAAAGTCTGAGGAGTTGGGCCAGTAAATGGAAAGAGTAATTGGAGTAATGGTGCAGTTGGAGCCGCACTCAGCACAGGGGCTGATTATATTCAGAGCTGATGGCCAGCGCATATTTGAGTAATTGGGAAAAGGTGTGTGAAAGTGAGTGTTTGTGTATGAGCTTTCATGAGGTGTCACTCACTTGTCAGACACTTGTACGTAAGGGTCTTGGCAGCGGTTGTTGTCCACACACTGGTATCGTCCATGGATGTTCACGCAGGTCTGACCGTCAGCGCACTGATGTTCACCTGTTTCACATTCATTTATATCTGTGGACGACACGCAGTTTGGGCACTGGAGAGTTAAAGCGCACGGCTTCAGGCGTTGGTTTCTGGAGGAAATGGAGGCCGGTGTTTCTCACCCTGGCACAGTCTGGTTCCCAGCAGCTGGTATCCTTCTGGACACACGCAGGAGAACTTGCCCGGTTCGTTGACACACTGGAACTGGCACAGGTAACTGGAATAGCTGCACTCATCAATGTCTGACAAGGCACAAGGTGGGGTTTCACTGACTGCACGTCACCGGGAGCAAACAGGTGAGGGAAGCACAGAGAAGTGTAGACGGACGCAGCTTCGGGCCTCTCACCGTTACAAGCGAAGCCATCGGGCCCGAGCTCGTATCCCTGATCGCAGCGACAGAGAAAAGTGCCATAGGTGTTGTAACACCTCTGAGAGCAGGGCGCACCCATCTCACATTCATTCACATCTGGAGACAGAAAAAAAGACGTTGCACTAATTAAAACTAAAACTAAAACTGCTTTCATTCAGTTGTTGGACAAAGAGTCAAACTCTACATCTGTGCTCCCATAACAATGTGTGAGTAATTAACAAGAGTTATGGTACCGTTTGCTTGTGACTTCATATCACATAAAACAAACTTTAATAGAGAGTTTTTCTCTTGGAAAACACTCATACTTTTTCTCTTTGATCATCCAACATAAGTATTGATTAGTCAGTTATGAAAACTCTCAGATCTGATCAATAACAAACTGGTCATTAACAAACTCTCAAATCTTTATCTCTGTCTGTTTTCTGCTTCAGACACATAAACATTGAAGATAAAATGTCGGCCGGCATAACGTTAGGGTTGACCAGTGCGTTTTCTGCCGATTCAAATTATACAATATCCATTCGTCGCAATTTATTCAAGGATAGGTTGCTGGATCTGGAGTCTGTCTAAAGGAGAGCATGCACACACACCAAAACCTGAACCCAGGGCCCAGCAGGCCCTACTTTTTGTCAGGTTACAGCACTAACCACAATAACACAGCGTCTCAGAGGAGAAAATATTATAATTATGTAAGAAACTTTGTAACCTGAGTCTGATTGAAATCAGCAGGTCATCAGAATGTGTCAGATTTCACTATAAAATATCTGATTGGCTGAAACCTGATATAGTAAATGTTATCAGCTGGTATTGTTCCAGACAAAAGTTATTTTGTTATTTCAGCTCTTCAAATATGAAAAGTGTTACATAATTCTGCTTTTAATCTTTCAAAATCTTTGAGCTTTGATTGTTGGCCAGACAGAAAGAAAGCTTATAATAAAGACGTTAAAGGGATTTTTTTAAGCATATCTCACCCTGATCTGGATAATAAAAGCATTTGAATGCAACTACAATATTAAACCTGACACCTGAGAGGAATGGGATGTGTAAGCATTGAAAATATACAAACAATTCTTTTGGATCCATCAAGTTGTTCATAGAAATCCGTCTGACATAATAATGCATCTACAGTCATAATTCTCTTATGTAACATGTAATGATAATAATACTCTGGCCGGGCCAGCGCAGACAAGTAGTTTTACTTGTGATACTATTAGTATGTTTTGCTGGTAATGCGTTTATGTAACAAGCTCATGAATGCGTTTTGCAGTATTTACTCCGTCATGCTCCTAAATTTACCTCGGCGGAGATCTTTTTAGATTGTTTCTGCTGCACTTTTCTGCTTTTCTGGATGGATACACAGGATTCTTTAACGACTACCCCGTTATGTGACGACAACACAAACTGCAAAGTAAATTATCTTTGAACTCACCGATGCATGACCGGTTGTTTCCTGCGATCTGGAAACCGGGTTCACACTGGCAGGAGAAAGAACCGGGGACATTGACACAGCGATGCTGGCAGTACCTGTACCTGCACTCATCGATGTCTGAAGGACAGAGAAACAGCCAGAGGAGATATTTTTTCACTCTGCTATTTATAAGCCCACTCCAGCGGTTATTATTCCACCCGAGGCCTCATTGCTGAAAATATTCGTCACGTTGAGTCGCGGACACGTGGAATCTCACCGATGCATTCAGTGCCTACTTTGCGGTAACCGTCTGGACACTGACAGGTGAATGCACCCAGCGTGTTGATGCACTGCTGGCTGGGCTGGCAGTCGTGTTCGTCCCGCTCGCACTCGTCCACATCTGCGCGACAGACACACAACAACGTGATTATTGTGAGGAAGCAGGACATCCTTCACACTGGAATACAGTCTTCCTGTCGGAGGCAAAGCCTCCAGTGTTCCCCTCACTTGCACCCAACAGCTGAGAATATCATGTTGAGTCATGTTTGCTGCCTCATGCGGGGCAGATGAACACCTCGGTGTCCTCCAGCGCAACCCGTCTTCTCGCTGCAAATCCGTTTCTTAAAAACGCAGCAGCTGTCCTCGTGTGAAATCCTCCAAATTCCTGCGCTGTCTGTCTGCCTCCCGTAGACTCATACTCACTCACACCCACTCAAATTGCACCAACATGCTGCCTTCGGTCCCAACACCTGCTCCGGCCACCTGTCCTTCACAATCTGTGGCCGCCAGCAGTGAGTTTACACAATCACACAGACACACAAACGTGCCTAATGATCACTCATCCTGTGGCCACCTGTCCACCTTTAAAGCTCCCCCCCCCGACCGCAGAGCAGACACCCACCCACACAGCTGTCTCCCTGCGGCTCGTAGCCCACAGGGCAGGGGTTGAGGGCCTCGGTGGGCGTGATGGCGGGCTCCGGAGCGGGGATGACTGACGCGGAGCGGGGAAGACACAGGTAACCTCCGTAGTGGTTGAAGCACTTCATTTCCCCTTTGCAGGCATCCGGAATGGTCTCACACTCGTTTATGTCTGACAGGAGATACGAGTGAAGCACAGGAACACGTCAGAAAGACAAGGCAGGGCAAATCAAAGCTGCTAATGCACCTGAGGATGAGGCGCTGAGGGGAATATCTGCTTGTCGAACAGAGTTTTACCTTTGCAGTGTTCAGTCTGAGGGTCCCAGTGATACCCATCTGTGCATTCCTGCAAAAAAAACAACAAAAAAAAGCACCAAGTGAGAGAAAGAGTGTGAGGGACTGAAGGAAAGAAAGATGTGGGCAATTCATCTGAGCCAAGTAGTTGTATAATATATTCATAATACATAATAAATTCCAAGTAGTGGGACAAGGAAAAAAATTTAAAAAAAAGAAGCGGGGGATGGTGAAGGAACTGTCGGGCCAAAAAGAAGAGAAGACTACCTCTGTTATAGGATTTGTGACATTTTAAACGACTCTCCTGGAGCCAAACGTCACTTCGAAAACAATTTGAGGCCACTGTTTGCAAAAAGGTCTCCATCAATCATGAGGGAAAGCTCTGCTGCGACCAGCTGGAAAGAAAAATAGAGGCCTGGACATGATATGAAGCCAAATTAAACCCCAGCAGTGATTATTATAAAGTGCTGAGTGGAAAGCCGTGAGGGTAGAGGGTGACGAGCGGCACGAATATCATATAAGAAAACAGATAAAGGGACAGGAATAAGAGGAGGAGGGAGATTCTTTTCTTCTTACCGTGTAAGTGTCACTTTCTGTATGATGCTGTGAAATCGCACTGCGGAGGAGCACTGACACACATATGCACACACACACAGTGGACACACAAACACCCTGCATACTAACGCACTAATTGATGGACTCACGTAAAACATGCACACAAACACACATGCAGCTGTCAGACAGGCAGCAGCACCCTGAAGACGACACGGTGTGGCGTGCAGAGGAGTCCAGTCTGTATTTCAGAGAGAGGAAGAAGAGGGGAGACAAAGAAAAGAAAGACAAAACATTAAAAACTGAGGATTCACCGAATGGTTTGATTCTGTCTTAAAGCGCTCCTGTTCCCACAGCTCAGATGGATAAATCAAGTCAAAGCAAGAAGCAGCGGAGCCAATTTTTAAGCGGCCCAGTCAGAACACAAACAGTGAGCTTCTTGGACGCGGTTCACCGTTTGTCAACCAAACAGTTCCCCCTTGATCGCAGCGAGAATAAATGGAATGACTCACTCTGCCAGGTAAAAACATAAACACTGTGACGTACTCTGACCTCCAGCCCAAAATAGCCGAGTCAACATCACAGAAATACTTTCATATTAGCTGCTCACAGAGAGACCTCTGTCTCCGCGGCCTGGCAGTGGCGGCAGTGACAGTCCCACTGAGCTCTGCTCCTCAGGCTCGCTTTACTGTGGACACAGGAAACCTGGCCATTACCTGCATACTTTACAGCAGCATCAGGTTCTGTGATCAGACTTTAATTTTGGCTCTGTGGCGAGTCGTTTCTGTGGCCAGTTTGTTTGATTAATGAGAAAAGTGCATCTGTCTTTGCTCAGAGTGGAAATAAACAGAGCACATTTACTTAACTTGTGTAAAAAAAAAAAAATTAAAACTTCACCAAAATATTCCCATTTGATGACACTTTATTTCCCACTATTTACTTAAGTCTCAATGATACTTTATTCCACATTGCTGAGTAGGTCTAATGTCCATCCATCTTTTCTATTGCTTAATGCTGTCCAGGGTCGCAGGGCGCCAATCCCAGCTTACTGTGGAGGACAGGATACACTCTGGACAGGTCTCCAGGCCATCAGGCCAAACAGAGACAGGCAACCACACACTCACATTCACAACTAGGGGCAATTTAAGGTCACCTAATAACCTTTGCATGCATGTTTTTTGGACTGTGGGAGCAAACTGCACACGTGCAGACAGGGAGAACATGCAAACCACACAGAAAGTTCCCGGCCGATATTTGAACCCAGACCTTATCTCAGTGAGGCAGGAGCACTACGTCTGAAGTCCAGCAATAACAATAATAAAGATGATAGTGAGACTCATAACGGAGCCACATGCTGGTGCAGCGGTGAACAGTCTCGCCTGACCGCGACGATTTTCACTGGTTTGATTCCAAGCTCAGAGACGTCTTGCCAGGTACTCTGGTTTCCTCCAACAGTCCAAAGTGTGTGTGTGTGTGTGTTGCCTTCCTCCAGTAAGACTGGCTTTTTCTCATGAATCTAAGTTGGACAGGAAGACAGATGGATGGACCATCCTCGTGTTGTGCAGCTCTGGTCAAAGGTGAATAAAGGTCATCCGTGTAAAGGGAACTTTTTAAAGAAAATATCGTTTTAGCTGGTTCAACATAAATGGAAAAAACAAAATTGTTGTCGTCCTGTGCGTTGTATAACGTCTTGTTTGAGATGAAAACATCAGCCTGCATGTTTTAAAAACTTATCATTCACTCAACTGGAAGAACCGATACTTTAACATCCAGCCAAAGGGATGATTCTGGTTCTTCGTTCAAATAAACGCGGACTTGAGACTCTGAAATGTATCTGAACTGTAGAAGTGAATATGAACCTATTTCAGCTTCCTCTCCCGTGGAAGCAGAATCACTTGCTTCTCTAAATCTGCTTCATCATCACTGTTTTATGACTCATTTTTAGTTCTCCCTTTCACAGACGTCACGGTCGATATTTGCCCTCGAATCACCATCTCGTCTGTTCTGCTTTTTCCTCGTTTTTACGTCTTTCCTGTGTTTCACTGCACAATCAAAAAAAGTAACATTTCCGCTCAGAAATGCACTGAATTCAACTAAAGTAATAAGGCAAATGTTGAAATATGTGTAAATGAAGAACCTAGGGCCGTAAAGCACAGATCTACTGTAGTACAGTTACTAAATATTTGTACTTGATTATCTCCTCAGTCTGTTCATTCGTTTCGATAAAAGTTAGGCTCTTGAATGTGCTGTGGTTTTTACTTACGTCACCTCAGTGAATGGAGTGTTGGTTCTTCCATGTCAGGGTTTTTCTTCAGTGTTCTGTTAAGTGTGGCGCATTTTCGAGGCAAATTTATGTTGTACTATGTTTGTTTAGTACCCCGATGGACTGGGCTTCATTCCCAGCAGAGACACAACCATCTCTCAGTTAATGTTCCTGAAGAGAGCCTGAAAGTGTTTAAACGGACTCTAAACATAAACAAATCGCCCATTCCAGCCTTGGCACACAAAAAAGCAAGTAAGTAACCGTAAAAATAAGAAAAAAAAATAAAATAAAAAAGCAGTGCCAATTCAATAATGAATAAACTCTAAGCAAGTGCTGTCTGTAAAGCGAGTGAGATCCAGCCAAAACACGTAACAGGAATGTTATAATCACTGCCTGTCTACGTGCACACACGCAGGCTCCGATATAAACTCCAGAGGCCACATTTGTAGGCACTGCTCTTTGGGTTGTTGTTTTTTTTTTTTTTTTTTTCAGGTTTAGACAAACAGAAGTCCACATGGCGACTCGGACACCCTCAAATACTCTGCGGATGACATCATGGGCCATTTGTGACCTTTTGCATGGTGGAAAGCAACACAACATGCCCTCATCGCCAAAGCGCAGACGGTAACACGCACCGCCGAGCAATCAGACAGCCGCAGTGCGTGACCTCTCGCGCAAAGAAACGGCCACTTACAACCGGCAAGAATGTGACCCGAAACCATCCAAAAACAAACTGACCATCAGTCTGGGGTCCAGTCACTCGCTGGCTACCGAGTGCGGGCAGCAGGGATGCATGGGTGTTGCCCCGCTGCCGCTGATGACCAAGTGGCGGTGGACCTCTGGAATGCCCGCGGCAAGGATGTGGGCGCCAGTTCTCAGCCGGGATGCCCTGCCACAGCAGAGCTTCCCAGAGTATCGGGTTCTGGGAAACCCCCCCACCCCCCCCCCATGGTTCAGAGAAGGAGGACAGCCGGTGCCAAACCTCCGGCCGCCGTTCCCCGAACCTCTCATCCCTCTGCAGGATGTGTAGGAGGCCGTCGCAGATCGCGGCTCTGATGCAAGAGGATGTTTCATGGGTGCAACTAACGGTCAGGAGCGCAGCCGTACAGTCACCTGGAACAATCCCTTCGTTAATTCAAGAGTCCCAAGTGCGTCTTGAACACATAATGTATAGCGGTCAGACAAACATACAGTACCAGGAAATAACAATAATGCAGAGAAACACCGTACTGCTCACCCAAACGAGAGTCCAGGCCCCAACTGCTCAAAAAGATCCGAAAGAGAACCGAGAAACATCAGCGTGTCTGCAGTACTTACTATGAAAGAGAGAATGACAAGGTGAAGACTGAATCTTCTGATTATTCGTTACCTCAGTTAGATAAAACCAAACATATAAATGAGTAAGCGTTGCCGCAAAGCGTGGTGCGGGTCGGGCTTTAGAAATTTCGGTGTGAAGTTTGCATGTTCTCCCTGAGCATGCATTGGGTACTCTGGTTTCCCGGGACAGTCCAAAAAACGTGCATGTGAGGGTTATCGGTGACTAAATAATAAATAATAAATTGTCAATAGATTTGAATGGGAGTGTGTGATTGTCTGTTTGCCATGTGATGGACTGGTGAGCTTCTCAGAGCGTGGCCTAGTTTCACCCACACCCCACTCCAATCGAAAAAAATGTAGAATTTGCTTGACCTTCAAACAGCAGTTTGACCCTTAAAAAAACACACAGTCAGTAGAATTTAACAAGCAAAATGTCAGGAGAGTTTTACAAGCAACCACATGGGAACCAGAACAAAAATACACAGCTGGACCACACACACACACACACACACACACACACACACACACACAGAGTAGTCATTTGCGTAGAATATACATTTCTGTCTTTGTGTTGCTGTGCTCGGCTGTGCATGGAGCAGCCTGAGAACATGGTGGCCGGCGTGCTTGAGCTGCGCCCTGTTACATCTGTTGCAATGAACCTGAGAAACCTGTCTCTCTCTCTCTCTCTCTCTCACACACACACACACACAGGCCGAGGTGTCTTCGAGGAAACATTGCCGGTAGTGATGGATGGTGGGCTGCAGGGAAAACTCACAAGCTGTGGCCAGTGACCCCAGCAGTGATGCTGCCCCATCTCTCTGCGTGAACACAATGTGGCCTGAGATGATGGGCCGCTCTCGTGAGAACAGCGACTCTTCACCGTGGCTTTCAGGAGCCGTTTGTGTAAACGGCGACTAAAATATACCCTCAAATCACAGGGAGGCACAGTGAGGTCATCCAGGTTTAGAGAGTATTTTATGTCTTCTGGCACCTGTTGGTCTTACAGAAACTCACAACTTGACCTAAATCGTCTCTCTGTGGCGTCCAAGTCGTGACTAAACTGCGATTGTGACACTGACATTAAATGTTGTAAAAGAGCGATGAGGTGGAACAATTTTGCAACATACAGCATAATAATACGTGCCCTGTGAGTCACTGCCTCTCTTCCTGTATAACCCCCTATTATAGCCAGAGCCAGAGAGAGAGAACTACACAGCCACGTTATCTTGGCTCTCTTGTGAGGAGCCAAGTGCAGCTGGGAGAGCCAGAGCAGGGAGCAGTGCAGTGACGTGTATGGCCCGCACCAGAAAAGTGGGTAAGAGGTACATCTCACCTCCCACACTCCTCCTGAAAGCGCTCTCGGGCCTGCTAAGTCATCCAGCAGCTCTGTTTGACACGAATCCCTGGGAAACATGTGTTCAAGACATTTAGAGAAAGAGAAGAACTCACAGTGAAAGGTTTTCCCGGTGGGTCTTCTGTGTCTCAGTCTCTCTGTGGCCGGCGTGTCCTGCTGTCCCGTGGCTGCTGCTGCTGCTGCTGCTGCTGGCTGCGGTCGCCCCGGCTGAGTTGGCGTGCAGAAGTGGTCCCTCAAACTCCTGCCTGTGTGACCCTGAGAGAGTGAGTGGGGAGACCGACAGCTGGAGCAGCTGAACACATGCAAAGGGAGGGAAGGAAAGAGCGAGAGAGAGAGAGAGAGAGAGAGCGTAAGAGACGGCAGAGGAGCGAGAGAGGGAGGAGAGAGGGACAGCCCATTCTTACCCCCCCTCTGGCCCCCTGTACTGCCATCCTCCACTCTCAAAACCCCCTCTCCCTGACCCCCCAGGATGCAAATTCCTGGTCTGTGGCCCAAATACCAAAATTCCAAATCCGTCCAAATCGCAGGCACAACAACTACTCACAGATTCACATGCGTGCCCCCCATCTCCCTACCCAACACACCTGGTTTCATTTAAACTAAATCCCCCCCAAAAGCCCAGAGCTCTCCCACCCTTTTCCCATTTACCCCCCATCTATCTATACTTACCTCCCCCATCTTTCCGCTGCTTTTTTTTTTTTTTTTCTTCCATAAAGCCACCGAAGCCCTCGCTCTCGTCCAATCTGACATGCAGGATATTTATAGCAGTGGAGAGAGAAGTTAATGGAATGTGGACAAAAAAATTAGAGAGTGGGAGCGAGCGAGTGCGGAGACCTGCTCGGAAAATTTGTCAGCTTTATTTTCTGCAGAGTAACTCAGAGCTTCTTTCAGGGACAAACCGCAGAAAACACGTCTTTATTCTTGACCGACGCTGCTCCTCTCTGGTTGTACATGACTAATCCATTACTGCACTTGGAATCATTTCCTGCAGCTTTTTCATTGCAAAATTTGTAAGTCTGTTATGTTGCAAACTGATTAGGATGTTGCTTAACACACACATTAGATCCAGAAGTGGAAAGTATGGAGGTAAAAATACTTCCATATTCTATTTGAGTACAGTCTTCTGGTAATGGTTTGTCACTGTTTTACTGTCAGTTTTCACATTTTACCCTAAATGTGCACTTTCCTCTCCCTATATATTTTGGTTTTGTTGCCTCAGCAATATCACACAGAACAAGCACTGTTATACTGAATATCAGCAGCACTGTGATTTGGTAAATTATAGCTGCACTAATACACAACAGGATGGCTGGGAGTGTGGCGTTGGTTCAGAGTACCAAGATCATTTTATTCTTTTTTTTTTTTTTAATCATTTGAAAAAGTGCAGAAATACAGTAGATGCTATTTCTGCACACTAAATCTGATGGACTGGACTTGATCATGTGTCTGAACAGCATAAACTGATGAGTCCATTGACTCAGGGAATTAAACATCTTCCAAGACACATGACCAGCTCCAGCTGATCTGATTCAATTTCAGATCATTTCACGTGCTTTTTTCTTTTTTTTTTTTTTTTTAATGGGTGATGATTTCACTTATCTACAGGCTTTTCTGGGTGTGGCTTGTTTGCTCTTTCTTGGTGTCATGTGAAACTACTGATTGGTAAATGGGACTTTCCCACTTGGTGACTTTTTAAGTTCCTAACTACACGAAAGCTTCATTAATATCAGTTCTCAAGGAATGTCTTCTGTCAAATTGGATTTTCTGCTTGAATCAACAGTTGCGTGATTTATATACAATTTGAATTGTGGAGGATTTCTGATGTTTTAACATTTTGAATTGTTTTTTTTTGGGGGGGGTGGATATAAGAACATGAAAACAGCTGGGAAAAATGAATAAAGGAACTGGATCTACATTCATCACAACTTCACATCTGCTCTTCTGTCTCAGGGAAGAGTGTGAAGAGAGCATCACTCAACATGGATCAGGGTAACCGTTTGTCCTGAGAACACGATAAAGGCCTCTTCTGAAGGACGAACAGCAGCAGCTAAAATAATACATTTGCAGGCCTACTTCCAGGACACTTGTACAAATTTTCAGATCATTTGAATTGTAAATGGTGACTGAAAATTTCAGAGGGGATGTTCTCAGTGAGAGCTGCTGCTCTGTTTTCTCCTGTCCTCTGTGAAGAGAATCTCCAGCGTTTTGCTTAAGAAAACGTTTCTCGGCCGCAGGTTATCTGCCCGGTGTTTCTGTGTGATGGCAGAGATGGCAGCTGTCATTACGGGGGATGTTGTTAAAAATCACACTCGCAACCCCCTGGTTGGACCAACTGTGCCCCCCCACCCCCACCCCTCCCTCCTCCCGGCTGGTCCCTCACTCAAACGACCACACACACAGACATCCCACACACTGGCTGTGAAGCTTCGCTTCGTCCTCCTTTCTTTTTTTTTTAAGTTCTGAAGCACTAAAGCAATTTCGACTTCAAAAATCTGCCATCCTCACTTTTACACCATGATTTGTGTCTTTCTGTCTCTTATCTCCACCCAACACTCACAACCTCACTAAATCCCGTTTCTGGGCGGGAGTGGGAGATATCATCTTCTCCATAAAACACTGCAGATGAAACACTAGCATGAAGCAGAGAGACATTTTGATGGAAATACGTTGATTTTATTTACAGATCAAATATACAGACAATGAAAATGACACTAGGGTACAAATGGGTGTTTGGAGCCAAAATGGGAATTATTGAAATAAAGTCAAACAATAAAATTCATCGCCGGGGCGAGTAGAAGAGAGGAGCGACGTGTCAGTCGTGATACATTTTGAAGATACAGCTTTTGATGACGCCCATGTATCGGTCCCATACGACCTGGTGTCTGAAGGACGGAGGAGAGAGACAGAGAGAGAGAGTCAGCAGTGAGTGGGAGGGGCGGAGAGGTACTGTAAGTCTCATGACGCACTGTAATTGTGAAATCCGGGTGAAGTGAGTAAATGAGGCAATGTTGGTCTCCTCGGAGTAATCGGGGAAACTGACTGGGGGGGGGGGGGGGGGTCTGCGTTTCTCTTTATGAATATCTCTTTGTTAAACTTGTAGTGGTGCAGGGCTGTGCAAACCGTTAACTACATTCCTGAGTGTTTGCATGAGAAACAAGGTAACTACAGTTTAAGAAATCAGGGGCGAGATAGGGAGACACCCACTGGCAGAACACGGACGTCAGTTTAAAGGACTTCGACGTCAAAATTCTGCCTTCGTTTTTTGGGATTTTATTTGTTCTTTTCATATGAGGTGACCTTATGACCTTGGAAAGCACGTATAGAAAAAATGTCTTATTAGTAGTAGTAGTTCCAGCAAAAGTAGTCTGATCGAATCACTGCCGGTTTGTTTATTCTTCCGTGGTAATCTTTTTAGTCTTTCCAAAACTCTGCCTGTATTTTTAGCATAAGTTTCCCGCTGGGGCCTGAGAATCCTGGCAGGGGCCGTCGCCAAGCTCTGACTGATAACATTTGCAGGGTAGAAATCGCGGTAACTCACTTGAATGTGTCGAGTATGTGCGCGGAGTTGGTGTAGTGGGTGAGATAGAGTTTCATGTCCGCCGCTGTCCACCGGTCTGAACGGCACGGCTCAATAAACTGCGGGAGAGAAGGAAAAACATCAGAGGAGGGCTCCGTGGCCGCGGCTGACAGGCAGACTGAAAGCAGGAGGAATTGGCTGGGATCAAACAACACGAGGTCCTCACCTTCTCCACTAGATCAATGAAGAAATCCCGGACGTCTTTGGTGTTTGTTAATTTAGCGGCAATGTTGACGAGACCCCTGGAGAGATTCTACAAAAACAAAAGGAATTACATCAAAACGAAATATAAAGGCAGATCACCTTTCAGACGTGTTTCTCACCTTGAAATTCGCCTCCATCTCGTTAAACGCTTTAGTCTTTCCCCGGAGAGCTGTGCAAACCAGACTGAGCAGACAGCAGAGGGTTTGTGTAAATATTTTTTCAAGTAATCAGGAAAACTTTGGAGCATCTGCAGTCTTGTCGCGTTTCTGTCACCTTTTGTGTTGATCTAGAAGATCTTTGTCACTGATTAAAATCTTTAGTTCTTTCAGCTCTTGTAAAAACTCTTTGTCCAGATCGACGTCCATGTCTTCCACCATGCTATCTACAAAGAGGACACAAGTCAGACGTTGTCATTTCTATTATAAAGAACATCCTTTACCTCTCATTTCAACAGAATAATTCACATTTTCTAACAAATCTGTTATGTTCAAATGCACTGATTACCACTTTTCACTGTGTTAATTGGTAACCAGCACATTTAAACCCCGTCCTCCTTCATAGGAGGACCTGCAAAGCCTGAAGGACCTCTGGTGGTCAGTGAGCTGATACACACTGCAAACGGGCTAAATCTATACTGTTTTCAAATACAAACACATTTTAAACTCGTATCTTCAGCTGCACGCTATAAATGGATTTTTAGAGCTTCTTTGATTTATTGATCATTTTATTTAGTGCCAGACAAATACAGACGGCATTGTCTGACGAGTGCGTCACATGACTGTTAAAATGTGGTATGCATGCGCCTTCAAGGCTTAAGTCGACAAAATGGCCAAAGGAAACTACTGAGATCGCTTACCGACGGCCCCGACAGTCCAGTTGTTGATAAGCTGCCCGGCACAGAAGGCAAAGTCCTGGAATGTGAGATACAGCAGCTTTCTTTTTCCTGTCTCAAAGCGATTGTTGGCAAAGAAAACAATGGCAGCGTAATCCCTGAAACAAGAAGCCGACATATGAAAGATACCAAAGTGGAACAAGGCAATCAGATTAATTATTACTTATCAACAAGTCCATGTAATCAATTAAAAAAAAACTACAACAACAAAGCAAAGCGGGCACTGGACAGTGAGGAAAAAGTCAACATGAAACAGGAAAGTCGGTGCTTTGTTTTCCTCTGAAATTACCTGGCAAGCTTGTCCGACAGAAGGAAATGCTGCCGTATGTTCTCCACCAGGGGTCCCTTCAGCTCCTCCACAACTTTGAAAACGCGTTTGAAGTTGTCAAACTGAAATTAAAACACATTACATTAGAGATTTATGTAAGCACAATCATTTCCTTTGACTGCGATATTAAACTCGGCCAACTACAAGAGAAATCAGTTTGATGACAGTACAGATGACAAAGTAACTACATTAAAAGTATCTTTTTTCAGAGTAACAGGAAGGATTATTGTGCATAGTCACTGTGAAACTGGAATTCAGACCACAGCAAAAACAAGCTACTGTGCAGCTCGGGGTCGATTTACCTGCCGTCTGCAGCTTTTCAGCATCACGCCTGTCTTAGCACTGATATCATCCAAGTCTTTCTTTGTTCCTTTGGAGAGTTTCTTTCCTAGGACCTCACGGACAAACGAATCATCAAAAGCATAATATCTATTAAAAAAAAAAAAAAAACAAGGACAGAGATAAGAACATACTCTGTATTTAATCCAAACGACAGTTCAGGAGGCACTAACAGAACAAGAGGTTTTAAAGATGAAATCATGCAGTGATAGCATCTGCCTTAGCTATTAAAAAGGCAAAAAAACTACATTTTCCATAGATTGAATCATATGTTTCTATCGAGAGCATTCGCGGTGTTGCACCTCTCTATGAGCATGGCTTGTCGATGAGGCGGGATCTGGAACAGCAGCTGGTTGGCCAGTTTGGCCGGACTATGCAGCAGACGCTCGCACATCTGGAAGGTCCTGTACTGGTCCATGGTGTCGCTCAGCAGAACATCTGCACTGGCTTCAAACTCCTCCAGTACGCCTCCCTCCATTCGCACGGTCACCGCGTCGTTCACTGTCAGTCGAGGCAGGAAAAACACAAACGGTTTAAGGTTCTGTGGCACCTTCAGAAATGCAGTCACTTCTCCATCATAAGTTGGCTCTGGAGGCTGATGGTGTGTAAGATGCCGTTTGTTGTATTTTTCAATTTGCATTTCACCGTGTTTCCAACACATCAATCAGTGTTTCTCTCTGCAATCCTGAAGCGACCCTGTTGAAAGTTTCTGATGTCTCTGTATGAAAAGAAGCTTGGTGTGAGAGGTCACTAGGAAGCAAAAGTTTCTTACCAAGTGTATTTAACATTTGTCTCATAACACTTAAGAATTCCCATTTTCTTTCCAAAAATGTAGCTTTATTTGAAGTGAAGGGATTAATCTGACCATCATTGGTGCAGAAACTATGCTGTTGGTTTTGTTGGTCATTCTGGAGTTAGTGTTGTGCACTCAAGACTTAAGAGCCAGATTATGTCTAGTTCGAGTACCATGTAATCCTTTGTGTGTGTGGAGTTTACATATCATTCCTGTTCGTGCCTGGGTTTTCAACAAGTACTCTGATTTTGGAGAGATTTGTTACTCAAGATTACATGTAGGTGTGGATTTCAGCGTGGGAGACTAACTATCTCCCTGTCATGAATGGTGGCCTGTGCAGGATGTACTCTGCCATCACCCATAAGCCAACTGGGATCAGTTCCAGCTGGATAAGAGTTAACAACCACTTTGAGACGCCTCACACTTCATGATCTCTGGGCTATGATTAAGTCAATTTGACATGAGCCACTTTCTTGTAAAATCCAGGCTTTCCCAGTCTTTTTAAAAACACACCCGAAGTGAAGAGAGACACATTTAATATTAGTTCATTGTGACCCAGACAGAATAATAATGAGTTGCAGTCTGCTTACACTGGACCAGATACAGGATGATTTGTGCTCGTTTAAGCCTTTGACCGTGACTGTTACTGATTTTTAGGATAATTTCTTCAGTGATGTTATTTTCACTTGAAGCACTTTGCAGCTCATTGTAGATTATGTTTTTCCTTCCTTGGCTTTGTGTGCCATTTTTTGTATCCTTTTGATCATTTTGTGTCAATTTAGAGCAAAACTTCACATCAGACTTTTTTTGTATGTTTCTCAGTTTAGTGAGTTTAAACCTCTTAATGGTCAATTTATGTGCACATTTTGTGCATTTTAGCTGCAGGCCACTCTGTCTCTCTGTGTCCAGTAACATTTTCTTGTAGTTGTCTTCTGAAACCGTTTATGAAGCCAGTACTTTATATAGTTTATTCTACCTTTCTTTGACGTTAATAGATGTCTTATGTTGGTTGTATCACAGTTTTGGTACTGTACTGTCACACTGTTGGAATGTGGGTTTTCTGTCCATTCTCTTAACCCAATTGGGGAAAATTAGGTTTATTTCATCATTGTTGTTGTCATAAGTTTGTTCATATCCATCTTTTTAAAGTGAAGTTGTGCTCTTATGAAAAGTTAGCTCTACATGGTAGAATTCCTCTCTCTTTTGTGACCATTTTACCAAATATAACTGACATGTGCTCCAGGTAATTCACTGTGCATCTCTTTTTGATCATTTCTGTTTAGATCTACATGTATTTTTGAATTGACATGAGTGCGTGTATTCATACCTGTGTATCCATCCAACCAGAGCTGGTAAACCTCCTCGTCCATGATAGTGGTGTTACCCACAAACACGTCAAGCTCTACTGCCATCTGTATGAAACGCACAAGAAAATAGCTGGTTAGGATTGTAGGTTTTACGCCAAACAGCAACCAGATTAGCTTAAAAGTCATGTAATACCTTGTGAGAGCGCTATTAAACCGGCTCCCGGCTACAATAAACCCACGTCTGAACCGTGTAGCAGCGAGATCTGTTAGCTGAGTTGAAATACACTCCGCATGGCTAACTAATGCGCTAACTAATGAGCTAACTTCCTGTAATACCGATTAGCTTCAGACGTTACCTCCGTCCCCGTCAGAGTAAAGTGACAACCACGAAATAAACAGCAAATCAACACGGAGTGAATCCAAGTCCAATAAATCTGTTTTCTGTGTGTATTTATAACACGATCGTGAACGAAACGGTCCGAATCTCGTTCAGTGTGCAATGTCAACAACAGCAGTCACGCAGTACGGGGACGCTCACGTTCAACTCAGTGACGTCATTACGCACGGAAGCATTAAAAACTGAGATGAGACTCCTGTCTCGGTGGCTGGAAAGCAACCAACTGACTGACTGACTGCCTGCCTTTTTTTCTGCATATTGTTGCCAATAAATTTCATATATAATAGAATAGAATAGAATAGAATAGAATAGAATAGAATAGAATAGAATAGAATAGAATAGAATAGAAAAAACGTTATTAATCCCTGAGGATTTAGAGTGTAATAAATACACATTAGGGTGTAATAAACTTAGCAGAATGTTTAAAAAATAAATGAAATATTCCAGAATGAAAATAAAGTTAATTTTAATTATTAATAGTGCAAGACTGAACTGTAACTAATGAAAAAGTGAACTGACAGCAAAAACACTATTTACAAGCCATAAATGTTTTATTTTCAACTTCTAATATGCTGCTGTAAATACTCACTTGGTCCACTGTCTTCACTTATTTGCCTGAAAACTTGAAACATTCCCTAATATTTACACATTCATGAAATCAGTGAAATGTGTTTTATTAAACATAGTTTGAAAAATCTATGTTCCCCTGAGGTTTATTTTTTAAAAAGATTGCTTTGGGGTTTTTTTTTATCATTAATCTTGTAGAAAATTTAATTTCTGGATAAGAGAAGTGTTTCAAATGCAACATATAACAGTCTTCTGCAGCACTTCTACATGCACCACGGTGAACTGTAAAATTGGATAATTTGCCATATGTCTTTCAGAATGCAAGGTGGTTTCAGAATTATGTGAGGACAATCATGGGAAAACAGCCATTTCAGTTTGATCTGAAGAAATGGTAGTTGTTGGCACTCCTGCCACATTACATTTGTTTCCATGTGGAAATAGCAAGTCCCCCCGTTTGTGTGTGTATGTAAATATGTGTGTGGAGGGTTGGAGGTATCAGCATTTATTTTCAATAAATACTGACTCTAAAAATGCCCTTAGGTGTGATATGAATGTGTAGTTATATGTCTCTAAGCCCCCACATGCCTAATAAAACTCATGTTTTGACTGACATTAAAGTCAAAACATTAGTTGACTGAAAGGATTGGACACGCAACTGCTCCACTGGCATTAGATTACAGTGTAAATCCAAGTCACTTTGCTCACAACCACTGTTTAATTTGAACAGTTTGCACTGGTCAGGGCAGCATAAGACGATAGAAGATAGTCGCGAGTCTGTTATTGATCTTTGCCCTTTCAGTAGTTGTTACTGAACGTGTCAGATGACAGACAGGCTTCATACTGAACTCCGGGGCCCTGACAGGGTGCTCTTTGCTCTCTGCCTGCGTGTACACAATCTGCTCTCTTTTCCGACCACGATTAATCTAAATAAATCCCTGCAAATCCCCGTGCTCACCCTCCCTTTCTGTGTTTCTGCATGTGTCCTTCAAAAATCACTACATGTCAGTGGAAATAACTCAGCCAATGTGCCTTTTTTGTTAGATCTCTTGCTGCACATCAACACTCTCATTTCCAACCTCACATGACACCCTGATTCCATCCCCAGATCCCCCTTGCTTGGTTAACACCCTACATTGTTATGGCCTCAGTTGAACAATGGAGGTGGGACAGAGGGCGGAAGGATGTGGCTGAATGCCTCAGCACAAACCCATGGAAAAAAAAAAAGGCCTGCAGTCACACTTTCCACAAATGTTCTTTGAAAGGAAATAAGCAGGAGTCTCTCATAGTACAACTGTACTGTTCCTGAACCTGTTAGGTCATACTATATGTCTTCATTTTCAGGATGAGTCGTTTAACCACATGACTTTTCGATTCACTTTCTTTTTGAATCACGCTCACCCATGCTGCTTTGCTTTTATTGAATTGAACTTGTTTTTTTACTACAGCTTGGGATCCAAATGGGGGCGCACACGTTCATCACGGAAAGAAACACATGGGACAGTTCTTTATCCTCATTTTCTAAATAATATATCTGAGAGTGAGATCAGTTTCACCACAGTCATAACCCATTAATTTTAACCACTTAAAGCCCATATTATAGGCTTTAAAAATGGCATGTGGAGAAGCCACCGAAGACATCAAAGAAAACCACAAACATTTTTCTGATTACTATTAAACCAATCTGTCAAATACAGCATGAAAAGTGAAACTTCCTGTGAAGGTACTTCAAAATAAAGACAGGCCTGGGACTGATCATGCTCGTGCCAAACGTTTCACAATATTTAGACTGAATTATATGTATGTTTGGTGATATTTATTGTATTCTGCTCCATGTGTCTCTTCCAGTATGCCTCGGTGTGGGTGGACTTGTTGGCCCCGGCAGCGGGCCGGGGTCTTTATGTTGAAGCAGCTCTGCGTCGAGGCGGCGCCACTCCGGCGAGGCGCTGCGTTTTGACGCACGGTGGAGCCACAGCCGTGAAGCGGCGCAGGCGGACATTGTTGTGGTAACAGCCAGCTCTGGAGGATGAGCACGGATGATGCACTCATGAGCGGATAACGGGTTTGGATCGGGCTCGTGCTCCGTGTCATTTTCACTCGGGAGGATGGATTTGAACTGCTAGGCCGTCGCACCGTGCGGGCTCCCCCTTTTTCCTTCCCAGCCCACCGGAGAGCGGAGTTCATTCAGCCGGAGCGAGCCGCGTCGCGCAGCCCGATGAGACGCTGCCAGCGAGGTGAAAATCACAACATCTGCAGGGCGTGCGTCCGGGGCGGCTGGATTAAGTTCTCCGCGGATTCACCGGGCCTTTGTGGAACGCAGCTAGCACAGTGAAGCCCACGGGGCGGGTGTCGCCTTCACAGAGGAGGGGGGGATCGGGAGTGCGGTGCTCCCGGAGGCCTTTGGAGAAACACAGCCTGCTCGCTGAGAGGATGACAGATTGACATTAATGGGGGTTTGTGCTGCATTTTCATACACGACCTCATTAGAGCATCGTCCACGGAGAACCGACAGTGGGTTCGGCGCAGAATAGCACCGGAGTCAGTGTGCCTTGAAGGAAAACAGTCTAAAATAAGACATCACATGTTTCTGCCTTGATTTGTACCCGCGGTGCTGTGGTGATCGCATACATGACATCTGGAACGCAGTGGCTGCAGATGAAGAAGATGAAGATGGTGATGGCTCTCTGTTGAGCTTTAAATTTACACACATCTCAGTGCTTATTCATTCTCAGGTACCCGAAGGTGTCGTTTTCCTTTTTTGTTATTTTTTTTTTTTTTTCCGCTGGAAAACAATGGGTAGCGAAGGTGAGATAATAAACCGAGAACTGTCGAAGATGTCCGACGAGGATCTGCTGGCGTGCTCCAAAGAGGAGCTGGTGAGCCGGCTGCGTAAAGAGGAGACGGAGAAAATCTCCGCTCTGATCCAGCGCGGCCGGCTCATCAAGGAGGTAAACAAACAGCTGCAGGGACACCTCCTCGAAATCAGGGAACTGAAAGTCATCAATCAGCGCCTACAGGAGGAGAACGTGGAGCTGCGGGACCTCTGCTGCTTCCTGGACGACGACAGGCTCAAAGTGAAGAAGCTGGCCCGGGAGTGGCAGCTGTTCGGCCACCACGCGGCCAAAGTGATGCGCGAGGACCTGGGCGGGTATTTGAAAAAGCTGGCCGACCTGGAGCGCATGCAGGACGGGCTGGTGAAGGAGAACCTGGACCTGAAGGAGCTGTGCCTCGTCCTGGAGGAGGAGTGCGTGAGCAGGAGCGACTCCAGCCCCGGGGGCTCCACCGAGCTCAACCTGCCCTGCATGGTGGCCCGGGACCTGGGGGACGGCAGCTCCAGCACGGGCAGCGTGGGGAGCCCGGACCAGCTGCACCTGGTGTGCTCACCTGACGACTGACCCCGGTGTGCGTGTCAGCAGTGAAGGGCTTCTCCATCCTGCAGAGGAGGCTGTGGACTGACAGACTTTTTGAAATGATCTGAAGAGGAAAAAAAAAAAAAAAATGGCATTAGGGCTTTCTGAATGCTGCAGAGTTTTGTGTGCCACTATGAATTCTGACTTGACAAAGACTCTGTCACACCTCACGTTTCAGGACTTTACAAGGACATTTAATAAATGTTTGCCAGATGATGATGTATCTAAATTTTACAGTGTTTTTCTAAAGACTCTCCTGAATTCTCCTTTTTTCAGTGGTCTGTTGTTGAGAAGAAAAAAAAAATGGGACCAAAAAAGTGGGTCACATATATAAATTTATCTCATGCACTGGACTAGCCTACACTGGTAGAAGCCTTCTTTCTATTGCACTGGTTATCTTGGATCTTTAAATCACAGATCGAAAGATTCATTTCAATCCAGTTTTGAGCCATATTTACTCCACTGAATTCCAATAGCACTGAAATAGATGAGTTGTGATTGCAACAAAAGAAACTATTTGATATTTGCTTTTTGCTACGTGCCCAATAATGTGTAATATTTTATGCACTCTCTTCCTCAGGACGGGATTGGAGTGCCATACGTGCATGATGATCGTCACAATTTGTACAGGCCTGTAAACCAATCTGATGGAATGCCCCTTCAGGTTCACTGTGGGTGGGGCTGCTGGGCACACATTTAAGGTCTGGGATCAGACACAATAGATGTCGTTGGACCTAATTCAAAACAGAATTGACAAAAAATAATTCTGTCACTTTTTATATATATATTAAAAAAAATTGAACTGGAAACTCTTTGTATCAAACTGGAAGGTCTACAAGTTTTGCTGATTTTTCTTCTGTTCTTTTCAAGGCTGTTTGAATCCACTTGTATGACTTTTTTTTTAATGACGTCGTCGGTGTTCAGTTGCATATCACAGGATTTGTTTAGGCTGGCGCTTGTCATCTTTCTCTTCTGTAACTCATGCTTTGTATTTAATCTGTGACACTAGGAATAATCTTAACTTTGACCCTTCTTTATCTTGGTTTATCTGTATTAACTAGCATTACTAACAATTTCAGTTTAAATCATAGCTGATGCACATGGATTAGAACAGATTTATTTAGTTGTTTAGCTGTTTATTGGTGGGCTATGCTCGTAGTGCACTGAAGAGCTTTAAATACAGTGAGTATGACACTTTGTGCTGCTCTGACCTTTCTTTGCGTGTTCGACTTTGCACAAATGGGCATTTACATTTACATGACACGGAACGGAGGGATTGATTTCTGCACTTGTTGTTGTGACCTTCGTGTCCGAACCAACTGCTCTTGATTGATGCTCCCCGTCATGTCACACAGACTTTATGGATGTTCATCAGTTTTTATTTTTGGATCCCCCGTTCGCACAGTCTGGAGAGCTAAAGAGAGGAGAAATGCTTTTACCCACTTAGTGATGCACAGACGTCCTTTGACAGCAGCAATGCATGCTGATTTTTTTTTTTCCTCCCTCGTGCTCACCAGCTCTGAATGACTCTCTCCATCTCTGCCTCTCTCTCTCTAACCCCATTTCAGCAATCCAATGCTCTCTGAGCCATGGATGTATTAGGGAGAGATTCACTTCGTTTTCATGGGAAACGGGAGAACAGAGATGGCAGTGTCTGCAGCTGAGGGTCAGAGAGTAGTGATTACAGTTTGTTGATATATTCTGCAGTCATAAAACTCTTCTATTCACGGCCACTGATGATACCTCTCCGTAATGATTATTTTGGTTCTTAATTGTTTTGTGGACTCAAAACTGTGAACTATTCATCTAATAATACTCCGGTTAAAAGAGAATTTGTATTCTCTCAAAAACAAAGTCAAGCTTTTATAGGACACTCAGTGAAATACCTGGAAATGTTAAATTGCAAGAATTATGGTCACTTTTTAGAGTTAGTCTTTGTGAAGATTCTACAGTCCTGTAGCCACATGTTCTCCCACTGTGATTCATATGTATATTAACATGTCTTATTCGTGGGCCCAGTGCGGTATAATTAGCTCTGTTTTTTTTAATAACTAAAAGCGTGAACTAGATGCACTGGCTAAAGACAGCAGACAAGTGTAAACTACAAAATCTTCATTGTCCCCATTTTCACAAATTCTACAGATCTTTCAAAAGCTGGACTTATCTTGATGTTTAGAACATTTGTGTGTTTAAATTTTGTGACTGTCATCAATTTAATCATCTTTAGTTTAGGAGAAACAGGAAGAAATGTGGAAGATATCACATATAAAGGGTGATGGGTACACACATCCTATCACAACTGAGAAATGAAAGCCCAAGCATTTTTTTCAGTTCTGCTTGATTATTTGCAAACTGCAGGTAAAAAGTTTGAACAGATCTTCAGACTCCAATAATTTGACACCGTTACAGGTTTGAGAATGTTTTTTATTTGTAGAAGTGTAGTTCAGTTCAGACACATGACAAAAGTAAGGCACTGCCCACCCGATCAGTTCATTCTTTAGAGAAAATACAAACATTACCAAACCAGTATATATTACACTCTCAAAAATAAATATGTGATTTTATAATCCATATCAACTCCTATGGCCCAGCCTTAGTGGTCAATAATGTTCTTATTCATAAATTTCTAATTTCATAGAAGGTCATACAAAAATAGGGACCATTTGGTTGTAAGTGCTCAAATGTTACTTTATGAGGCCTTTCATAAAATATAATAGTGTAACAAGTTATTAAAGGTAACATGAGTTTTTCATTGATTAGACAGTTATCACAGTAAATTCTATAAAGCACGTATATATTTTTTAGAGAATATCTTCAGCATGCAATGCTTTCGTAAAGAAACTCAAATTCACTCCATCTCTTAGCTTTCAATGTGAGAAATATAAAGACTCTATATAAAAAAATAGAAGAGTGTAACATTCATTTCCTGACAATGCTCCTAATTTGCATGTTATCTATGAAAACAATCAACTCTCTAAAAAGACGTAGTACAGCAGGCGCTCGTTTTGAAATGGTTATTGCAATCATGATTTCCATCATGCTGAGATCTTTTCTCTTACACTACATCTGTACTGAAATTAGCATTAGTGTTTGGAGGGCGACAGGCCCGTCAATCACAGGGTGAGGATGGTTGGCGAGTGCAGGGAGTGATCTGATTGGTCACCGCTGCTGCTGCTGCGGCGGTGAGCGATCCCGCAGGGCTGAGGCTGGTGGACGCTTCCCGGATGGGACGCAGTGTGGGATGTGGAGGCGCTGGTGTCTAACGGGGCGGAAGGATAAGTGAACACCATCCCAGCTGTGAAAGACAGCAGAGACGGGGTGGATGTGAGGACTGGAGTGTGGAGGGACTCGGATTCAGTGACAAGAGCAGAGACGGTCGATGTCGAAGGCTTGGCGGGGATGGTTATCTTCGGTTTGGGCTTCTCCATCTTTGCTGGCAGTTTGGACGAGGGTCCGGGTCTGCTGCGGGCTTCTGGTTCCAGCTTAATGGCTCCCAAAGAGGATATTGAGGGTTTTTCATCAGAATCGGAATCAGAGTCCTCTATTTTACAAATGGGACGGTGAGCTTCCAGGACTAACTCAAGCTTCTCCTTCTCCTTTTGTAACTCAGCTATTTCTTTCTGTAAACGTGACTTTTCATCTTCCAGGTCATCAGTCTCCTGCACAGAATAGCAAACATAACAATTTTAATTCATTCATACCTGCATGAGGCAAAACAATTCACAAAGGCTCAATGAAATGAAGCTATTCACTTATAATTTCAATTCACAGTCTAAAGAACAGAACACCTGAAATAGGAAATCACATAGAGGTTAAAGGTCAAACTGGGGTTCTTTTAAATTAACCAATCACAACTGGAAATGGTGCTGCTAATTCTTAGGAAATGTGGAAGATTCCACTCCCTAAAATTTTCCAGTTGTGCTCATTTCAAAGAGTTTGAAAACTTTTTTCTTGCACCACAAACATTTCAGCTGTACTTGAACATTCAGGTCTCTTCGGTAATCTTTCCACATAATCGATATTACGACACTGGCACTACGCTCACTCACATTCTGCAGTGAGTCTGTCAGCTCCCGGCGACGATTGCGACATTTTGCTGCTGCCAGTTTATTCCGCTCCCTTCTTATTCTGCGTCTTTCCAATTCTTCGTGAGATAGCTGTGAAGACAACCAGAAGAAAACATGAGGCGATAGATCTGATGAGTTGAAGATTAAAACAACAGAGTCAAAAGTCGTTCCTGAAATTAGTTGCCTTGCGTTTAGGAAACAGTCTGTTCTGGAGTATCAAAACTACAGGGACCCTTCTTTGTGAATTCAGCACAAGTGATGAAAGAGAGTAGAAATGCTACCACCATGTGTGCACACTGAGTCATCACAGTCACGGCAGCTGAATGGCTTAGAAACGTCTGTGCTTTTGTGCCTTTGTAACACCCTAACTCTGACTTCAAGCTGCGCCCCATTGAATGGCTGCTGTTGATCCAATATTTCCCGCCCTTCTGGCATGATGAGTCATGCTCAGACCCCAGCAGTGACTCAGGTGTGAGTCACAGAAAATGACTTGCCCCCATGAGTCACATGACAGTCTACTTCCTGTACCATGAAATTACAACTCTGTGATGCCGATATGTGCCAAAGTGTGCCTGATGATATACTCAAAAAGATCTGGAAAAAACATCAGTGGGCAAAATGATGATGTTCCTCAAAAGAAACTGGATCATTGTGGTTTTCCACATGACGCTTTTCTAACTACAAGTGCACAAACATGAAGATAGTGCGATAGTTTCACTATGTCAACAATGACTCAAAGTTAACATCATGAACAAACAAATAAGATAACACTGTGTGCTTCCCTCTGAACTTTGTTTAACCTAACAAGTGCAATTTCATGTCACATATGATATTGCTCAAATTCAATTTCCTTATTTCTAAGGTCACTGGAGTGCTGTGTATTTTCAAAGGAAATGACACAGTTGTGTCATCGAGAGTTACAGGATGTTACGCACTAGTTACACAGAAAGGATTGAGCCATCATCCACACCTCTGTATCTGCATTCCCTCAAGGGAAAATGTGAGGCTGTTCTTTAAGTGTATCTCATCTCATGCAAATGTGACTTTCCAAACAGCAGAATCATAACAGGTTCACGATAATCAAAGCAAGTTCAAAAAGGACTACTCTCTTACGTGGTCATCGTTCCTGCGCCTTGTTGAATTATTTGCAGCTGCCCTTATAACTCCTGGTCTGAGAAGATGGCTCTGGGAGTGGGCAGGCGGTGGACCCAGAGCCCGAGCCCCAGCCAGGGTTGGGTAGGGAGGCACTGGTGACCGTGAGGGGCCCGGTGGATGCATGAGGGAGGGCTGCACCAGCCACTGAAGGTCTTGGTTGGTTGTGATGGCATTTAGGCTGGGAACAAACTGGCTGCTGCCTGCCATTGTGAATTTCTGTAGAGAAAAAAAGAGCAATAATAAGAAAGTGTAATGTAAGACATCAGTCTCACTGTGACCTTAATTCAACATCTATTACATTGGCAGATCAGACAATGTGTGAGGTTAAAGGAAAATGTAACAGGTTAAAAATGGGTTGTAAAGATGATCCTGGCTATTCAATTGATTTAATGAAATATTATTTTTCACTTTTGGAACCATACAGTTACACATATATGAATATACATTACCATTCTCGCTGTAAATTCAGGCAATATCAGTTTAAGACTGAGAAAATTACTCTATTTTATAATATCCTTTCCTCTATGCAGCACACATTGATTCAGGCTCAACTACCTGGTTGTTTTTTCTAAGTATTACTAACTAATTAATTTCTTGGTGTATATAAATGTTACATATAACATCACATGTTAGGTGACCTTTAACCTGTAGCACTATTAGATGACAGGCAGCACACCTGCTCCAGCTCAGTGCTGTGTCAGAGTGATAATATAAAATCATGTAATAAACCTGGCTGTCTGTCTCACTGCTGTGACCTCTGATCTGTGTCCAGTGATGATGGCACACCTACCTGCTCCTGCTGGGTGCCCGGAGTGCTGCCGCTTCCCAGGGACGCAGAATTTGACCCAGATGCGGCGCCGGTGAAAGGCGGGTTTCCTCTTCCTTCACTCCCAAAGTTTCGGTACATCCTCTCGTTTCAGTGAAACAGAGAACTGAGTCCAGCTGCGGTTAAACGAGCCTCACGTCTCTCGAAATGACTTTCGGGTAGGAGTCGAGCGTGTTAATTCAAACTCGGGGCAAGCCCACCACCTTATTGCGGTAATCGGTCGAGTCCAAGAAAGAGCGTTTCTGAGGGGGAGAAAGGAAAGAAATGTCGCTTCGAATTTTGTCAAATCGCTCTTAAACGCCCGAAAACAATCTTCAGTTGGTTCTGCCTTCCTTAGTCATACATCCAGATTCGGACTTCTGGGAGTGTTTGTGAGGTTGTAAACTCTTAAAGCGACTCTTTATGTCAACCACGCCCCTCCACACTTACGGGAATTTAGTGCTGTCTGGAGTCTCTCGTGTCACGTGGAGGGCTGGAACGCGTCACTGCCCATATTTGGAGAGAGTTTCCTCCTGAGAGCAGGGCCGGGATTCCTCAGCCAGCTTCACTTCATGGTCGTGGAAATGCTACCTCAGTTTCCAGTGGAAGTTCTGCTGCTGTTTGCTTCCAGCAAGGTCTCATTTGTTCATGTGATCAATGTGGCCATCACACTGTGTATTTCTAAAAAGCTGAGTGATAATTCACTAAATGAAAGCAAGTGTTTTTTTCTTGATCACTTCATGCATATATCATTTTTGTGGATGTTGTAACGTGTGCATGATGGGGAAAATAATATTTTTTGGTAATTAGTTCTAATCAGTATGTTTATTTTTTTTATTAATCAGTTTTTATTCTCTGTTGAATTACAAACATTTGAGTCCATCCATTTTGTATCTATGTTCTGTGCAAAAGGAAAAACCCCATGCAGTAAGCTCATGCACGCTGAAGGACAACATACAAACACTACACAGAAAGGCTCTAAAGTGCAGACTCAAAATTGATCAAATATGTGCAATGATATCTTTACAAACTACACTTTAGTGACTTTATTATTTACACAAACTGAACTTCGACAGACAATAAATGTATATGTCGGTGAAAATACGGATTTGAATTATTTCATTTGAAAAACAGTTTTTTTTATTCAAAGGTGTCTACATTTCAAATGTCATGTTCAGCAGGTAATTTCATTTATGGAAACACATGTGAGACTTGATACAGCAACAGTAAAGATAAGGTCAGAAGATACCTCAACTCTGGGTCAGAGTTCAAGTTTCAGTATGATACAGAACAAACTGTACAGTTTTTGTTTTATTCTGATTTCACCTCTGGGTTTGTCAAATGCAAATGCGTCCCTGAAAGATGTAGCTCTTCAGTTTCATCTTTAAAACTACGAGGGTACTCAGCAGGTATTAACTTGTAATTTCCTAACATATTACAAGAAGTACTGGGTACAAAGCATTGACGTAACAAGAATCACCTCCACCCTTCTTATGTTTCATATAGCTGCAAGCTTCTAATACCTCTGAGAAAGTGACATAAATTTGTGTGAGTTGTGAAATAGATTTCAAAAATTTAACAAAGGGTGGAGCATGTGCTGAACGGTGTGAGGGTTTTTGGCAGTCACTCTCACTTTGTAAACCACATCAATGTGTATGCGTGTTTGTGGAGATGAGTCAGTTGGCTGGCGAAAAAGCTGCTCAATTACTTCACCATCCATCTCGACGTCTGTTTCTGACTTGCAGGCACAATATATTACCTAGTAAAAAAAAAAAAAAAGACTTTGAATTCTGTAGTCGGTAAGCTTAGTCCTACACGACAGCTGCTGACCTTGCAGTCCCTGAGGACAGAGTTCCCAGCATCGACTGATTTCTTCCGGCTGCTGCCTGTCCTCATGTCTCATGTTACTGCTAATTTTTCCCTCAAGAATTTGAACTGTCAATATTTTTTTGAAAACCTAACCAGATTGAAAAGCCAGACATTAAAGTCTCTTGTCTCCTTAACAATGGGTAAAAAAAGGAAAAGTAAAACTGTATTTTACAAGACTGGAATCCACCTGAAAGAGTCGAGGCACTCAAGTTGACTGTGGTTTCTCCTTATCTCTAATGATTGAGACTGCAATAAAAACTCGATGTGCTAGGAGGCTGAGATATTTTACAGAGCCTGTACTTGTGGTTTCACTCCCACTTCAGCGAGTCTCAGTTTTCAACAATAAACCACTTTGTAATAACAAACAGACACACGGAAGGTGCTTTTTTTCCTTCTTGTTTTATGTTTGATGGAGTTGTCTGAAGTTTAAATGGGTGAAAGGTGAGCGTCACATGACTCACGCTTCAGGAATGCAGTGATGACACTGACGCTTTCTGCGTCTCCAAAGGTGGACAAGTCCCGACTTATGTCCCCTGACGTGATTACACTTCATTTCATCTAGTCACTCAAACAAACAAACAAAAAAACCTTTTGCCAGACCAAAAACAGTCTGTTAAAGTCTGATATATAATTATATGTTTGATTTTTAAAGTATAATGAATGCTGTAAAGATTTTTTTAAATTTTATTTTATTTTTTTGCTTATAAGAGTGTGAGAGGTTGTTTTTTTCTGTTTGGCTCCACATTTTCCCTCCAAAAGTTAACATTTTCTGTGGTGAGATGGAGGAAGTGTAGATTCTTTTGGAATTTACTCATCGCCACATGCATGCACGTTTATTCATCCACACCCACCCACCCACACTCCCACCCACACACACACACACGTGCTTCACAGAGCGCAACATCATTTTCATGCCATACACACTTTGATTCTTTTGGTTTCACACGTACGGCATTTAACACATTGCAAAATCATGTTTGTGTAACCCTGCAGGTAAGACCAGGATGAATTTTTACCATGAATTCACACTGAAAATGTGACTGATAGCAGCACCGCCTTACCTAAACAAACTGTGTATCCTCTCCTCTGTTTTATATCTGATGATTCATTCAGTTCTTATTCAAAGTATGGTCAGTGGGGGATGAAATAGCAATGAAATGAAATGACAGGCAAATAAGACATGAAGATATAACTGAAACTGTCATCCAAATATAAGATTTGTGTTGAAATAATTGAACTTGTATCTTTAATTTATTATAAACTAGGCATAAATATATACAGTAGTGATAGTAGTGAATGTGCTCAGATTGTAGAAGTGAAAGTACTTCATTTTTGGCATGGTAGCTCAGCCATAAGACGCAATAATGAGTAATGTGCTAGTAAAAGTGAAAACATCTTTCTCATGATTAGTTGTAGCTACTGCTGCTTCAGTAGGAAAAATATCTGACTGTATGATATGAGATACTCTTTAGTAGCTACCTGAACTGTCTTGTGTCTTCATGATTTGTTGTGCCAGTGTACTTTACTTGTGTTCTCATGGTTATAAGTCGTGTTTCAGGCACTGTCCTGTACTGGTTCATCTGCAAACAGGCCAGTTTTTGGTTCATGTTCTGCGTGTTATGTTCTGTATGTTATGCGTCTGCGTGTTTGTTGTCATTTTTATCAGCCTAACTTTTCTACATTCATCCCATTCGGGATGGCAGGGCACTGTGGCTGCTCCCAGCAGACTGAGTGGAGGCAGGATACAGTAGCGAGTCACCAAATTGGCTTCCTTCTTTTGTGGAAGTAAACTTGACTGCTCAGAGAAAGATCATGGCGAAAACAAGCTCACACACAGAGAGAAAGAAAGAAGAAAAACATGCAAACTCTGATTGTTATCAGCTGTGCATTAGTTCTTCACAATCCCTCACAATAAACCTTTCCTAATTAACTAATCTAGTCTTAATGTTCATTTTGAATCAGACATATTTTCCCTTTTTTGTTTGTATATTTGCCCTTGGTACAGACAAAGAGTTACAATGAATTTCCCTCAGGATTAATAAAGTATTCATGCATCCATAGATTGAGGGATAGACTCATATTACTGGAAACAGATTTATTTCTTTTTGTATGTAAAATAAATAAATAAAAGAATAAAAACGTTCTTAATTTTAAAGCACATTTTCGAGATAAACTGTATATAAAATATCACCATGATATACAAATAAGAGCTGAATGCATGGATTCCCTTTGGTAAACAATAACTGTATTAGATCCACAAAATGCTGATTAATGAATTAGGCTGATGGAAGACTCATTGGCGACTGTTAGCATTAGATCCATTGCTTAATCATTGTTCATGAAAATGTATTTCACTGGGGTCTGCTCACCAGAAGTGGTGTTTTTAGGAGTGCAGAGTGTGTTCAGGGTGCTGTGCTCTAGTGCCACGCAGGCACACTGAGGTCCACGCGCCGCTGCAGATCAGATGGGAGGGATCACTGCCTGCTGCCACAGACACGTAGCTAGCCGCCAACGTTAGCTGTGGAGGTAAGAGCGATTTATCCGACACATATTTCCCCCTGGGCAGTAACTAACCCCTCAAGGTACACCGTGTGTGTTTCGACCACGCTTGGTATTAATCCGTGTGCGTTGGCCGTCCCGTTTTCTTCGAGTATCTGCTTAAAATACTGTTTTGAGGTTAGCTAACATGGCTAGGTAGCTAGTTTCAACTCGTAGCAGCAGCGGTTCCTCAACTTCATTAAGGCGTGGAAGTTGAAGTGTAGGCTCTCACTAACAGCTGGGCGTCTGACAGAGTTTATAGCACCAGGGTGCTTCGTGTTTTTAACCATGTAGATATTTTAAATGTGTTGCTAACGTGTCAATGTTTTTATTTTAAGCTAACGACTGTACACGGTACCATGGACTTGCCACATCAGGGATACCGAGCAAGTAAGTGTAAACATGAATCCCTCTGAGTTATCCCCTCTGTACAAAATTCTAAAGGAACATGTCCACTCGCCATATGTTTCTGATGAAGATGTACACCCCGTCCAGCAGCTGCCACCTGACTGTGTTGACGCACAGTGATGCCACTTCAGCCTGATGCACTAATGAAAAATTAAAGGGAAACCCTCAGTGTCTCATCCTTCCTGTTTTTATACACGAGACTTATTCTGGCCTAGTGTATTCCCCTTGTCGTCTCTGGTCAAAAGATCACTGTACAGAAACTGTTGGGTGATGTGACAATGAACCAGCATCAGTCCATGTACTCCTCCACCTTCTAAGCCTTGTGTATGGAAGTTACGAAAGAATATAATTTCTACTAAAGTGGTGTGATTAAATAGCCCGATGACCTCTGAGTTCTTTTTTCTGTATGTGTATTCTGTAATTATCCAGCAGGCCATCTTTTGTACCACTTTGACCAGTTCATGTGGGCAGAGCTGTTCCCAGCTGATATCAGCCTAGAAAGGCTACACCCTGGATGGGCTGCTGGCCACAACACCACCACATGACCAGTGTCAGTGATATAAATCTTAAACATTTTAATCCTGTATTGGGCATGTGATCGTATATGATCACTTCAGCATCCCTTGCTTCTTTAAAACTAAGAGCATAAAGTTAATAACTGTAAATATATATATATATTTTTTTTTTTTTTTTCAGAACATTCGTACCATGGGGTTTATAGGATGTGACAGCAGGAGTTTTAGGAGGAGTTAAAGGTTTTTTGAAGACATCCAGTGTCATTTGGGTCAATTATGCACTTTCCGACACATTTCTTTTATAAATAAAAATTACATTTTGTGGTGTATATTTATACTGCTTTTAAAATGGGCATGGAAGTGCTCAGAACCACACAGGGACAAACTAGCAGTGATAAAACATACAGAAAAATGTCTTAAAATCTGCTTCAGGTTGTGAGTTAAATTTTGAAAAATCTCAGGAAAATCAACATTTAGACCCCGTACCATTCAAATGACTATCACCAATCACTACGATTAGGTATGTTGAAGTGAGGAAGCACTGAAACGGTGCAGAAATGCGATCCTCCAGGACCAGGATTCCCCACCACTACTCTGCAGGGTGCTCATTAGAATATGAGTATATATTGTCCTCTGTGGATATTGTTGAATAGTATTTGGACTGGAGGTTGGAAGCAGGCAGATCGTCACTGTTGCTCCCTGATCATATTAACCTGTCGTGACTAGCAATGTGTTATAGACAGACAACAAATTTTGAGATATATAGATCTAGATACCCAGAGTTGTGTGTGACAATTAAAGGATTGTTTTCCTTTTAATGCTGAGATGAAGATAATTTTTTCGGAATTACTTTGTCAATGAATGGGATAAGTCCCTCACCTCTGAATCATGGGTGTTTTTAGAATTGTCTTTCACTCCTTTGTTTGTAGAATTGGAAGATGCCTTTAAGCTTCTGACAGTTGTCTCACATTTAAACCCCATTCTTTCCTCCTTTGCACTTTAATGCCACTCCTACCTACTCACCCCACTTTTGACCATTTTTCCAATACTGAGCGTTAGGTAGGGTTGGGCACATGATGATGTGATGCAAGTTATTTGGATGGATTATGTCAATGACTTTGTAGTTGCAAGATGCTGAGACCGTTGATGAGGGATTTGCAGTAATCAAAGTATGGATGACGATGTCTTTCTTTCCCATGGGTTGATCATTATTATCTTATACTTGACTGTACACTTGAAGAACAAGGCATTGCTAAATGTTAAGTCTTAGAAGCGTCACTGTCTGTTTTATTGATAATTGCCTCCAGCTTAGTCCTGATTAGCAGAATAGGATAATAGATGCATCCACAAGACACAAGTGTTCTGTGATGGGATTACAGATATGAAATGTCTTGACAGTCAGAGAGGAGATCCCTTCTTGACTTGGACTGATTGTACTCTCTATGACCATCATTAACTAAAGGACATTGATCCCTTTTTTTTTTTTTTGGCTGCTCTCATACGAGGTCACCGCAGTTAATGCTTGATGTCCTCCCTGATGTCGCCCTCTGTGGTTCAGTATTTGGTGCAAGGTTTCAAACTCAAACCTCCCAGCCGCAAACTCACTGCACTGTGATTTTCTTCTGAGTGTAAACACTGAGAGACAACCAGGCTAAACAAAGCTGCAATAATTATAGCGTTTTAGTGTTATCTGTTTTGTATTATTATCATTTTTCCCGATGGGAATCTGACTCGGTCATCATGTTCTACTTTTCTCACAGCTAAGCCCAGAGCTCGTGCAGCTCCTCCTCCAGCAGGCTCTGTCCTGTTCGACGACACCAGTGCAGCCGCACCGCCAATGAGCAATCAGGGTTACTACACGCCTGCATACAACATGGAGGGAACCTCCAACGACATGCAGGGAGGAGCTGGGATGAACAACCTCTTCGCTGACCCAATGGCCAACGCTGCAATGATGTACGGCTCCTCTTTGGCCAACCAAGGAAAGGATATGGTGAACAAAGAGGTGAGTAAAAGCAAGAGGGGGTTCACACATTATTTACACCTCTCCACCTTGACCTGTACACTTTTCAATTCAGTGGGATCCTGTGCAACAGCTCTGCCATGAATGCTGCCATTACACAGATAATGTTCAACTTTTGTCACCCCAAAATATTTTTTAAAAATCTGTTCACATCCCTGAATGTGCACTCTCAAAAAGCGAAGTTAAACAGTACTTTTACAACCTGAAAATGTTTCATAGATATCGCTTTAGATTGAAAACATGCACTTCAAGAACTGGACAGCAATTATGTTAGCTTAGACGGTAGAAAGTTATCTCAGTCACCTAGAGGTAAGATTATCAACTGCACATCTGCCAATCAGAATCAACTCTAAAATGTTTCCTACAGCCTCAAGTAGAGCCTAAGCTGCATGTCCTCTTCCAACAAATAGTCCACCGCCAAAATATGTCCAGTATCCATCTTACATATTCCTTTGTCCAACTCAGAGTCCCAGTCAGTTGGAGCAATGATGGATGCATCCCCAGTCCGTCAGTCACACACATTTATACTCACTAATTAACTCCGAAAGCATGCTTTTACACTGAGAAAGCAACCCCCCCCCTGTAGTTTCTTGATAAACTAAAAGTTTGACACCGCTGACCTAAAACCAATAAACATGTTTTGTTTTTTTTTAATGCGTGCTGCTTTCTTTTCACCGGCTTTCTGGAGAATTCATATGTTTATTTTATGCAGCTGGTGGTTAGTGAAAGCGCACGTGTTGCAGTTAGTCAGGGACTTTGGCCCAGAATTGTATTTGTGGTAAAACTTCAAGAGAGAGAGAGAAAGAGAGAGAGAAAAAAAAAAACTGGGTTTAGATCACATGTTGCCTTTTTGAGAAAAAATATTGAAATATGAATTTTGGGTCATATTGCCAACATGCTTGTTTGAAGGAGGTTGTCCTCAGGGGAGTTTCAGTGTCCCTGAGGGGAATTACTCCCATCAAAAGTTAATGATTTGTCAAGCACTCAGACACAAAGATGTGCTACTTCACTGGCTTTCAGATCTAATATTTCCTTCCTCTGAGCTCCTCTCCAATATTCTGTGTGTTAGTCATATCTAGAGCTTTTTTTTTTCTTTTTTTTTTTAAGTGGAAACTTTCCTGTGTGAGGGGTGTCGCTTCCAATGGACAGGTTCTCAATCAAGTTCGGAAATAACCGTGACACATTAATGTCAAAATGACACTAATGTGTCAGCTATGAGGAGGAAATGGATGAAGCCCGTGTTGTTTCACTGGATTGGCAGCGTCGAGACTCTTCATACCAAAGTGATGCATAAACTTGACAGCTGGCACAGCCTCTTTTTTTAACAAATCACTATGACTCAGTATTTATTATCCTTGACAGACTTTTTCATCATTTAATCTTTGCACCGCCCCTTTCTTTTCAGATCAGCAGGTTTATGTCCGTCAACAAGCTGAAATACTTCTTTGCAGTCGACACCAGATATGTCCTGAAGAAACTTATGATCCTCATGTTCCCGTATACACATCAGGTAATCTCAGCCTCCCGGTGTGAATGAGTCACTGGTATCATATTTCATCCCCTCCAAACTGTACGCACAAGATAATTTCCCACTTTATTATTTCTCCACCTTTATTTCTGAACGTAGCAGTGCTGTGATTGCACATTAAAAGCACACTAAGCTCTCTCAGATTGTGGATTACGTGAGCATTCCAAACACTGTGTTCTGATAATGTGAACGCCGCACAGTGCAAACTCTTCTTACAAGCTGCATAGTGTTCAGGAAGTATATTGTTTACTGTTACCTGATGATTACAAGTCTAGATAGTTTATACGAGGGGGGACGGAAAAGAAACCGGACTGTGTTTATAAAATTAAAACAAGAATGATTTCAGATTTCTGGTTCAATGTCGCTACAGCATGTTCTTGTGCAGATCTCTGCAAACACAACACAGCAGGACTCCCTTCTTCGGAAAAGCACAAAATGGCGGAACACATCACTAAACGCGATCAGCGTGCAAGCATCAGTTTTTTTTTTTTTTTTTTGCTGGGAAAAACAGCGTCAGAAACACTCACCATGGTCCAGGAGGCGTATAAAGATGATGCCCTGGGGAGAACGCAGGTATTTGAATGGTATGGGCGCTTTAAAGGGGGCGAAATGTCTATTGAAGACCAGCCCCGCCCCGGACGAGCCGCATCCTCACGCACGCAGGAAAAGATCCGCGAGGATCTTTTTTCTGGAAGCCGAACACAGCGAGTTTGTGCCGCCTGGGCAGTCTGTTAACCAGGACCACTACATCCAGGTCCTGAGGCGGCTCCGAGAAGCAGTGAGGCAGAAGCGTCCGGAGCTTTGGCGGGATGGCGAGTGGTGGCTGCACCACGATAGCACGCCAGCGCACCGGGCCCTGCGCGTAATCGTGATCCTGCCGCCTCACCCACCCTATTCGCCGGACTTAGCCCCCTGTGACTTTTTTCTCTTCTCAAGAACGAAGAAAGAGCTGAAGGGGCAGACATTTGAGGAGGTTAAACAAAAATCGAAGGACGCACTGCACGGCATCATCACGCACGAGTTTTCAAACGCCTTTGAAAGCTGGGAAACACGGATGCAACGGTGTATTCAAACCAGCGGGGATTACTTTGAAGGTGACAGCTTTGAAAAATTGTTACAATTAAACACATTAAAAGTTATAACCAGTGTCCGGTTTTTTTCCGGTTCTCCCTCGTATTTATCTCACTGTCAGCAAAACAACTCAGATTAAAAAGAGCAGCAACAATGAGCTAATCCTGTATGGACTTGTGTCATCTACAGTCACAAACAGTACACACAAAACCTGTTGCAATCTGTTTAAAAAGAATCCTGTTGAGATTTGACTTCAGATTTACCCCTGGGGTCACCGTTATATGCGCATTTGATTCATTTACCTTAGTAAGTTGAATTACAAGTGCCTGTTAGGTTTGCCTGAACCATTTCAGTGTGAGATATCTACTGACTTGTTTGAATTTAGACCCTGCAGGTGAGATGAAGCCTCATTTCACTGTTTTACTGATGGATGATTCACATTTGTGTTCTTGGCAGGACTGGGAAGTGCAGTATCATCGAGACACGCCACTCACTCCAAGACAGGATGTGAACGCACCTGATCTCTACATACCAAGTAAGAAACACCAAAACAGCAGAGTGTCCTGAAATGACTGCACGACGGCTTCATCTGCGCTCTCTATTTTCTCGTAGCGATGGCTTTCATCACCTACATTTTACTTGCTGGAATGGCCCTTGGCATTCAGAAACGGTGAGTAATTCATCCTGCCGTGGTTTTCATTAATGACTCACGCTAATGTGTTTGTATCAGATAAGCTGAAAGGGATTTGTGTTGACTTGATGTGAAGATTCAGTCCGGAGGTTCTCGGACTGTGTGCCAGCACTGCCCTCGTGTGGATCATCATCGAGGTCCTGGTGATGCTGTTGAGTTTGTACCTGCTGACGGTTCACAGCGACCTCTCAACCTTCGACCTCGTCGCCTACAGCGGATACAAATACGTCGGGTAAACTGACCTCAGATGCACATGTTGGATTTACAGTGTTATTCCTGATAATCAAATGTGATCAGAATGCAGACTTGTCTCCTTTTGTCTCCTAATCCAGGATGATCGTCACTGTGCTGTCTGGCTTACTGTTCGGCAGTGATGGTTATTTTGTGGCTCTCGCCTGGTCCTCCTGTGCCCTTATGTTCTTCATTGTAAGTACTTTTATTCTACGTCCGCGTCATTCACAGCGTTTCCAAATCTGAAAGAGAGATAATATTTTATATTTCATCACATATTTGTTGTGACAGCTTGTGTGGTCTACAGGGTTTTTCTTTTTTGTTGTTTTTTTGAGTGAATAATATATACCTATGAAGAAACCTGTGGAAATATTTTTTCACCACAAGTTGACTCTGTTAGTTATTATCAAGGTATTTCAGGCATCTTGTAAATCAGCTGATTGTGAAATAAAAATAAGTGGATTAAAAGTGAATGACTCCCTCAACAGGTTCGCTCTCTGAAGATGAAGATCCTCCCTTCCATCTCCTCCGACTCTATGGGAATGGGATCAAGTGCCAAACCCCAAATCCGCCTTTATATCACCGTGGCGACAGCAGTGTTTCAGCCAATCATTATTTACTGGTTAACGTCTCACTTGGTCAGGTGACTGTGAGGCATGCCGTGGCCTTCAGTCCGAGTGTACTGACCCAAAAAAACCTGGTTGTTGAGTGATTGTACACCTGCCTTTATACGCTTTTTTTGTTTGTTTTTTTTGTCGGTGAACTCATATGTAGACAGTGTTTTGCTGCATTGTGTGTGTCAGATGGACATTCTCACAAAGAAATGGTTTCTCTGATTTAAACAGAAGTCATGTTTTCTACACTGATGATGCCGATTCTAACTCTCAACATAAGGGCTTTAATGGAGAGTTTCGCTTCATCTGAAAGTGTTCAGTTCAGGTCTCTGTAAATGCTTCACAGTGTTCACACCACAGAGACAAAAACATGTGATCAGAGTACCATAGTTCCTGTTTTGATGCTGCTGCATTATCTCCCGGACTTTTATTTATCTACAATTGACAAAGCATGACAATGTTTGGATTTTTGTAGAGAATAATAAATATATTTAGCTTTGTGTAATGACTTTAAACTGTGTCAAATAATTTATTTATCTGCTCGTATTTTACTGCTTTGAATTTCAATTTTTATTTTTTAAAGAGAGTTTCACATTATTTTCAAGTTGGATTTATTAGTGGTTCAGGAAGGTTTTGTAGATGACAATTTAGTGCTTAACATACACAATAGTAATATCAGCTGACGCCGTGACACTGGTTGTATCATCACTTAAGAACTTAATGTGATGCAATTGTGTCACTAAATAGCAGAGAAAATGCTCTTTGCATTGTTCTCTTATTTTCCTTCCATGTCAGCATGCTACATTTTGATGAGAAAGCTGATTAGATGTGAGTGTATCAAGTAAAATGTAATTGTATTAATCCTGGCTGGATTATCCATGGACAGCATCACGCAAGTGTCCTGGCACACCTTCCAGCAGAAGACACTTAATAAATTATCATAAAGGGTAATACAACTTGTATAACTCGTCAGTGTGTTAGTCACTGGATGAAATGTAACAAATACAAAGAAACCTGCAAAGTGACATGAAGAGATGCTCATCCAGTTTTTTTTTCTATACTTAAGTGCTCACAGATTTCATTTTGGGTATTTATTATCGATGCGATGAAAGGTTGCGTTGCGTTATGTGGCCGGATGGTGGTTCACATTACACAACATAGTGAGAAGCTTCAGGGAGTCTTGGGGGGCCTTTTGTTGTGTTTGCATGTTTTCCATGTAAGTGTGGATGTGAGTGCTTGTTGTGATGGACTGGTTACCACTAATTTCACCTCTTGTTAATTATAATTATAAATATATAATTATAAATATAATTAACTGTATATAGTGGCATAGAAAATAAATGAATGATGAGTGAGACACTTTAAATCAAGACATGTTGAGTTTATGCAGCAGGATCAGGAGACTTCTTAATGTGTCTGAAGGCTATTTTGACGATCTAAGCCACATGTGGCTGCTGGTCCTGTTATTAAATTTTCTCTGTTTAGCCGTAGGAGTTATTCCACACGTTCGGACCTGCTCTGAGTTTAGACTGACTGTGGCTCTTGCAGATCCCTGCTAAATCACCCTCTGGATGGTATTCGACACGTGGCTGTTAGTATTTTTCTGTAACACCGTGCTATGGGAAGCACTGTCTCCCGTGTCAAGCGTACTCAGCGCGGGGGCGCGCCCGTAGACGCGCGCTTCGCCCAGCGTCCTTTCGGTTTCCTTGGCAACGGTGAACCGCAACACAGACACAGAGGTGTCCGAATGCGATTCCGCTTCTCCACATCAGGATTTCACCTTTAACTCCCCAGCCAGCGGCTCCGGGCTGCTGGAGGGGACAGTCCCTGTTCTGGCGGTTTGGTGAGTCACCAGTTTGTGTTTCGGTTCAGTGGGACAGGCTTTGAGCGCCGACTGATTCACCTGTGCAGGGGGGAAAGGCGGCTAAATGAAACTTTAGATTGCTCCGCCATTTTTCTGTTGAACTGCTTTGCAGAGCCATGCGGGATCACACAAAAACTTTCAGGAGGCGAGAAATTCCATTTAATAAGTGATCGTCTTCGGGTAGTCAATTAAAAACAAAACGAAAGAGTGCATCGTCTCTAACAATTAAGCCGAACATGAACATTGAGTCAGAGAGAGCTGTACCTGTTGACAGAGCACTTGTTGGTTCATTAATGCTGGATGTGGTTCTGTTAGAGCGGACTTTGTACATTTGGTGGAGGGGAACAAGTGGCAAACATTTAACTGGATTAAGGTGATGACTTTTACTTTTCAACCCTGCACTTTTGAAAGAAAATCTCTGAAACTATAACAAGCCCAGAGTTCTTGCTCGACATATTTTCATAGTTTTGAAAGCTAGTCTTTCTTTTGTGCATCTTAAAAAAAATAGAAAAAAAAACAAACTGAACAACTAAAACAATACACTTACTCAAAACTTCAGTTGTTTTTTCTTGGTTAGTCATTACAACATCCTTTCAGTCACTTCACAATGTGAAGTGTCAAATATGATATTCTTTGATCAACCAAATACACATTAAAACAATGTCTTGCCTTCTTTTCTTAACAAATATTAAAAAAAAATCAGAATCTCAAGCTGAATCTGAAGTTACTGACTTTTAAAGGACTTTTTCCCACCAATCAAATCTGAATCTGTTGTTGTCCAGCTGTGTCATCTTCATCTTTCATAGTATTGTGCATAAAATGTATAGATACTCAAACTGATCACTTTTATCATTTTCTCATGTTTGTTATAATCAGCTCAACTGTAACTATACAAAAGAAACCATATACTAAAAAGACAAATCAATCAAACTGTTGTTTGTCAGGGATAAAAAGAGAAGTGAAATTGAAAACTGTGGCTAAAGACAGTATCAAAGTGGGTTGAACTTCATTTCTTTTCTCCTCTGCCTGCAGCAGTCCAGCTGAATGACCCAGAAAGCTTGATCCTGAGACGGACAAATGGAGAAAACCTCTCACATACTGCCATCCTCGTCCCCATGTCCCGCCACGTTCAGAGGGCCTCAGCCGCTGTCCTCCTCAGACCAACACACCTCTTCAGATGGCTGCGTCACACTCCCGCTGTCGCCCATCTCATTTCCGCCGTCCCCGTCCTCACTCTCTCCCGCAACGGCAGATTCAATTCACTCCTCCTCCCCGCTTCCTAACTGCACCACGTCTCACTGCATCAAAGGACAGAACGCACAATGCCTGAGTCCAGAGAATCTGTCTGACCAGGACGATCTGACCTGCCTCAGCTGGCTGCATCAGAGAGGAAACCTGCTGCCACTGCAGCCCCTCACGAAAATGACACCACTGCCTCAGCATGAGCCTTCCCTCCAGCCTCTTCCTCCAGCCTCAACCAAGCCTCCCTACTCCTTTAGTAGCCTTATATTTATGGCAATAGAAGATTCTCCAAACAAAAGGCTTCCAGTGAAAGAAATCTACGAGTGGATTGTGAACAATTTTCCCTACTACAGGACGGCGACTGGAGGCTGGAGGAACTCTGTCAGACATAATCTGTCCCTCAGCAAGAGCTTCTGTCGGATTCAGAGGGACAAGAGCCAGGTGGGAACATGGGCTTGAAAAAGTCTGCTTGAATTATCGGATATATAGCATTATCCACAATATTCAAACACATTAAACTGTCCTTAAGCACCACGCTATACCCAGATGGCTGGCATAACAGTCTCTGATTTATTCTTTCTGACGAGAATAATGATAATGTCATCTCTCGGATAACAAATTTGCATGAGGTGTTTCAAGTGTCGCTCTGTGTTTGTTGCAGTCTGTGGGGAAGGGATCACTGTGGTGTGTGTGTCCAGAGTATCGGTCAATGCTGCTCGAGGTGCTGAGGAAGACCCACAGTTATCACAGCACCAACAGCAACCTGATTAACAAGCCTGAACTGTAAGTGTCAGTACTAGTTATTAAGATTATTGATATATATTTTTATGTAATAAAGTATTCATATCTTCATTGTTTTTAGTTGACTTTACCAAGTTTACTCATTCCGAGCATTTACCAAAAAAAATCTAATTTATTAAAATGATTAAACATTTGAAAAAGTTTTTAAAATAAGTAGCTTCTTTTAGTCACTAAATTAGATTGCTGGAGCCAGAAAGTGTTTGGCAAACTTTGTTAACTTTTGCAAATCTGCTGGTGACCAAAAATGAAGCAATTCTTGTTTCTTTTTTCTGAGCTTAGAATTATAAACTATTTATCTTTTGACACTTTTGAAGTGTTTTATCACTATTTTACTTTGATGAGAGCAGAGTGCCAAATAAAATTCTTCTGACTTCTGATGTCACATTTATTAACAAGAATAGGCAAACGGTAACATCTCGCACCGTTTTTCAGATGCTAAAGCTGATCTTTCATCTGTTTTTGTTGAAGTATAGGTTAAAAAACGTTTAAGAGCTGTGCAAGCTGTGTTGTGCATTTTTCACTGGCTTCTGTATCAAATAATGGAAACCTACTTTGACTCTAGCAGATGAAAAAGGTTCTACTGTCTTCAACATTTCAATTGCGTATCACATTCAGCTGTATTTATGTTTGTTTGCTTTGTGTGTGTAGCCTGGAAGGAGATGACTATGAGGTGCCTGCAGCATGTGACACTATCGAAATTTCAGGTTAGTGGTTCTTAATGTTATCCCACAATGGTTTTTCTTTTCTTTTTTTTTTTTTTAAAGGACAATCGTAGAAAAAAAACCCACTGGTATTTGCCCCTGTATAAATTTATGACAGTTGACAGTGTTTCATCATTTATATGTAACAGCCTTCAGTGACACTTTTATGACCTGCAGCTTTCTCAGCATGCAACATTGTTCCCATGTTTGTGTCCTGTTGTCATGGCAACTGCCCTCTGTTACCATGGCAACCCACCAACAGCCTTGCTCTCGGTCTCCTTTATGAGTCCCCTCATGTTATTTCCGAGCCTGGGTGCCTTACAGGCCCATGTGTGTTCTGAGGAAGAGCTCATTCAGCTTTTGCAACAGGTTATAAGTCTTATTCTGTTACTTCGTCAAATCTGACTTTGTCTTCTTCCTCTGGCAGATCCTCTGTCTCACACCCTGCTCCTCTCCACCTCCTCACCTCAAATCCTGACATCGGACAACCCGACTTTTGCTGAAAACCTGCCGTGCCCTTTGACCCCCGATCACGAGGAGCTTGTCACCATGGAGTCACCGGATTACCAGCAGGAGGAGGTCAGCGAGGAGATGGAGAAGGACCCGCTGTCAGACAGCGGCTACATCGAGCTACACTACTACCAGTCTCCACAGTACCAGTACCTGGTGCTGCCGGGAGACACCGAGCTAGACCTGGAGACTGTGGAGATCCTTCAGCTCGACGCTGAGGCCCAAGAGGCCGCAGGGTCGCTGCTCGACCTCGCAGGGGGTGGATATTAAAATCGCATTGATTAAACAATCACAAGCTTTAAACCACTCAACGCAATCACTCTCAACAGATGAGCTGAAAGCAGGAGCTGTGTTTGTGCTTCCTGTGGAACGGACACTGCCCTAAGGTCTGTGTGTTGCTCTGTAGCTGCAAAAATGTTTCTACTTAACTGATGAACTAATAGAAATTTCACTCAGACTGAAGCACTTCAGATGCGTATGCTGAATTTCTAATGCATTCATATCACATCACAACAACCAGGACAAAACCCACGAAACTCAACCACAGAACGTGAACAAAATAAAACCATGTATTTTCATCCGACACAGAAGTATTAAAACTATTGGATTTTAGAGATTCCACTGTGATTTTTTTTTTTTTAATCAGTTTTTTTCCTCAGGAGTGCTTCCACCTTAAACGTACTGTTTTCTGACTCAGATATTTTGTGATTTACAGCTGCACTGGGAAAAATACGAAAATAATGATTCAATAACTCACACCCACTTTGTAATGGTTCAAATGAATATGAGTTGTTGTAGAGATCACATTATGTAGACCCCCCTCCCCACCCCCCATGCGTCTTGTTTTAACTGTGTTTCTGTGACTTTATCTGACAAAACTGTCCTTGAAAACAGAGCTGACTGTAACACTTAGTCAAAATATTTAATTTATGACATGACTACAATTGTAGATTGTGCTCTAGAAGTATGGAACATAACCATGGTACTTCCTTGTTTACTTCTTAATCAGCTTTTATCGCCAGATTGTCAGATTATATTTGTAAGACCTGATTTGATGTAAATTAGGTTGTCTTCTTCTTGGCTGTCTTCAGTCAGGAGTATTTTGATTGGAATTGTCACTAACGTACTGCCATTTAAGCCTCTTTACATTTCAGGACACACTAAAGTTATCTTTGTATATTATTATTAGAAAAAAAATGTATTTTGTAATCTAATGAATAAAATCAGTAATCCTGCTCTTGTGATTTAAAGTTGCTTGTTTTCATTTCGTCACAGTATACATGGGTGAATTATTGAACAGGGACTGCATAGTGGGCCAGTGGTTAATGCTTTAGCTGGTTCAGGGTTCAAATACCAGCCCGGATCCTTTTGTGTGGAATCTGAACGCTTTGAAGTTCTTCATGTGTGAGTGTGTTCCCTCGAGGCACTCCGGTTTTCTCCCACAGTCCAAAAACATTTGTGTGAGGTTAATAGGGGACCCTAAATTGCCCCTAGGTGGGAATGTGGATGTCTGTCTCTGTGTTTTCCCTGTGATAGACAGGTAATTTGTCCAGGTGGAACCTGTCCTCACCCACCCTTAGCTTGGATTGGCTCCAGTACCCCACGGCACTGAACAGGTTACAGCAGTGTATGGATGGATGGATGTATGATTGAATAGATTAACAAGGTTTGCGGGAGCCTAACAAGTCAGAGGATCTTTGATGTGACAAAACAAATTCATCAAGAACACTCAGTGACTACACAGAGATGGAAAAGTCATACTTGTGAGGAAGCTCTTATAGAAAGATTGATAACAGATAAATGCCTGTTATTCTCTGGGACACTGCAGCCAGGATTGACTTCAAACTCTATCTTGTCAAAAAGAATGTGTCTCGGCTTTTCTTGTAAAATATGAAATATCCAGATCCCATAGATTCTTGGGAAGAAGTTTATTAAGTGTTCCCTTCTTTTACATAAGGTCTTGAAACACAATTATTTGCCCAGGCTTTTCTTTAAACATTAGATTTTATTTATATCATTACCTTTAACTGAATACTTTGAAAAAAAACTTTTTGTGAATCTGTTAATTGCTGTGCTTTCATTTATTTAATAGTCTTAATTGCTTAAGATTAGGATTCTTAATCCACTTGCTTTAAAGCATATCTTTGTTTCCTTGTAAGCCCTGTGAATTTCCTTGTGTCTGAATGGTGCTGAGGGAATACATTTGCCTTGTTTTACTGAAGTTTCCTTTTTCTGTGCCTTTACACGCATTGAAAAATTTGACCTCATTTTACTATTGTTGCGTAAGGTTAAAATTTTTTAAAACATTTTTTGGAGTGTATGTTTTTGTAAGTGTTTAATCTCTGTGGAATGTGTTTGATACAACTACCACAGCACTGACAGTGCGCTCTAAAACTGAGAGAGAATGACTCGTTAAGTTTCCTTTTTGTCTCTTTCAAGCCAAAGCATTTTCTTGAAAGTAAAAACTAAAAAGTAGTTTTACATAACCTCGTTTGTAGTTCCATAACCTTTTTTTTTTTTTTTTTTTTTTTAATAAAAACTGCATGGCAGTGATGCTGAGTTGGCAGAGGGGGCTGGTTGTAGTTTCTAGAGACGACGGAACCGACGGAACAGAAGGGCGACGTCACACAGGAACTACATTTCCCATGAGTCTGTGCGCTGCCTGGAGGCGGAAGAGCCTCGGTGGAAAAAAGTTCTCATGTTGTTTTGATGCCAGAGTGAAAAGTTACGTTTCAGTCGTTTGTGGACTCGCAGGAGATCGAGTTGGAGCAGTTTGAAGACTTTAAAGGTAACGTTAGACAGAGAAACACAAGCTAAAGTGACCGGATACGTTGCTTGCTTGCCTCTTTTTATCTGGAAGGCGTGCGTTTGTGATTGCGGTGTCATGTTTGTGGAAATTTTAACGGTTTCATGCTACGTTATTGTTACAGCCTGACTGCATGTAACGTAACAAACGACCGTCCACTCGTCGGGACAATATTTGTGAGTTTGTGTGAGCTGGGAATATTTTGTGAGGCGAAACAACTCGTGCTGATAGCCTCGTTAAAGTTGGTGCTGCGCTGAGTTTAGGTGCTCTGGCGAAGCAGCTTTAATCGCTGATAAGCTGCTTTACTGTTTCCCCTCATGTGGTGCTTCGTGGCTGCACAACACAGTGAGATTACATCGTGTGACTTCGCCTGAACTGCGGGGTTTTTCTTTGAGCCTGGTCGCACACATTCACTGCGGAGAAATGGCTGGCATGCAGCAGCAGCAGCAGCAGCTCCTCCTCACAGCCACACCTTGAAGCTGCTGGGCTTCTGGTGGAAGGCAGCGCGGTGCCAGCTGTGGGCATTACCCACACAGATGAAAGTGCTGCGAGGGCTCCTCCCTGCTGTGGTAGAGGAAGTCCTCCTCCAGAAAGCAGCAACAATGAGTATCTTTGAGGAGGTCGAAGTGATCAGGGAAGGCTGATTCACTAGCTGCGGAGAGGGCAGCATGACAGCCATGAGAGGAGCCCGAGGCAGCTGCACACACTGAGAAATACTGTCTCCTGCGTGTCTGATGTTGCATCAAGCACGGTCTTAAATGATTTGCTCTCAATAAGCAAGTTATCCATATCTCATGTTTCAGTAAAGCTGAAAATGATAATCAGTGTCAACTGCTCTACAACCACTAGCCTTTTGAATTGACTTAAGTTTTATTTCATATTGACAGACTCTTGTGACTCAGAACATTTCTCCGACAGCGGACCATCACCCAAAAGCACAGGACAGCATCAGCCAATGACAGATCTGTAGCCATTTTCAAAATAGTTATTATGATAGATGTTTTTGTTGTTTATAGCTGCAGTGCTCTAGCCTCATTGCCAGGAAGTCATGTTTGAGTTTGCATGGGTTTTCTGTCGGTACTCCAGTTTTCTCCAACAGTTCAATAGCAAACCTGTGAAGTGAATGAATGTGAGTGTGTGAGGCTGTCTCTTTGTTTTTGCTCTGTGATGGACTGGAAACCTGTCCAGGGTGTGCCCTGCCTTCTCCAGGAGTTGGAGGGGATGGATACGTTCAGAGTTTACACTGCGTTTGAACAAATCAAAGAAGTATATGTCAACTCTACCCTCCTGTACTGCTTTCTCCAGTTCAAGGTTGCATATAGCTCAAATTGATGCCAGCTGATTATGACTGTCTCTGAATAAATGCATAGATTCATATTCACTTCAGAGCAATTTAGGAACTTCATTTATTTTTAAAAACATGCAACTTCCACATAGAAAGTGCTTACAAGTGCAAACTAGACACGAACCACGGCCATTCTCCACTGCATCACAGTGCAGCGTCAATTCTTGGGAACAGATCTGCTCCAGTTTGGTCGTGACAGTTAGAACTGCAGATATGAAGGCAGCTCTTTAACTCTGGGGAAAAATGTCTAAATGACTTCAAAATAAAGTTTGGCAATGCAGCCACAAAATGTTGTAACTACACATTGCAAATGGCTCCTTTTGAGAATCAATAGTAGTAATAATAGTAACAGTTTGCATTAGACAAATATTTTCCATCGATGTCCAAAAAATTGGAAAGCTGTCCATCGTTTTCACATATTAGATTACAAAGTGCAAATCATTTCCTCTCTTGCCAGTGCAAATGACAAGACAAGGGATTTTAGAGTAACCTCTCTTTTGCAGTTTCATAAATAATAATATTGTGTTAAAAGAAAGAAAGTCTCAAACCTCGTGTCATCTTATGATGTAGAGTTATTATGTTATTGTCCAGAAAATAAGTTCATACAACTGTTGACTTTAGAGGAGTGAAATGAATTATTAGGTCTGAGAGTTGCAATAAATAAAATATCTTAGTTTTAATAAATGGGTACAATCAAGAATGTGAAGAAAAACAGATTGACTGTTCACAGGTTATGAACTACACAGTTTATTTTAAAAACCAATGGCTTGCTGCTTGAAAAAAAAAATGGTTTATTTGCACATGATTTCAGTATCAGCATTGATCTGCTGTTCATGATGTATTGTTGATGTTCACAGGGACCAGTAACTCTGCAGAATGGGCCGTGAACCACGAGCAGTGCAGATCGTCACAGTGTCTAAGGATGACCACTCCTTTGCCCTGGACACCGAGGCTTTGTCTCAGATCCTGCTGGCTCCAGAGGTCCGCGACAAACATGTCGTGGTCCTCTCAGTGGCGGGAGCCTTCAGGAAAGGAAAGAGCTTCCTGCTGGATTTCATGATCCGCTACATGTACAGAAAGGTGAGTTGAGCTGAAACACAATCCTTCAGAAACCCATCTAGTGCACCCCATGTCAAAGATGACCCACCTCAAACTGATTCACTGTGTCTGCTGCAGAAATTAATGCCTCCTCCAATAAAAATCAATGCGTTTTACATGCTGGAAGATGCTAAGAGCAAAATATGTGGCAAGCAATTTCCACTTTGAAAACGTATTGAATGACAGTTTGAAAAGAGGTCAGGATCAGGCTGCCAAGGTAACACGTCTCACGTATCACTTCAACCAATCACTTGCAGTTTGGCGCTTAGGAAGAAAAAGGCTTGTCTTTTGTGAACATTTTCTGAGCTGTAAAAAACGACGCGTTGCCATTCATCCAGTTGAAAGTGATCCTGAGGTGAGCTCGAGCAGCTACAGATGCTGGTTTAGTTAGGATGATAGTTATGAAAGTTCAAATGTCAGAAAAAATGTTAACCATGTTTTCCCCAAGCTCTGAATCATAAAATTCTTCTCCGCTTGAACTCCAGAACACAGAAAATTAACAAACTGTCTCTGCTTTAATATTTTGAGACATAATTTTGCATTTGTAAATGTAATTGATACACGCCGAGGGTGGAGCTGCGGAGGGTTTTTTAAGTTCAGCCCAGACGAGTTTGTCTTGTGCTGAAGGTGTGAGAACCTGGAAAACCACTAACAGTGTCTGGGAAGAAGACTCGCATGCGGCCGCGCCACATTACTGCCCCTCCCTGCAGCAGCATGTGGACTAACAAGTTCACAAAAAAGCTGCACTCATCATAAAGTCCATTAAGGAGTAGACACCCTCTTTATGTTGGTGTCTCCATATTTTGTAAACCATTGTCACACCAAGTCTCACACCCACTGTCTTGATGGATGAGTCCCATTAATGCTCGACAGCTCCAATCCCTCTCCTGCAGTGCCCTCTTCAGGCGCCGAACGACCGTGATCATTAAAACGAGGCCAGTGAAACAAACAACCAAGGAGATTATCATGACGTGAAAGCTGCACGGCTCACTAAGTACCACTCTGTGTTGTAAATTATGCACAGCGGAGGGAATTTCCATTTTCGTTTCAAGTGAAAAGAGCTGCTGTGGCTTTCAGTGTGTGGCAAAACACAGGATATCTTTCAGTGCTCAAACGAAATGTCTGCGGCTCAGTTGGGAGAGTGGTTGTCTCACAGCTGTAAGGTTGCTGGTTCGATGTGTGTGAGTGGGTGAAAGTGATTAATAGTGTTAATATATAAGTGAAATCCATTTATCACGTGTTCTCATGGCACCAGACCTCACGGCACTGTCTGTTATTGAAGATGTGGGCGTAACCCGTTTCCCCGCAGGGTGACGAGAACTGGCTGGGCGAAGACGACGAGCCTCTGACTGGCTTTTCTTGGAGAGGAGGTTCCGAACCTGAGACGACTGGCATCCAGCTGTGGAGTGACGTTTTCCTCGTCACGAGGAGTGACGGAACAGAGGTGATCACACGCTGACATTCAAGCTGTTTTAACACGGATCTAAAATCCTAATTTTAACCCCACCTGGTGGGTTAGTGTCAACATGTTTACATGGTTAGCAGAGCCAGCCAACCCATTTACATTCCAGAGCTGTGTGAGAAATGTTCACCTGACTCAGTCAGTTATTATGCACGCACAAGTAGAGATTTCAGTAGAAATACTTGGATTACTAGAAAAATGTAATTATCCGTTGGCTTATTTTTTTTCTGCCTCCTCCAGCGGTGATGCACAGATCAGGGTGTCGCTAGTTATCCAGAGGTGCATTTAAAGTTTTTATTGAGTTTGAATCTTTCAAAAAACAGAGCAATAGAATTGTTATTGCTCAAAGTGGGTTACAGCCGCGAACAGCGATGGGAAAAGTCAGATGGAAATTTTTCAGTTCAAGATTTGATTCTGCACAAGTGGAGATATGTTAAAATATTTCACTTGGCAGCAACTGAGCAAACACAGGTGTGTGTGTGTGTGTGTGTTGACGTGTGCAGTAGGGGATTCACTGAGATGAACTGGCAAGTTTGCTGCCGGCCTTTTTTCATCACCCAGTGATATTTGAGGCAACATTAGAGCAGTTATTGCATTGTAGCTGAATTCTGAATATCTTCCCCTTTTCCCTTTGGCATTTCTACAGATTGCAAAGATAACCTATAGATTTCAGGTTCACTTTGCTTCCAAATCAGATGCCAGAACCACCTCAACCGTGGAGGGTTAGCAGCTCATCACAGAGTTCCCCGAAGCCTGAACTACTCACTCTTTGACCAAAGAAGAAAAGCATCATTTAAAGCATGATAGTTGTCGCTGTAGCTTATGTAGTCATTTCATGTTGATTTCTTTTCACTTCCCATTAAGTTGATCCAAAATGGGGGGTCAGATGAAATGTTACGCACCCACAATCCGGCCTGTGCCATAACTTGCAAAGTTTAGGAATGACAAATTTTACTAATTTTCAATTTTCAAGGGAGTAGTTTTTAAGTCATCCACTAGAGGTCGCACTATTTCGGCATGCACACAGGACAAAGCCAGGCTGAGGCCCAGATCTAAACAGCAGATGGCAGCAAAGCTCGTAGAGAGATCGGTGCTCCTACCCTATTGACTGGAAAATAGCAGCAAAGCTTCATCATGAGGCAGAGTTTGTGAAAACTTACCTGCTAATGGGTTCAGAATTCACTCATTCATACCTACAGGTAGTTTACAGTTACCAATTAACAGAGAGCACATCTTTAGACTGCTATAGGTTTAAACTAAAAGGGATATTGTCATTTTAATACAGGTCTATGAACCACTAGCTCTATCCCACTATTTGTGTATTTCCTTGTAAAGCATTGTGAATGGTATTGTCATTGAAAGGAGATATTTAAATGCATTTCAATCAGTCAATCGATCAATTTATTTTTGTATAGCCCAGTATCACAACAACAGTTGCCTCAGAGGGCTTCAAGATGTTACATTGATTGGTAAAAATAAAAACAGTGAATAAGCATAATGTTAATATGTCAGATTCACAGTAACGAGACAAAACGAAGCAACCACCGCCTTAGACCCTCACATCCGGCAAGAAAAAACTCCAAAAACCCAGTGGGAAAAGAAGAAATCTTGGGGAGAACCACAGTATGGAGGGATCCCTCTCCCAGGGACGGACAGCTTTGGCAACAGCTAGCATGAGACAATAAAAAGTAAAGCCTAGGGCAATGTTGAGTACAGTCCGTTGGACGGTCCAGCACAGGAACTACGGATCCCAGAAGTAGAACCGAAGCCAGTCCGCGGGCAGCACCGACAGGAGTGTCCTCCCGGTCCGGCCGGAGCTTGTTCGTAGGCTCTTGTAATAGTGGAGTCAGCAACTGAAACTCGAGAAGACTCCCCCTCGAAGGGGGGGACAACAGGTGAAAAGCAATGAACGGACTAAAGGGAATAACATTCAGACATTAGAGGATAGGGCTCAGTGCACCGTACTTCCCACAGCATTCTAGCTCCTAGGGCAGCTTTGTGGATAGTTTAGTATTTAAACTAGTATTTAGTTAGTATAGTTTAGATTAGTTTAGTTTAATTTAGTTTGGTTTAGTTTAGTTTAATTTAGTTTAGTTTAATTTAGTTTAGTTTCATTTCTTGGCCTTGCCACTGTATCATGTTTGCGTGTGATTTGAATGACAGTATAACAACAAATCATGCTGCAACATGTTGTTCCTGCATAAAACAGCAGCCCGAGGTCGTCAAATTTGGCTACTTTCCGTCTCCGTTGTTGCAGGTGGCCGTGTTGTTGATGGACACTCAGGGAGCGTTCGATGACCAGTCCACCGTAAAGGACTGCGCCACCATCTTTGCCCTCAGCACCATGACCAGCTCAGTACAGGTGACTGAACTCATCTGGTTTTCACTCATTTGCCTTCGCTCCCTGCTCCAGTGAAGAGAGCTCACACACTTCCTGTCTTGCAGATCTACAATCTCTCGCAGAATATTCAGGAGGACGACTTGCAGCAGCTACAGGTCAGCTTCTATGATGCCACTTTTGATGCTGAACTTAGTGTTTTCATTCGTGCTTTTGTGTGGCAGTCATCAGCATCCTCAGTACTAATGTGGCATCATGGCTGCTTCCTCCTCACAGCTGTTCACAGAGTACGGTCGTCTCGCTATGGATGAGATCTTTCTGAAGCCCTTTCAGGTGATTAGAAATTAACAGATTTTGTGCACTGTAAATAATGATGGCCACGAGTGTGTTTTCTCTTTGTATGCAGTCCATTTGCATATTAATATCTGACTTTTTCTGTCCTCCTGCAGTCTTTGATGTTTTTAATCAGGGACTGGAGCTTCCCTTATGAATACAAATACGGCTTCAAAGGTGGTGAGGAATTTCTGGATAAGCGTTTGCAGGTACCAGTTAGATTTTTGTTGGCTTGGAAGAGTTGTTTAGATGCATATCAGCTACATACAGTACAAGTAATGAACTTGTACTTGGATGGTCTCAACAGCAGGTTTCTGAATGTGTTTTTCAAGGTTACCGACTCCCAACACGAAGAGCTGCAAACAGTGAGGGAGCACATTCACTCGTGCTTCACTGACATCTCCTGCTTCTTGCTGCCCCACCCCGGGCTGAAGGTCGCCACCAGCCCTGCTTTTGAGGGCCAGCTTTGTGGTAAAGTCCCCAGAATAAAAATGAAAAAGCTCTTTGAGCAATTAAGTCCATGCTCAGAATGAATCAGGCATCTTGCAAATACAGCATTGTTTGACCTGTATTTTTTTTTTTTTATTGTTCCACTTTGCTGTTTCTACTAGGTCTGTAAACTGAGCATGCTCCTGAGCCTGTGTATTTTCATTTCAGATGTGGCCCCAGAGTTCAAAGCCCAGCTGAAGAGTCTCATTCCTGAACTGCTGCATCCAGACCGGGTGGCTGCAAAGGAAATTAATGGGAACAAAGTCACCTGCCGGGGCCTGCTGGAGTTCTTCAAGGTAAGATCGTCGTCATCCAAAGAAAGGTATTGAACCCCCGGTCAGATCTTCTCCAACCCGTACTCTCGCCTGTCACCAGGCTTACATCAAGATTTACCAGGGAGAGGATTTGCCTGAGCCAAAGACGATGCTCATGGTATGTGCACAGTTAGTTCTGGTGTCAAACTTCTTCCTCTCAGCAGGGTGTTGTGTCTCACTCACATGTCTGAAATCTCTCCAGGCTACAGCAGAGGCTAATAACCTGGCAGCTGTGGCCAGTGCCAAAGACCAGTATTACAAGAACATGGAGAAGGTTAGTTATGGATACGTAAATGGCGTGTGTCTGACATATGGTGGTGCGATTTTATTTATGGTGGAAGTCAGTAAATTGAAACAAGTGTGTCTGTTTCATCCATGTCGTCAGGTGTGTGGGGGGGATCTGCCCTATGTGGCCCCTGAATCTCTGGAGGAAAAAAGCAACTTCTTTGTCAAAGAGGCTCTCCACGCTTTTTCATCCACGAAGAAGATGGGAGGACAAGAGTTCTGTGACCGTTACCAGTCAGAGCTGGAGAAGGAGCTGGAAGAAATGTGGCAGTCCTACAGCAAGCACAACGAGGTAAGGCTCAAGTCTTATTTTAACCGTTTTATCGTGCACATGAATGGAGATGTGTTTATTGACATGTTTGCCACTCCTGTCCCAAAGTCCAAAAACCTCTTCAGCGCCTTCCGGACTCCCGCCGTGCTCTTCGTCCTCGTCTGCCTCCTCTACATTCTGTCTGGCGTGTTTCTCTTCGTGGGCCTGTCGACCTTCGCCCTGGTGTGCGACTGCACTCTGGGTGTGGTCATGATGGCCATGCTGACGTGGGCCTTCATCCGGTACTCTGGTCGATACAGACATGTGGGAGGCGCCATTGACCAGGCTGCGGGCGTCGTACTGGAGCAGGTGAGAATAACCGCGCTGTTTGTTCACAATCATTTTTGTTCTCCTTTCAAGAATTTCTATTCCTTTCCAGAAGTTACAGCCATTAGATTGCACAAGTTGTTTCACTCTCTATATAACAGAGTGTTGAAAAAAACTTAAGAAAAATAAAGAACATGACTAAAATAATAGACTTTTCAGTGTGAGAAATGCAAACTCCTCACAGAAAGAGCCCACACCCAGACTTGAATAAGGCGACATCCTCTGAATGTGCTGGGAATGCTAAAAACTACACTACTGCGCCCTCTACTGCAAAGTGCTACTTGTTGTTATTTTCCTGTCAGGGCTAGAAGTATGTGACAGTGCTCACCAGCTGCTTCCTGTGTTGCTCTTCAGGTCAGTTACACAACTGCCTGAAAGCCATCTCTATCTGTTTTCACTGTGTCAGACCAGCTAAACTGCCCTGACAGAAATGTAGCATTGGGTGTTTATGGGTAAGGGAAAGTGAGCTTGTAACCCGAAGCTCGCTGGTTTGAATCCTGCTGTTGAACAATGATCATCCACCCAAAACTTGAACCACGTCAAACTGTGACAATCCTGAAGGGGAGCGTCAGAAGCGCGCTCTTCCCAATTCCCCAAAAAATACAGTTGTAACCTTCTTCTGTTATTGACAAACAAAAACATGTTTATCTGAACACTCAGTCACAGAGTGGCCGTTTCATATCATGCATGCTATGTTTCTCGTTCTCACAAAAGCGGAAGTGGTTTGAGCCGCAGTGGCACCAAAGGAGCCTCAACCCTGGAAAAAAAAGAGCCTACATGAACTTGCAAGCTGCAGTTCAACCCACAATGCAGTCTGATGAACTCTTCCCCTTTTTTGCTCTTTTCAGGCGACTGTTGCGTTGAACAAGTCAAGAGGGGCGAGCGCCATTGAGCAGAAGAAATCCAACTAGATGAAGTCATGTGGCGCTTCACAATCTGGATGCAACACAAAACCGCACACTACACAAGCACACATTCAGCACTGAAGCCTTATCATGCCACCCATTGGAACAAACCTGCAGCTCAAACACAATGGTACAAGGTAAACCGCGTGAGGCCAAATTCACCAGCATCTCTGTCTCTATATGCACATTTTCAGCCGGTGACTCTCCGGGCTGAAATAAAGGTGACCTGATTCAGAAAAGCAGGGACTGAAAGCCATCTCAGTCCGTTTCGTTGTTACATCTCAAATTTAAACTGCCGCCGTTTTACGAGTTTACAATTGGTCTTAACCGAGGAGTCAATGTTTACCTTTAACCTGAAAGAAAGATCTGGGTTTTTTTTTTATGTTTCAGCTGGACGCATCTTAGATATGTATTTGATCAGACCGAGGAAGTCAGGGTGCTTTTCAATCAAACAGTTTCTGCAGCGTAGAAATGCTTTTTAAACTTCTGGCTTTACAGCTTATGCATTTATACATATTTCTGTGTGGCTATATTTTTTTACTTATCAGCCTTACAGCATTCCACTCAGTTTCTATACTTGCTTTTTATATTATATAAAAAAAGCATTTTGGGGAGGGTAAGTGTTGTTATTCAGAGAGCAGAAGAGGAAAAATGCACTTTCTAAAGATTTTCCTACGCTGTTTCAAAAATGCATCCGTTTCAAATGCTTTATTGTTTATTCCTTGATGGAAATATGTTGCATCTTGTAGATCCTCTAACCACACAAGAATGAAACAAAGACAGGGGAGAGACTAGATATTCTCCAAAGGTTTTAAAACGCCAACATATCAAAACTAACATCCAGGGAACCAAAGAATTAGCTTTATAATTCTTTCATTCTCTCAAGAATCTAACATGAAACATTCCTTAAAACTGTTTGTTTGCAGTTTGCTCAGGAGCTCAGAATTTGAAAAAAAAAAAAAAAAAAAAAAGTTTAAACAGACCAAGAAAGAGAGGTTACAAAGTACAGGACATGGATGCTCAGCAAAAATACGACTCTTCGGGAAAGTTCTCCTGTTTTTTTTGTTTGTTTGTTTTTTGAGGTCATTCATGATTTGTGTGCCACTCAGACAAACACTCAGTATACTACTGTAATACTGCGATGCAAAGTTCACAGTGGTGACCAGGTTGCAAATAAGGAGGGTATTTAATGAGGATTCATCCATATCAGCCACATTTCATTGGGACTCATTTACATTCATTCTAGTTGAAGTTGTGTCTATTTTGGAAATCATTCCATTGAATTCTTGCATCTGCATGCACACCGTCGCTGTGAGGCGTACGGATGTGTCAAAGTCTCCCTCGGAGAGGTTCGGTCTTGTCAGTGACTCAATTTGAAAGGATAATTACCTGCATATATACCAACAGTCAGTCCAATGAAGAAAGAAATCATTCAATACTGTAGAGAATTGTGCATCTTTAAACTGTTCACAGCCTCATCCTGTTAAAAATTGCTTGAGTGTTATTGTAGATCTCTTTTTGAGAGTGTCATTTTGATAAAGTAAATCCCACACAGGGCTAGCATTACAGCTTCAAATCATTACCAATCATAACTGGGGCTGGGTTTATTCATATGTTTTATGTGCGGTCATGGTTCTTCCACACTGAGGGTTAAAAAGCAGGACCATGCTGTGGATTTGTTAGGGTTTAGTGTTTTTTTTCCCCCTTTTTTTGGGGCCATGCCGGGCTTCTCAGGCCACCGCCGAATCAGATCGTGGATTAAAAACCAGTGATTACTTCCAACTGTGCCCTACATCTCATAATATAATGAAATCTATTTTTTTTTCCTCTTGAGTTGAATTTGTTTCGTAGAAGTGGAATTCCAATAATTTATTTTTTTGAAATCAGTCGCAGTCTCGTTTAGCCTGAGAGAGGAGGTGGGATCCTGGAGTTTATAATGAAGCAGCAATGTGCACTTTAACAACTTAGTGTTTTCTGCACTCGGTAGGAACACAAACAAGCTGATTGAGGTTGGTTTGATCTCCCAGTGATTGCATGTCACTTGAGGCAGAAGCTATGAGGGGCCACATGTGATCATTTTGCACTTTCCATATTTCTCTTCCCACTCAAGGAGGAAACTCAAGGATGTTTTACAAGCAGCTGCCTTCCCCCCCCCCCTTTCTTGGTGTTTTTTTGCACACAGCTCATTCCAAAAGTGGATAAATGCATGCAATATCATTGTAACGGCTGATGTAATAATCTCTCGCAGGGGTATGGTAGCCAGTACATGAAAAATGCTGTTTTGTAAAGAATAAACAAAGCTTGAAACTGCTTATGCGCCTTTTGAGTGTATTCATTTACCTGAGTTTTATTTTCCTTTAACCATTTTACGTTTCCTGTCTTTTGGATTATTCAATGTTTGTTTTTCCTCATATTTTGGTGGTGATCATTGCACAGCCTTTACAGTTGGTAGAATTGATTACAAGGGGATGGATTACAATGAATGGAGATACTTAGATTACAAAGGGATACTGAATTACATCCTTCCATTTAATGTCATAACTTAAGAAAGCAAAACATGATCTGCATTCACTGTTTGAGCATGTATGTTGGGTGTAAAGTCAGATATCTACATAAACTTCTCCTCTTGCCAAAGAACGACACAAACCAGCTTCTACACAACAATTATGTTGCAAATAGTGAAGGGCGGGAATCTAAAGGGCACGCAGCCAGCAGCGACTCTGAAATTACAATTCTTCGTGTCTCACCTGAGCAGCCATGATGTAACCCAAGAAAAGTTACTCTCATTTCCCAGCATCAGTTTCAGTCGTCTGAAGTGGTCAAACCAGCTCAGCAAGCTTGAGGGCCTGCTGCATCTAAACAATGTAATGGTTTATGGAAATGTTTCTATATGCAACCCTCAGTGAAACCCTCACATTGGTTATTTGTCAAAAAAATAAAAAGTTGATTCATTTATTATTTTCAAAAATAACCCCAAAAATAAAGATACAGTCTTGAAAAATATTAGCAATATTAATCATTTCCATAATACATCACCCAATAGGGTCAAAGACACTTAAAAAAAGGAGTAAGGAGGACATCGGGGGCTGATGTTCTGTCAAGCAACAGGAGGAAAAGAGGAATAAGCATCAGATATGCAAACTGCAGGCATGATGTGGAGGAAATGGATCCTTGACCTGATGGCAGCGACCTCATTTCCAAAGAAGTTAAAAGATTCATTGTGCTCAGACTTTGTGCTGACTGAAGAGACGAGACAAGTATCTTGACACTACAGGATTTTTCTTTTTTTTTAAAGTAGAAAGATTAGCATTTTCTAACATGTCATTTAGAGAATAATGTGTTCCTCTGAGGTGGGTTTGGAGGCTTTCCGGAGATGATCCAGCTTCCAGCATGCATCCATCAACCTGTCGACCCATCTTCAGTACACAGGGCAGTGCAGCCAATCTGGAGAGGACAGGAGACAGTACTGAATCAGCTGATTATTTTTTTTTGTTTTGTTTTTTTTTTTTTTTTTTTAGTTTTTGCTTGTTTTCCGAAATGAATGAATGTATAAGTCGGTTTCTCTATGCAGGGTGGCCACCGCCATACATTGTTCTGTGAACTGAACTACTATCATAATACACTCATTTTAACCCCTGGTGCAAATGTGCGGATTCAGCCTCACGTGTTAACACCCCCTCCCTCCCTCTCTCTCTCTCTCTCTCTCTCTGTCCCTCTCTCTCCCCCTCTCCCTCTCTCTCTCGCTGGGTGTGTGTGTGTGAGAATTTCGTGTCCCTTCATTCCTTATATGGAATTCGGCGTCGCAGCCCATCCCTCCCCGCGTCAGGCAGTGTGATAGCGATGCGCGTTCACGCGCCGCTCTCCGTTCACTTCCATATTTGGAAGTGAGTTCAACATAAAGAAGGGGGGGGGGGGAGGTGAGGAGGAGGAGGAGGAAGAGGAAGAGGAGGGGAGGAGCGAAGAATGGAGGAGACTTTCCTCCCACCACGAAAACAAAACACTGCTCCCCTGGCCGGCAGCTGAATGTCGGTCACAACAGCGGCGCGGCGAGGCGAGGCTCGCCCCATCACGCCATTGATGTCACAATTACCTGAGCCTTAGAATAAGCACACAAAAACCGTTTTATGCATATCTGTGGCGTCAGGCGATGACAGGGCCCGTTCAAGCGTTTTATGATCGCACAGCAAAAATGTGATGGAGTCACCGCGCTGTGGTGTGAACTATTATCTCCTCTGATACGTGTGTTTATTAATCCATTGCCAAACAAGTAACTCGCACCCGTTACACGCATTGACTTTTATGGTCACAGTGTTTGTTGCAATAAAACAGTAAAATCTAGGAAGCGTAGACCTGCGGTGCGCCACAGAATTCACATATGTTGAGTTTTCAAACCATTAGTCTCTGCGGACTATTTGGTTTTTCAACAATAGGTTATTTAAAGCACGTTCTATCACAAAAGAGCAGATTTTTCTGACTCACGTCAAACACAATACAAACACAGACTCCCATCATGCATTGCGCTGCCTATTGGGTACGTTTGATTTTGTTACTGGAAGACCCTGCCTCAGGATGAAAACAATTGTTGGAGAGGGACTATGAACATAGAGTCTCGAAGAAAAACGGCTGAATATATGAAACAAACAGAAACACTTTTAGACAAATATGTATTTTGGACACTTGTTGACCATTTCATTAAAGGGAACCTGAAATCCACAGGAGAGGAGTTCATCTCAGAAACTTGCAATTCGAATCCAAACTGTTGCTGGAGCTAAGCAAAACAACTCTTAGTAATCAAATATATAACCGATTTCTTTCATTCAAATGTATACTAGCAAATGATCTGTTAACTGATCACAGATCTGGCTTGTTTGCATTCACCAAAACCTGGTTAAAGGGGAAAAAAGTTCAGCTTTTGGGCAATCCTCGCTATAGTATTCCTTGAGAAACTGGTTGAGGAGAAGCAGCCTTCACGTATAACTTCTCGAAATTCTTTTTGAATTGTCATATTTTCTCTGCAATTTAGTAATTAGCATAGTCATTATAGTGGATATAGCTTTAACATTCATGTGGCTGTTCTCAACACTGCATCTAGCTCAGTTTGCTTAAAAACTGGTTTCAGTAACTGTGGAGGTGGTCTACACTATTTATGTTTTTGGAGTTGACAGGTCCTTGAGAACTGAATTTCATATCAGGACATCTAAAATATGGCAATAAACAATCCTAAATCCTGTGATCCTGATCAACTTGTCAAATTAGAAGCTTGTCTTAAAGACATAAAGGCTGAATAAGCTGTACTTCTGATTCTGAACTCAGACAAAATAGAAGTTTTTAAAAGTGGTGCCAAACATCTGACAGAGAAATTATCAAAATATATAGAAACACTGCATGGTATTACTTTCATGTCTAGAATCATTGTCGAGAACCTGGGAGTTGTTTTTGACAGGACTTATGCTTTGACTCCGACTTTAAAGAAGTCTCTATAATGACTTTATTTCACCTGTAATGTCTCTAAAATCAGGAGTTCGTTCACTCAGAGTGATTCGGAGAAATTAATCGATGAATGTGTTACATCCAGAGCAGATGTAGCTGTTGCATCCTTTTTATCAGTGTGCCTGAAAAACTGCTTTAGGAAATCCTCAGTTGATTCAAAATGCTGCACTGAGAGTGGGAACTAACAGGAGATAAATGTAAAATAGAATGCAAAATCCTTCTTTTAATTTATGATGCTCTCAACCACCAGGTTCAATCATATCTTTTTTCTATTTTTGTTTTCCTTTCTCTGCTTTCCATTGCATCTCATCCCACCTGGACAGCAGAAAGTCTCCACCTCTGAGTGTAGTTCTGCAAATGTTTACCTGTTATAATCAAGTTTTCCCCTTTCCACTGTCTTCTATGCTTGTTCATTTGAAATTGTTGGGTTATTCTCTGAAAAAAAGTACCTTGAGGTGACGGTGACTGTAGTGATTGAAATATATATAATGAATGAATGAAATATATTAGAAATGAATTGAAAAACACTGATTCATGTTAATTTCCGGAATTTCCCTCGGGATCAATAAATCTATCTAAGTAAATTATTCCCCTGACAGGTATCCTTATCTTCAAAGTACCTAATATGGAATTTCAGGTGTTAATGGACTTGCATCCTTTTGGGAGTGGAGGCGCGCGGACGGCCAACCGGACTGCCCTGGGAATTTCACAAACGCTCCTGCTCGTGCACGATTCTCGACTCGGGCTCGCTCTTTATAAGCGCGTCCGCGTCGTGCATTCAATGTGCAAGTGAGAGGTTCAATCCGTCACCAAGGTCCGTTGAATCCGAAGCAGACGATCCCAGAGCTACAACAATGGTGAGCTCCACGTCAAATCTAGAATAATTCTAAACGGTGCGGTGTCGGGACTGCTCTGGATTAGACTTTTTCTCGGCGCGTTGCGGTTCTTTGGGCCCGTTTCCAGCGAAGATGTCCGTTTTTCCGATCAAACCCAGGACGCCGGTTGCGTGCCGCAGGAGCTAACAGTCGAGGCTCGGGTCCGGTTCCCCGGACAGCTGTTCGGTCAATAACCGCTCCACGGAGCTCGGTAAAAACCGGGGTTAACGTTGGTTTCGTGTAGGGGAAAATTTCAGAGCCGCAACACGACAACGCACGTAACAAACGACGGAGTGTCCCTAATCGAGTGGCGCCATTTCTATTCCGTGACCAAAAAGCCGCTCGGGAGAGGGCCTGCCCGGGTTCACGTCCCCCCGGTTATCGTGACGCCGGCCCGGTGTGTCCTGGATGGGTGCTAACGGTGTGTGTGCGAGTTCTGTGTCGGAGCGGAAGGTTCCGCAGGTGCAGCGGCGCCTTAGGGCCGCACCGTTATTTGGACTGTTAGCTGTTAGCGGCGGAGAAAATGACTGCCATTATGGCTGCTAGCTGAGATTTCTCTGCTCTTTGTCTGTGGCTGGCTCCCCCTCCACCGGCACGATGCGGCTCCTTCTTCAGCCTTATGCGATGCCCAACAGAACGGTTTTTATAATAAAGACCGACTAGCAGTGTGCTGTTAAATGTGTGTATTGTGGGCCGATCGGTCGCTTTGAGCAGTTTTTCCTTATATAGCAGGCTAGCGCACACATGTGCGTGTGCTGCATTCATGGCCCCACCCTGAATTTGGTGCAAAGACCATTTTGTTTGGTCTCCTACCACGTCGGCCGTGCTAATACATTCCGCCTGCTGCGACTCGACACCTGTTATTTCTCTCCTTAATACTATTTTTTTATTAATTTTGTTCTTTTTTTTGCTTCTGTGCAATCGAGCCGTGTTTTTTAAAGTAATTGTCTCCGTTATGTAACGTTTGAGTTGCACCGTTGTGCCCTGAAGCTAAAGCTAACGGGCCGCTGTCTGTCTGTGCACCCTGGCCGTCGAAGCGTTTTTCTCCTACAAACCTTTATTTCTTTATTCGCCAATGAAATAATTTCCCCTCGAAAAACTTAAGATGAATTTTAAGCATTTTATGGATTTCCTATTTTCCCACCACTCAAGGATAAAGCTTTTCCTCAGTCCTATATAACGATAATAGAACTTCACAATGTATCGCAGGCTTTGTGGCCGTACAATAGAGTATTTTAAAAATGATCATGATTTATTTTTTTTGGCTTCGTTTACAAAAATATTTTATGTACTGAGCAAAACAAGCAGGTCTCTCCATTCATTCTTCCCCATCAGACAGTGAAGAGAGATCTAAACAATGAATTTAAGCTATCTTGAAAGGCTGAGCAATGTTGTCATTGTTATTTATCTTTGAATTTTGAATCGCCTGATAAATTAATCATTAATCAGCCTCATGGTGCCTTCATTTTGTGGATGATCCGTTTTGGATTTCTTGACATTAGATTAGATAGTTATTCAGACCTTTTTATTGCCCTGCCATATATCAGAGGGATGTATTGCAGAAGTTGCAATGTGCTACGTGTTTCATTTTCTAAGCATGAAACATCCTTTAACCCTGAAATCAATCCTTTTGGAAAGATCTCTCTGCAAACTTAAAAATAATGACTCATGTGACAAACTTTGTCACATCTCAGTTTGGATCTGTAAGATAATGTGTATATTGTTAGAATTTCTGGTGTCTTCTTCTTATTGCTGAGTTTACAGTAATCACTGCCTGAAACGGTTTAATCAGCATGCAACACCATTTTTATTGGATTAACAGTCTGTCACAACTGATTTGGTAGTGAAGTTTGCCAGTCTTGCCATAACAGCAATGTAATGGAAACTATCTGAAGATAAGATTAGATGAGAAGAAGGTGGTGCAATCTCCACATTGATATTGCTTTACCATGATTTTGCAAAAATTTGAGTTGCAGCATTAAAGAGGAAGATTTGGGAAGCATACATATGCAGACATATGTCCAGTTTGGGACAGAGACTTGACTTGTTACTATCATAACGGATGTCACATGCTTCCTTTCATGCACAATGCTTTAAACATGAGTCTGCTGAAGCAAGTAAAGAAACGGTGAAGCAGTAATGGCGCACCAAGCTTCGTTTAATGATGTCAGGGGTTAAGGAAGTTGGCTTGGTTGTCTTCTGGTTAATGATCACACTGTTATCTCACACAAGCCTTAAACGGCCTGAGCAAACAGTGTCGGCTCATGCTGCGATGCACTGGGAACCCTTTCTGCCTTGCCTTTCCTTGCGCATTACTTCCTCTTCATTGTGTTATTTTTTTTTTTTTTCTTCTTTCTTTTCCGATGACTCTTTGCTTTTAGGTAGCAGTCGTCTTCTCCTGAGACTGTTTCCTGTAATGCACAGGGCCTTAAACAAAGTCAGTGGACATGACTGAGTTACTTTATGGAGCAGCTGAGACGTGGCGATGTGACTCGTATTCTATATTTCAACAGAAGGCCCATTGTGTGTGAACTTGACACTGAACTGCTTGATTCCTGACCGCACCCTCACTGACATGGCCGACTTTTACAGGAAAGCTCTTCCAAACTATCTTTATTTAGAAAAGACTTAAAACAGCTACAGGGAGACAAATTGCTGTATGCAGAACAAAATATTATTAAAGGACTAAATGAATATATTAAAAATGAGTGCAAAGAATACATAAAATAGGTACCTCACATGATGTTTGAAGCCAGGGAGAAGAGGATTTGATTTGGGGGGGGGAAAAAAGGATAAAGAAAGTGCCTGTGTGACGAGCTGCGACTGAAAAATGTGTTTTAGACTCTAGCAGCTGATCTGCTGACCTGAGGGGGACGAGAAGGGGTTGGGGAAAGCTCATACAATCTTAAAAATGACGGAAGCCAGTGGTGTGGGGCTAAAACAGGTGAAATGTGCCTATGCTTAGGATTTTTGTTTCCCAAGTTAAAAGGCAGCAGCATTCTGAACCAGCTGAAGAGGAGCCACAGAGGTCCCACTGACCCCACCATAAAGGGAATTGCTGTAATCCAGCCGAGTGGAAACAAAAGCATGGATTACGCTTTCAAAATGCAGTCTGTGAAGAACTGCCTTTATTTGTTTTAGCCAGGAGCCTCATTTGAAAGAAACTACATTTAACCACCTCCTCATAACTGGCTGGTCTCACAGTGGTACCACCAAAAACTATCCCGTTTTGTCATGAAGATTTAAAAGGTTTCAAGCCTTCCAGGTTGCAATTTCGTTGAGTAGCGGCAGCCGCTTTGATGGGGTTATGTAATGTTTCACCCCCGACTGACTTACCTATCATCACAAAGGTCCAGACACACCTGCTGGCTCACCTTTTCATTACAGTGTAGATTTTCCAAGTGGAATTTGAGCAAGTCGCATGTCTTCACTGAGTTTTGTTGTTACTGCAGAGCCTTCATGAATGACTTGTACAACCTGAAGTGACGCGCCGATCAGTTCTCATTCTTCAGTCGTCACTTTGCTTCACCTAGCAGAGTTCTTTTACCACCAGGGCAAACAGCCACACCTTTTGCGCGCTCCTTATCGCTGGTTCCTGCAGGAACATTCCTGCTGTGTGATAGTCACATGCCGCCCTCTCAGACCTTTCTTCGACTTCGTGTTGTCTGTATCTACTGAACCTAAATCATCTCTTGTGACTCCCACCGCCGTTTCCTTCAGACGGATCTGTCAGAGTAGAACTTGCCTCATTATCAATGTCGGTCTGCTGATTGTTTTTCGTTCTCATGAGAATAAAGAATCAATTGTTCTGACAAAAATAGCACACAAAACGTTTTCCCAGAACATCAGTAGGCATAATATTATTCAACCAGAGCATGAGTCTACATCTGAAGGGTACTTAGTACGACATAAAGCCAAGACATTGATAGGGATATTTGTTTATAAAAGTTAATATTTTGAAATAATTATCACAGAAGTTGCATCCGATTTCCGATGGCTGTGCTGTTATTGATGTGATTATGTAAAATGTTAACATCTTAAGTTGGTCAGAACCACAGTTTTCATCCCTCCAGACCAAACGTTCAGTTTAAAGCATTCTCCCATCTGTAACACTTACTAGCATCTTTTGCCAAGCAAAGATGGAAAAGAATTACTTTATCAAAATGTTGCCTTTCTATTTCACTGCTTAACTTAAAATGGTCATGTAAACTGTCTATAATCTGTGAAGTTGGCATCGTGTTTTGTAAAATGCGCTATCTGTGACGCGTTGAGAAGTAACTCCCTCCTGTGCGTTCTGTTCAGAAACACGATATGCCGTCGCGCTCTGAGCAGCCCTGTGAAACATGACGGACAATACGCTCGGCACTGACGACGCGTTTCCCCTCCCACAGGCCTCCGGAGTGAAAGTCACAGATGAGGTCATCGCCGTCTTCAATGACATGAAGGTGCGCAAGGCCCAGGCCAACGAGGAGGAGAAGAAGAGGAGGAAGAAGGCCATCCTGTTCTGCCTCAGCAAGGACCTCAAAAATATCGTTCTGGACGACGGCAAAGAGATCCTCCTAGGTGACGTAGGAACCACCGTGCCAGATCCGTACGAGAGCCTGGTGAAGATGCTGCCCCCAGACGACTGCCGCTACGCCCTCTACGACGCCACCTACGAGACCAAAGAAACAAAGAAGGAGGACCTGGTCTTCATTTTCTGGTGAGGGCAGCTTTGAAAGCTAATAAACCCCCCAACCCATTTTTTTTTTAAGATCTGTTTTAAAGTGTTCCTCCTTCCCACAGGGCTCCAGACAGCGCTCCCCTGAAGAGCAAGATGATCTATGCCAGTTCAAAAGATGCTATCAAGAGGAAATTTGAGGGTGAGTAGCAGCTTCCATGTTCTCGACCTCGCAGACAGTAAGCAGTGTCCTGGTTCACACCAGACTTGACCTGATTTCCTTGGTTAGCTCCATGGTGTTATGATCCCGACTCTCCACACGGCTCATTCTCAGTGCCGTGTTTTGCCTTGGCTGTTCCACCAAATGTTAGTTTGGTTTAAAACTCCTCACATGAAGCACCAGCTTTGACGATTTTTTTTTTTTTTTTTTACTGTGCGTTTGCTTGAATGGATAAGAGGAAGTGCTGCATGCTGGTCTAGTGGTTTGCAGTCTTGCCTCACAGTAAGAACTTTTCCAGTTTGGTTGTGGTGAAGTTTGTATGGAGTTTATATGTTCTGCTGTATGCTCAGGTTTCTGTTCAATGATAGATTGTTAGTGTGTTTTGCTGTTTGGGGGGGAAAACAAAGTCATTGATTTGTAAAGTTGAGACATTGTTGCAGCGTTCCGCTGCTTAAAGTGTGGAAGTAATCAAAGAATAGGGAGTCTGTGCAACAGTTGGAAGTTACTGTTAGTGTGTGGGGAGGATGACACTTCAACTTTGCTTTACATGTACGCGTGTCGGTCATTAGCCTGATGTGAGCTTTTGGAGTCCAAGGGGAAGGGTTGTTTGACACATGTACAGTGAGGAAAAATGAAGGACCTAGAAAGTGACAAATTCAGCCTTCTTTGTTGTCAGATGTTTGTTGAATGACAAATGTTGATGTACCATGATGGAAGATTCAGTCTGTTAGTCAGTTAGTCGCAAGATAACCCTATGAATTATTTTGTTTTTTGAGTGTGTTTTGTTTGTTTCTCCAAACTAATTTGTTGACTCTCTTCTTTGTTTTGGTTTCAGGCATCAAACACGAGTGGCAGGTGAACGGTTTGGAGGATCTGAAAGACCGACACACCCTGGCAGAGAAGCTGGGCGGCTCATCAGTAGTCAGCCTGGAAGGATCCCCTATATAAATATTTGTCCACTTTTCCTCCAGCTTCAACTGAATGAAGTTTTCAGACACATCTGTTGGGTTTAGCTGTTCATTCCAGTTTGGTGTGGAGACGGGGAAAAAAACAGAACCAGCATTATTTCAGGGAGGGAATGTTGTGGGTGGGTTTGGGGTCAAGTGATAGTTTAAAAAAAAATACACACACACACACACACACACACACACAAAGAAAAGTGCAGCCTGTCATTCCAGTCCATGCAACATTTAAAAAAAAAGCATATGAACAAAACACAAAAGAAATATAAAAATACAACAGAGGTAGGATGATGATAAAAAGTAAAATACACTTATTGGTCCTGTGTAAGAGCAGGATTTAGTTCTTTCCAGGTTGCAGAGGAAGGGACTGACATCAACCTTTTAGTTTTCCAACCACTGAATCCTGATTAAAAAAAAAAAATTTCCTTTTTTTTTTTCTTTTTTTTTTTTTTTTTTTTTGGCCAAACTTCTAGTTAAGTTTTGTAAGTGTGTGTGTAGTTGAGACTAGGTGTAGTATGAACTAATTCACTCTTGCTTGCACAAGGTGTATCAAAACTTTTTTCTGGAGGAACACTGTTTAAATATATATATTTTACCTCTTTTGTTATGCCATTGTTTTTGTTTTGGGTTTTTTTTTTTTTTTCTTCTTCAACATGCAAATTCCAAAACTTGAGTGATCCTTTATTTCAATTTCCCTGTCAGGAAAAATACGGCATTCGATGTAATAACACAGACATTTCTTGTACTTGTCAAAAGAGAAAAAAAAAAAACAGGATATCCTCGATATGAAGTGTCATGAAGGTCTGTGGGGAGCGATGTGTATGAGAGACCGGCAGTGTAGACTGGATATTGAATGGTGGATGTTTTGTATCGTCTCCTTATCTCTAATAAAAAAAAAAAGCACTAAACTACTGACTGGTTTTGCTCTCTGCTCATTTGTTGGATCAGATGCACAGAATTCCAGGAGCTTTAATCTGATTTCTCACAACCACATAACGTGATAAACTACTTCAGATATTCTGTTTATATTATTACTTTAATAGGGTTTATAAATATTTTCTTACACACTGCCAAAAAAAAAAAAATCAAGGTCTAAATGCAAAAAAAAAATTGAATTAAGAATGCAGTTTTCAATATGACCACACTGGGGCGCACCAACACCACTCGTGAAACCAAATCATGCCAGCTCACACAAAGGCTGTTATAAATCTCTGTTTATTAAAATATATCAGCATTCTTCCAAAAAAATAAAATTGACAGTCCCCCATCTGCAATCAACATATCCTCCTCAGTCATTGAAAGGCATTTGATCTTTATTCAGAGCAGCAGGAGGTGGAACTAACAAGAAATGCCCTCAAGCGACACCAGTGTGTATAAATAACCTGCTACTAGTGGCATACTGCAGGGAAGGTTTTTTTCCCCTCTTGTAAAAAGTGGCTTCTGTTAAAATTATGGAAAGTCTGACTTGAACATGGCTGCGGGTGAAAACATTAAAAGATGCCGAGGACATGGTGCAGTGGTTAACGCTCTTGTCTCACCATGAAAACATCCCTGGTTCTAGTCCAGGAGTGGGGGAGAGGTTTTCTGCAGGTACTCCGCTTTCCTCCCACAGTCCAAAAACATGGCGACTGTGAGAGAGAGTGTGTGTGTGTGTGTCTCTGTGATGGACTGGTGGTTTGTCCAGAGTGTATCCTGCCTTCACCCAAAGTCAGCTGGGATCGTCTTCAGCTTCCCACGACTTTAAGATGCAGTATATGGAATCTATTCAAATGTTTTAGTGCTTTCTCTCCCGATCTCTCTGCTGTACTTTCAAAACCACCTTGGGGCCCACTCAGTCCTGAATGCAGTCCAGTCGGTTTCCGTGCACCCAGTAGCAGATCTGAGCGAACTTCAGGGGGGTGATGCGCACGGCCACGTTGTAATCTCGGTTCTCCCCATCAATCTCCAACCACTGGTGACCGGAGAAAATCCCGATGACCTTCCTCTCCCAGCGCTCCAAGCCGTCGTCCCAGACCCGCCCGTACACCCCAGAGCCGCTGGCCCCGGGTCGGGCGTCACAGTGCTGGTAGATCAGGTCGCTGGACTCTTCTTCGACGGGGCAGAACCTGTAGACCAGCTCCCCGGGCCGGTCGCTGTCAAACCCAGAGAAGTGGATGCGCTTCCCTGCCAGATCGTCGGAGGACGGAGCCACGGAAAGGCGCATGAAAGGACGACGGTGAGGCCAACGCAGCTCCAACAGGGCGTAGTCGAAGTCCATGCTGACCTCCTGAGGACCCTGGATCCATCCCTTCGGCACACGGGTGCGTTTGACCCGCACCCAGCGGACCAGAGGCTTCTTGGAGGAGGCGAGGGTGCCGTTGGTGGCGTTGAGCGACGGAGGAATCAGAAAGCCCACTCTGAGTTTCCGCGCCCCGTTCACATAATCCTTGCCGTCGTGCACGCAGTGGGCGGCCGTGAGGACGTGCTGCTGGGACACCAGGACCCCGGTGCAGCCGGTGGAGATCCGCACCGCCGTGGAGAAGGGGTAATCCAACAGGAAGTTGTCGCCTTGGATGTTGAAGCGACCGTCGGCGCCGTAGATCTGCCGCCTCACCCGTCTGCGCCTGGGCCTCAATCCCGAGCCTCTCCTGGGTGAAGGGTAAGACGGAGGCTCTCCTCCCAGCCCGTCCTCCTCCACGTCCACCGTGGTGAGGGTGCGGGAGCCGTCCGCATACAGCGTCTCAAAGGACAGCTTCTGGGCGAGCTGCTCCCTGGGTTCCTCCAGCTCCCCTCGGTGCAGGCAGGTGGAGTTGCAGTGGGTGGTGAAGTCCAGCTGAGTCCGGGCGCTGAAGCGGGAGCGCGTGAGAGGCGTCGGTGCGTGAGGGACCAGCGTGGGGAGGTGCGGAGGGTGGAGGACGGACGGGGCGACGGGGAGGAGGAGGAGGAGGAAGATGAGGAGGAGGAGGTGAGTCAAGACGGAGCTCTCACGTGGCGTCATCACGGTGACGGAAAACACTGCAAACGCAGAGGAAGAAACAATCAGAACTCTGTGAGCGAGAGTGAATGGATTCCTACACGCCTGCCAGGAAGAAACTGGAAAACCTCTACTAAAGAAGCGGCCTCGCAAAACACACCGGCTCTGATCCCTTGTAAATCTAAACTCTTCCACAGTTGATTGTTGATTGTCGTTCGCTGCGCCGTTGCGGGCGAGGTCAGCTTACAGACTCTTAACGTTGCAATGCCGGCCCGAGTTTCATCTGAGGCTGTGAGACAACAATGACCCTCTTGTTCCTGCACCCTAGATTACTGGGGAAACAGGATTTCAACCCAGTGGAAGCAAACAACCATCTTAATTTAGCTTTGGTACAAAGATTGGTGGAAAAATTCCAAAGAAAGCTTTGCTTAAAAAAAAAAATGACACCAGCAAACCAAAACCATGTGATCACTGGGTGGTGAAGGAGGAGAAATGTACTGAGAGGTGACTGTAACACACCTCCAACCCAGCATTCGTTATATTTCAGAGGTAAGGAGGCTTTTCCCTGCAGAAGTTAACGACTTCACAGCATATACATGGGGCTGTCAGGGGCAGATTAGCAGGGACAAGGAGATACTTGATCCGCCACTAAGGGCTGTGGATCCCGAGGCACTCGCGGCACGAAGAGAGCAGGTGTGTGTGCACAGTGAAAAAGCAACAAGTTGAGGCAGGGCGGCCAAACAGAGCATTATTCCTGACAAAAGACAGGGTGGGGTCTGTCCACCTATGAGCTGTCCTGTTGAACACCGCCAGGCTAAAACAAAGAGCGCCAGGAAGCAGGGGAAGTACACATTTCCCTGCATGTTGATGTTCCATGGATATGACAGCTATAGCAGATAGTTAGTCAAGATTTTAAGTAGTAAATTGGCTGGTGGTCAACCTCTTTATTTAGACAAGCTTACAACATGCAAATCCTATTCAAAGCAACACGTGCCTCCAACCAGGAACAAATTAGTTGATGGATCCAAATGAAAAAGACAAAAATAAGTGTATTTCATCATCTATATAAAGCCTTTTAAAGGAATAATCTGTGTTGAAAGCATAACAAAAAATGTACCACCTAAAGATGAATGAAGATTACAAAGTGTTGATTGTAGGAGGCTTCAGAAACTTTTTAATGTGCATCATCATGATGTTAGAACAGCTTTTTTTAATGTATATAATTACAAAAAGCTGACTTTTTTGCGTGCAACCATAACACAGAAAATACCTATAGAGGAAAAATAATTTTTCCAGGGTTGTGTGCAGCAGTACACGTCTGTTATGTAGCGAGAAAAACGCATTTTACTGCAGTTATTAAATGTTTTAATGATGCCTGAAGCCAGCAAAATGCTGTAAATGCAGAAAATACATGAAGAAAAATTTCACCATCATTTTGTCCAGACGATTTATGTCATAACTGCTGAACTTTTCACATTTATTCATGCAAATTATTAGAAATGCAAAAAACCAAAAAAAAAAAAAAAAAAAAAAAAAAAATTAAGGACATTAGTCATTTCTGCAGCGACAGAATAAATCTATAAATCCCCCAGAGCTGATCAGTTCAGTTGATTACCTCCCGATCAGAGACTGACGGTCCGTGTTTACATCCCAGTCAGGTCCTCCAGACCTTGAGGATCATTCCCACGGGCTTTCCTCCTCATCCTCTCCGGTGTCAGGTCGTTAGTGTCTCCCCCTCCTCTTCACCTGCTGGGGGGGGGGGGGGGGGGGGGGGGGGCGAAACCTTGCTTCCCCGCTCCGTCTCCTTTCCAGGTGCGGGGAGAGAATCTCCTGTGAAACCTGCTCTCGGCTCACAGTCAGAGGCTCAAATAAAGTCTCCTGTCTGAAACGACGTGTTTTCTCCGCATGCAGGCAGAGGTCTGCACGGATTACCCAGCGGTCCTAGCGCCCACCCACAGCTGCTGCTGCTCATGATGAAGATGATGATGATGAAGGCCTATTAGAATCAGAAAGATTTTATTTTTAGCTAAAGGAAATTTGAACTATTTGTCAATTTTTTAAAGTGTATTCCATGCAAAGGTTTCGAGCATGTCCGTCTTTCTGATGTATAGACTGACTGGTCTGGCTCAGCTGAGACCAAATGTTGCTTTATGTGGCTAATATCATAGAAATTACAGCTATTACCAGCTATTACCGTCATCTTTTCCAATGTGCTCCTGTTTCCCATCTCCTTCTTCACACTAGTTTCTATAAACCTCATTGATTTTCCTCTTCTACCTGTTGTTATTTATAGCTATCGTCTCCTTTACATCTCACTGCAAAAAGTCAAACAGGAGCTGCTCCTCAAAACAGCAGCATCCACAGCATGACTTCCTTGTTTGAAGCAGTGAAGTTTCTTTCTACATCCAAAGAAAAACGCAGACGTCTCAAAGGGCTTAACTTATTAACTAAACACAGACTTGCGAATCTTAGCCAATATTTTTCTCTGGTAAACAGTCTGACACCAGAACACGTGTTTGAGCATCATACTATCAAGCCACTATAATTAGGATTTAATCTGCTCTCAGATATTACAGTCGTCTCTGTTGGGACATGCAGTTTTGACACACAAAGCAGTAAATCTTCTCCAAAGAGAATGACTTCTCCTTTATTGACTCAGAAACAGATTCTAAGTGTTTATTTTTATATTCAACAAGTATTTGCTTCAGCGGCCTCCAGCTGTACCCCTGCAAGACAAATCTTGTTTCTGGCTTTGCTGCTTTCTAATTATCATCGGCGCTAAGAGCTACGATAAATAAAAGTGCAGACGTGTCAGACGGGGTGTCTGACAGGCAGGAGACTGTCGGGGCACGTCGGCCGCGGCGTTCACGGCGTCCTTCCACCTTGATTTCCAAACAGGATCCTTTTCAGATGTGCCAACCTGTGGAATTTGGGAAGCCGTGCACTGACGCTCCACATCGGGGGCTGCTGAGGCTTGAAGGAGTGCTGAGAACAGAGCGGCCAGTCACAGGGACGGCGCTTTGAGGAATGCGGAGGAATCTCCCAACAAGGACACATAAGTCAGGCTGTCGGCACAATGTGGCCGCTGTGGTCCTCCCAGCGAGTGTCACCCCGGAGGAGACACCTGCCCAGCCTGCCCCTCGCCTCTGTAACACTGCCTCCAGCGCGGGTTCAGCGAATAGCCAGGTGATGACGGATTGAGTGTGAAGAGTCTCCCCTGTGAGATACTCGGAGGGAAGTCGTTGTGGCCAGTGAGGAAGGTAGAGGTGTAAACATCAAGTCTGTCAGCAGGATGACGTGACAGCGAGTCTCTGTGCTGCACCACAGATTTCCTTTAAGGATGTTTGGCACCGAGAAATTTGCTTTTTGGCTCAAGTTTGTCCCTGAATTCCTCTCCTTCCGCCCTCCGCTTTTTGCTTTTTGGAGGTCGTCACAAAACATTTAAGAGGACAGATGATACGCATATGACAAGGAAATGCTTCGTAAAGTTGAAATATTTGCTTTTCTGCGAAGGGTCCAAACAGACGACTGGTTTCAGACGACTGTCCACCAAACTATTTTTTTTATCAGTCTCATAAATAGTGAGGATGTTGGACCCGACACAGCGACTGCAGGATGCTGCTGACGAGGTATGAAAGTCTGGGAGCTTTTCCATTCTTTCCATTCTATGATGGAAAAATGCTGCATAATGCAAAGACTCACTTTTGCCAACAACCAAAGCCGACACACTTCACAAAATGCCAAAGCTGTTAGTGGGCAAACCGAGCTGAAGCATTTCACATGTGATTAAACTTTCCAGTGCATTTCTGTGCTGCTTTTTAATCTTCTGTGTGTAGAAACTCCGCCAGCCTGTGTCCGGTTTGCTGCTCCTTGTCCAACACATGTTTCGAGGTTCGTTTGCGGTTCACTTTTCAGACGAGGCACCTGCAGCACATTTGACAGTTAAAGGAAAAAACATCTTTCATGCCGTTTAAGAGCAGCTGCCAGTGATATATCTTTTGTTTCCGAAACCATTTGTCTTGCTTGTCAGTGTTAATTCAATTGTTCAGGCTCTATCTGTGTATTGGTGTAAAAGGATCTCGAACGGCTGAAGTCTGGAAAGCAGCCGCCTTCATGCTTCAGGTCACAGGAAAGTGCAAATAAACAGATTTTTAGTTTTTATCAAGGGACCAAAACTGACATTAATATTTTGGACTGTAAATCCACAGGACTTTTACATCTTCAGTATTTAGGCGAGCGGACAGACGAACTCAGCGTGGACACATCTGAGTGTCAGTGTGGTAAATGAAGTGTCAGTCATGTCTATCAGATGAAACAGAGTCTCAGACTGAGTTTTCATCTGCAGGGCAAATGGTAAAATCAGAATGTAGAGCTGCTATAACATCTGCTGAGTATTCAGAAAGTTTTCTACTTAACACAAAATCACAGCTGCTGCTTCCTGGTGTTGACAAAAATCCCTTTTTTTGTGAGTGTAAATGTGCATATTGAATAAGGAAAAGCAGATTTTCACACAGTAGTTATTGGAATGTGTTCCAGATTTGGGGATTTGAAACAGTTTGAGGTGTATTTTGCTTTGTTTTTGAGACCCCAGTGTTTTTAACACTGGGGTCTCAAAGGTCAGTGACCCTGCAGGTCAGCCCCCCCCTCACCGTCGACACTTTCCGTCATTCTCTTTGACCCATACTCACACTTTCCAAGATGAATCATTTAAGAAAACACTCATGCGGCCTTCTGCAGAACTGGCTGTCATGTTCATTAACATCTTTTCCACTCTTCCGGAAGGTTTGTGAGAGAAAAAGAAATGAGGGGAGCTGAAAACGAAAGCGTCCGTTTAAGTTGTTTGACTTTCCTAATAGCTGCTCGGTGATTCTGGAATCCGTTTCATTGCCGGTCTCGTCCTGGGCCGAGCGCGTTCGGATCCCGGAGGATTCCAGATGAGTGAGTTCACACCCGTTACATGAAAGCAGGCATACCTTAAATTTCCACTGACACATGTGCTGGGACGCAAGTTAAGGCAAGTTAAAAGAGTCATATTGTAAAAAGAAAAATTCATCTCATCAGGGAGAATCCTGGTGTGCAAATAAGTGAGCGAGTGAAGGTAGCGAGCGGAGACGTGATCTCCCAGCCCGGCGTGATGCCGGCGGATCAGCGGCTGGGTGACCGTTCAGCTGACACGCTGCGAGGGCCCCACCGCAGTTCCCCTCAGCAAATTGAGAGATTTATTAACAGGATCACAGAGCTCTCTTTGGACGCTTTAATCTGATAATTGGCTTCAAACGGAAACAAGCCGTGTGAGCCACAAAACAGGAGAATGAACGTCTCGTAACAGGCCTGCAGCTCCTGACGGGCTCCCAGCAGCTGGACCCTCGCGTCACTTTAAAGCACAGAAACCAGAGAGCGGCTTTTAAGAAGCAGGAACACAAAGAATGTCCCTTTTCTCCTCTCCAGCCGGTGCCTCAATGTTTTATGTCCTTCTTTTTTTTTTCCAGATATATTTATTGCCTCTTCTCTCTGTCCCTTCTCATCAAAACCCTCCCATCCCATCTGTCCGTCCTCTGTCTTTCTTCATCATCGGGTCAAAACAGAGGAAACATTTTCCACATTTCAGTCCCGGTGTTGTTGCAGCACTCCACAAAGAACTCAGTCTGGGCCAGGAATTACCTTTTCAGACATCAGATTTTCCTCTCTGATAAATATCTCATCCTCCAGTTGAGCAGAAGCCCCCTCCTGCCGTGGGTCCCCGGTTCTCCTGCAGGGCCTTGTGGGTACGTACTCAGTCTGACTTTCCCTCCACATGATGTCATTTCAGCTTGGCTGCAGGAGCTCTAAGAGGAAAAGAAAAAAAAAAAAAAAAAAAAAAAACCAAAGAAGAAAAACACAGTTAGCAAAAACAGAACGAAGGAATGCAAACTTGCCGCGATGAAATCCATCAGGAGCGAGGCGGAGAGCGTGTCTCCTCATATCTCTAACCGGTCTGTGCAGAGAGTGGAGGAGGAGGGAGCCTGCCGCCGTATGGGACTGGAAGCCATCCCAAACGGTATGTTGCCGCTCCAACCTCTGGCCTCCTTTAATAAACTGAAGACATCCCTCCGGCCTGGATGCAGGGGAAGCAGAGGGGCATCTGTTGGTTTAATCAGTGATATAATGGCTGCTGCAGGGTTTGTGGTTCCAAGCGGTAAAATAAATTCACTTTGTGCCATTAAACAGGTAGTCTGTAGCAATAGAGACAGCATTTAAAGTTATCAAACAAGTGAAAATTGTCTGTGAATTAGAGTATACGTTACTTTTTGTACTCAGAACCATCTTTTACTTTTTTTTTTTTTATTATTATTCTTAATATTCTTCTTTTTCAAACACTGATAACCTTGAACAAATCTTGATCCTGAAAACAATACTGTTCAGCAGGGAGCGTACCAAACACAGACATTTTCAATGTCTTCAGTTTCATATGAGAAAAATCCTTCCAACACAGTCTTCCAGTCAGATGTAAAGATCTGTGCCAAATCCGGATATTTGAGGGATTCTAAATGATACCAGAACAGAGAGTGCAGTTGGAAATCTTAGTACGTGTTATTCTCTTTGCTGAGGCCGGAGATAATGCTGAGTTGTCACTCCAATTGCCATCGACAGTGAGAGTAACTGAAGGAGAGACAGACGTGCAGCTGTTATACGTTGCGGAAAATGCAAACATATGATTTTCCAGTAGGCAGACGGGCCGGCTCACTGCGGGGCTTTCATCACGGCGGCACGGCCCAAACACCGGGACGTCATCAAAAGACTCTGTGACAGAAACACAGGCGACTGCAAACCATCCAAACACGGGAGGACAGCTCACACTTCCTGTCAAGGAGTCGGAGACAAAAAGCAGTCCGCTCGTTTGAGCGGAGGAACAAATCTGCTGTAAAGGCCTCGGTAAACAGACCCAAATATTTACAGGCTCGGACATAGCATTCCCGCTGACATTCTTCTGTTTGAATCCTTCCTTCAGAGGCAGACACTTGAGTTTCATTCATTACTTCGCTGCCAAATACAAACTCTTACCTCCCTCCTCTGCATATCTTCACCGGACCCTTTAAATCAACGTTTCCCAATCCTCTTGAGTGAATTTCAGGTTTTTTTCCAGAACTTTCATGAAGATTTTTGTTTATAATTTGAATCAGGTGTCTTGAACCAGAGATCCATTCAAAAGCTACAGATCAATCATATCATACTCTGGGCCTGAGGTTGGAAAAACAGTTTTACATACATGAGAATGACAGTCTTTCAGCGATCATCCAACCTGCACATTTTGCTTTAAAACTGTGTACCACAATGAAAACTATATTTTTCTTCATGAGAATGAAGAGTTTAGTTTGGATGCATCTGACTGAGAATTTCTTACTGTACTGGTAATGTACAACGTTTGTTTCCTCAAGTGCTTTTTCAACCAGCGTTGCAGCGTTTTTCTGTTTCCCTTCAGTCGAATCCTTTGATTTCACCTGGAAAAGAGGATTACACGTCCGTCGCTCTGTCCAACATACTGAAATGTCATCTGAAGCAGGTGGAGCGGTTTGATCTCTGTTTCCAGCCACTCCTCCGCTGACTGGAGGCTCAGGGGGGGCACCTGAGGCCTGAGCGGAATGTTCTGTTACGTTCCACAATGTTATCACCGCAGAATCGCGCAGGAGTCGCCCACGGCAACCGGCACTGTTGCCGGGCAACAGAGACGCCGTGATAATGACCACAGTGTGGAGGAATCCAGGCTGTATGTGTGTGTTTGTGCGTGTGTGCACAGCTCTCCCAGCCTCACAAACACAACAGAAAAAGAGCTTTTAGGTGCAAAGCTACTCATGTATGTGAGAAGCGGCCGGCGCCGGGTTACACCTGCCTTTCCTGAAGCCGTAAACTGTGGAGTTTCCGCTGAATGCCAGCTATTTTTAAGACAACAGCTCAATTTTCAAGAGTCCGCTGACATGTGAACCTCTTATTTGGAGGCGGTTGTCGTTCTCTTCAATCACAACATGTCAATAAGAATCTGCAATGTCTGCCTGCATTTTTAAATCGAGCCATTTGCTGGTTTTGGGTTGTGTGTCTGTGTTTGACCTCTAAAGGACTGGACCTCTGTCTGCAGCAGTCGGGATGATGGATAGGTGGGGAGAGAGTACAAACATTAAGAAACTCCTTATCTTTCCATCTTTTGTTGTACAGATCGGCTAAGGTCAAATAGTTGAAGTTCTGAGATTGACGGAGCTCTTATGTGATCTCTGATCCAAACTGTTTTTGTTTGTTTGTGTGTTTCCTAAAACTCCATTTCTTGTCCTGACTTGTCCTGTACTGACAGCGTTTGCTTTAAAGGATTTGCACGTCATTGTCACAGCTTCCCAGAACCAGAGTTTGGAATACATTTTGTTATTTTATTTCTTTAATCAGCCCGCCTCTTCGCAGCAGCGGCGCCTTTTAATTTCGGCTCGCTGTGTGAGGCGAGCCAGATTTAGCTCTGACAAACAGAGCTGCGAGCGTGCCAGATCTCTCCTCGCGCTGCTTCCATCTGCAGCTGCTAATCTGCACACAGCTACATGAAATATTAGTTTGGTGACACGACTCTCCTACAAAAGACAGCAGCGGCAGTGTACATAATCGCTGTCAGGCTCAGTAAACAGACATTTCCGAGTCGTTAACCGTCTGTGTGTGAAGCGATAAGAGGCCGGCCTTTACCGTCGAACACGCGTCTTTAAACTTTCCAGAAATCAAATTGAAGTTCATAACTGTGTCTGAATCATCCAGTCTTCTTATTTTGAGGTATCATTGCATGGCTTCAGTGAAATTGAAGATATTTTTCCATCCCTCACCTCAGATGTCCACAAAAGGGACTTTATGAGTCAGAATCTACCAGAGCAGTGCAAAGTGAATTAGGACCTGAGCGAGCCAAAATATTGCTGTGGAAAGAGTCTAAAAGGACAAGAGCGTGGCTTCTCTCGCCGCATTCTTTCCTTCATCAGGAATTCACTGAGGTCTGGCCATGCATTTTTTACTGGAGCCTCTTCCTGTTCGCCTGGGAGTAGCAGCGCCGTCCAGAACTCGTCCCTGTGCGCCTCGAATGATGAGACGAGGCTCAGACGGAGCCTCAGAGCCGTCCAAATGCTCCAGGCAGCTCCACGCCCACGGTTTAATCTTTTAAACGCTGCACCTCACACAGGAACAGAGCAAGTCTCTGCTCCCACTGTCCGAAACAGACCTCTCAAGGCTCATTTTCCTGAGAATAATGCTCTATATGCAGATAAGCCACGAGCCTGAGTTCACTGCTTTGTCCTCGGGACGGGTTCTGGTTTCACATGCAGGCAGACTGATGAAGCAATGACACTCGTAATTGGATTTCAGCGTGACACATCTCTGCTCTGAGCTCAGCCGGATCCCATTGTTTCTGACCAGCGTCGATACCGCGGCTGACGGAGGTCCGGGAATCGTCCAGACGGGAGACGTGACGGAGATTTACAGTTCCAAGCAGACATCAGAGCAGAAACAAAACACCACGGTGACAACTGTTTAATTGTAAACTTCTCTGAAGGTTACGCTCAGCCTCATGAACAATGAGCTCAGCGGACATGAGCGAATGTGAATTTGTGATCTGTTTCTGTTTATAACAAAGCAGTAAAATCCAAAAAGCTTTTTTTTTAAAAAAAAAAAAAGGCCATGAAAACAGCAAAGAAACATTCGGAAAACAAAAGTGTACAGATTGTTTGAACAGGTAGTGAATTTCACGTCATTTTCCTCCTGGACTTTTCATCATTAAGTCAGAAAGACAAGGAATATTATTGTTCTTTGAGCACATTCCCCTCGTCCTTTTCTTCATTCCGTCATCATTTATCAGGGAATTAAAGATTATGCAATCCTGAGAAAAAGTTACAACATAGGAGCCGCAGATCTGACCGATCCAACACATCTGACATCTCGCACCAGTTGTTCCTGTTTTTCTCTGAAACATGCACAAGACAGCACAAATATGTGTGGGGACGAGCGACCACGGTCCTGAACGGAGAGCTGGGAGAGAGAGAGAGAGAGAGAGGAAACGAGACAGAGGGCGGGAAGCACACGAGCGGCCGAGGTGTCCAAGGCCTGATCTCAGCGAAGACCAGGCTGTGCTGCAGCTGCGTGTCCTCGCGCTCAACTCCCATCTCCATCCAGATTAGCAACGCAATTACTGAGCCACGACTCGGTCAGACAGGAGAATACAGACATATATGTTCACACTAACTTCATCTTTTCTACTGATGTGACTTTGAATGTCTGTTCACGAATTACGAACACACTGAGCTCGTTCTCTCTGCAGCGACAGCAGGCACAGTTGATCAAAACATCCTCCTGCTGTTATTTTATAGCGGTTTTATTGCTTTTTGCAGGACTCTCTGTATGTTCCCGGTTTATGATGAACAGCTCTGCCAAATCCAGAGGGCAGCGAGGGATATTTACTGCTAATCATGTCAGAATGTAGCGCAACACGTGGCGAAGTATCAAGGAGAGCGAAAAAAGAGCAAGACAACAGGCTACAGCTGGATCTGATGCTTAAATCTTTAGTCCCTCGTTCAATCCATAATATGAATGATTTTAATGTCCTCTTTAATTTTAAAAAGTAATTATGATGCATCTGGTGACGCGAGTAGCCAGAAAATGCCTGTGCTTGATTATATGTGTCAGAGAAGATGAATCCATCGCTCTGATTCAGCAATGAATGTGTTTTCAAAGTTTAGTTTTGAATGACGTTTTGTGTGCTGTGTCATTAATGTTTATTAATACCGGGGTTATGCTGCGTTTCAGGATGAGCTCCCGTGCTGCGTACAGTATTTGCGGAAGCAGTCGGCCTCTCTTCTCATGCAGGGCCCCTGCAGCCAGGAGGTGTTGCTGAATTATGAGCCTGTGACTTGGCAGGGTGTTGAATGACCGTCACCTTAAAGAGCACCGGTTCACCAACTCTGCTGTGCAGCCAAAGCAACTCCATTCAGCCTCCAGCTCACCCACAACAAACACCCCGAGGACACATGAGAAGCACAGGGGCTCCGACCCGAGCCGGGCTGGTTTTAGGTCCCCTAATGCCCTCAGTTTTGTGTGACTCTGAACAATAAGTTACACAACTTTCATTGCAATAACATAGAGTGTGATTTTATTTCAGTATCCTCTTTCAAATGTTTACACGTGACTGTAATCAACCCTTCACAAGTTAATACAGAAACAGCTGTAAAGCCAAGTGTGTGATTTAACAGAAGTTAAAGTCACGGTTTGATGATGTCCTAAAATATAAAAGGGATAAGAGGGTCCCCTCTGTTGAGGGGCAATGGAATTATGAAAATAAAAAGGTCTGTGATAAAAATAATGCTAATATAAAAAAATAATAATCAAAATAACATAAGTTCTGTCGTGATAGTATCATACCAGTTGAGATGAGGATTCACACTCATAAAAACATCATGCTTTGACTCACAGCTAGTAATGTAATATACTGAATGGGGGGGGGGATTGGAAAGTCTGAGTGTTTCTGGTTTAGATGTTTGTCAAACACCAAGTAAAGTTGTTGTTTTTTTAAATAAAGGATGCTTCAGTGCTCAAGTCCTGTTTAAACAAACAAAAAACTGCTTTACAAACATTTGTCTGCTTTTTTATGTTTGTCACATAATAAGTGTGCAGAAATTGCAAATATCTTTAACTGATCTTTGGCATTAGTTAGTTGCAGTCCTGCTTCTGAGCAGCAGTGTCTTTGCGTTACATGTGCATCAAGTCATAAACAAACATTGTTCAGGCTGTGCAGACTTCAAAACATTGTATGCTTCTTTCCATTTAAATCACATCTGTCTCTTCCTGTAAATGAGAGAAAAACATGGAAACAGTGAGCAAGTTAGGGCACCTCAAACAGAGTGACTCTGCCGCCCGTAAATCAGAGACGGAGCAGCTCCGTAACAATGGACTCCACCTGACCTTTCCACGCTGCTGCTCTCAGCGCAGATCCCTGCAGGGCCACGGCAGAGAGATCCACACCGTCACCACAGAAAAGAGGCAAAGCAATTAAAAGTCATTTGAGGGAATACTTTATCAGCTCTTCTGCTGCCATGGTGATTATTTCCTCTGTAAACTGGACTCGAACAGGCTGAAGGCGAAGTTCGTTTCATGGAGTTTGGGCTCTCGAGTCACCCAGGCTCCATGTGACAGACAGATGGGAGGCGAAGTCGTGACTCACAGGCTGCAGTGACTGAGAACAATAACAGTCTGAAACACACCGGAGAGCACAGAGGAGCAGCTCTGAAACCTCACACGGCCTCCTCTGTTCAAAACTCTTGATAAAAGGATCGATTTCCTCGGCCGGCCCCCTCCTCTGCAGCTTGCTCCCCTGTGAGGTTCGTGGGACATTTTCATCCTTCCACTCTTTTCATTCGTCCTCCGAGTCAAGGCGTTCTCACTCGGTCCTCTGCCTTCGACTTCGGCCAGGAAACTGGGAAACTGGGAAGCCCATCCAACAATGTCGCTGAGTAGAAAGCTAACCTTCAGACTTGTCTCCCAGCTCGCCATCATCTGATACTCTCTCTCCGAGCTGCAAATGGCGTCAGATTTGATGGAGCCGAGCCACGGGGAAGCAGAAACCGAGACAGATCCCTGATGGTCTGGGTGTGAATACACACAAATCCCCTTGTAGTCTGTGATTTTTGCGGCCGCGTCCTGCTCCTGCAGATGCAAAGGTCGCCGCAGCTGTCGGGGCATGTGCAACATATTTGCTGCGCCCCACATGGTAAACGGCACATGGGAGCGAGGCCAGGTACCTTAATCCCTACCACCCATGGGATTCCCCACCAAGAGATCCCATTAGCGAGGATGAAAGCTGTGATGTGGTCCGCGGAGGCTCGGTGACTTGTGGTGCGCTGCAAACCCCCACGGGCCTGCCCTGACCTCCATCTGATCCCTCACTAACTGGAATTACAGCGCCGGCTCCAGCGGCCAGTGTAAAAGAGCAATGAACTGTAAAGCATTTTGATGTCTTAATGAACAACATACACACAGCAACAAGTAGAATTAGGGGCACCTATAAATCTGGAGAGAGCGGCAGTATTTGCAGGAACCATAGAAACCACTTCAAACACCCGGGGGTGTGCAGCTCGGAGAGGAGACGCTGAAATAGTCCCAAACACTCCGAAAGTTACAAAGGGCTGTTTGAAAAGTTGCAGCGTGATGACACAACGTTTCAAACTGGCAGGGATTCACAATCCTGTGAGTCTATATATGGTTTAAAGAGCAAAATTCAAAGTGTTTGTTCCACAAGCTTAAATGAAAGGAAAAGAACTCGCCGGCTTTCTTCGCAGACGTACAGTACAGAGCATCGCACTGGGTCAGCATCTGGTGTCACTGAGCAATAATCACACACGATGTGAACATGTGAAATAATTCAACAACTGGATCAGGAGACGAGGAAATTTATTCACTTTAATGATGTCTGGAGAGCGTTCAGAGCGGGTGTTGGTGCGTGAAAGCAAAGCAATCGCAGACACCTGAAGATAAACCGCGATCCTCATCCCCAACGCAAACACGGATGAAAAGAGAAAGTCGGAGCACGTGCCGGAGCACAGTGGACGACCGGCGTGCCGGACTGCCAGGATTATAATGAGCGAAGGCTCTCTGTAATCAGCAGGAAATATCACCGCAGCAGAATGATCACAATCCGTGTCCGAAAGATGCAGGAACACAAACACGACGTTCATCAGCGGGAGGTTTGGAGCAATGACTGATTTGTTTTGGCCTCTGCTCTGTTCGTAATCACTAGCATGTTTCCCCTCATACTTTGTGCTTTTCATTCTAGGTAGAGTGAAGGAAGGACGGCTGGTCCGACGCCAGTACCCTCCAGTGACCGCTGACCTGACTAAACAATGACGGCAGCGCGTGCGGAGCCAGGACGAACATAACATGTTACTGAGAGGGAAAAAGAGTCGTTCGTGCCTCCTGTCTGATCTACATGCCCGAGCAGAAACAGGCAGAACAAACTCTGCGGCCCTGTCAGATAATAATGTGTAATACCAGGGCTCATGAGCTAATATCTATAAACAGATCTCTGCATATGAAGACGGATTACTGTACACATGAGGCATACTTCCAGAGGCCCGAGGAGCTTGAAGGCTCCATCTAATCCAAGAAATATGATATGTGCTCCTGAAATATTCACCAAACAAGTGGAATTTAACACAAAAGACATGTAAGGAAAATGGACACAAAGTGACAACACAAATGTTTAACAGCCAGAAGGGGATATAAAATGACCAAAAATGGCATAAAAATACCACACAACCCATAAAGACATTCCAAATGTGAACCAAATAAGAAGAAAATACTTAAAATATGTGCAGAAACAAAGTTAAGTTAGTAAAACAGGGACTTATCATATCAGCATATTTCTGTGGTGAGTTTAATCCTCTTTTGATCTTGGAGTGAGAACAAGTGAGAAACCTCATGATGCCTTAGTGCTCCGTATTTCACTTGTGTGTGTAAAAACAAATGGTGAAACGTGATCTGAGTGAACCCTTGAAAAAATAATTATATTCTGTTTCATGTTTGGAATCTAAGTCAATCTGGCCTGTAATAGTCAGACCTGTTTTGAGTTGTAGGTTTCTATTTATTTTTTTGTTGCATCAGTACAGGATAGATTATCTTAATTCACATTTTCGACCATCAGTTATTTTAACATTTTGATTTATCTGACAATGAACGCACAAACATGAGGTCACAGAGAGTTATTAAACTGGAATCTGATCGGCTCTTCTTGCGTTTGGGAAGAGTGAAGTGTTTATGGCTTTCAAATGTACTTCTAATTTGTTTGTTTTTGTTTTTCTTTTTTTGTTGCTTCAGTGCATCATTGTTTCAACGTTGTAAATAAAAAAAACCCAACATTGTCATTTCAAGTAACTTTTACAGGGAAAAACAACTTTTCCACATGCGCAAGTACGGATGATGGTGGGAAGGAAAAACTCCCTGATACCAGGATGAAGCCTGCGGAACCGGACTCGAGGGTTGAGACTTTCTGCCGTTCTGGTTGGACTCAGGGGACAGAACGGGAGAAAAGGAAAGGGCAGAGACAGAGAGCAATAAACAAGCCATCATGACGATGCAAACTGTTCCACTGTCTGATGCAAGAGAGTCAGAGCGTGAACTTTCAGTTCCACCATCTGGAATCCTACAGGAAGGTACAGAAAAAGAGGAGGGACCGAGACGAGATCATGGACTAGATGAGCAGGAGAGAGGCTGATTAATGGTGACATATATGGACAGTGAGAAAGAAGCCTTGCATAGCAGCTGTCTCCACAGACGTGTGAGTGTTTGTGGTCGAGTGAATGAGACACTGTAAAGAGCTTTTGAGGCTTTTATTTAACATTTTTCCCTTACAGCTCTTTATTGGTCTTTGAAAACACATCACAAACATTTCTCTATCAAAATGGCTCGTATTATAAAGCTCAAATTCCTGTGATCAGTCACTTACTCAGTGATCTTCATTGTTGTGTGTGTGAGTCATTATGTGTGAAGACGAGCCGCTGACGTTGAGCTGCTGACTGAGTGATTGAACTGTGAACGTCTGTCAGTTCACTGTTTGAGTGTAAACACGCAACGTGCAGCATGGTGCGAAGGATTTGCTCTGCACACAGGTCAGAGGTCAGAGTTCAGCTCTGCGGTGGAGGAATGTTTACCAGCGGAACCGAGGCTGGGATATATATTTCTGAGCTGGTGTTATTCAACACTGTGATGTGAAAAGAAACAAAGTTTAGAGTCACAAAGCAATATAATCTGTACATTGTACGTTCAGAGACTTGTTAAACGTGCATGTCCTGCTCCCAGATGATCCAGGGAAGTGTTAAATTTACACTCTGCAGGTTTCTTTCTGCCTCGGCCTGTCTGGGAGTTGATGCTGTTGTCAAAGCCGTGGCTGCTTCACGGTGGCACATTGTAAGAGCCATCAGGGACCGTCTGTGAAATACACAGTCAAATAAAAGAGAAGGTTATCTGACCCCACCCTCAGTCCTCGGCGCCTTCTGTTACAACTCTGTGATGGAAACACTGGCGCCGTGACATTTCCTCCACTCACACACCTGCTCCAAAGTCCACGCTGTACGTTCACGATCTGCTCATCTGGAAATCAGTACCAGTGTCATTTTCCCAATTAGGAGACGGGAGCAGGGCTGGAGATGAGGAGAGACAGCAGCAGCTTCTGGAGTCAGCGTGAAAGCTGCTCATTTGCTAACACCCCGCTGAGTTAATTCAGCCCCTGCATGAGTGTGTATGTTTTCACACTGGCCTACTGAACTCTTTCATTTCATGCCATCAGAGGATGTCTGGTGCGGACACACACTCGGAGGAACGAGCACACGGTCACACACAAGCAGGAGATCTGACAGAGCCACACAGAGCACCAACTATCACCCAGAAATATCTTAAAAGCGGTCATCTTGGACTTTCCATGTAGATTTTTATGCGTAGAAACAAAGCTTTATTACAGTTACTGATGTCCCAATCATAAACCTGGTGGTGACTTAAAATATTGCCAGTCAATGAAACCCCTGATATCAGATATCCCTCCTGCACCTGAGTCAGTCATGAGGTGCGTGTAGAAAATAGAAAGACCACCATCTGAACTGGAACTCAAGCCCCTCAGCGTCAGAGTCACTCATCTATTTAAAGTAGACATGTGGAACCAGGAAATAAACAAACTACATGAATGTAAATGGAAACTCATCAGGCTGTCAGTCTGCTCTACAAGTACAACGTGGCAAAACACTCACGAACTGGGCCAAAAAAAAGCGGTCTCTGATTGGACCCACCACACTACAGAAATACCCTACATTCAGAAGTAGATCCCGTATGTATGAGAAGTACTCATCAAGTAAATAGGAAGGACAGAAAAAGCAACACACCTGGATCACTTTAACCACCGCTTCAATCCACTTCTCTACAAAGAAACTTTACTCACCATTATCACACAACGAAAGCAAAACACATAAATCTGACTCATGGACAGTAAACATGAATATGGAGTTCTTAAGTAGCAGAGATTTCAACAGTGTTCCTCCTCAGACACTAATTTAAAGACAGCCGAGTCCCTCTGTGGCCGGCTGCTGTTCAGATTTCAATCTCCACTGAACCCTGAAGAAAACCCTCCAAACAACTACATCTAAGTGGAAAATGTGGAAAAAAGGCTCAGGACAAGACGTTTCAGCACAGCAGCAGGTCTGGACGAGCGGAGTAGAGAAAGTTGAGGGTTGACTGCTCTTTTCCTGAGATTCTCTGCCAGTGTCAACTGGAAACCTGGACTTCTTGCAGGAGCAGATTCCTGAAGAGGAAGCTGCTGGAAACCAGCTCAGAACATCCTCACAATCCAATTTAAACAACACAGTGAACTTCAGGAAATTTCTTCAGAAACATGACATTCATATGATCGGTCAGGTGTGAAAACAGTTTGTTCCCTTCAAGATTGAACTCAGAAACATCAGAGCTGCTTCTCTCTCACTGCCAGTAATGAGAATAAGAACCTGTCATCTTCTAGTGGAGAACTGGGCCAAATTAAACCTGAACTATCAAGCAACACCGCCATCTAGAGGCTGGTAACTAAAACTACACGCAACCGAAAACGTCCATTCGCCCATCTGCTCAAGTAAATAAAATCTGTTTGGTAGATTATTTCTTTGTTTTTTGCCATAGCTGAGCTGGCACGTGTCATTTAGCAGGTGGTGTTTTTTGTGTGAATATTGTGTTTGTGATTTGTAACGGTAGGAAAAAAAATCGTTTCACACGCATGTTGAGAAATCACAGATATGAGGGGCCCTCATGCAGCTGGGGCCCGCCCAGGTCAGATCCAGATCCCCACTCTGCACTTTATTCAGTGGGACGTTGAACATTTTACTCATTGTGTAAGTTTTCTAGGACGATCATTTTGATATTTTTATGGAAAGAAAAAGAAAAAACACTGACAACAGGTATAGTTCAGGCTGCCTGGTATATGTCAACACAAAGAGAGCCTATTTCATTATCTTACAACAAACAAAACTGTTCCTTTTCTGTTTCTTGTGTTGCTCTAAATATCAGCAAACAAAAGCAGACAAGATTTCGAACAGTAACTCCGAATCAAGAGAAGTTGCCTTATGTAAAGATTTATTAATTTATAATACAAGCTTTTATGTAGACCACGTTGCATTTTAGTTTTTACATTTATTCATACTGAGCTAAACTTCATAGCAGTGACATTGATTGACAAAAAAAAAAAAAAAAAAAAACACAAACCAAAGGACACTCGATGGAAGGAATCAAAAGGTTTCCGACTGTTTCTGGAGAAACCGCAGCCCATCAACACTCCCAGTGCACCGCTTACCCTTACTAGTCCTCATACAGTTTGCCACGTGCATCACTCGCTCTCACGCGCGCACACACACACACACACACACACACACACTCACAAACTCACTCACACCAAAATTCAACAAATACCTATACACAAGATAAAAATTGATATATTTAAATTTCAATATTAATGATATTACTGAATTCCACAATAAAAGGCAAACGAGAAGTAAAGACAGCATCCAAATGAAAAGGAGGTGAAACACCACCAAAACTTTTTTTTTTAAACTCTTCTTCCCGCAGGAGGATTTCTCCCTCTGCCTTCTCTTCAGTGTCCAGTAGAGGAGTGTCTCGCAGCGAGGACACCGCCGACCCCCCCCCCCATCTTCAACCGCTTCTTCTGTCTGCGTTTAACTGGCCCGTCACGAGTCGACTGTCTGGTCGGTAAAGTGTCCAATGGAGGCGCCAACTCGGCGGCCCACCGCCCGACGCCGAGGGGCTGGTCCTGCGTGTCGGGGACCCTCGGGTGTTTCCCAAAAAGTCTTCCCTCCATTGGTCCGCTGCCAGAGGAACTAAGCAGCGAAAGGCCGCCGCTGCTCAACGGTTCAGTTTGCAGGAGGCAGAAACAGTCTCTTGAGGAGAATGGCACCTTCTCTACTACGGAGGAATCAAAAGTCTCGTCATCTAATCAAAAGTAAATCAGCCATGAAGGAGGAAGGGGAGGAAATTAACCACGAACACTGCAGGATTAAACTCATGGAGTGCAACGAGAAGGTTAACGCCACTCAGTAAGACCTGGGGGGGGGAAACATCCACGTGACTAGTAGGGGAAGGGTTAGACGCCCACACATCCTTCACAGCTCCTCTGCCTCCACAGAGGGCGGACAGTTCCCGGGTCTTCAGCGCGTCTCCAGCAGCGGAGACATCTGCAGGGGAGCGTGGGTAATGCTCCAGTTCATGACGTTCAGATATAAACGGCAGCACGCTCGGCCGACGAGGATGAAAGTTTTGGGGGCGGCGGGTGAACGTATTGGCACATTAAAAAAAAAAAAAAAAGTCCAACCAAAAGCAGGTACCGGCCCCAAACAGACGTCTTGCGAATTTATTCCAGGTCTGCAGCCGACGGGACGACAGGCAGGAGAGAACGGAGAGGACGTGTACGCATGTGTGTGTTTTGTAATGTGTGTGTGTGTGTGTGTGTGTGTGTGTGTGTGTGAGAGAGAGAGAGGTTGGGGTTAGGGGGCAGGGTGTCGTTTCAGTCGCTTTACAAGAGAAGGCAGCAGTTGCTCTCTGTGGTTTTTTCTCTGTTCCTTTGACCTACAAAGGAAGAGCGGAGACAAAACAAACGGCTGAGTGGAGACGCCAACAAGTCAGCTCAGGACAAAGGTGGAGAAACAAAGTCCTCCAGCATCACGTAGTGTAAGAGGAACAACAACCTGCTTAAAAAAAAAAAAAGAAAAAAGATGGGCTCATAGTTTATCTCTATCACAAAACGGGTGACAAGTCAGAATTTGGCAGGACCGCCTTTAGCTATTTTGATGCAGTTTTATAATAAATAAAGAAAAAAAAAACATTAAGCAGCATCATACCATCATACTACATCTTTGTTTGTTTTTGTTTTCAAAGGACTGAATGAACACAGTTTTGACTCAAGGAGTCAGAATAATCTAAAGAACTGAGAGGAGCTCCTCACCATGAGAGTTGGGCTCTGGAAGAGTCTCTCTAGCGACCAAATGCATGACAGTCGTCCGTCCCGGTGGCAGCTTCAGAGCTTTAAAAGAGGGGAAAACCGCTTCATTATTTATCATCACACACACATAATGAAAACGACCCCCAGCTGACTGGAGCTTCTGTGAAAGTTCAATACAGAGGAGGCCGACAGGGACGGTGAGATTAACCCCCGCAGTGTGTGTTTACAATCCGACTCACAATTCTTATTTTACCTCCTCCTACAGAATTAGACTGGCTGCAGCTTGACCAAAGAGAAAAAAAAAACGTGCACCTAACCCACTTAAGAGCGACCCGCCCATCTGATCTGAGGTCAGGGAATCTGAGGTGAGGCGGAGGTCGGACAGTTTGACAGGTCAAGAGTTTAATGAGATTAAATGAGTCAAGTGAGATCTTCTGCTTCATTTTACTCGATGCAAACACTGATCTGTTTGGACTCGTCTTTCCTCATTTGGCTGTGCACTGCACCTGTTACCATGGCAACACATCCAAGTACAGTCAGAGCTGGAGATGGAGTCGCATCAGAGATTTTGAACAAGATATGGACAGTTTCCTGGACAGTATTCAAATAGCTGTCATGGACATTTGTGAGATACAAATGTATTTTATAATAAAAAAAACATAAATTAATATTTTGTATATTACACATATGCACAGTGAGTGTACTTTTGTAAATTTTAATGGAGCAATAGGTGTATTCAACAAAAATTTTGTGTTGAAATAATTGTATCTTTTTTAAAGCTCTCAAACACAATTTTGCTAAAAGAATAGAAAATAGAGGTGTGCTAATGTTGGTTGATGAATGTAATTTTGCCACCGTTCATGTGCTTCATGCTTGAAAATGAAAAGGACAGCTGTTCACACGGTCATCATGACAGTTTAAAAAAAGAAAGATCCTAATCAACGCTTTCATCATCTGGTGAAATATTTCTTTGTTATGGTTTGAATGAAACAGACTGACAGCACAAGCATCAGTCTGCCGCCTTCGCTTTACCCCTGCAGAGCCAGAGCGCAATATTTTAATAGTATTTAGAAAATGTATGTAATCTACGCTGTGTGCAGCACTTAACCAAACTTTGAATTCAATTAATTATTTTGGTAAGTGATACTTTAATTTTTGTTTACATTCATGTTTGACATTTTTAAATCTCTCTATATTGATTCATAGGAGTGAATATTTCTCCAGCTTGTTCATTGCATAACTGCTCCGGCGGGGAGCTGCTGGGGGTTATGAGGCTTGCTCAGACAGCCACAGTGACGAGCCGTCAGCAGAACGATCGGAACACGTAAACTTCTGGTCACAGGCTTGCCTCACTGACTTCTGCTTCGCCGCTGACTGGAAAGACTGTGTTCCTCTCAGAGGCAGAGGTTACTGAAACTCCCGCGCAGTGATTATTACAGTTTCAAGCAGCGGCCGATCAGAACGTCAATTAAAGCATTTCTGGATGTGTCCAACTCTCTTCTGTTACACAACTTTTGATCACTCGGGGTGGAAAGAGAAAAGCGAGGCTGTATAAAGTAGTCTGAAAAACTTTTTTTAGTGTTGCGGGGTGTTTTTAAATCGATCAGCTGGATGGAGCTGACCGTTCCGCCGAGGTCTTCTTACCTCCCAGGGTGACGTTGCCATGAAGGAAGCGTCCCTGGAAGATGAGGCGCAGTATGCTGGGACTGCTCACCTGCTCCTCCTCCCATCCTGTCACACAGAGGACAAGTCAATGAATCACCTAATCTGGCCGGACTAATACTAGATCACGGGCTCTGTTCACACTCTGTGGGTTTAGTTTAAGTTGATTAGACGGGCGTGACAGCGCCGTAGGAGCAGAGGTGTCAAAGCTGGGGTGAAGTGAAGGCCGGAGCCCACCGGACGAGAGGACTTCTTCACAAGACGCAGGTTTCTGACCAGATTTATTTGAGACAGACCGAGTCTGCCGTACAAGACAAACGCCGAGGCCAAAGGTAACTGACAACATTCACAGCTCCTGAAAACGTTCACATCTGATTTTCACTTGTGCCCAAAAATAAACTTCTGCTGATTCTGTTTCTTTTCTTTCTTCAGCCGAACCCCTGATCGGACAGGACACTATATATGGCAACTTCCTGTTCTCTTCACATTTCCTCAAAAGTAATGACACTAGGTTACTCACAACTGCTTCATAAATGATTCAACAAAAAAGATGCGATGTGAACATAATTTAGAAAATTTCTTAAAATGAAATAACAGCTGGTGTCTCTTCTGAATTAAACTTCTCTGGATTTCACCTCTTTGTGTTGACTATCTTGTACACGCGTTATATTACTGAAAAGTTGTAAATACTTTGACTAAATCTTTGATCAAGCGTGCTATAAAAAGATGTAACTCAAAGGCTTTGGATAATTAAGAATTTGAGACAGTTTAACTATAAAATTGACTGTTTTTAATCACATAAAGCTACTTTTTAAAACCTGCTAGAATAAAACTTGAGAGTTGAATTGTTGAGAAGTATTTCAAAAATATCCTGCAAAGGATTAACTGAACTGAAACATTTCTCTTTACAAAATGAATGAAGCAGGGAAAGAAATGACATTTGAATGGAGTATAAAAAGTACCTGCAGGCCAGTTCTCGAACACGTGTTTGGCGATGTCTGTGGCCGAGTCGTTTGGAGAGAAAGTGAAATCTTGCGTCTTCCCACTGACCAGGATGAGGCGGAGGTGCACCTGCAGCAAAACAACAACAACAAAAAAAAAAAGGACATCAGTGCATGGAAATGCATCAACCGACACAAACGCCGGAGCTGCGACCGCGATTCTCCGTCAACCGGCCGCGGTGACTTCCCCTAACCTCTTCGGAGAGGAGGTGACCTTCGGCGGGCTGCGAAGAGACAGGCATTCCAGTCTAATTAGATTTATCCACGCCAGATCTCCGCTGGGCGACTTCATTCACGGAGGGCTTACACTGAAGTGAGCCCCTGTTGCCAGAGACAACAACAGATCAGGGTGGGGCTGAGGGGGGAGAACACTGGCCCTTTAGTTCCAGGGTGCTGCTGCTGCGGCTGCTGCTTCTCTCCGGGCTGTCGGCCTAATGCGATAACCCCAGGTGTCCCAGACAGCTCTAGGCCGTGTTATTAAATTTACATGGCCAGTGCGTAGCCCTGAGGGGGACTGTGCATATGTGTGTGGGAGGGTCTCTCACAGCAGGGCGTCGTCCAGATTTTATCCTCAAAGCAACGACACACACTCCGCTATCAACTATTATGAATGCAAGCAAATAAATCAATGTATAGCACTCCACGATGAGGGAATCCACGTGAGAGCCTCGCTCCAGGATTAAGAAATAAAGGCCTCCAAGCTTGTGCGAATTCATGAACACCGAGTTATTTTATCCCGGCTGAAAAAGACTAATTCATTCATCTATCCTTCACATGGCCAAATTGTCAAAATTAAAGACGTTTGAGTGAATCTAATTTTTTATTTTTTTTTAATTTCATTGATACAATAGGTGAGTTGGTTATTTCTCTACTCAAATTGAATTCAAACATTAAAACTCTTATACATTTTACAAAATATAAATCTTTTTTTGCATCATTCTTCTAATTTTAGTATTTAAGTGAAGACAAAATATACAGTAAGTCAAATAAGAATATTTCAAAAGTTTAAATTAAGAAAGTTTTTAAAATGTCTCGAATTCTTTGGTTTTATTTTGTGGGTATAAAAATATCAATTAACTAACAGTAACTGCAGCGTATTTTCATATTGATTTACACACACGATGAGATCAATAAAATTCCTGCAAGACCTGCAAAAAGGAGCAATCGTGCTGCTGAAGGACAAACCTCAAAAAGAAATACTGCAAATTTCAGAGCGGAAACAACTGAAGAATCGACTTTTAACGGTCATTGTTATGGAAGGGTTGCAACAGAGGAAGAATAATTATGTATTCATCTGACCATGGTGAATTTATCATTTACACAGTCCCAATTCTGAGGTGAATGACTGTTTTAATGAACCACTCTGGTTTAAAATACTGTACTAACCCAGTCTTTCTATTGCATGATGCTGAGCGCTGACATATGGGGGCTACGTTTCCCAGACATTTGGCCTGCTGGCACAAAAAAAAAAAAAAAAAAAAAAAAAAAAAAAGTGGCCCGTGAACTTTCCTTGGTTCACAAATCATTAAAGGGAGAACAAAGAGACTTAACCAGGAGGTGTGACGTCAGGAAGGGACAACCCCGCTCTCTGATCTGTTTACCAATACAGCCCCGGACCCTCTGCCCTCCGCCCCGCTCCCCTCCCCTCCCCCCTCTGAACTGAATAACCTCCGTGTGGGGTTTGCATACCCATGTCATCATTAACAAGCTTTTGAGCTCCATCCCTTTCATCCACAACAAAATAAAAACAAAGTCAAATCTGCCCGGTTACCCATGGCAACATCCTGGATTTGAAACCTCCTCGAGGTTCTCCAATCTAAAGGGAGATGTTCCATCTCGCAAACACGGTGGCGATTACTTGAAGGGTTAACAGGGTTAGTAAAGGCTTATCCATTGGTGGTGATGATGGGCAAGATTCCTAAAATCGCAGCCAGCCAAAAGCTAAATGCCTCAGAGATGCTGCCAAGACGGTGCGTTCAGACCTTCACGGTGCCGTGCGCCACATCTTTAACCTGACGCATCTAAATGTCCAGGATAAAACACCTCGGGGTTTCAGGGTTGATGTAGATTTTAAAACAGCGCTGCTTCACTGTACATACACTAGTGTGACTGTCTGATGCTCTACTCTCCAAATGAAGCGAGTGTTTGGTTCATCAAATATTTCATTGAAAGGGAAAACTGCCATCACACAGTTCAGTGTTTAAAACACGTGAAATCATCGGAGTAAAGATCCCAGCTCCACACGTGAGTGTTTTTGCTGATCGCTATCCCAGGATGATGATTTATTTACACTATCTATGTTTGAAAAAAAAAAAAAACCTTCATAATTAAATTTGCACGACAAAGGTACCAATTCCACAAGCTCCTTATTGGACAATTATAATTACTTTACAATTCTAAATAATCTGTCACAACTTTAGAAATATTTACCAACTTTTCTTTATAGATATACAGAAAATTAAGTTGTGTGAATGTTAGAAAGTCATCCACCAAGCATGGCACCATTATTAACAGGGGTTTGTTCACTGGAGCACCGGCCATAGCTTTTGTTGTGCGTCCAAATAACTATTGTCCATCCCGGGCGGTGAAGGGGAGGGGGGGCAGGACAGAGGAAGAGGGTACAATCAATTGGCATCTAAACCTTGAAAGGAAAGTAGGGCAACGTTTTAACTGAGATTAGACAGATGGTGTTCACGGGAGCAGCAGTCACTATCCCAGCTAAGTGTTTGTGAACGTTGGCTAATCCACAACGACCCCCGCCCCCCTCCGACCAGACCTGCACCTAAATCATTTTAAAGCTAAAATATGATATGTCATATAATCATCTGCAAATTTAAAAGACAGCAAAGGTCTGATGACGATCTGCAAAAGAACCGCAAAGTTGATTAAAAACGCTGAGATTTAATCTAAATGTGACATTTCAAGGTAAGGCGCAAACAATCAGCTTGATTCAACACACAGTGATACGACCTCAGTATGATTTGTTTAATTTAAGCCTGATCACTGAATTGGAATAATTTAGAGATATGAGGGTTTTCAGTAACCTTTCTGATCGAGAGCCGCAACCATTATTTTCACGGTAACCATGTTACAGTGTTGAAAATGCCAGAAACTCTTTCTAGAATGAAAATATGAACTTTAATGAGGATCAAAGCGCTATTGTCAATAAAGAAAACTGTTTTTAACACATGCATGAAATTTGCTGATGCTAAAATGAAAACGCATTTTTGTAATCAGAATTGACAAATAATGACTTTCATTTTTTCAAACTGACTGAATACAATTAAATGTGAGTTCAAACACCCTAAGATGCAGGATATAATCACGCAGACTGCCTCAACTAACAGCAAATGATGAAGAAAATGTACTGTTCTAAAGCTTGAATTGGATGAAGTGATGATAGAATTTTGCAGAATTCATAGTAAAAATGATACTGTTGATGGTTTTACACTGATGGACTGCATCTTCTCTCTGACACACTGACAAACAGAGACCACCACCTCAGGTCTGTGGCACAGGTTTAAAGGAGGTGGCAGACCCCCACTCACCATGTCAAGATCCCTCTGGGTGGTCATGGCTCAGCGTGGAGGATGGCCGTGGACGTGGAGCAGAGAGGACAGGGATGGCGTGCTTCAGCTGCTGGAGAGGGGGCCAGAGCCCTGGAACAACACGGACACTGTGTGAGGCTGTTTCCCCCCACAGCCTGGCACCTTCACTGCACAGCACACACAGACACACAGACACACACACACACACACACACACACACACACACACACACACACACACACAGCCTACATGTCGTCCCATCACCATCAATCAAACCTCAAAACTGATCATGATCGATGAGTTAAGCCGAGTTTTACACGCGCTGATTGAACAGGCACAGTTCACGGGGGTTAAATTAGTCAGAATACTGAATTTGACCCTGCTGGCTCATGAAAAGGACGAGCTTATTAGCTTCCATCGGATACCAACGATTAACCTATCGTTGAGCCAAGGAGCTAACGTTCGCGAGCTCCTGGATCGCGGTTCTGGGTTAATATAACCAATTTACAGAGATTAACAGTCGGCAGTATCGGTAGCTGGGACACATATCTGACATGAGGAGACGGTCTCAGCAGTGAACGTCTCTCTGCTGGACGTCGAAGCAAAGCTTCACCATTAGCTTCTGCTTTAGCTTAGCCTGTGCCAGCCGTGCTATCTCCCTCCAGCTAGCTGCGGGCTCGGAGGCTAACTGGACGTGAAGCGGGGATGTTTGCGTTGTCAGCCTCACCTGCATCTGATAAGTATGACGGATTTTCGCATTCAGTTGAAGGGACGCTTCAGCAAGGAGCGCTTTTTTGACGGGGGAAGTGTCGAGTGCAGATGGGTATCGTTATGGTTGACTGTGGTGTCGGTGGCTAATGGACGGGAAGACGCCGGATGTCAGCTGGTTGTAAACACCGCAAAGGCTTGTGGGAGTTGGAGTCCTGTAGCTTGGAAGGCATGTGCCAAGTTGCTTGCAAATAAAGCCAAGGCCTTAATTTGCCACAAACACAATTATACACTGTGTAGCGTTCAGTGGAATGTGTTTAGTGCCTATTAAAGCAACAATGATAATAATACGAAGAAAGATTAAAACAAACAAGAAATATGTGCATGTGTGTGTGAGTGTGTGTGCGTGTGCATGTGTGTGTGCCAAATTGTATAAAAAAGTTACAGTAGGCAGACAGCTTGAAGGAAAAAGTTCCTCCTTATCCTTCCTGTAATCCCTTTTCCACCAAGAAGAACCAGGTGCCACTGTGCTTAGTTCACTGAAATATTGCATCTCCTAAGAACCATTTGCTTTTCCAGTGACAAGGAGCCAAGTGAGCACTAATGTTCAGGGTGCGTCGGGGGGACAGGTGATTTCCCCCTGGAACCGCTGTTGGTCAGGAAGCCATAGACCCACACATAAAATAAATACGTAAAACAAATATATTTTCCCCATAGTGAAGAATCAATATCAAATAACATTTTATTTTGCAGTTCTTTGTTGTATTCAAAAACACACAATTTAAAAAAAAATCTTAAACTGTATTTGTTTGTGTAATTATCTTAATTGCTTTCAAAGCTATTATGTACAATATTGCACATTTGACTTTTTTCTTGCATTCTTATGTTTGCCATTTGTTCATTCTCTTTTCAAATATCACTGGCACAGGTCGCCTGCGATGGACTGGTCACACAGAGTGTAGCTTGTCTGTGTCCATCGCCAACTGGAGTCGGCTTCTGGACCTCCTGGATCTGAGGTGGATCAGCAGTCTGGAAGATGTGCCGTTAATTACTCTGACTCCAAATACTTGAAAACTTTCCTGAAATATGAAGATAAATAAACACATAGAGAGCAAATAGAGAAAGTCAACAGTGAAACCAACTGTAAACATTGAATAAGAGCCAAAGAAGAGATTTAAATAATTGTAACTTTGCCTTCTGGTGTCGTTTCTCTTCTCTTGAGGACACATATTTTCTGGGAGCTGCTAGTCCAAGGCTGTAGAAGTTATAAGTTTAAATGTGGCAAAAGATAAAATATCACAATGTCTTTCTAACCACATCCATGTAAATTGTACACAAAGTGCTATTTTACTGATCAGCTGCCCATAAAAAATAAAGGCGAGGTTATATCAACTGCAGCAAAATGAATTCCTGATTTTTTTTCCCAGTATAAAGATGTTTTAACCTTTAAGGCATATACAACACAGCTGAGGGGCCAACAAAATGGTGGAGAAGCCCATATAGATACTTGAGACTACAATGATCAATTCAAAATGTAAGTGTCCCTTAGTAAAAGCACTGTCACATAAAATCTTATGTTGGATTCTGAACGGGCCTTCTCCTGCTTCTCTTCCTGACTCTAACTCGTCCTGACTGAAAGCTACTGACTCATCCTCGTCACTGCTTTAAGGTATATTTTCTACCACTCTCACACTCTCTTTCATCGATGTAATTGCTCATCATTTTGGGCAAAAAGTGCAAACAAACATGTCCTGTAAAAAAAAAAAAAAAAAAAGGTCAAATAAAAAATAATGCATGAGCATTATGTCCTTTTTCCTCTATTTCAGTTATAAATTGAATATGTTAACATTTAATATTCAGATATGTTAAAGCACAGAAAATAAACCCTTGAATTTACATTATGATATCTATCATCCATCCTCTATCCCACCTCTATCACCAGCAAAGAGATGGCACACATTCACATTAACGGGCAATTTGGGGTGTTCAATTAACCTCACATGTATGTTTTTGGACTGTGGACAGAAATTAGAGTACCCAAAGAATACCTATGTTGTCTGAGAAAGCATGCAAACTGCACAAGTGGCGCATATTTGAACCCACAACCTTCTCACATGTGGGGAGCATGTGATCACTCCACCAGTATGATACACACACCATTTATCCTTCATTTGCTTTTCAAACCCACACTGCAAGAAATTTCACTGTGAAATCACAATAAATTATTGGTTAATAATTGCATTACTTTCACTGCAATTAGCTATAAATATTTTCACAATTTACCGTAATTCTACAATTCTACAATTCTACAATTCTACAATTTCATTTAGCAGACGCTTTTGTCCAAAGCGACGTAATTAATCCACAGTACTTTATGGTAATTTTTCCACAGTAATTTACAATAAAACAACAGCACTTTAGCGTAAATTCATGGTTGCCATGCCCAAGGAAATACCGTGATATAGCAGTAATTAGCTGTGGATTTACTGTAAACTAATGTGAAATACGTACAGTAAATTGCTGTGAAAATATTTACGTTGAATTACTGTAAAAGTAACGCAATTATTAACCAATAACTTACTGTAAATTTACAACTTAAATAACAGTGTAATATATTGTAAAATCCATTTGTTAACTGTAATTTTACTGCACCCTCTCATTTTATGCTCAAAAAACAAAACAGAACAAAATGACTTTTTTCACTTTTTAATCAAGCTTGCGATAAGTGCAAAGAGCAATATTACATTTAACAGGAAATTTTCCTGGGCAAACATGTTTCCAACATATTTAGAACAAGCATACATGCTCATTTATAAAATGTATAAAATTTGCAACAGCTGTATGGTCCCATCACCACTTGTTCCTCAATCGACAACGACCACGCCCTTGGCTTCATCAGGTCACCTGAAATAAGCAGATCTATGCATTCATTAAGATGTGGAATGCTGAATGTGCTTGAGATGATTAGCAACATTCAAAGCTGAAAGAAAAAAATTATCAGAAGAGGTGGAAATAAGATGATAAGACAAAATTTAGCAAAAACATTTTCAAAACATTAGTCAGCCAGGTACAGTAAGTAGACATATGTAATAAATTTATAATCATTTATAAAATATTCACAGTTTTCACATTTTTCCTACAAATATAAAGTTAAATCAAAGTAACAATACCTTGTGACAGCTCCTGTGTCCTTAGTACATCAGCAGCAGTGGCACATGGCTGTAAAATAAGATCTGTTTCATACATCTGTTGCAGAATTTGTGCTTACTTATGAAATCATCCATCCATCCATCCATCCATCTTCCACCGCTTATCCGGGGCCGGGTCGTGGGGGCAGCAGTCTCAGCAGAGATGCCCAGACTTCCCTGTCCCCAGACACTTCCTCCAGCTCTTCTGGGAGGATCCCAAGGCGGTCCCAGGCCAGCCGAGAGACATAGTCTCTCCAGCGTGTCCTGGGTATTCCCCGGGGTCTCCTCCCGGTGGGACATAATAATAATAATAGATTTTATTTGTAATGCACTTTACATTTAAAATCAAATCTCAAAGTGCTACATGAGACACAGGATTTAAAAACAAGCGCAGGGTAAAAACAATACAATACAGCACACTTTAAGCAACATTATTGCTGGTATGCCTTTCTGAAAAGGAAGGTCTTCAGTCCGTCATGCCCGGAAAACCTCCCCAGGGAGGCATCCAGGAGGCATCCTAAACAGATGCCCGATCCACCTCAGCTGGCCCCTCTCGATGTGGAGGAGAAGCGGCTCTACTCTGAGCTCCTCCCTGGTGACTGAGCTCCTCACCCTATCTCTAAGGGAGCGCTCAGCCACCCTACGAAGGAAACTCATTTCGGCTGCTTGTATCCGGGATCTTGTCCTTTTGGTCATGACCCAAAGCTCATGACCATCGGAGAGGGTGGGAACGTAGATTGACCGGTAAATCGAGAGCTTCGCCTTTCGGCTCAGCTCCCTCTTCACCACAATGGACCGATACAACGACTGCATCACTGCAGACACTGCACCGATCCGCCTGTCAATCTCACGCTCCATCCGTCCCCCACTCGTGAACAAGACCCCAAGATACTTAAACTGCTCCACTACTCCACCACTGCTAGGATCTCTCCACCGACCTGGAGAGGGCAAGCCACCTTCTTCCGGTCAAGGACCATGGCCTCGGATTTGGAGGTGCTGATCCTCATTCCTGTCACTTCACACTCGGCTGCGAACCGCCCCAGTGCATGCTGCAGGTCTGGGTTCAATGAAGCCAACAGGATAACATCATCTGCAAAAAGCAAAGATGAAATCCTGTGGTCCCCGAACCGGACCCCCTCCGGCCCCTGGCTGCACCTAGAAATTCTGTCCATAAAAATGATGAACAGAACCGGTGACAAAGGGCAGCCCTGTCGGAGTCCAACATGCACCGAGAACAGGTCCGACTTACTGCCGGCAATGCGGACCAGACTCCTACTCTGGTCATACAGAGAACGGACGGCCCTTAACAAGGGGCCCCGGACTCCGTATTCCCAGAGCACCCCCCACAAGACACCACGAGGGACACGGTCGAATGCTTTCTCCAAGTCCACAAAACACATGCGGACACATGGCAAACTCCCACGAGCCTTCGAGCACCCTATGGAGGGTATAGAGCTGGTCCACTGTTCCACGACCAGGACGAAAACCACATTGTTCCTCCTGAATCCGAGGTTCGACTATTGGTCGGATCCTCTTCTCCAGTACCCTGGAATAGACTTTAACGGGGAGGCTGAGGAGTGTGATCCTCCTATAGTTGGAGCACATCCTCCGGTCCCCCTTTTTAAACAGGGGGACCACCACCCCGGTCTGCCAATCCAGAGGCACTGTCCCCGACTGCCACGCGATGTTGCAGAGACGTGTCAACCAAGACAGCCCCTGCACATCCAGAGACTTAAGGTACTCAGGGCGAATCTCGTCCACCCCCGGTGCCTTGCCACTGAGGAGCTTACCAACCACCTTGGTGACTTCGGCTTGGGTGATGGACGAGTCCACCTCTGAGACCTCAGCCTGTGCTTCCTCCACGGAAGACATGGCGACGGGATTGAGGAGGTCCTCGAAGTATTCCTTCCACCATCCTATGATATCCCCAGTTGAGGTCAGCAACTCCCCACCTCCACTGTAAACAGTGTTGGCGGAGACCTGCTTTCCCCTCCTGAGGCACCGGACAGTTTGCCAGAATTTCTTCGAGGCCGACTGATAGTCTTCCTCCATGGCCTCCCCGAACTCCTCCCAGACCCGAGTTTTTGCCTCCACAACCACTCAGGCTGCAGTTCGCTTGGCCTGCCGGTACCTTTCAGCTGCTTCTGGAGTCCCACGAGCCAACAAGGCTCAATAGGACTCCTTCTTCAGCTTGACGGCCGCCCTTACTTCTGGTGTCCACCACCGGGTTCGGGGTTTGCCACCACGACAGGCACCGGAGACCTTACGACCACAGCTCTGGGCAGCTGCTTCGACAATGGAGGTGGAGAACATGGTCCACTCGGACTTAATGTCCCCAGCCTCCCTCGGGACATGAGAGAAGCTCTCCCAGAGGGGGGAGTTGAAAACCATGCTGACAAGAGCGTTCCACCAGACGTTCCCAACAGACCCTCACAACACGTTTGGGTCTGCCAAGTCTGTCCGGTTTTCTCCTCCGCCAGCGAATCCAACTCACCACCAGGTGGTGATCGGACGACAGCTCTGCTCCTCTCTTCACCCGAATGTCCAAAACACACGGCCGGAGGTCAGATGACACGACAACAAAGTCGATCATCGACCTCCGACCTAGGGTGTCCTGGTGCCAAGTGCACTTATGGACACCCCTGTGCTCGAACATGGTGTTTGTTATGGACAAACTGTGACTAGCACAGAAGTCCAATAACAAAACACCACTCGGGTTCAGATCAGAGAGGCCATGCGATCCAATCACCCACTTCCAGGTCTCACTGTCGCTACCCACTTGGGCGTTGAAGTCCCCCAGTAGAACAATGGAGTGCCCAGTCGGAGCACTGTCCAGCACCCCTCCCAGGGACTCCAAGAAGGCCAGGTACTCTGCACTGCTGTTCGGCCCATAAGCCGAAACAACAGTGAGGAACCTATCCCCGACCCGAAGGCGCAGGGATGCGACCCTCTCGTTCACTGGGGTGAACTCCAACACATGGCGGCTGAGCTGTGGGGCTATAAGAAACCCACACCAGCCCGCCGCCTCTCACCGCGGGTAACGCCAGAGAAGCAGAGAGTCCAGCCCTTCTCGAGAGCCCTTCTCTACACGCTTATTTATCTTTTTAACAACTTACGTTACGTTACTTACTCAGGCATGATGGAGGTTTTGGGCTCTTTGAAGTATGGCATCAGGAGTAGAAGGCCTAAAAGACAAACACCCTGGTTACAAGCCGTCGATGGATCAAGAAATAGTTGGAAAAAATAAGAAAAAAAAAAAGCACTGGTGTTATATTAGCCACGTGCTGGTCTACTGCAAGAGAAACGTAAGCAAACGTCAGCGTGGGTGTTTTGTACCATGTCAAACCAACTATCTAACTTGCGAGCGTTACCGCAGACACAGCCTCAAATCAAAATGTGGAGCAAACAGTGACACAAAACGCCCCTTTAGCTCACACAGACAGTTCATCAAACCATCTAACCGTGTTAATCCTCCGTGTGGTTGTCTCTCGCAGCCTTCGGTGAGGTGGGTGTCACACTTTTTTAAAATGCCAATATAGTGAACGCACAGGTGGAAAACGAGGCTAAATTACCTTCTCTTGTTCTCCGGGCGGGTGGTATCAAGTCCATACACCAACAGTTAATAATATTTTAAAAAATCCGCAGCAGGTCCCACAATTCAGTGCAGTTCATGTAATTTGCTGTGTTTTTGCGTGGAGACTCTTAATACTTTATTTTGCACTGAAATAACACAATAGAAAGCTGTGAAATCCCAGTAATAATTAAAACAACAAATTATACAGTACTTTACTGTGATGGCTCTGTTTTTACAGTAAACTTCTAAATTACAGTGTCATACTGTGAACGTTAAATTTAGATCCTGTAAAGTAATAATATTGCAATTTAGAGTGAAATTTTACAATTGACTATTGTGAAATCCTGGTAATTATTTACAGTGCAATTATAGCTCGACAAAGCATCAATAACCAGACAACATCTTGTAGAACGTATTGAATTTTTGTCAAATGAGGAGGAATCACGGCTGGTTTCTGCTATATGATGGCTTTCTCAGCCATTTCTTGGCTCATAACAATTTCCGGGACTCCAGTGATCCAGGAGTGACAGTGGAAAAGATTATATCAAAATGGTAGCAGTGGCTCAACGAATTTTACAGACATCTCCTGGTGAATCGCTTTAGCCAGAGACAACCTGCATAACACGGTCATGACAGGGTATATTTGATCCAGTTTCACAGTTTTTCTCAGTTGAAGCTCAGTTTCGTAGTTATTTAAAAAACATACCGCAAATAAAATTACCAACGCTTCACTTTGCAACATTTGCTGAGACGTGTCAGGTAAGTTTTTATCTTCTGAGTCACAAGAGTTATACTTCCAAGCAGTGAACCACGAAACGGATGCAAGGGTGGTTCTGGGAAAAGGCAAAGAAAATCACCTTTGTTCAGTTAACAACTTCACATGAATGTTTGTGATTAATCTGAAGGCATCTTTTGTCAGTCATCTGAACAGCCTGACTGTACCACATGCAGGAGTCAACTCCACCCAGCTGCACAAATCTTCAGTTCATCACTTCAAACAAATGAAGATATATCAACAACCTTAATGCAATCAGAAGTTTATCGAACCAGCTGGGAGGTCAAATTAAGATCCTAAAGCTTTATTAGTTTTGGGGTGTTTGCTGAAACATGTTAAGTTTCAGGCCTGTGTAACGGCGAGTGTGGCTGTCAACCTCATCATTAAAGAAAAGGGAACGGAAAAAAAAAAATGAGGAGGGGAAAATCTTCAGTTCTTTTTGCTGCAGCTTTATGTTATCACCCTCATCAAAGCATTAGTTCCCAGTAAACAGCCATGTTATGGTTGGTTTCACAGCTCTTTAACTGCATACTTTAGTTTAGAGTGTATTAAACAGTGTCTGTGTTTGCCTGGGCCTTCCAAAAAAAAAAAACCAAAAAAAAACTGTTTTATTCAAGACAAACATCCCAGCAGCCAGCAGCGAAGGCCCAGACACCCTGAGCTCACATTCATCCAGAGTTCAGCAGAAGACTGACACAGAAAAGGCTCACCAGCAGGAGAGAAGCGCTGTGGTGGGTCTGGTTACCTGCAGACTGCACATGGACTCTGGCTCCTTGTGTTGATCCTACAGCGTGTGCAATTACGTTAGTCATAGCAGAGCAAGAACGGCAAACTGGGCCTGCACCTGGCGATCAGATGCCTGGAGCCACTGAAGCATTTTACACAGGAAGCCTGCCTCTTCTTAGCCGTGACTCAGCTAACGAGGAATGGTGCAGCATCTAAAGGCAAATATTAAAGATGGAGATTAAGTGCGGTATGGGTGCGGTGTGTTACTTTTTCATTACAATGAGCAGGAAGCCGCACGAGCCTTTCAAATGAGACAGGATTACCAGACAAAAAGAAAGCTATGTAGAAGTTAACGCGCAACAGTCACATGTACAAACGTCTGTTCCATGACTGGATGAGGGTGGAGTAAACAATATCTTTTCTCATTTCTTAATCTACCTTTGATTCCACTGTTCACCAGTCTTCTACACAACATTCATTGACACACACTTTCCAGATGAGTCTTTTTGCTCCTTCAGCCAGATACGTATAGTTTCACAGCTAAACAAGATGTGGATTTTAACTTAATGCTGAACTTATAAAATAATTCAAACTTTGTGGAGAAAACAAATCCAAACAAATCAACCAAGTAGAAAAATAAGCGATGATCACTGCTCCTCGAGGGAGCGGAAACCTGTTGTGAATATGAATGTCACTGAACATGGGTTATTTTCAAAAGGAGCAATTTGGTGGTTGCGACACACCTGCAGCTTTCCCTGTCTGCCCTGACTCACCCACTTCAAATCATGCCCACATTCAGTAATACTCCAGCACAGGAAAGGTTTTTATACATGGGGTGAAACTCATGTAAACTATGGAATAGAAATAAAGCAAGATATAATTCCAGTGACGTGGAAGGACTCAAGTGAAAATGAAATTACCTTATTGTATTGGTTTGCAGTCCATGCCAGTTTACACTGTCTGACAAGTCTTTTTAAAACAATGGTTTGCATGTATCTTTTTTTTATAGCTATATTTTGTTATATTCATGTGCTAATTAACCAATGCAACAAACGTTACCAAGAACTAACTGATGCAAAGATCACAAGAATGTTATGTGACCCACCATGGCTGTAATCTTTATCTAGTTTTTCTATTCATAATAATCCCCAGTGCTGAAGTGAAATATCACCCAGGGCCCTTGAATTATTTATTGATAGTGTGGCTCTGACATTGTGTGTCAAATGTTCAAGACGAGTATTAGTTGAAGAGTTGAATATCTTAATCATATCAGTTTGGTGTATAGTTGACAAAAGTGTTATTCAGTGAATTACCATACATGAAAAACGATTAATATCAAGGAGTGTGGGTTGGTTTCTAAGCATTTGTGTATTAGACAGGAGCTTTACCCATCGGCCTGCATGTTTCCACTACATTTTTCATTTATTGAGTTTAATAGTGCCAAACTAAAGAGATTTTTCTCTAAAAAAAAAAGCAATCTTTAAAAAGATAATTTCATTCAATATTATGTCTAGATTGAATGATGGCTACTTTCATGTTTTATAATGTCCTGTTGTAAGAAGGAATAAAGATTGTGTTTTTGGTCACTTTGTATTGTTTGCCCTTTGTAACCTAAGCTTGTTTTAAACTTTAAGGAAATAATTTCTTGAAATAAAAAATATTCAGTTTTTTTTATTCAACATTTAAGAAACATCAAGAAACATGAACTTATTATGGAGGTGAACAAACTGAAAACAGGAATTTCAGCAGGATTGTAAATCAGTGTGTTGTTTTGTTGTGACTTCCAGGATTCCCCTCATTAACACCTTAACTGGACTACGTGTACTCAGCGGTTTCATAAACTCTTACATAATGTGTTACTACAGGACAGGTACATGTTGACTCCACGAGCGGCTGTTTACGCCCGCGCTGTCACCTGAAGGACTCCACTTCCCACAAGTCCGCGGTGCGCATGCGCAGAGCGCGCTGCCTGACAGTGGTAAACAGACGTCAGAAGGGAGTCTTCGCCTCGAGTCAAAACAAAACAAAACAAAACAAGTCAAAAAGACTCCGGAGGAGCCGCAGCGACGCGAACTTTCTCAAAACCCGTCTTTGAAGAGAAGCGACTACTTGGAGGGAGTTCTCGGAGCGTTTTCACGGACTTTTCCCCGGATTGTAAACTCTGGAGTAGCAGGAGCTTAAGCGGCTAGCGTTCCGGGGGCTATCGTGGTGTTTTCAAAGTGCGGCGAGTGGGAGAAGACTCACCTCCGGGCGGCTTCAGCCTCCAGTCGGGGGCTCCGCACACCGAAACCACCGGCGACGACCGGCGGAGCCGCGGGCCTCGGTGGAGAAGGGGTAATTCCTGCTAAAATACGCGCTTCTTCGAGCATCGTGTGCCGCGGCAGGAGTGTGGGGAAACATGGCAGATGGTGACATGCGCCTGGCCGCAATGTGGCGGATCGTGCAGACCTGAGGCACGGACTTTTTTTTCCCCCTTGACCACGCTTCTCTCATCTCTGCACTTTATCTCTATCAACAAAGCTAAAGTGTGAGCTCGGACCGCGTCCTCCCGCTGCTCACCGCCGCTGGACGACAGTTTGGATGTTCGCCGCACAGGCCGGAGCGGCGGCTGGACAGGTCTCCGTACTGTTGCGACACTTTGGGGCAGTTTGTTGAACAAACCCCGCCGCACCTCGTCATTTCACACCGAATGAACCGAGCCGGTTTGGGACTGCTTCTGGTAAACCGCGGGTCATTTCTTTTAAAGTTCTGGCGTGTTTTGTTGGTATTTTTCCGTCCTGAGGACTCCTTGGACAGCACGTTGTTTACAGACGGACAGGCGCTCCTCAGAGCTCCTTTGTAACAGCGTAGATAATCCCTGCATGTCAGTTTACAGTCGAACTCCCGGGGCTCATTCTCACAGTCTACACCAAATGTTTTGACTTTTTTCATCACTTTTTTTTTTTTTACATAATTTATTCCTCCAAAAAAAGTTTTTTTTTTTTTTTTTTACTTGAGTGTTAAATCGATTTGTTTCATTTCCCACTAAAAACTTTATAAATAACTCGATCAGGGCATCTGTAAATCCAGATGTTTTGGTTCTTTCTGCCACTTCTGTTATTTCATTCAAACAAAGGAACAGCCGACACAGTCCTTCTTTCTATATAAATCGGAAGGTTTATGATAGTTACTATTAAGGAGATTATTTGGGTTCCCTAATCTCCAATCTGAGGATTAACCGAGGTTACTGGTGTGTCCAGATTATTACGTCTCTTTTGTAGGGCCCTCTGTTGACACCCCCGCAGCGGCTCAGCCATATTGTTTTCTTTTCTTTTTTTTTTCCAACACTCACAGAGACCTCTGAGCCGAAAAGTTAAATGTTTTAAGTGAACCGTGCTGACTGAGTGGAAGTTCAGAGGACCACCATGGAGGACTCCTCGGTGCCTCCGATTGACCCAGATTTCGAGCCGCAGAGCAGACCCCGTTCGTGCACGTGGCCCCTGCCCAGACCCGACATCTCGGCTGTCAAGCCGGAGGGAGTGGACGGCACCGAGTCCGCCGCGGGGACCCCTCCCGCCGACGAGGACAAGCCCGAGCCGCAGCAAATCGCCTCCGAGCCCGAGAAAGCGGCGGCGGCGGCGGCCGAGGGCGGGGTGGTGTCCGGGGTGGGCGGAGCCGGAGCGACGCCCCGCAAGGGGTCGTCCCGACGCAACGCGTGGGGGAACCAGAGCTATGCGGACCTGATCAGCCAGGCCATCGAGAACTCCCCCTGACAAGAGGCTGACCCTGGCCCAGATCTACGAGTGGATGGTGAAGACAGTGCCTTACTTCAGAGATAAAGGAGACAGCAACAGCTCGGCCGGCTGGAAGGTCAGTCACTGCCAGTGTCTTCATAATAATCTCATAAAAATACATTTAACTAGTTACCTTTGTACCTATGTGAAGTCAAAAAGTTCTATATACTTTAATGTAGCAGAATGAGTTCTGTGTTTTTGTTTGGGTGTCATGTGTTTTCCCCCTCATGTGGACTCTGACCTGGAGTGACCTCTGATAAAGCTGACATTTAAAGAGTCCAGCCGGAGTTTAAACCCCAGAAACCAAATGATAATCACCTGCTATTGGTTTGCTGCTGTCAAACCTTTTTTTTTTTTTGAAAGTAGGGAGATAAGAATTAACAGAAAGCTCAAAGCATCAGTCATCCTGATGGTGAGGTGTTTAAATGCTTGTGGCCTCCAGGAGGCGCTGTAAGGGAAACATACACAAAGTAGAACATTTTCTGTTTTCTTGCCTGTTTGAAGTAGTGAAGTTGACAGAGAGCACCACATTGAAAACACCGCTTTTCTCTTTCCAGAATTCAATTCGTCACAATTTATCACTCCACAACAAGTTCCTCAGAGTTCACAATGAGTCGACGGGCAAGAGCTCCTGGTGGATGCTCAATCCGGAGGGAGGGAAGACGGGGAAGGCTCCCCGCCGCCGCGCCGCCTCCATGGATAACAGCAGCAAGCTGCTCAAGAGCCGCATGCGGGCCAAGCAGACCAAGAAGCAGGCGGCGGCGGCCGGCCTCGGGGGCGCGGGAGGGGTGCTGCAGGGCGACGGCGGCACGGGCTCGGGCGGCGCCGACAGCCCCAACTCGTCCCAGCAGTTTCCCAAGTGGGGGGTGAACAGCAGCAGCCCGTCGTCCCGCGGCAGTCTGGACGACGCTGACATGTGGACCACCTTCCGCCCGCGGACAAGCTCCAACGCCAGCACCCTGAGCGGGCGCCTGTCCCCCATCGCGCCCGGCCAGGAGGACGACGACAGCCTCCCCGAGGACAGCCTGCTGGGGAGGTACGCCGCCAGCAGCCTGACCCCCACCCTGACCGAGACCCTCATGGAGGAGCTGGACCTGATCGACGGCCTCACTCTGATGACCGGGCAGCAGGGCGGGGCCAGCCCCAGCACGGCGCCGCCGGCACCGCCCACTCCACTGCCCTCCGCCTCCACCCTGCTGCCCCGGGGCTCCAGCTTCCCCTCCTTCCACCAGCTGCAGTCCTCCAGCTTGCCAAAGGCCCCCGCCCACGCCGGGACCCCGGCCTCCGTGTCCCAGTGCGGGCCCGCCAACAAGGAGCCGGCGGCCTTCGGAAACTCCCTCTTCAACCACATGTCCGGCCCCGGCGGCCGCGGGAGCGGCCATTTTAACACCCATGTCCCCTCCAGCCTGGAGGCGCTGCTCACCTCCGACTCGCCCCCGCCCAGCGACGTCCTGATGACCCAGGTGGACCCCCTCATGCCCAACCCCGGCGGGGTGGGCCTGATGGGCATGGGCTCGTCCGTGGTGGGCGTGCGGCAGAAACCCAACCAGCTGCTGTTGGGCAAGGCGCTGGAGCCGAGCCCCGTGGCCCCCATCCCGCTGCAGCCGCAGCTGCAGCCGCAGCAGCACCACCTGCACCACCAGCAGCCGCCGCCGCCGCATCACGCTCAGATGGGGCTGGGCATGATCCTGTCGGGGATGTCTCAGGACCCGTCGCAGCTCTCTGCGCTCAAAGCCCAGCACGGCCAGGGGCCAGCGGTGGGCTCCCACCCCGCGGGCCCCCCGGGCCCCCCCGGCGCCGCCCTGCAGGGGATGGGTCAGTTCGGCGCGCCGTCCTGCTTCCCCGCCGGCCAGGACCGGCTGCCCACGGACTTGGACATAGACATGTTCACAGAGAACCTGGATTGTGACGTAGACTACATCATCAACAGTGACCTCATGGACGGAGACGGCATCGACTTCAACTTTGACCCCATACTGCCGGGAGGTCAGGGCTACGCCGGCACCGCCGCCACACAGGGCTCCGCCCACAGCTGGGTGCCCAGCTAAGTCTTCACAGTGTCAGCCAGGTAGAGCCGCCGCCTCACACACTCTTTACTATTGATCACATGTTGGCAGGAACCACTGACCGCTCTGCTTCATTTAATATCTAAAATAAAATCAACTGTTTTGGCAACTTTAGTGAAATGACTTATTTCATTTCAACAGTTATTCATGAAATAAAAATAATATTTTTTGGTTTAATATAATTTATCATTTATTTGATGAGCTGCAGTCAGAAATGTTTTTGAATAAAAAAGACACTTTTAGAGGTAAAATTTGACTGAAACTCTGCTCCAGTAATTTGCCCCTTTTTTATTTTCAGTAATTGTGAAATATTTCGGATTTTTGAGACGCAACATGCTCCAGATAATGTGACTTAATTCCTTTCAGCGTAATTTTCTCACAAATAATTATTTTAAACTGTAAAAAAAAAAGAAAAAAAAAAGTAATCACTTTGAAATATGAAACAAAGGAGAAAAAAGCAGATTATCACTTTAAAAAGGCTGTGGCCTGAGAATAATCAAGCTATTGGCTTAATATCAGACTTAAATGAATTAGGTGCTTTAGGAGAGCGAGTACAATAAGCATTTATTGTCCTTGAACAATGAAATATTGTCGGCGGCTCGCTGCCGGCAGTGTGAACAGATTAACGGATTAGTTGTCCGACATCTGATACATTTAGGTCATTTTTTTACTCACTTTATTATTCTGACTGGATTTGTCCCAGATGGACACGCGGCGTGACGGTCATTCACAAACACACTGATGAATTACCTTTTCGGTTCAACACTCCGAAAGCCACTCATGGGTCTTATCCGTTCATCTTCCAGGAACTCATCTCCAATCAGAAGAACCTCATCAAACAGCAAAACCGCCGGTGCATCGCGTCACCCCGATGGCTGAGAACACTTCTTTTTTTCTTTTTTACACAGACACAACGTTTCTCGTGGATTTCAAATGGTAAAATCCTGACCTCACTCATGTCACGTGCCAAGACATGCGGGGGACACGGAGAAGATTCAGGCAACTATGCACAGGTTTTCAGTTTTTTGTTTTTCTTTTTGGCACTCGGCAACGACCTGGCTGCTAGCCGTTTCTGTCTTTTAATCCAAACTGATGATTTTTAAAGATGAGTGATAGAAATGCTTTTGAGAGTGGAAAGAAACAAACAAACACCTCATGGGTTTGTGTTTGAGTTACCTGAGAGAAGCTTCAGGGCGTGGATACGGTACCCCGGGCGGCGTGGGCAGTGCAGACTTTACGGAGTGTGTGTTTTTGCAGAAATGGCCAGTTGTCCTCTTGACGCTCACTAGGCGTGAATTTCCAGACCAAAACGTTGTTGGATCGTCTGATCCGAACGGGGGGGGGGCGGCGCGCTTCCTCCGCCTGTGAAGCAGGTCGAGAGCGAAGACGGGACAACTGAAAGTATCAAATCCTCCACTTTGCTTCGACTTCTCGTCTCACCCAGACTACACCTTATAAAGATGCAGATTTTTTGCCTCGACCTAAATTTTCTGGTTTTGCCACTTTTGCGTTCAATCCAGTGTGTTATGGTAGATCTAAGTTAGAGGATGGGTTTTTTTTTTTCTTTCATCCGCTGATGTGCAGTTCAACTAACAAAAAAAAATGAAGAAATGTGATGTGGGAGTTTATACCCAGGGCATTTAAAGACAAATTTATTCGGGTGATTGGTCGGCCAAGTATTATATATTGTCCTTGACAGCAGTATGACTCCACTGTCAAGTTGTCTACCTGATTTTCTTTTTTTTTTTTTTTCCTTTTCTTTTTTTTTTTGTGTTTTTGTCCATTTAGAGGCTGTGCATGTTTCAAAGCACTTAGGTTCCCTGTAACACAGGGACCCCAAAACTCTAAGAGTACTTCCACATGAGGTTTTAGCATTTCAGTGAAAGAGAGAGTTTATAATCCTGCGGAGAGTCAGTGGGATGCCCACGTTGCACATGTACATGATGGATGGCATGCTATGCAGACTTGTCAGGAGAGCTTATTGAAACCTTGAAGGAAATTTGAAAAGAAAAAAGAAAAAACCCAGTTTCCTGATGCGTCGTCTGGGAGGATTCCAGCGCTTCAAGTCAGGAAATCCTCTCCGGTTCAGTACTAACTTTAAAGAAATTAATTCATTGTGTGAGAAGTACATCCAAAAGAATATATTTGAATATAGTTTTAATATACAATTTAGATGGAGAAAAAAAAATCTGATATTAATGCATATGAATATTTACTAATGACGTGGTGTTTTTTGTTTTTTTTTTACATTGGAAGAAGCATTCTCAGATCATTTTTAACGGTAATTTTCTATACTTTTATTTTTGTAAAGGACAACATGCATGTAGATTTTTTTTTTTTTTTTTACATAACCAAATGAACACTAATATTTGCATTGCATGTAGGGAGCGCTTGAGCCTGACACAGTATCCTCATGTACATAAGCTTTGCAAAAAAAAAGACGCCTGTAAACTCTAAAAGTGAGGCAAAAAAAACTCAGTTCCCTTCCATCTGCTTCCCGCTTTATTCGTCTTCTTTTATTTCTCCTGAATCCAAGTAAATGTGCGATATTTACATCAAAATTAAAAAAAAAAAAAAGTCATCTCATTAAAAAAATAAGAAGATAAAAAAAGACATTTGTACAACAGTTACCTCTCAGGCGGGAAAACAGTTGAGCTCTGGCATCCTCGGCGTCGCCACCCGTCCAAACCCAAACCCGGTGTGCTCAGAAATGCGGTCACCTTTTATTTTCAATTCATTCCGTATTTGATTTAAATTAGCCGCCCTCAGCAGTCGCTGAGGAAGAGCAGAACAGATGTAACGGAGGGGAATAAACTCAGAGGGGGTCAGTCGCTCCTGTTGAACGACAAGGTTTCAAGTTCAGCTTTGAAAGTAGCCCACATCCAACCGCCACCCGTCACAAACACTCGTTTATTTTTCATGTAGCCGCATTTTCGCACATCTGTGGTCAGAGTTGGATTTTCAGTCCCGGTCGGGTTGTGACAATCGGATAACAGCAAACATGTGACTGGAAACCAACAGGTTTTGTGTTCTCCTGGAGACGTTTCTGTCTTACGGAGAGTCGATCTCGGATCCGACTCTCGTGTTTTCGTGCTTCAGGGCGACGCAGCTGTCCAGCTGTGTGTATCACTCCTGGGCTTTTTTACTTGGGTTCTTATTTTGTTTTTTTGTTTTTTGTTTTTTTCTGACTGCCAATATTTAAAACACTACTTATGAGGTTATTCTGTAGCCAGACTTTATTTTGTCATCTCCTTCCTTTTTGAAATTTCGTGTGTGTTCGTACTTGATTTCGTGATCAGACATAATAATTTCCCCCTGCAGTTTAAACTCCTAATCATCATTTCACTGTAGCTGTGTGAATATGTTAGCATGATTTGTATAAAGCACTCTCTCATTTCTTCTTTCTTTCTCTCTCCGAATGGTGCTAGATTTGTTTCATATTCAGTCCGCCACGATGCAAAACGGCTGCATATCAGGGCCTTTTGAATTTTCTGTGTACGACACAAGGTCCTCAATCTGACGTTGCAGTAGAAATCCTCCAGCAGTGGTCTCCCTTCTTCATTTTCTGTGTTTTGACATGTATGATGATAATAATAATGATAATCTCCCATCCACATTGGTCAGCTTTTTTTTTTTTTTTTAAACTGCATGATTTTCCTATTTTCAATCATAACATGTTATGATTTTAGCAAGTCCTTATGCAACGCCCCCTCTTTTCCCACCTTCGCTGTTTTCGTTAACTGATGTCCCTGAAGTTGGTTTTGTTATCAACAGTTGGTAGACTGCAGCCTGTAAAGGAGCAGCTCCTCTTTTAATGCCTCCTCCAAACAGTCGGGTGTGACGTTATTACTTCTTTTGTACTCCCATTTATATAATGGCAACTATCTACATATTGGATTTCTGCTTTATTTTTTTTTTTCTTTAGGTAGTATTTAGTCCTTGTATGTTTTTAAAAAATGAAAATTGCCCCACTTGATACAGTATTTTAGATGTCTGCATAGGCTGTTCTCTCCACACAGGACGATGGAAACACTGAATTGTGCAAAAGCCAATAATGTTAAGATTCTTCTTTTTATCATGTTGGTAGTTATTTTTTTCTTTCTTTCTTTCTTTCTGCCCCCTTTTTTTCCTGTCTTTTTCTTTCTTTACACTTTGTAAAGTCAGCCAGAGATGACAAACAGTTCTGAACAGCAGAAATCAACTCAATAAACTGTTTAACCCAGTTTTTTTTTTCTCTCACTCATCTCACTGGTGAATTGATCGAGTGTCGTTGAGCCTCAGTGCCAGCAGAGGGCGCCGTCGACAAGGAAAAATATTCCATAAACCCAGAAGCAACAAGCAAATGGGGATTTTATGGGGGTGATATATTTTTTTTATTTATCAAAGTTTGTTTAAATAACAAGTATACTTTAAAGTATGTGGTCAGGAAGCTTTTTCAGATGCTCAAATACATCTAAAGGCACCCCTGCAGATGGATATTGCCAAAAATATGTGCCAAAACCTGACTCGACATATTAAAACAAGCCTATAGTTATGGTTATCTTCCACAATAGGGTTTTTGTTACCTCCATTAAAAGCCATTTGTGATTTATTTTGTTAACTTAATGACAGAAAGAGTGAAGAACTGTGATGAAACTGATAAAATCTATAAAGTCTACAAGAGAATTTCAACATGATTGAGAAATGTCTCAAACCAGAAATAAAGACTGGAAAAAAACAGATGATTCAAGTAAACATTTTACTATATGATACATAAGACATTAACAACTTAGTTGTTATTAATTGAAGTTGCAGTGTGAAGACACTCGTGATATGGAGCTTTCAGATATAAAATCTATTGTAAGCAATACTGAGGTCAGTTTATGATCAACAGTGAGCCGTTCTGGAGAGGGATTTCCCGATGTGGACTCTTGGGACTAAACTACAGCAGCTTGTCTTGGTTTCACTACAACAAACATGCTGTGGTGAAAATGGCTTCTTACGGACAATGTCAGCCATTGTTTCAGTCTGACGAGGCTGAGATTTCACCGCCTTCCTCTTTCCCAACTTCTGAAACGTCTATAAGGTCATCCTCTGTTGACGGAAATATTGGGAGATCCCTACGGCAGTCTGCAAACGACACGAACGACGTGTAAAAGAAAAGACAGAAGGCAGTATTTTTATAGAGCATCTTTATAGAAAACATTTCTTCACATTTTTCAAAACACTTTTTTTGTCTTTTCAAGTTGTTCTGTTTTTTTTTTTTTGGTTTTTGTTTTTAAAACAAGAGAATTGTCCTCTTAATCTGCTAAAGTTGATTTTTTTTTTTTTTTTTTAACATCCATCTGTGTCAAAGGCTCTTGCTGAGTTGCAGAAAAAAACCACGGCGTTCACGACTGCAAAGTTCCGGTTCGGGAAGAGATGCTGAGCGACACCGGCGTGAAGGAGAAGTTCCGTCCGTCCTCTTCAGCAGCTCTCAGGTCGCAGCCTGAAGGCACCTGTGTTAACAGCGCTTTTGTCGATATGCACGTCTGTTTCTTTCCTACAGTCCTGCAGTAACTAGTCTAAACTCTACAACGGTCCGTCACACCTCTAACAGGTTACCTACAGTCACACCCAGGAACAAAACGAGTACCTAAAGTTTACAAAAAATATGTAAAAATACAAAAAGATGGTGGGGGGGGGGGGAGGGGAAAGACAAGTGTTTAACAGCTTGTTTGCACATTGTTCTGCTTTGAAAACTGACGTGGAGTTTGACACAGTGAGCTGAAATAAAACACAAAACCAGAAGCTGACCTGACCTGCACGCAGACATTTCCTCCAATTCCTAAAGTCACTCAGGTGGAAGATGGAGTGACCCTGGGTGGGAAATTCACTGTGATTTGATCGTTTCTTAAGTCAGTCAGCACAAGAACAGCTCAGCTTATTTCTAGCAAAAAAAAAACAACTCTGACCTCTTCGGATTAGTTCTCCTACCTTTCTTTTTTTTTTCACATTACTTCCAAACTCCACTTAAGTGCTGCCCTGAATGTAACAGAAACAAAGTATGAAATGAAACATCTTGACTCGAGTACCTTCAGTCAGAAATTGGGAGAGAAAGCAAACTCTGAAAGTTTGAGGACAAACAAAACAAAAACAAAATCGTACGCAGCGTACAGCGGAGAGAAAAGACGGAACGCCCTCAAGACTCCCGTCACCGTACGTCGCATTATAAATATATAAAGTTTTAAAAAGTGCTTATTAAAAGAAACTAGTGATGTGATAGCGTCCAGCAGTGTCACCGTTGTGTTTGTTCGTGACCAGCATTAATACAAAACATCAAGGGGAGAGAGAGAGAGAGAAACACCTGCCGTCCTTCACTCTCCACTTTGTCAATCTGCCTCCAACACTGACTGGGATTGTCCAAAAGAACCCAAAATATCATAGAACAAAAGGCCCCATTAACATTCATCCACCTTGTACAAAAAGATACTTTTTTGGGGGGGGAAAGCATAGTTAATACAAAAAAAAAGGAGAGGAGAGTAATGGCCGCTGGTAGCTAACGGCTGCAGTCGGGCTGAACTGGAACACCAGACAACACAGAACTAAAATAACCAGCTAGAATTGCACATAACCTATGACAGCCAGGATGCTGGGGAAGAAGACTTCACAATGAGACAATCTGCAGGAGGAGGGAGGAGAGAGAGAGAAGGAGGGAGGGCGTGGCACACTACGGCTTAAATACATCTGATCGGAGGAAAAGAAAAAGCACATTCATGAGGCACGGCGTCGGCCAACGGCGCTCTCGTCCTGCAGGGGTGTCTCCGTCCTCGCGTCTCGCTGCGCAGAGAGTCCGGGAGTCTGTGGCTCTCCGAGCACTTAGGTGATCATGTACTGGGTGATGGCTCTCAGCGCGTACAGCAGCTCTGCCTGCAGGCGCGCCTCCATGATTAGCAAGTTCACACATATCTGAGGAGAGAGGGGGGAGAAAAAAAACTGATGTGAAATCACATCAAACAAACTTATTAAGATTACGTGTAAACAGTTGGACAAAAATAAAGAATGAGAAAATAGATTTTATAAAACACTCCTCAAAACTATTTTAAACACTAAAGAGCATAATAAATTTACAGACGGATTTAGAAAGAGGGCAAAGGTGAGGAGGCGTTCCTTATTTCTGAGTTCAGTGAGTAGTTTTCCAAGGACGGGACCCTGACAGCAAACACCCTGCCCCGCTGGGTTTATTATCCAGTTCCTGGAATCACTAACAAGGACATCAGAGGACGAGTCCGAGGACCTTCAGGCTGCATCAGGAGGATCAGGCAGGCTGCAGAGGCAGCTGAGCTCTTCTGATATGCAGCTTGGCTCATTATTTGGTATGAGGCCTGCAGTTCATTTGACCGAGAGGGAATATATGTAACACACACTAAGTTCTCTTCAGTTTGACTGCATGTTCAGTCTCAGCAGAAACCTTCCGCTCTGCACCAGTCCACATCTCTGATTTGCAGAAACATTACAGTAAACACACACACACGCACAGCAGTTTCCAGGTCTGCTTTCTTTGATGTGCAAATAATAATTCTGACAGTCTCCGAACAGCGGCCGCCTCGGGCTCTCTTGGTAATCGCCGGTGAGAAGCCGAGCGGGTCCCGGACCTCATGCTGGGAACCACACAACCACAGAAACTTCTAATTCACCTTTCATCTGTACGGAGTTCAAACGCTCAGTCCCTTCATGCAGCAATATACCCGAATAAAGCCAGAGAAGTGGAGTTAAACTGCTGTGACCTGAGTTGATGTTTTAAAAAGTTGAACACTGGCCAGACGGTCATTAATCTGAAAAAGGTGGTGTGCTTAAGAATACTGGGAGGTGGATTTTTGATGGAGCCGGGTTAGCTGTTTGGAAACCAAGTAAGCATGTGAACTTTTCCCACTAAAGGCCATTAAAAAATAAGAAATCCTCTTACCCGTTCTGACGTTTTAAGTGGAGTCCAACTTCGTGGACAAACAGGAGTTCTAGTGGAGTCTGGGAAACAGGCCACAGCCTTGATGTACAGCTTTAAATCTCGTTCCAGCAACTGGTTCACTTCACCGTAATCGTAATCGTCATAGCTGTGCAGACAAAAACAAAACGTATTTAAGACGCTGAAAATCCCGCGGTGGAGGATGTTTTCATTGTTGAAGAGCTGGAAGTCTCACCGTATTCCTAAAACACAGTGGATATAGTTCCAGATGGCCCGCTTCAGGTCGGGGCTGTGCAAAGAGGGGAGTGTGGTCACGCTCCTGAATCTGTTGTCCAGGAGGTGCCCGATGTCCGAATACAATCTGTTCACCAGGGAGAAGCCGTGGTCCTCCCATGAGTAGTCCTGTGGAGTCAGGACTGAGAGTCAAGGCCTCAGCAGGGAACCCTTCAGCACAGCCGACAGGACTAGCAACAGCATGAACTCAAACGTAGACAATTTCATAGTTAAGCTTGGTTAAAAGAAACAGCCACATTTACTTTTTATTTATGAGTAACAAGAAAAAACTAAGCTAAAACTAAGCTAAACAAAGCAAAAAGCATCCTGGTTTGGCTCCTGAGGCTCTGTGAATGAATTCTCACTGTGACACAGATGTAGCTTCAAGCTGGTGCTAAAAACAAATGATTGAAACCTGCTGCATGTCTGCGTGGTGTCAAACTAAGCAGCGAATGAATGGATGAGCCCTCACCTGAACTCTGAACACCTGGAAGTGATCCTCCTCCCGCCGTGCGAACTCCTGATAGCAAAAGTCAGGATCTGTGATGAAACGCGACGGGTCTGCGAAGCACAGGATCTCCTCCTCTTCCTCCATGTCTAAAAAAAGACGCGATGAAAGCAAAGGACACGGGAGAGGCAGAGAGTGCGTCACCGAGTGTAGCTGATGAGTGGTAATCGCTCCCGTTTCACGCCATGTGACCTAAATTCAACTCCAGATAACCATCAGAGGCGCAGCAGGGAATCAGCCCATCAACGCCTGCGTGTTTATTTGGTGCAGGATACCTGTCTGCTGGAGTGTCTGCGTCTGCAGGAACCGCTCTTCTCTCTTCTCACGCTCTTCCTGAGACTTCTGGATCCTCTCCTTCAGACCCGTCAAGTCACAGCTAGAGTCCAGAGACTGAGCACACAAATAGCAGAACCGATTCAGGTAATCGTACACAACGCTTGAAAAAAAAAAAAAAAAAAAGTAAAGGCACTTTGGAAGTTTTTCCAATCTCGTTTCACTTTCCCCAAATCCAAGAATATGATGAGTTACCCGTCGTCGTGTTTTGTGTTCGGTGGGAGCAGCGAGCGGCTGAGGCACGGCGGTGTTGCCATTGGCAGCGTCGAAGGGGCAGAAGGTTGGGGGGGTGCCGTTAGGAGACTTAGACAGCGGGACAAAGTCCGAGTCTGTGTCGCATCCAAACACAAAGCTGCAGAGGGAGTGGCAGTGGGCCAGGATGACCACGGCCTGCACCAGCTCCGCCAGCGACCAGCACTGCTCGCCCGCCTTCAGCAGCGTCTGGACGGAACACGGCAGAAGAAAACTTCAGTCCAGTGAACGCAGGGAAAAAAACACTTGATTTTTAAGTGTGGTTCATGTCTTGATATTTCTGCCTCACCTGGATGTGTTGGCAGGCCGTGAGCCAGGGCTGGTGGGCCAGCACCTTGTTGATGTGGCTGAGGAGGCGAAGGCGAGGGGGGGCTGCCTCCAAGCCCTGCAACCACAGCGGGTCGCCGCCCACCCTCAGAAACTGAGCCGAGTGCAGGTACACCAGGTAGTTGCAGTGATGTCGAGCTGCAGCCTGGAGGTAAATCAGTTTGAGTGAATAAAAAAAACACACCTCACACAAGCATGTTGTTGTTTCATTTCATGTAATACTGGTCTGATCCCAGGTGATCCGTGCTGCAGTAAATCCTCACATGTTTGTTTAACTGCACGCTTGTGCCAGTGAGAAGACCCTAGCGCCTCACCATGATGGCGATATAATGGCGGTACGGCAGCGGCAGGGGGCCGTCCATGTGCAGGATGTAGTGCTGTGTGCGCAGGAAGCTTTCCAAGTACTGAGGGTGAGATGCCATCTGCTGGGACACGGCGTCGACGCTCCCCCTGCTGATTAAAGCCTTCATGAAGAGCAGTGACACTCGCTCTTTCTCTCCGTTCACCATTACCTGAAACATACAGGAAACGGACAGAGAGGGTTGATATCTGATGGAAGACGACAACAGTTTAAAGTCTTTCTTTATGCAGTTTCTGCACGGGACCTGTCCTTTTATCAAATCTCCATGAAAAACAAGTCACACAATAACAATGCTGTAATTGTTCCAGATATTTTCCCTGTGATTCTCGAATATGATGATGGGCCACCCTTCTGCACTGTCGTCATGGCTGAACGCAACAAGCCGCTTTAAGAAAAAACGTGAGCTGAGAACCTCTTTAAAATATGACAGACATAATCAACAGAGAAATTATGGGATTGATTTGAGCCAGCAGCACCACGGGACGATGGCCTCAGACCGTGCTTTGGATGCTGCGTTACTGGCGCCACAGGCAAGTCAGAGCATTCCTTAGATTATTCCTTCTCCAAATAAAACAAGCAAACAACAGAAGCTCAGTCGGGAGTTTCGCAGATACACAGAAAGTGAATCAAAGAGATGCTTTCAAGCAGCCCGTTACATTATCGTTAAATGCAGGAGCAGCGCTGAGAACAAACAGGTGTCCACTCCTGTGAAAGTGGATATAATAAACTAATAACATGAGCAGTTCTTTTCTAAAACCCTTAAAAAAAAGTCCAAAATGTCTTCTGAAAAAGAGATTTGTGTACTGAAGAGAAGCAAAAACGAAGAAACCAAATAGAAAGTTGAGCTTAGGAGGCCTTGAAAAGGGAAGCAACAAAGTAATAGATGAGATAAAACACTCATACATGGGAGCAACCGGGCTGAGGAGCAGCCCCAAGCCAAAAGAAACAGAGCCATGTAGAGAAGGAAGCTGGCCTCTCCTCATAGGCACAGCCATTTATTAGCTCTCTCGCCATCATACAATGGCCTCTAGGAAAAGGTGTTTGGGAGCCCGGCCACGGACGAGGACTCACTTCCCCCGCATGTGAAACCCGAGCGCTCCGTGCTGATCAAAGCCAAATGCTTCACTGCAGTTCGAAACGTATGAATGTTGGCAAAGACTTCGACTTTCGACAACACAATCGGCTGTCGAGGATCATTGCTGTAATGCCAGATCATAGTCGACTCAACTTATGTCACAGGTAGCCGGAGGAAACCATGACTGGCAGGCATCGCTGCCAAATACTGACACTAGACGGCTCTTTGCAATTCAAAACCATGTTTATCCTTCTGGTTGCTCCTTAGAGGTATTTTACTATTCCCTGCGGTGGTTGAGGGTTTCTTCTGGATCCTGCAACAGGCTCCACCTCTTGACCTATATAGAAAGTAGGTTCTGGTCCTATAAGACATGTTGACATAGCGAACATTAAACAAATCCCGATGTTCATAATCTTCCTAATTCAACTGGTCAAACAACTCAAAAGACCAAAATTTGTGAGAAGGAAGAAAAACATACAAATGAAAACACAGATTCTGACCCACTTTCGTCTATTAATGTATGATAGGGTCGGAATAGAGGAAAAAAGTAGACCATGCAGGTGAATATCTAAGAACAGCGAGCTCACGCCATTTCTAGGCAAATATGAGAGCAACTGAGACGTATACAGAGCTGCTAAATGTAGGTTACTCCAACAAACAGTCACTGTCCAGATACAGCATTTCAGAGGAAGAGTGCAGGATCACAACACGGGTTAACCAAACTTTCATGTGACTCTGCATAATTTAGAAGCCAAGAAGAAATGCCTAAACCTATTCAGGCTGACACCTAAAGAATGCCATTTGTGGGCTAAAAGTACTACGAATGCTTTTTTTGGTACGGTAAAGTTAGAAATAAAGATACCAAGTCAGTGAACAGCTGATTTAAGTCTTTTAGACTGCTTTGTAGCTTCTTCCAGCTTTTAAGCGGCTCCAGGTCTTGACCGCGGTTCCTCAGAGCTCCTGTTCTTATAAAGCACGCTTCACATCACAGCGCATCGCTGGTTCTACAACGTGGCCCATTTTCATTTCATAGAATTTAAGTGCAGGATTCCCTTTTAGTTGTCTTTGGAGTCAATAACCTGGGAGTTGTATTACCTTTTCAAATGGGTCTTTGAGCAAGGCAACTGACTCAGAGCAGCAGCACACTTCCTGGTGTACATAGTTATGGTTATGTTAAACAGAGTAAATCAAACCCCTTTGAAATTACTTCTACTTTTAAACAAAATATAACTTTTATAACTCTGTTTAGGTTAAATACTTTGTGCTTGTTTATGCTTGAAGCTTAAATGTACGTTGAATCACGTTATATAAACAATTTAGGTAGAAAACTGGGAAAGTCCAAGGGTTTCACATCCTTTTTCTGAGCTCTTTCACTGATATGGAGGACACCAACAGCAAAAAAAAAAAAAGCATATTTTTGCATAAAGAAAAAAAATACTCAAGAATTTTAAAATCTGTGTCTGATAAGTGTGTGCTCAATAAACAACACAAACCCATATCAATAAATGTACTCTGCTTGAAACTTCTCCACATGCACCTGACCCATCAACAACTTATGGAAAACATGCCAGACCCAAAGCACGTAAAGGAGGCGAGTGCTTTTTAAATCCAGACTGGTAAGATCCTGCCAACAGTGACAAAACACGAGTTAAGTGGGGTATGATTAGCAGCTGAGTGACGCAGTGACCCTCTGCACAACGCAAGCATTCGCCCTGCTCAAGTGTCGCTGTGCCGAGGCTCCGTCCACAGACGGAGAGCGGTTTTTATACGAGGATTATTTCAGGAAAAGGTTACTGCTGTTGTTGGATGAGTTAAAGCTGAAATTACAGACTTGTGCGATGAACTGTGAGCCCTGTGCCCACGCAGGATGCTGCACTGAACATCATCTTTACACTGGGTCCGGAGAAAGGTGGCAAACACCCTGCAGTCGTCAGGAGGAAGCCACAAGAAAATCGGCACAAATGTTCAAAGTAACAAATCTCTACAATCCGGCGACCTTTTAAAAGCCACATTCTGTCATTTATTGAGTCTTCAACCAACATTTATATTAAAAGCTAAGAAAAATGGCAGCACTTAGGCTTGACCGAGCACAGATGGAGGAGAATTGATTCGTCATCATACGATCAAAAGGGAAATTGGTTTTGTGTGTAATTTCACAAACATGTCTGGACAAAATCGACAGGAACAATTAAACTGAAACGGGAACTAAAGTAGATGCAAGCAACAGGAAATGACACATCCTACAGTTTTAACAGTCTGCTGACAACACAAAGGCAAAAAAAAAAAAAAAAAAAAAAAAGAAAATACCCAGATTACATTCACATTATTAAATCCTGTCAGTTTTGATGCCTCTGCATCACAGTTTAGCTGTGATGCAGCTAAGTTTTGCCACAAAATTGACACATTTGTCACTATTTTGGGAACCTTTCTCATCCAAACTCATGAAAAATCGGATTAATAAGACAGATGTTCTTTGTGTCCAGACACCAATCACCACTTTTCATTGCCTGAAAAGCAGCCAGAGACGATGCACACTGCCTACTTTTGACAAGGCTATACAGTCCTTATTGTCCACCCACACACAAAAAATACCCGCATGAAAAGAAGAAGGGAAAACTGATAACAAGCCTGTGTGGGTGGATATAGAAAGCAAATAGGAACACATCATTTCAGTGGCTGTATAGTCGGGTACCACAAAGCACATTTCGGTAGCAGACACAAGAACACAAACCGACTGACTCTGCTCATAGTCAACCCTGCAGCAACTGATATAAAAAAAGGCGACGTTTATCCTCATCAAAACCAAGCCGGAGGGCGATGAAAGCAAGAGACGCTAACGTTGATATTAGAGAGCGACTGTATTCAGATTACCAGATACATTCAAAGCTGTGACCTGGCCTGGAAAAAAATTGTTTTTAAAAATCCACAGAGGGCCTGTTGTGGGGGAAAAACTCACAGGTGCAGATCATTTGACATTCAAAAAAAGGTCCTGCCTTCCCCACACAGGATAAGTCATTTGTTTATTGATCAGAGAGGAGCAAGAGGCAGGGATGAAATGAAAAACAGGGCTGACGTCACTGAGGCGAGGAAAGGTAAATGGAGACAAAGACGGGCTTTGATAGCCGGCCGACTAACAAAACAGAAGCACTGTACAGGCAGAAATGAGGAGGGGAAGGCACAGAGCCCGGATGACACCAACAGAAAGTGGAAATTGATGCCCAGCAGTCTTTCAAGGGTAAACATGTCAGTCTGAACATGAGAGGAGCATGTGGTGCATGTTTGTCTGAGGTGGGCTGCAGGAGGGGGCTGCTGCAGATACAGGAGACGGACATTCAATCTGCATACCGATTGAGTCTGGAGGGGCTCCATCCTTATCATGCGCTCGTGTTGGGGCGGCAATAACTCACGCTCCCCCTCCCCACACACACACACATCCACCACCACTTCATCTTTATCACCGGAAAAACAAGCAGCCGGGGACGATTTTGGCTCTGCAACCTGAACTCAGGGAGCAGTGCAAAACAAACCAGCTGCAGCGCTGAGAGGTTTGTAGAGGGCAGGAGTGGGGAGGGAAAAGGAGCTGCACATACAACACCACCAAGACAAACAAACCAGTGCTGCAGGATGAGGAGGGAAAAAAAAACAGACAAAGGCAAGCTCATACACAGCACATATGAGTATATAAACATGTTGGGAGAAAACACGGAAGGCAGGTAGAGCAAGTATGTAAATACTAAGACTGTTAACAAGGCTGTTTATCTCCCATCTCATTCACAAAGAAGAAAGGGGTGTGTGTCAGTCATGTGTTTTCTTCCACAGACTGCTTTAAGTGACTGTAAACTCTATGTTAATTGACGACAATGCATATACAGACAGTAATAACTGAATAACAGACTTATTGCTCACATTCCTGCTTGTTTTGCTCCATTTCTGGACCATAATCTGCAGCATGCATGTGTTTTTTTGGACTGCACTCGGGACAGCGCCCCCTTTCTGTTGCACAATGAAAAACAGCGACAGAGGAGAAAAACAACTTTGATTGGCAGTCCAATTCAGCCAGCAAAAACATGGCACAATCACACAAAAAAAGGCTGGCAAACACTTAAAGAGAAGACGACGGGGGCAGAAAAAGCTGGATTGGAAGCGTTTCCACAGCCGTGCAGGCTGTGTTAGTGCGGGTTATTAGCGAAGGAAGGAAATGTCGCTGCATTACTTCACAGCCTCCGAAGTGACTGACACTTTTCTCCCAAATCTTCATGATGTCATCCTCACCTGCAGCTGCGAGGCTCGGCCCTCACACACACGCGCGCGCACGCACGTACACACGCGCAGACACACTGGGTCCACACGGAACCGGACCGAAACCCCGCAAAATCCACACGTTTATTAACAATAACACAGTTATAATGGGAACAAAAGCAGACCCGTCTCTCCAGCCTGTGGATGATAGTCAAACACCGGGCTGTTGTAGTTTTCTTCAAAAAAAACCCCCAAAAAACTAACGGATGAACATTTACGTCCAGGCAATGTTAAAAATGTAGCTTTGATGCTAAACACGGTTTAGAGGTTTTACGTGACATTTTTCCAGGATGAAAATCAGATTTTTTTTTATAAAGTTAGGCAGTGTGTGACAGCTCCTGATTTTGAATGTAATAAAAATAGTTATCATTACAATAAAACGCATCGTTTCAGAACTGCTTTCAGTGAAACATGTTAGCTCAGTTAGCTCAGTTAGAAGTTTGTCTGTAGCTACACGGTTAACGTTACCGACCGACACTGCTTTTAAAGTTTGAAAGTGAACGAAAAATAAAACTCCGCAAAAAACTTCGGAGAACATCGTCTTTAGCCGACTGCTGTCTGGTTAAAAGCTTCACGGAGCAGAGAAACGGTTTCGCTTTTCTGCAATATAAAATGAATGAAGGGAGCCCCGTTAGCCGCTAGCTCTCATGGGTTAAAGTCAGACTGGGTACCGACCTGCTTCTGGACTCGCTGGCACTGGGTTCTCAGGGGATAATCCATTTTACTCGTACAGATGATCATTTTCCAAAAATGATCTTTATCTGGTGGTACTTTTCAAAGCAGAGCTAACAAAGGCACACAGCCTCCTGCTGCTGCTGCTGCTCCTGCTGCAGTCTCGGTCGCTGGCTGCAGACTGGACTGAGAAAGGAGGAAAGCTTCCCCGAGCCGAGCTGACAGCTCCAGTAACAGTGTGGCCAATCAGAGCGGAGGGGGCGGGGCTTCAGCCTCCCAATGCTAATGAACATCTGCAAAAAACAGCAGAGAGAGAGAGAGAGAGAGAGAGAGAGAGAGGCCAACTTCTCACTGCTTCACTGTATGCATGTACAACTCGGTGGTAAAAGCTTTCGATGTGGTTTACAGTCAAGGTTTACACAGGCCACAGGTTAATGGGTGAAAAGACACATACGAAGGCAAAAAAAAAATATTAAACTAAAATAACTGATTACAATAGTTCCAACTGTGAAGGACTTTAATAAAAAATATGTCGTTTTTGTTTGTCAACAAAAGTTTACTAAATGCAACTTACATATCTGATACACGTAGCACAACTCAATCAGACATTAGTTCATCATTTGTGAATTCATTTCTTTCAAATTTAAACACGTTCTGCAGCTCCAGGCAGATTTGTGTTGTTGCACATCTGGTCTACATGTGAACAAAGTACTATATCCTCTGGAAAAATGAATGGAGGATGAAGCAAAGTGATTTCCTTAAACCACATTATTTTCAGTATCAAATGTATGCTGTCAAGACAAATTCTTCTTCTTTTTTAAAAAAAAAAAACTATTACACAAAACCATGAGTGTAACACAACAGTCAAAGCTTCAGTAAGTTCTGCTGTGGAAGTTTTTATTATTATCCATTTGTCAAACATTAAACATTCCAGTTCGTGAGCTGAGGGATTTGTTATGAGTTCAAATTTGATTCAGTTTGGTACTCAGTAATTTTATTTGTCATGCTGAGGTCGAAAGAATTTAAGCTCACGCCTTGTGAGAATACAATGCTTTTCACTTCCCGGGACACACGTGTCTTAGATTTGCAAGAGCAAAGCACGATCTTCATATTGTTTCTATCCTTTGACCTATATTTCTATTTGTTATAAATCTCACACCGTACAATGCAAACTTAGACACACACTCATACAGGTATGTTGATTCAAGAAACAGAGCAAAGAAACAGCAGTTTAAAGAACCAGGTTTCATGCTGTGGAATGAGTTGTTACAAGTCTGAGTCACAGAAGCTGCCTGTCTGGCATCAGTTCAGCTTTTTAGGCATCATTTAGTGATGACTGTTGTCTCCAGTTGCGTTGCACCATGAAAAAGTGTCAAATTGTTTTGTCCACACACAAAAAAAAATAGCAGTACGTTACTGTGTGTGCAGATGTCATAATTACTTGCTAACACAGTTTACTGATTCACTGTGTTATCTGTTTGTGCTGCAATGTGGCTTTTGCTTCTTCACCATCAGAAAGTAGAGTTTGACATAAGGATTTGAGATGTAGATCTGAAGAGTTTTCTTTTTAATCATTTGGCTGAGTGAATAAATGCAATGTGTTATTCAGTGTCAAAAACTGCAGGCCTTAAATAACAAACTGTTTTTTCATAGTTGGCAGTTTTCTAACTCTGTTAAAGTCTAGAACTGAGGAAAAATAACACACCTAAAATTTAAAACACAATACACATTTCAGTAATACATAGAATGTTGCCTTCATTTTTACAGACTCATTTAAAATCCAGACTCAAACTTTACAACTTGCAGACCAGCTTTTGTGTGCATTGACATTATTTACATTATATATGAAGCAGATCCAGGGTTTTCCCTCCTGAGGCCTCTTTTGATTCAGCACAGAATGACTCCGTTTATATGATACTATATACAACAATGTTTCAGACGAGTGTTTTTCAGACTTTGTAGCAACAGTTTAGTGAAGGCCTGTTTCATCTTTTTCAGCGCCTCAAGACAAAACCCAACCCGTGGAGGAAATGCTAACCTAGTTTGGAGCGAAGGGAAGAAACTGAGCCACTCTTGTCTAACATGATAATCACCACATTGTAACATGAAGCTTGTTTACAGACAATACCTAACACTTGATATTCAGCTGTGTGTGCGTGTGTGTGTGTGTGTGTGCATAGCAGCGCTTCTGTCAAGATGATCTGATGTCTGAGTTTTGAAAGTCAAGAGGAGGCCATCCATAGATAGTTTCCATGATAAATGTAGCATCTCCCTCCAGAAATACATATCCTCGCCATGCAACATAGGAGACAGATATCTGCTCGTCAGGTTACTCACACATCCTGAAGGCGAAGTCAAGGCGCCTCATCTTGTTTTGATCTCGACACACGACAAGCATTGACCACAGCCTCATGTGACGTCACGACTGACCAGTGCATCCAGCCTGGTTCCATTGACCCTCGGCTTTAACCCAGTTGTTGCTTCTTGCATTCAGTCCGCTCTCGTCATGTGGTGAATGGCATCGTTGTTTCTTCAATACGGGTCGTTGTTTTGAGGAGCTTCAAATGAGGCTATCTTAATAGTTCAGGAGGCCATGCCATCATGTGCTGGGAGACATTTCTGTTCTGGCCTCATAGGCCCTAAATACAGCGGTAGGATAACTTTATTTAAATCACAGCTTTAATTTGAATTAGATATCCAAACATAAATACTTCATGTGTGGGGGGGGGGGGGGGGGGGGGGACTTGATTTAGTTATGCATCAGCCACATGACAGGCCTGCAAAACAGCAGTTTGTTACATTTCAATGTATCAAAGAAAATCCTGGAGTGTCCATTTCTATTAGATTAGCATGCCGCTAAGCACAAACATCATGTGAGTCAGATTGTGAGAAGCGGGACAAACAGGAAAAACTTCACTTTAACTAAATCAAGAGACTAAGAGTGTGTCGAAGCAAATGTCTACAAGTTTGTTTTTTTTTTTTTTTTGCAGTCACATTTCATGCTCAATCCACAATTTAATAAAGAAAAATCAAGAAAGATATTTAATCAGGAAAGACTGAAAGCTGTGTATGACACAGAAAAGCACGTTTCATGGCTATTTTTCTGTGTTGTCAGTGAACAAACTGAACTAAATGTGTCGCTCCCGTTCAATGCTGCCGTTAATAAATCAACCGCGTGTCATGTGGCTTGACTCCCTTTTCGTATCTGTGTCTGGTAAGAACTGGGTGTAACAGCTGTTTGCTGAGACCACAGACGGAGAAACTGAAATTTCACTTGTTGTGCTCTTCGGAAATATCAGCTTAATGTTGGTCACATGTGACTCAAGAAAGAAAGTACACAGAGGCGTTCGTCTCAGCCACTCTTGACAGCAAATTCTGTTTTATCAGAAATGGTCCAAACACACACGCGCACACACACACACACACACACACACACACACACAAACACAAGGGACTTTCCAAAATCTCTTCCAGCGCATTCACAATCCAGACCAATGCAACATGTTAGGGCTTCGGGTGTGAAACTGTTTCAAATGCTTGTTTGATGAAGAATTGTAGTATTTTGTCTTTAACATGAATAAAAGAGCTTCATGTCAAATTCTGTCAGATGCAGTAAAAAGATGATCGGTGAGAATCAAAGTTGCTGATAGTCATATTTTGCACATCTTCACTGACTCACAGGCTGAAGGGTCAAAGCTGCACGCTGCAGTGCGTGTGGCTTTGCACCCGTCACTTCCTGTTTAACAAAACCACTTCTAGTTTAAACAAAATTGACAAGTCAGCAAAGTTTGACCAGCGACAGCTTTATATTTCTCCCCAAACAGGTTGGACGAGCTCACTCATTTGACTTCTGCAAAGACTTTAATAAAGGGACATTAAAGCTCACAGCAATTAAAACGATTTCAATCAAAGACCTTCTTTGACGGCCTCCGATCTCTGGAGTAGAAAGGGGCTCATTTCATACAAATATGATTTCAGTGTTAATATTTTTCCCCGCTGAATGTGCAGAAATGCACAGACACAGAAAAAAGATGAAATCTGAGTTCAAGCTTTCGCTTGAGTGAAACGCAACGCCGAAACAGGTCTAAAAACTGAGTGTGGTTTTGAGAAAACGAAGTGCCGTGAACTTATTACTGGAGGGCAAACGAAGATGACCCATATTATTTAAGCATCACTTCACCCTGGTGGCAAGAAGTGGTAAAATTCACTTCTCTCAGCAAATTCTTGAAGCGCTGCAGTGTCAAATTAATTATAGCTCGGGGACCACACACTGTTTTCCAGCCAAAAAACTCCCCGAAAAAATACTGCATACCAAAAATGTTCAAAATCGAGCAACTTTTACAAACATTTCTGAAGAAAAACCCTGCAATCCAAAAAGAAAAGTAAATCTGTAAGCAAATCATACAGCGACGCTTCCATACAACAAATCAAGCAAATGAACGACACTCAAACAAATAAACCAAGGCAGTGTGAAGTCTGAAGCCATTTCTGAAAACGCACTTCAAAGATAAACTATCTAGAAGCTATTCTCGGTGATAGCTGCACTTTATCATCAAGACTTCATAAAAAAGATGCCATAAGTTGTTTTGTCTAAAATTAGGAGCTAGCATTAAGCTCGACCTCGACACACTACTTGAGTTCACCAATCGGCTGCTTGGATCAACTCAGATAAAATGTATTAATTGTATAAAAATGTGTCATAATGTCATGAAGCATGTGGATCGTAGAGGTTTCTTAAAATTTGGGTAAAATTCAAAACTCCATAGTTAATGTTTAAATAATTGACATCACACAGAGAGGATTTTGAATTAAAATGTATTATTGAATAGAAAAAATAAGACACTCAGCAGTGTCTAATGTGCAACATACATTTATAATTACAACAACACAATAATCCTACGAGAATAAGAACAACTGAAGTTAGAGTTTCACTTCAGACCGAGCGCTTTGTCAAGAAAGTTAGCAAAGCTCTTTGTTTGTCCAGGTTGGAAAGGCTGCAGGACGGAGAGGTCCATGGTGCTCAGAGTTTCTGTCAGAGTGCTGAAACAATCAAACCAAAAGCGGGGGAAAGAAAAACAGCTGGTTACTGTGGCTCCCTCCTGTAACCTCACATATATCTGCGAGGGCCGCATACCTGCATGTGCAGTACAACAAGTGGGAGTCGGCGTGCAGCTGTCGGGCCAGCTCCAGCTGGTGGTTGTCCATCAGTTTGTCATTGACGACAACCAGCAGAGGCTTTCCTGCTCCGAGAGCCTCCAAACAGCTTCCTGCCCCTGAGGAGAAATACCACAAACACTGACACATGGCGCTGGACTCGGGTGAACACTCATTTTTCACAAGATTAAAACTCTAACCCAGAACAGAAAGGAACTGTCCTGTTAGCTCTCAGATTCATCATTCATAGATCAGTTCCAGTATCCTAACGCTCTGTTAGTGGCTCAAAAGATGGTGGGAGAAGAAAACAACATGCAACAAAAGATGCGTCTCCACCTCATCACTTAGCCGGATTGGAACCAAGCGGACTCAAACCCATTTCATCTCCCGAATACTGCTTACAGTGAGAGCGGTGCTCTGTGTACTAAACAGATGGCAGAAAACCATTAGCCAGGCTCACAGAGAGGAGATACAGCCATCACTCATGTCGGTGACAGTGGCTGCAATATCTGGCTTTGCTGTAAAATATCTTGTAAAAAAAATAATGGCTCGGAGAGACAAATAAATAAAAGGTCACCTAACGTCTCAAAGTTCATCAGCAAATTAACAATTTGAATAACTGGTAAGGACCTAAAATATACAAATTTCTTGCTTCTTTCACACATGAATATTTTGTGTTTAGATTGCAATCAATCAAAAAAACATTTATTTCAGTTGAGAAATCTGTGGTCTTCGTGATGTCTTGACAGATTACAGGCGTGCCAGACTGTAACTGACCTGAACGGATCGTGTGTGTGTGTGTGTGTGTGTGTGTGTGTGTGTGTGTGTGTGTGTGTGTGTCCCCTGATGCCCTCGTGAGTGCCTGCTGCATTCATCATCAGTTTTCTGTTTGCACACTGCTGACAAACCTTTATTTGCTTTATGCTTGAATTCTGCAAAGACATTATCGTCTCCTCTTGAGGTCACGTAGGCAGAAAACAACAATTTAAACAAACGCATCCGATTACACACTGCTTAAAACTTCAGCGCAAAAGTCAAAACTTTGAGTTTTTGAAACGACAAATGAAACTGGTGCATAATGCTTGGCTTTCCCACGCTGAGCGGAGCAGATAACTAGCGATCATTTATTTCTGGAAACAACCATCAAAATTGGGACACACACTCCTTTCAGTTCAGGCAGGGCTATCTAATTAAACATCAATGTGAAATTACAAGTAATTTACACTGGCTAACTAAAATAATTACGTAGCGACACTAAGCACGGGGTCAGTATCAGCTGAATAAGCTGAGTTTCACTGGTAACTGGGAACTGACATCCGTTCTGTTGAGCTACTACTCCACACCTTCTGCTGCAAGTCTCTCAGTACCCGCCCTTACCAAAACCATCACCACCGCATCACGTCATGTCTAATTTGGAAGCCTTGTACAAAGCTACACATACAAAACCTTATAACTACTCCAATAAACACTATGGTGCATTTTAGCTGAGTGAAATGTAACATGAACCTCTAACTGAGCAGAATAGTATGATTCCAGGACTAATTTATGGTAGAAAGAGGTCACTGAGTATGTCTATATTTCCAAATGTGGTTTCTACATCGTCAAAAATGTATGATTTAACATCAGAATGTCACAAGTCATTGTGATTTTATTGCAGTTTGTATATAGTCAAAGGTGGACATCTTGAAAAATGGCTGCCACTTTGAATATGTGTGCCAGTTATGGTGGTAGGTTCCGGAAACCAACGATTCTTCTGAAATTTGCAGTTATCTGCTCTGCTCGCTTCCTCAGTCGGCGCTCTTGAGACGCTTCCTGACCTGCGTGGCTGATGACGAGGTCGGCCTGTCTGATGTCCTCTGCGATGGAGTCTTTGAATCGAAAGGCTTCCAGTTGGATGTGAGGACAGCTGTCCGCAGCTGGAAGGAGGGATCCTCTTCCAACCTGAAGAACCAGACGCTCATACCCCCGAGCCTTTAGAGCCTGTTGACAGGAAAACAAACACAACTCCCTCAACCCTGGACGCAAATTTACACACCAAACAAATTTTACAGAAGAAAAAAAAAAAATTGTAACAAGTTGTTACTAATATTTAAGTAACAAGCTGCTCAATACAATGTGGGCAGAGGGCACACAGATGTACAAGCTGTGACACATTAGGAACCTACACAATGCCAAAACATCAGAGATGTAAGCTTTTAAAGTCCTTACTTTGCTGCAATGTATATCATAATCTTAATGACTTAACATTAAGACTTTTAATCACTGGTGTCTTTGTGTCACATGTCGCTTTCTTTTTTACACAACATCTGTGTTCACAGACAGTGGCGTCAAAAAGAGCCTCTGGGTGCAGGCTGTACTTCAGTGATACAGTGATTGCTGATATGGCAAACATCCAACATTTACCCTCACCCTTGAGCACAGAAATAGTGAAATATCTTTCTGTTAACATCTGATATAAACTACAATCTGCTGTGGGTTTAACAGTCAAATTATTGAATCATGTTCATTTTCGCACTTTCTGGGATCATAACAGGACTGGTACCAGTCACATGTCAATGTGGAACTTTTTGGGTTTGTAGGTTTGTATAACTCGTGATAGTGCAACACATATAAGGAGTTTCACCACATGCACGCAAAGGTTGCAGTCTTCTGCCGCACTGAACTCACCTGAGCTGCCTCAGAGCGCGTGACACTTTCAATAAGCTCATCGAAGCTCGTGGTGCCGACAGTCAGAAACACCGTCTTCATGTCTCCGTAGCTCTAAAAGTTTTACTCTTGCGAGTGTTTACACGTCTCACGCAGTCTTCCTCCTCTTCATCATCCTCCTCGTCGAAGACAGGCGCTGCTGCTTCCGTCCCTGACGTCATCACGTAACAGCGACTGCAGTAAAAGGTTTGCTGTCGCCCCCTGGAGGTGAGGAGGCTTTCCACACTAATAAAGCAACAAAAACCAAGTCTCCCCAATTCAATCTTCAAGGAGGGAGCATGAAAAGCTACTTTGCCAGGCCAAGCTATCTTCTCAATTCTCTTGAATATGATTATAAATAGCTACTGTTCCCATGCTGCCTCAGTCAAAGTTCCTTCTTTCTCTTCATATGAATACATTGTGACATTTTAACACAATAAAGATGAAGGGGAAGCACTCCCACGAGCATGAACAAAGGAAATCGGATATGAGTGTGTAGTGCATTGTCTTATTTTCATCTGAAGGCCAGTGAAAGACAGCTGAAGAGTCGCGGGTCCACAGGTCAGACTCCACCATTTCTGTTTGGTTCTTCCCATAAATAAGCAACAACCCAATTATAATCATAACAATTTAATCACATCGTATCTGAAATTTTTAATGTTAAATCTTATGCATCATGTTTATGAATGCAGGGAAGAAAAACACAATTAAGAATATTAAAAGTTTAGAAAAATGTAATCAATTTTTGAACAGTTTTATGTGTTAACATTTGTATTTATACTACAGAATATGCAAAGATATGTTTTTACTTGGTTCAGGTAGTTTGTCAGAAACATCAGGTTAGAATTTAATGTTTATATTTATATGTTATGTTGGGCAATATATATGTGTGTATATATTTTTCAAACTGCAGATTTTATATCGTCATGGTGCTATGTCATTCAGATGACATAACATCAAGTCCAATTCAAATCTAACAATCTCAATCAGATATCTTTAGAGGTTGGTTGTCTGTGTTTGGAACAGGAAACTGAAAATCTGAGGGATTACAAAGTAGCTGTAAACCTGACTCAAAACTTGTTGCACTGGTTGGACTTCAAGTTTGCTCACTGACCCCAGTTACATAGCTGTTTATTCAATCACCGGCCTGAACATGCTGTCACCGTTAAGTAAGATATGAATCTTGTTGTTGGTATATGAGGTCAGCCACACTGTGTTTGTCAATGTTTGTGACGTCGATGCATATCAACTCACAATTTACGACTAATTCATGCTGAAGCTGTCAAATTTTAAGAGCTCCACATGCCTCCGTTTCTGCATCCATGACGTCTCAGGCTCAGCGTTAACGTGTGGTGTCCAGTGTTGACTTGAAGTTCAATCTGTGCTGGAAGAGCATGAACTGTTCTCTTTTAAACTGTGTCGTGCAGAGTCTCATGAGAATCCTATCTTTTCCACAGCAATAAATTCTGGTGCCTAAGACACCAGATCTGTCTGCTGTGTTGAGTATCTGCCCTGACTGTGAACCTGAGCCTGACAGTGAATACTCGCCTCGTCTCCCTGAAAGAGCTGCCGTCCTTTCACTTTGTGCCAAGCCAGCACTCCTGCAACACACAGCATCAAAAAGAGAGCAGCGAGTGAAGAAACGACTTCCTGAGTACCTGAGGGAGGATGCAGGTGTCTGGAAACATGCTGACAGAGCCCTGCAGAGGAATCGGGGCGCATGTTTGTACTTGACACCGACAGCTGGGCCGCGAAGGCTCGTTTTCACCAAAGGTAATAAATTCGCCCCTCATAAGTCGATGAGCTGCAGCAGCTCACATGAACCGAGTGAGAAGGTCGGGGGGCATCCAGGTATTCTCACACTACGGAGAAATGCATCTGATTCACATGTCTTCACTCCAACATCACTATAGTTTCATAACAAACAATCCATAACTCAATTAATGGTTCATCTGTCGTCCTCTTTTCTTTCTTTAAAGATACAGTGTGCATCATGAAGATACACACTCATGCCATTGTAATCATTGCAGATGACTGAAGGGTCCGTGATCAAATACAGTATACTCAAATAAATCAGTGTTATATCTCAGATTTTTTGTGTTGTTTGGTTTCATTTGTTGTTACAAAACTCAGCACAACAATCACACTTGCAAAGTCACAAAGTTCCTAAAGGAGAAAATACAGGTTTCAGCTTGGTAGTCATGCTGTAGTACAGTCAGCCAGGGAGCCAGGAGGCCTTTGATTTCATACAGAAAGACATGAAAGCAGTCCACTCCTCCTGCGCGTTGCTGTGACTTCTGAGAGCAGACCGAGATAAACCCGGCAGGAACCAATGAGACACATCCAGAGTCTGCTTCCCCTCCGGGAGAGCGGAGGAGGCGCTGCGACCCTGCTGGATCAGAGACACCAGCATCCAAACACAGCGGCAGCCGCTTCCAGCTCACTGAAGGACGCGGACACTCGGCGGAGCGGCCGACAGCTCCACCTGACGACCACACAGCGAGGAGAAGGAGGAGGAGGAGGAGGAGGAGGAGGAAGCTCTGAGGGAAGCTGCAGCAGCACCATGACAAAACAAACGTGCACAGACTCAGCTGCTCAGTTAGAGCACAAAACCGCTGCAAGAGGGAAGTGGAAAGTGTGGCCTGTTTGTGTCTACAGGTATTTTTAGGCAATGAAAAGTCCCGACTCGGTTTTCTCTCTAATCAGGAACTTCTCAAAAAACCATCAAATCTTTAATATGTTTAATATGCGAGACCCATTTTGACCAAACGCTCAGATCCACTTCTGTTTATAACAAAGTATATTCAATAAGCAGACAACACATCCACAAAGGTTTTTACTTTTTTTTTTTAAATCATATTCCAGACTGGAATACAGTTTATTCAAATAAGTCCTTATTCATATTCTTCAGGGCTTATTCTTACATATCCCTTCATTTAAAGAGGTCCGTCTGTTTGAGCTGAGACACATCGAAACCATGTTGGATTCCCAGAGGAGATCTGAAGTGTTTAATACGACAGCTGGGAAATGGTATCACCGCCTCAGGTTTGTAGTTGCTTTAATATCATTAAAGTGCTTCTGAACAGACTCAAAGTATGTAGAGAAGCGTGTTCAGGGGTTTGAAGAAGTTGAAAAACTTTCTCACTCACAAAGAAGCTTTCAAAGTCTAAACAGAACATCTGTCTGAGAGGAAATAACTTGAATTTGGAGAAATTCCTTTTACCTGTTGCATTATATCAACTAGTATGAGGACAAAGCTCTATTCCTCTGCTTTGTTGAGTAAACAAAAATACTGGCTATGGAAGTACGCATTACCTAAGTATCTGATCCACAGTTGGGGGGGGGGGGGGGGGGGGGGGGGTGAACCAATGAAAGGATACATGTGGTCTAACTAGAACTAACTGGACTCTAGTTTAGAGGCAAAGGATTTCATGTTGATACTTTTTGAAAATAAGTTTATTTACAAAAAAAAAACAACCATTGCACCAAGCTGAGTTTCAACTTGTACTCACATTTCTTTGCTCTAAAACAAAGGGAAATACTTATCTAAGAATATCTAGGACTTCACGGCTCCGTTATCTGGTCCAGATCTACTGTGATAGAATGAGGCTGTATGACTGTCGAACTGCGCCGAGTTTGATGCCCTCGATCTGGGAGAGCTATAATCATCTCTGTGCTTGGTTGGTAACAGGAGTAAAACCGTTACTGAAGACGTGACGAACACAGACAGTCAAGAACATGTTTTTTTAACCCACGGCAGTCATCAGCACTGAGGCGTGAAAAATCAACTTCAACCTTTAATTCAAAATACGTGTTTATGCTTCCACAGAACATCGACACCCGAGGCAAAGTCCTTATATATCCATTTGTCTGTTCGCAGTGTTTATGGAGCGGCTGTGGCTCAGGAGGCACAGCTGGTTGTCCTACAGTCCCTAACGTCGGGAGATCAAGCCTCTAAAACTGCCCACATGTCCAGTGAAGCGCGGCGATCGAACTGGACCGATTGTGTGAAGTGTCTTCGTCTCAAAGCCCAAAAAAAAACAACAAAAAAAACCCTGACTTATTGGACCTTTTTCACTGGATCAAACTGAAGCAGCTTTTAGTTTCTCTTCTTCCCACCTGTGGAATAAATACAGCAGAATATCTCAGGTCCACTCAATTAAAACCTCTACAGTTCACTAGTGAAGTAGATATGTAACTTGCTGTTAGAAACATGCCGCTTCTGTATCATTCTACCTTTACATGTGCTCTTAAAATACAATTTGTGTTTAAGTTTTGCCTTTTTCCCCAAAATCTCTAAAGGAAATGTAATGTGTATTTGTTTGATCTCAGTCCAGGTTCTTTTAAAAGATCATGAACTTGCCCCTCCTCTGTGTAAACTGATGGAAACAAGTAATAAAGGTAAACTTCAGTTGATCTCTTAACAGCTGAAGGCGTCACTTGACATTTCCCCCTGTGTGTGTTTCTGTAGATTAAATCATGTAATCATGTCAGATCTCAAAGGAAAAATTACATAAAAGTCGCTCCAGGTTTTAATTGGTTAAACAACCATTACCAAAAAAAAAAAAAAAAAAAGGTTCTCGAGCTACACAAAACCAAAATGCTAAATATGGCACGAGTATGGTGCAAGCACAAGTATTTGTTGTTCGATTGTGAAACTAGAAATGCTCAGATGAAGGTTGTGCGGGTATCCCATCACAAAAGCAGAGAGTCCAGCATGTTTATTACCAAATGATGACAGCCATTTATCTTCCAAGGAGAATAAAAAGAAACATGACACCGGGGTGCAACAGAAATTTTAAGGCTCTGTTAAATTCTCAGCTTTAAAAAAAGCAAAAGTACAACATACCAAGTAAACTGAAAACTCACAAAAAAGCAGAAAAAAAAAAACCTAGTATAAAATTAAAAGTTTCAAACTGGCTACCCATGTCATTAGTCTTTAATAAATAGGTTACTATGAGAAAAAGGAAAAATACAAAGTTAAATCTGATTACCTGTGCCAGAACTTTTTAATCAAACCACGTTTTGCGGTGGGAGTTATTTCGATGAGAAAAATCAGCATCTCCTGAATTTAAAGCGACACACGTCATGTAGTCACACACACGCACACGCACACACACGTTATGCACAGCGAGCTTCCTTTGGTCGTTCCACCATCTTTCTCCAGCTCAGACTCCTCCAGGAAACTGAAAACGGAAGACCTGCGTCCACGTCTTGTCGAGACAAGAGTCCAGGCTAAGAACAGTAAAATGGCTCATCCTCGTCACTTCAAGTCGATTTAGGATGACGGACATTTTCACTTTTGAGCATGAATGTGTTCAGACGGCGGCTCCCGTGCCAACTGAAGCGGAAATCGCCGCGACTTTGCCTTATTAACGCTCCATAACTACTTCTTATTGGTTTAACGCAAAGTAACACACCCCGTTTGTGTCCTGAAGCGAAAATGAAATCTGTCAATTTCTGCCGCTGCTGTTTTGTGCCGGAATCTGAAAAATAGCTTGAAACTTAGGTGAGCGGGTTCGCATCTGCACAGCAAATTGAACTATGCATGCTTAAAAGTCAAAACGTTTCAATATTATGAAATACTTTGTCAAATTCCAAACTGACATAATACAAGTAATAATAAAGTATATAATAGTGATTAAAGCAGCTTCAAAAAGCTGCAACCTCACAAACACTCCTGCTTAGTATTTCCATGATACTTCCATCTACAAGGAAAGGAAAATAAAAGAAGACAGAAATTCACAGATGGCCGTTCTTACGAGTCTGTCTGTCCGACTCCTCCCGGGTCGTCACAAAAGGCCGTTGAGGTTGCAGCAGAAACATCTTCTAAACAGTTATGATATCAAAAATAGGCCGAGCGTCTTTCCTGTCAGAAACCACGTAGAGCAGAAACTGGGCTGGCTTGCGGTTAGTTTCTGCCGGCAGGGTTCAGAGTGGCGTCGTCCTCGGGGTTCATCAGATCGCTCGTGGCGGTCCAGACGGCTGAAGCGCTGGTCTGAGGACAGAGACGGAACGCAGTGAGGGAAGGTTAAGCACCAACGCCATACCGCCGAAACACCGAGCACAAGCAAAAAAAAAAAAAAACCGAATGACAGAATGCTGGATGGATTACTGGCTCATGAAATGAAAATGCCTTCTCGCTGGTTTTTGTCTTCCGTCTCTGAGCTCTGTTTATCTCTCCTGAAAACTGACTGCGAAAAATATAGATTTTTCACATTCCTTATCTTCTTCCAGTAAAATACCAAAGGTCTGATGACTCATTCTGAATCTTGAAAGTCTCCATCCAACAGAAATGTCTAAAAGCTTGAGCTGGAGTCGAGACGACTTGGAAGTTTTCCACCAGGAGTGTGTAACAGATAGAATCAAATACCACTGATGTTTGCTTCAGGGGAGAAGTGCTTGCAGGTGTGTGTGTGCGCAGAGCAGCGATTAACGCAGCAGAGTGTTCAGGTGTTGGTGTAGTAGCCAGTATTTTTTATGGCTGAATCAAAAACCTGCCTCCGAAATTTACCACTGAGATGAAATACAATTAAATTAGCATGAAAACGCTTTGGCCCTTGTGAGCGCAGCAAAGACGAATCACGTACATTAAATAAAGCCCAAATGTTTTTTTTCCCCCCACACACACAAGTTGAAAGAACAGGAAAACCAACTATGCATATGTAGTGCAGTGTGTGAAGTGAGAGTCCAGAAGACATGAAGAGAGAAAGCTTGAAGCTGCAGCTGAGTGTGTGAGACGGTTAAGGCCGTTTTAAAGTCAACAAATGCAACAGCTCTTTAGATCCGAGCCACGCTCACGTGTTTTTCCAGCTGCGGTTCCCCACCTTGTTCATTTGAAGCCATCTGACTGTTTGGGCTGTTTAGCCGAGTTTTCAGTGTGATAGTTAGGTATTGTGTCTACCTGAGCAGGGGTCAAGAGAACGCCTTCCAGATTTTTCCTCAGACAACCAACCTGTGCGTCCCTGAAGGAAGCCATCAGCAATGGCCTGCTTGGGAAGGTTGCTGGGTTGAAAACATTAACTTATCAGCTCAGTCAACCGTTTGTCTTCCCCAAGATCAAAACTGAGGTCAACATTGATGAGCTGAATTATAAGACACCGGCCATTTGTGTATCAATGAGTGTATTTTATGCACTCCAAATGTAAAAAGAGAATAAACTTGGCTGAGTTGGCAAGAAGGAAAAGCAGAACGCCTGTGGTGAGGAAAGAAACATTCACCTGGCATGAAGTGGAGCAGGAAGACTTACAGCATCGATTTATGGTCTTATTGGAAATAAATATGTGAAATTTGACACTAAAGCAATGCAACACATTTGTCACTTTACATTTATTTTTCAAAACATTTCAGATCATTTTTTTAGAAAAACATTTTCCTGAATAAAGAAAGTAAATCAACACTTCCAATTTGTAGTTTGATAAAACTGGCTGACAAATACTGACTGAATTATGTGTGAACATCTGCAGCATGCTGAAATCATCTCAAACACAATCTGCAGTGAACTTCCTGTTGTTGAAAGTCACTTTGCTCTCAGGATGTTACTTTTTCCTCTCTCTCTGCTCGGCTCTCTGTCTCTCTTTCCTCTCGTTGCCCTGAACTGCTCAGACAGTTATGTCCCCCCATGCTACATACTTTCTGTGATCTTATGATAACAAGATAAACCAACGGTTTGTGCGGAGCAGCACCACCCACTCGTCTTTCTCACTTCCAGCCCAGTCTCTCCTCCTCTCGCTCACAACCCCACACACTCATCTTTGTGTCACATTTCTCCTGAGCTTGTGAACCGTCTTTACGCGGGCACTGCAGGGACATTTTATCACGTTTTGTAAAATCAGTGAGCGCCAAACTGTGCTTTGTTGCCCGAGTATCAACGGAACATTAATAAAACAAAAAAAGAGTCTGTACCTCTTGCTCACTGCACCACACAGGCTGTGCAGCACTGCTCCTGCTTCTCGGGCAGCGTGGAGTAATTCATCTGCCGGACGATCTCAGCGAACAGCTCGTCCACCATGGTCTTGCTCTTGGCAGACGTTTCAATGAAGGGACAGCCCCACTCTTGAGCCAGAGCTCGTCCATCTGATCCGGCGACCTCGCGCTCAGACTCCAGGTCCACTTTGTTGCCGACCAGAATCAATGGCACCTTCTCAAAGCGCTTGACTCGCACTATCTGGTCTCGCATCGGTCTGATATCCTAAGAGATGAACAGAAGGTGGGAGCATGAGGGAACAGTTACAAAATGGTAAAAAACGCAAAAACACTGCAATGACTGCATGAAACTTTACATATCTAATAATCAATATAAAATACTGAGTGCAACTCAACTAAAAAAATGTGTTTCCTAAATGGCAATGCAACAAAGCTAATTACAATCAAATACATTATGAAGCCAAATTATGACAGAAAAAAAACATTTTAAGATTCATTTTGTCAGTTTTTCCTCCTTTTCAAACATACAGTTGTAGGAGATTACATTGTGAAATCAGAATTGGTAAAAACTGGCACAAATTTAAATCATGTTAATGGAGAAACCTTTCACACACAAAAACAATGTGCGGTGTAAGGTGAGAGGGCAGTTTACATCCTGAAAAGGTCTGGATTTCCAGGTGTGTCTCTGTGTAGGTCGTTTACAGGCGTGTGTGTATGATTTATAGTTGTGCGTGAGGCATTTCCAGGTGTGTGTACCTGGAAGGACTGCTGGTTGACCAGGCTGTAGACCAGGATGAAGCCCTGTCCGTTCTTGATGTACAGGTCTCTCATGGAGGCGAACTGCTCTGTCCCCGCGGTGTCCAGGATCTCCAGCACGGAGGGCGACGAGTCCACCTCGATCTCTTTGCGGTAGAAGTCCTCGATGGTGGGGTCGTATTTCTCGATGAAGGTGCCGGTGACAAACTGCACGGTGAGCGCGGACTTACCGACGCCGCCGCTGCCCAGCACGACAACTTTGTATTCTTTCATCGGGGCGGTGGAGGCAGGCTAACGTAGCAGCTAACGACGTAGCTTCACTGCTATACTCGCTGCGGAAACATTTATCAGGCCTTTAAAAGAGCTAATAAGCTAAGCGGCAGTTTGGTGATGTACAATAACCCCCCGCTGGTTCACATTAGCCCGGCTCTGCTGCTCATTCCGCCTGTTTTTCTGACGCGGTCGGGGCTGGGTCGTGGTAAAAGTTGATGTCCGTGAACTCCGCTGTTAGCTAACCGCAGAGCTAGCTCTCGGACTGAATTCCCGCAGTGCCATACCCAAAACCCGAGCCTGTACAACCGCCGCGGACAAACACGACCGCCGTCAGTCCACCGGGGAGCCTGCAGCCCGGCCGGAGACCGCACACCGTGAGCTTGATTACCGCGCCGCCGCCGACAGCATGCCCGCTCTCCTTCACCCCGCAGCCCGCCTGCTCCTGCTCCTCACCCCGGGCCTGGTTCTGGTCCCGGCCCGGCCCGGAGCCTGGGAAGTCGGCCGTGCTATCGACGGAGGGTCGGCGTTCTGGTCCGAGGGTCCATGTGCCGCGGTCCGGGGCTGTTCCGGAGTGTTTTGGCGGAGTTCGGGGCTGGTTTGTCTCAGAAAGAAAATCTTTTCCTTCAACTGAAGCTAACAGCGCGCTTCCGCTAACGACACGGATTTCACAGTAAAAGCCTCCTCACATGTTGCCATGGCAACCGTTATATTATACATATTAATGGATCAATCATAAAATGTCTCTTTCTATGAGAAACTTTGTCCAACTGTAGAATAGATTATGGTAATGTAAGGTGACTGACGTAACAGAACCATATTTTCCCTGATGTCACCATCAGTGAACTCAGATGTTGCACTTTTCACAAACATGTTGTATTTAAAATCGTATTATCTGCAGAATTATCATGCTTCATATTGCATTTGGTAGTCTATTTTTTTTTTAACACACAGCAAATCATTGCAACTTGCATTATTGAACTTTATTCTAGATGCTCTCTATTTGAGTGTATTATAGTATGATAGGAACCTGTGCTGCAGACAGTTGTGAAATGAGCTGTTGTACATCCATCCATCTTCTGCACTGCTCTATTCTGTGCAGGGTTGTGGGACGCTGGAGCCGATCTCCGCTAACTAGAAGTGAGAGCAGAGTGAGACCCTGTCCATCACAGGGCAAACGCAGAGACAGACAATCACACACACCTAGAGACAGCTTAGAATAATCAGTTAATCTCATAAGCATGTTTTTGGACTGTGGAAGGAAACCGGAGTACCAAGAGGAATCTGGGGGAGAACATGCAAACTCCACACAGAAAGAACCGGCCAGGATTCGTACTCACAACTTCTCACTGAGAGGTGGCAGTGCTAACCACTGGTATACTGTGCAGCCTCTGTTGTGGATGAACCATTGCAACGTTGAAGACACAATAATATCTTGAAATAGGTCATTTGTTCATTATAAAATAATCTGTTCATTAAATTCAATATTTTATAAAAACTACAAATGTGAAGTCATTGTGTCTTCCACTTCATTGTGGCACTTTTATGATCAGCCACCACAATTTCAAAATGATCAAGAGTTAGGCCAAACATTCGAAACAAATACATCATTACGTCTGTATGTAAATCCACATGACTTAATGTTGAGATCCAATTACACATGAAAAATATAATGTTGTATAAATATAATGTATGTGCATAATTACCATTCATATACATTTTTTAGCAGGTTGTCTCTGAAGAATTGGATGTGTTAAAAGGTAAATGGCTGCTAATGCAGCCATAGAAGCCAAGGAAGTCATTTTATGCACCACACCTCTCACTGGTATGATACACAATGTTTTTTAATTAAACTAGATGCCAGTGAACATACTTTCAAAACCTGTATATAATCTGCATAAGAAAAACAAGTGGCTGCTGTAGGTACATTTGTAATTTTGCAAGTGAATGAACACTCTGGATTATTTTACACAGTTTACAGGATTTTCAGCAGAAAGGATCAATAATACAGTATTTTATGTGTGAGAGAACCCTAACCTCCACAAGTCATCAAAATCATTTCTTTATTATAAAAAATGGGTACAACAGTATACTGAAGGACAAAGCACACAAAATGATCACAATGATGTGTTTTATTTAAGGTCAAACAGAAATTGCAGAACTCATTATAGGCACAGTAACTTACTCTTAATAGCGATACACTGCAAAGAAATTGGCATGTAGCACAGCAGCACATACAAGCACCACAAGCAGAGTGAAACAATAAATGACTAAGAAACAGCGGTCACGTTTCAAGTCCGTCCTAGAGTGTCAGAGAGAGTTTTTCATATATGGCTTAGTCCTGAACAGTCTTTGGCCCTCCTCCTCTTCCTTTCAGTCTGCAGTTGTACCAAATTCACAAAATAATGTCGATCACTCACCAGCAAATGGTGTCATGTGAAGGTTTATGGTATAAACATACTGGGTGCATGTGGTGAATTTAGCCAATTGAGATGTCGAACTTAAAAGGACATTTTGCACAAACAAGGCACAATCAAAGCAAATAAGAATAATGATGAAGCGTTATTTTCTGATCGTTCACAATCTCATTTACTGTTGGTGACTAGAAATCCCCGTGCATTTTCTGTGCTCAGCAGAGATGAAGGGAGCTGGTGAGTCAGAGTAAAGAGGCTTTGGTGAATTTTGGGTACACGTCGTTCAGAGACCCGTCTCTGTGCAGCGCAGTGACTTTGAAGCCAATACTCAGCAGTCAGAGGGCTGTGAACCGATTCCCCGGGATGACTCAGTCAATCCACCACTAGGACAAGTGCCATGGCAACAAAATCGCTGGCTTCAGGAGCAAGTTGAGAGCGTCACAAGATAACGTCGGCAGGAGCAAGGGTAGTGTAAGGATGCTGCTGCTGCCTCTGTGTGGGAGTGTTACTGGGAAACCAGGTTGTTTGATTAAAATCCTGAGGAGATTTCACATTTACTATTGATTTTGTTAATGAAGAAGAAGGGAGCAAAAAAAAAAAAGAAAAACCACAATAATGAAAGTGACTTTAAAACCCTGTCAACACATCTGACATCCATATTCCTCTGCTATCTGGTTTCATGTTATGTTTGAAGTTTTCTTTTCCAACCTGCTGATAGAGCTGTGAGCTGGAGCTCAAGCCTCTACTGGTGTGTTTTCAGGTTTCTCCGTTATGCTCCAGACTGATCCACCTCGAACCAAAGCTGATCCCGTAACTCAAGCGTGGGGAAACAAAAACTTCTTTAAAGCAAACCGTTGGTATTTTACAGCGAGACGACGCCATGCTTGGCAAAGGACAGGGGCTCAAGCAAACGAACGAAAGGACAGATCCCTCAGAGCAATCTTTTTATGCAGTAATAAAACAATGGACATATCATTAACAGTACATTGATTTGATTTTTTTTTAATCAACTCTTTTATCTGTATGTATTCAAAATAAATTTTGAGTACTTTGACATAGTTATGTACATAAGTGCAAACAAGGTGAACATCACACATTCGTATACACCTCAGTGAGGATCGACATCACCCAGCACAGCTGGGCAAGAAGAGACCCCTGGACCACCTTCTCAGCCCAAACCGAGGCAGAGCCCCGGGGAGGAGACCCCAGCAACGGACGAGCCGAGCTGTCCGGTCTGCAGTTTGGCGTCGAAGGAGAAGATCCTTCAGTCAGTCCAAAAGCCTCTTTGCCTCCCTGACAGATCGGTGTTTGCTTTAAAAGCCAAAGTCCATTCTTATTTCTCAAAAACACCATGTACAAGAAAAACAACAACATTAAAGGTCAAAGAAACAAAAACTAAATAAACTCCTGACCTCCCCAAAGGACCTTTGGATATTACAAGGATTTAAGTTTTCCATAGAAAATATTGAATCACGCTGCAAGAACAAGACAAACTAATTAGACATTCCCTTTTTGAATAAGTTAGTGTTGTATCTTATTTGAATTAATGTGAAAAAAATCACTATAAGGATGATAGAAAGGTAGCCATGTTGTCATTTTGTTGCCACAGCAACAACAACTATTACCATTAACAATGACTCCATCATTGTGTACAAACAATTTTTATATTATATTGTTTTTCTCGTTGGTCTACACAAACTATGAACTATATATAAATGAGTTTTTTTAATTATTATTTTCATGCCGTGTTTTTTTTTTTTTTAAATTCAGATAAAAAAAAAAAAGCTTACCTAACAATTAATACATGTCATTTTCATACACAGCTATCACATCTTTATACAGTGATCGAGAGATAAGGCCTTTTGTTTATTTGTATTCTCCGGACCGAATTAACTGTCTGTGTGCTAAAGGCTCTGATCACAGGACTCCTGTCATCAGGGCGCTCTGCAAGACACACAGTTAGAATTCAGAGCTGTGTGGGAAAAATACAGTGAGGCCTGAAGGAAATCAAGTACAAGAGAATGAGAAAGGGAACGAGAGGGAGAGAGGTAAAAACTATTTTCTCTTGTGCCGCGCCACGGTTCTTCAAACTAACCTCGAAGCATAAAGAGACGAATCTCGAATATACTTAAAAATTCAAATGCCCTCGAGAGGCACAGCTTAGTAATCAAGTATTCTATTTTCCCAGCTGGACAGCAGTCAGTGAAGGCATACTGATGTAGGGGGCTGGGTGGGGGTCATTAAAGGACCGAGTTTACTTGGCTGGACAAAGCTAGTCTTTCAAATATCAAGACAGACAAAATTTTGACGTTCTGATTTCCTGCAGTCACAGAAAATGTAGCTGCTCAGGGAGACGGAGCAAGTTTGTAAAGAGGCTACATACTGTGACGTCCACCATGCAGAAAAGAGGAAATAATCCTGGAAAATATAAATATTCTCTTCCTTCAAGCTCTTTACTCTCATGTTCGCACATCAGGCTTGAACCAGGAGATAGGCCATCTTGGATATTTCATTTTTTGTTCCATAAAACCACTGACTGTCGATATAAAATGTAAAACTTGAACCAATTACTACCTGTACTTTCACCATTTGTAGATAAACAGCCGGAATTAGCAATAAAATAAAAATAAAACTTGGTTTTTACCTGTTGTGTCATTGTTCTTGTATTATTTCAATTCTAACGTGGAATAACAAAAAAGTAAAAGCAGAATTTACTGTCTGCTGTCGACTATTTGATCATACTGTCAAGAATCATGACAAAAATACTTTTCTGAGGAACATTAAATCTGGAAGTTTTCAGTAAGACAATAATTCAACTCCATGCTGGTTTTTGGAGCGATGGTATTGGACTGGAGTGAATTACAGTTACAGATGTTTCAAAAACTCTTCACGTCTCATTCTAATTTTTTAAAAATAAATGTAAGACTGCCAAAGCGCATGTCACCCTCCTGCCAGCACGTCTGACGTGATGTGAGCTGTAGAGAGGAGGGTTTTCCATTTCATCAAGAGTTTCTCGATTTTTCTTTTTAGTAGAAATTATTGAGTTTGGGCAGGAGATTAGTGGTACTTCTGTAATTTGTCTTTCGTTTGGTTTACTTGCATTTAGGAAGGTTCACAGGAAGATGAGGCTTTTATGAAACACAGAGCAAACCACTGTGTGGTTAATGCTGTGTTTTTTCTCCTTCTGTTCATTTTCATCCACTTGCTTTTTCTCTCTTTACTTCTAAAATAAAGTCTTGGTTAAATGGCTTTAATTTGTTTTAAATAATGAACACATGAATAGTGGGTGGAGCCAGCTGGGTGGAGAGTTTCCAGCTAGTTGTTTCTCATCCAAGTGAATCACCTGCTGGTTCTGGCATCAAATAAAACACACAAACATGAGAGCAGCAGCTTTTACCCCCAAAAGGGGAAGCTAAAGCAGAAGAGTCTCTTTAACTGATGCACTGCACACTATTTTGGGGTAGAGCTAAAAACCAAGTCATCAGCACTTCTGCTCCCGCTGAACACAGCTGGCTGAGCCGGTGTAAAGGAAACCAATGACAGAGATTAGTTGATGCACCAGCAGCTGCTGCTGCTGGACGGACTGTTTGCACTGGGATCTCCACACAGAGCCTCCAGTAACAGCGCTGCAGCGCAGAGAGCAACTGCACAATGTAAAATGACAAGGAAGAAGATTAAATATTGGTATCTGAAGAGACGGGCATCACACTCGACGTTATTATTATTTTTTTCCTGCCCAGTGATTATAAGTTCCTTTTATAGTGCATTTTGGCCACTTTGGGTACTTTTGTTATTTAAGGGGTACAAAAACTGACCAGCTAGACATGGTACTGTAATGTACCCGAACTGTGTACATTTGCACTTGAAAGAGTACAGCTCTGCTCTACCTTTTCCGAGAGTGAAAGATATTTCAAAGTAGCCACAACCACTCATTGACATTAAATAGAAATCTATATAACAATACACATACTTTAATATGTCTTAACACAGTATCAGCATGGTAACTATGTGACCTCTGAAATAGTCTATATATAGTGACTCATTACATTTCAGCATGCCTCTCTCTCAAAAAGGCATGTGTAAGGTTTTTGCATTAGATACATTCACAACACATTAACATTATTTTAAATGAATAATGTCGAGTGGAAAAAAAATGCCGTGATATCTGCAGCATTTACAACTAACCAAATATGTGATTTCACTGTCTCTTTCAACGCACAACCCGCTGGTTTAATTCTTTATGTCAACATCTCGACAGCGCAGCTGTCTCAGAGAAGAAACGATCACAGATGCAATTTTCATGTAATAATAGTGAACCAAATGACATGTTTACCTTGGAGCACTGGTCTGTTCTTGCAGTGTATTGACTGCGGTGGTTTGAGCAGACTTTGAAGAGGCACATTCGAATTTAGACAAAAGTAATTTCAGCACAAAGCTGTTCACTTCAATTTTACACACAAAGCAACCCACCTGGGTATAGTACTTTCTCCTCCATCACACAACAAAACAGGTGATCTTTCTTTCTTTCTTCCTTTCTTTTTTTTTTTTTTTTTTAGACCACTACACAATCCTGCTTATAACAACTGTGGCTTTATTATTTAGAGTCTGACGACTTTCGACGAAAACGAGACATCGGTAGAAAAGACGACACATTTTAAAGTCAGACAGGACATTTTCAAGTTCTAAGCTTTCTCCCTGAAGAGCCAAAAAACAAAATAATAAAAAAGAATAAAAACTTGTGCCAGATAATTGATTTAAAAGCCGCATGAATGGAGATAGTTGCACAAACAAACTGCCTTTTTGAAATTGAGGGAGACATTTGTCGGGTATTGCGTCAAACGGGGGAGCGCTCCTTGCATATACAATAGACTTCAGGCACAATACCAGGAAACACGTCCAGCTTCCATCCTTTGCAACAGTTGACATCAGGCGTAGTAACAGTGTTAGGGCTGCCAATTATATAAGTCTGTGAACTCAGATCAGACTAATAAATCAAAGTCTTGACACAGCTATTCGGTGATCGGGACTTCACTCGTGGTTCAGATATCACATGAAGAACAAAGCAGGACCTCTGCTTTCCAGTTTTTAACACAACTACCAGTCACACACAGGAGATCAAACACCGTGACTCGAGAAGACTCCACCCCTCACATTTATCAGTTTCGATCCTTCGAGGGTGTTGTTCGGGACTGAGATGAAGAACATAATCGAACCTGTTTGTTTTTCCATTCTTGTATATTAAGAGAAATTCAGAGCCTAGAAAAGTCTCTCCACTCAGCCGCTATGGTAAAAGTGATAGTGGTCTAATTAAATCTCTCTTTTTTGTAGTTTTCAAGGTTATTGCATCACAGAACAAAGATGCCTTATTTGCTACAATGAACCAGATCCTGACTATGGAACCAGGGACAAAACTGAATAAACTCCACATAATATTAACCAATGAACTTTAAATTGAAACTACTGCAGTGAGTAGATTGAGTTCCAGTAGTGGCTACAGGCGAACACAATATGTTGGTTTTGTAACTGATGCTGCCTTAAATCAATTAAACCGTCTTCCACCCTTTCAAATGCGAAACCAAGTCCCCTCTGCAGCTCAGCAGAGAAATGAAAGGCACAAACAAATGAAACACGACTCCTGATTCATGTTGCTCCAGGTGAGATGGGACCATGGCGGCAAAACTGAGTATTCATGGTTCAACATGAACGTTACATTTGTTCGTCCTCCTGAAACACTGACCATACATAATATGGAACGCTCTTTCATTCTGACGACATGTGGTGGTTGCAGAGCAGCAGCAGGTCCGTTTGCTGCTCTAATAGTCTGAACTTCTCAGGGTTTCCCACTTTGGAACAGTCAGACATGTTGGATGGCCTCATGTGATGGCTCCAACCCATAAAGGGCTTTTTGTTGTTGTTGTTTTTTTTTATTTCTTGGATTTCTGTGTGTGTGTGAGCGTGTGTGTGTGTGTGTGTGTGTGTGTGTGTGTGTGTGTGTGTGTGTGTGTGTGTGTGTGTGTGTGTGTTTGTGTGTATGGCTGTAAGAAAGAGGGGGCTCTATTGCTCAGCCTGATCAAGTCAGTATGCATCATGATGGCTGCTTTAAAGCAACAGTAATAATAATAATAATAATTATAATAATAATACGTCCAGGTTTGTATTGCATGAACCGTCGCAACTTCCCAGCTCTCGTAAAATTGTGTAAGTAGCTTCACATCGTCACTCAGTCGGTGTGCACTGTAGGTGAGGCACATGTTTGCTGGCGGGGGCGAGTTTCAGCGACTTTAACTGGGGTTTCGGGAAAGGCTTACTGAGTTTAGTGCCACTGGAGCTGCCACCAGCAGTTTGGGGACGGGACAGAAATGAGTTTCCATGGGAACGCACTGGAGCTCCACTGGATCAGAAGTCAGAAGCTCGGAGGGGTCTACTGAGAGAGAGGAGAGAGAGAGAGAGAGAGAGAGAGAGAGAGAGAGAGAGAGAGAGAGAGAGAGAGAGAGAGAGAGAGAGAGAGACACACAGAGAGACAGAGGGAGAAAGAGGAGTCATGAATCATCTGCTAAAAACACACATGAGGATTATTCTACATGCTAAAAATACATTTTAATATCCTACTGTTTACAGACAGCATCGAATGAGCTTAATGACGACAATATTTTACTAAACTTAGGGCTGATGGACTGAAGATCTTTTAATGGGTATACATGCTGAATGTAAGCGATTGACTGAAAAATTCACTCATCAAAATGTAGCGCTATCTGCACCCCACCTGACAAAAAGGCTTCAGCTTAAATTAGGTTTTTCATTCAGATGCAAGAGAAAATGCTGACCAATGTGATCTTTTTTGTTTGTTTTTTTCCCTGTAGTTGTGTATAAATAAATTTAAAAAGTCATCTAAATGAGGAAAGAAATAAAAGTCTTACTAAAACGGGAAATGAAATAAGGAGAGAAGCACAGAATAACACAGGTGCAGTACTGGTGCAGTGTGTTCACCAGCAGTTTAAGTCACTGGACTGACGTTGGTCCAGTGGTTCTCAAAGTGTGGGGCGGGCCTCCCCTGGGGGACAGCGGCAGAAAAGATATGGGTGCCAAAATGAGGGTGGAGGGTGAAACTCACAACTATTTTAACAAAGCAAATATTTTTATAGGTGAAATCAAGAAAGCACAATGGAGATTAACTACAAACTTAATATAAGCTTAAGTGCAAATCAACAAATATGACAAAAATTTTAGAATATATATAAAGAACTACCAGATTTCTATTTGGAGCTAAGTAACTAACCTGGGGAGGACGGTCTTTTATCGCATGGGGATCTCAAAAACTGTTGAAAACTACATTATAATGCAAAAAATGTTGATCAAACTGACGCACGATCACGATCACTTTGTGTGAAATAAAATGTTCGGTATGAGAGCTGAGTGGAGCACAGTGTGGTTTTGGACGGGAGGGGTCATCCTCCCACATTTTGAGGAGGAGGACACGGTTTCACACGGGTTCTCTGTATCAAGTTTTAAGGCCAGAGAAGCTACAGGTAAATTCAGTTCAGGTCAGTTATTATGATTCTAATATCAACACTGTGTTGCATATTTAAAAAACTGAAAAAAAGTAACTTTTGATTGTTGTAGAGTCTGCGTTTCACGGTGACATACAGCTGATGGAAATAATTGCCAGTACGACGCCTTACTTTTTTTAAAATTCCTGCACATAACAAAAAACGCGACTCAAAAAAGCATCAAACAAAGCTACATTACATATTCACAGCAAACATGGAGTAGTTTGTCTCCACAGCCCTGCTGTCTTCATACACACACCTCTGCAAACTTTTTTAACACTTCACTTCTAAACTTCCACATTATTTGCTTTGTTTATGTTCACTGCTATGCTAGGATGTTTGTAGACGAGAGAAATGCTTTAAGTCTGATCTATATCGCAATACAACACAGATTTTTCCATTATAATGGCATTTGACTGGTATTTAGGATTGTGTGCAGACGAATTATAAAACATCTTATTGACTTTTTGACAAGATAGCCGCATGTGGTGTGAATGTTCATGCTGGCCAAATGAAACTATCCCTGAAATCATTAAAAACTCTAAGAATAATGGGGAAAAAAAAGAATATTTAAATTATAAAGCGGTTTCCATACCACATATATACATGACAGAGCAACACAAAAGAAACAGACATGATAATCAAGAGCAGACTGTGGCGTGTAAAAACAATGTTTCCTCTTAAGATTCCTCTTAAAACAAACAGTTTTTATCTGTTCGCCACACAACAGACAGATGAAATAACCACAAAACACACACTCATGACACAACAGGCAGGTGAAAAAGTGACGGCACAGGACTCAGGAACCACAGAACTGAAATAAAAACAGAACCGAAATGAAGGAGCAAACCTGATTCGAGGCGGCAGATTCAGCGAAAGGAACATTGGTGACTGGGGTCGAGGCCGACGAAACAGTGGAGGTGGTGGCACCGTGCATCATGGGAACTTTTATTCGGGCGAGTCAGACGAAAGACAAGAGGACGAGGATGTCGGGGGGAGGAGGGGAGGGGGAACAGGAATGTTATGATTACCATGGCAAAATGTGATCGGATCAAAAGTCATGGCACAACTCAAGTGATACTGGCAGGATGAACTTGAACAGGTATCAGAACAACATGCAAAAGAAAGCAAGAGAAAAAGAAAATCACATATTTCATCAGCCAACCAGTAAAAACAAACAAAAAAAAAAAAGAAAGTCAAATGTATTCTTCAACAAACAAAATGTCAAACAAACAAGGCAGAACACAGTCATACAATCTGATCAGACTGGAATATCTGATAATTGTATTCAATGAACGAGCATATGCATGAGGGGAGCAAATGACCCATAACACACAACATGTTACTCAGTAACGCAGCTGCTGTCACACAACGGCGCTTTCTCTTCAGAAACGCTCATTTTTAGGATTATTTCTATCCGCTATGCCTTGAAAACTGCAAGATTTTGTTAACGAAAATCGACTCGGTTCTGTTCATTTGAATCGCTTTGCAGTGAAGTCACACACAGAGCTGAAGGTGCTACACACACGCGGCCAACACACTGTTTATGCGGTTCACCCTCTGCATTCTTCATTACTAACAAAAACAAGTCAAGAAGACAAAAATTGAAGCCATTTTATTGATTTACATCTGAGGCTCGAGCATTTGTTTGGCGCCTGTGTGTGGAGCTGATGTGTTTAGATTGTTCCCATCAGCCACTCTGGTTGGATTTGTGTGTGTGCGTGCGTGCGTGTGTGCGCGTGTGTGTGCGTGTGTGTGTGTGTGTGTGTGTGTGTGTGTGTGCTGACATTTTTTAAGATAACTGACTCAGAGTCTGCGTCAGAGCTCAGTGCACAAACACCGCGCACGCCACAAAGAAGCTCACATTATGTTTTATGATGGAATAAGTGGATAATTACAGAGTATCACCGATTCCAAAAACAAAAGTAAAGTCATTAAACGAATTAAGGCTTAAATATCTAGCGTGAAGCGCTTTTCCGTGTGATACAAGATAAAGACGAGTTCTCTGAAGGATTGGATGTGAACTTAAACCTTGACTGCTGCAAATCTGCAGTGTTACAGGTGGCAACCTGTCGTTTTTCTCTTTTGTCCTTTCCTTTTTTCTGTCACCTTCATTTCTTGTTTTCCTTCCATCCTGCCGCACTCAGTGAAATCTACACTCAGTGCAAGGTTGAAAAAAGCAACGCCAGAACGTTGAGAGGAGTTTTTTTTTTTCTTTTTTTTTTTTTTAAGATGAGCCTGCTACCTGCTGTCACTTGGACACATATTTAGTTATTGTACATATAGTGACAGCCTCCCTTAGAGTGCTTTTGCCCCACTTCGAATTTCCCTTCAGGGCATTTCAGCTGAACTGGATCTTTTCAGGGTGGTGCAGACATAAGCGCCGTGATTAATTATTACATAGATTTCCTCTTTGATTGGTTGAGGTGAAATAAGAGACACTGCTCTCACTTGAATGAATACTTCGAATTCGTTCCACCTTTCAAACAAAGCTCCACCCAGCAGCATGTGATATGATGCTCACTGGAATTGTAGGAGCTGCTATTTTTAGACTCAGAAGGATACAAGGTACAAATAAATGTTGTTGGGTTTGAGTCACATGAAACAAAATCTGACAATGACGCTCAGTTATTTCAGGTTGGATAAGGAAGTGTGTACACTGCCATTTAAAACCTGCTCTGAAACAACTCAAACCTGCTCACTATCAGGACTGATGAGATCCGACACCGGACGAGGACAGCCAAAAGTATATCTCTCAAAGCTTAAAAGCGACTCAAACTCCATGGATGTCTTTACATATTGGACGTTCACAGGCTGTTATTTGAAGAAGGGATGCTACACATTAATGAGCATGAGCAGATGAACAGTGTGGGAGATACACAAATCAATATGATTTATCATTTATTTGTTTATTTTACAGAATGGTAAAATATCTAAATTTCCACATCTGTTCGATGGTGAAAGAAATACACATTTACAAAAATTAAGCTCTCTTGTATCTGTCATTTATAACATAACCTCTGTATATGTATAAAAGCAAAAGAAAAAGTAAGGGAAAAGAGAGCTAATCTCTCTCTCTCTTTCTCACATACACACAACCACACACACACACTGCATATCACTGTAGCTTCTTGTAAAGATGTAGATACTAAAAGTGAAAAATGAAAGACAGCAGACTTGAAGTTCGAGGCCGAGCTAAAGAACAAGGTGGAGGAGGAACAGCAGCTTTGCAGGTTTAGGTTAGTGCAGGCAACACTGAAGCCGTTGCTGTTAGTGCATGCTTTCTGCAACACGCGACTAACTCCAACTGTGGTTGCAGCAGAACGCTGCTTTGTATTTTTGGAGTCGGGTAAAAGTCGATCTCGTATTCAAAAGATGAAGTGAACAACAGAATCCTAACTGTGAAGACAACACACAAAAGTGACCCAAAAATTAAGTAAATGTTTTGGTTTCAGAATCTAAAATGATTTGGGTTTTTTTTTCAGTAACTGTCTCTTTATCATTTCATCCTAAAATGAAGAGATTTGTTCCCCAGAGAAAACAACCATCCAGCAGATTTCAGCCAAATTGAAGAGCCAATGTAAAACGTGTCTCTTCTAATGTTGTTTGGGGAGTCGTCCAATCTCACTTCACATCAAATCTGAGTGACTGCAAACACGGCAACAGATGGCGGTCAGAGGACTAGTCTAACATGGTAAAGGGACAAAGATGAGAAGCTTCGCTGAGGCCACCTGCGACTCACTGCCTCCCTCAGTCTTACCCGGGCGTCTAACACCTGCTTTTAGCTGCACAGAGCGTTTCTGGGTCAACACAGAAATCGACCTTGAACGTGGGGCCGCATTTAAACGTACGGCAGGTAAAGGGGTCCAGTGACTCACCGGTGGGAATAAAGGCTGGTTGCTGGATCTGCATGTTCGCCAGGGCTTGCTGGTAGTGGAACATGTTGGGGTTGAAGACAGTGGCAGCAGCTCCGTTGCTCTTCTCCAAGACGGGCCTCTTTGGTAGCTGCATGGCACCTGGAGGCAAAGTCTGGCCAGGAGTCGACCCAGAGATTAACCTACTGATACCTTCCCATGCGTGACACATTGACCACTACCTCAGAAGCCGAAATAGCTCAGTTGGGAGAGCGTTAGACTGAAGATCTAAAGGTCCCTGGTTCGATCCCGGGTTTCGGCAGCTGGTGAGGCAATAATTTTAAACAGCTGTGTTGGTCTAGAAATAAGAGAAGCAGGTTTAAGCAGTCTAAGCCTCAGTCACAACCCTGCTCCAGGAGAGCCCCTGTCCAGCATGCTTTAGCTCTCTCCTAAATCTAATGTTTCTGTCGTCACAAAGCTCCTAACAAACCCAAATAATGAGTTTCACTGCCGTTGCTGAAGCAGAGAGTTAGCTAAAACGTGCAGGACAGGGGCTCTCTGGGAACAGGGTTGGTGACCCCTGGTCTAAACCTTTCATATGCTCTAATCCCAGCGGTGACAGATCCCCCTGACACTCCCTCAGAAGACCTTTGACCCCATTTGCTCCCTGGATGAGTACACCGTGAGAGCACACTGCTCCTAGTGTGCGTACTCATAATCTAGGAATAGGATTGTTGGAATGCTGATTAGTTTGACACAAATTTTGACAAAAATCGACACAAACACTATCATAAATAATTCAAAGACTGAGAGAAATAAAAATGCCTCCCTTCTTTCTTTCTCCTTACTGTTGCTTTCCAGCACCACGTTGGTGGTCAGGGTTGTAGTTTTTATGTTCCGCCACAAGAGGGCACTGCATATCGCAGCAGAGCTGAAGAGATGTGGTAAACCTGGAGGTCAGGCCAAGAGCACAATGCTCTGGCTTTCACTCTGCAGTGGGGCTCATTCTAGAATATTCAACTGCAATAAAGGCTTCTGGAGACACATTTTTCATGTTTTCAAATATTCAAATAGTTTATAAAAGCATTCATTCTAATGACAGTCCTTGGTTTTCCTCAACCTGCAGTGGTTTAAATGGTTGAAAGTCATTGGGGAGTGAACGCAACAGCAGCAACAGAACCAATGAAGTTTTTGAGCAGAGTGAAACATCTGAGTTACAGCAACAAAAATCAATTCCCTGAATGTAGTATCACAAGCAGACATGTCAATCTTTATATCGCTTTGAATTTGAATTCAAGTAGCTTTGAAAACACACCTGATTCTGTTCCAGGCTTTCTTCCACGCTAACTTGTATTTTGCTTCACAAAGTATTTTGGCCCTAACACGTGTGCCCTGGCAGGCATTCATAAAAACATAATCCCCCATATTATGATTTCACATTTGAAGCAGGCTTGGGGACACTGTGATACTCTGATCCTTTATTGTTTCAGCAGATCAGAAGAAAATCTTTTTTATTTAGCAACACAGTTTTGTTCAGTAGATGTATTGAAAAAAATTTTTTTAAAGGTAATTTGGCTTATAGTTTTTTTTTTTTTTTTAGTTTAATCTTGGAGAAAAGATTTTACAATCAACATGCTAAGTGCCTTGAACATAGTCAATTTGAGGAAATAGTTTTTAAAAAGTGGAAAAACAAAGACCTCACACTTTCACAGTGTTAAGAAACACTCACCAAGGCTGCAGATGCTGTGTTTTGACTGGCTTGGTGCTGTGCAGCCTTGATCCTGGCCTGCAGGTGAGCTGGAGGGTGGAAGTATTTGCACTTGTCTCTGCTGCAGCGACCTTTAATGTAGTCCATGCAGACGATGACTGAGTTCTCGCTGCAGTCCACCATGCCGGCCTCCAGAGGGTGAGCGTAGCGGCAGTCGCTCTCGCCCCGCGTACAGTTGCCACGCTGAAATTCTCGGCAGACCTGGCAGGGGCCGGCGGGAGCAGCGATCAACATTTACCTTCCGTCATACTTTGGCCAAACATAGAAACACAACTGCACGCAGGCCGCATACCTCCAGCTTGTCTGTGCGCACATGTTTCTGCGTGGAGGTGCCATTACCCATGGCTGCAAGGCCGGTGGGACTCCCAGGAACCAGCAGGGGAGTGCTGGGCAGCAGCTCAGGCATCAGGCCCATCGCTGGGCCCATGTGGCTCAGATAGGGACTGAATGCCATGGTGGGACTTGTTGCCAGGGAGGGTGTCACTGGGAATGTTGTCTGGGGGGGGAGAAAAAGCACCACAGACACAAGGGAGAGACAATTTATGGCAGAGCTTTCTACGGCTTTAGGAGATTTGGTGGTAACATAAACAGAACTTGGGGATTTTTACAGCAACAAGCACAATGCCAAAACCAGGAGCCCTGCTATGCTACGCTCTGAACTTGAGCAAGGATATTACAGACCTTTTAGTAGGTTGGTAGTTCACAATGGTTTTGAGTTTAACAGTATTATATTGAGGAGTTACTGGAAAAACTGGTAAATTAAAAGCATTTTGTAAAAACAGCACTGCTGTTTCAGAGGACAGCATTTTGGTCAACTGTACCTAATAAAGTGGCTATTTTGTATATTAAATAATTTGTGGCTTTGTATCAAAAAATGTCCTTGTATTTGGTCGACTAAGACTTAAATCATTAAATCATTTTCTTAAAGTAGCCATGAGACTTGATGACTATAGCTACACTTCATCTTCTTAAAGTGCATCTCATTTTAAGTCCTCTGATATGAAAGCAAAAGCAACTAGCTTCACGTCCCAAATTCAAACTACTAAATGTTCTTTTAATTCCTAATTTCTTCTTGAATGAAGAAATGAATTTGTGGAAAAGAACAGAAGGAATACCAGGTAGCCATAAAATACTCAAATATTTATCATTATCACAATGAATGGATTTTGTTGTCTGCTTAAATCACTCAGGAAAGCATTAAACTGTAAATATTTCCGTATCTACACCCAGACTGCAACACTGAGGAGAGGTGGCATTAGTGTGGACTGCTCACTATGGGCTGCAGTTGCGCTCCAGGCAGCATGAACTGCATTTGTTGAGCCAACATGGCTGCCGCGGCCTTCTGCTGGATCAGGTTGTTCCTCCCGTTAATCTCCAGCTGGGTTTTCAGGTGCGGAGGTGGGTGCAGGTATTTACAGTTCTCTCGTGTGCAGCGCCCCTGAGGAGGACGCAGCAGAGAGGAGACATGAAGGTGAGAGGGAGGCAGACAGTGTGACGCGGAGACTTTAGTCTGCATGACTGTCTCACACCAAACAGAAAAATATCCCGTTCTGACTGCAGCAGCTGGTCTGAGCTGCACAGGAGACACGGTCACACAACACTGCAATTTGTTCAACTACACATAAAGAATCACGAGCATATTCAGAAGCTCCTAACAACTATGTCTTCTAAATTGTGTTGAAATAAAGTACTAATGAAGCCCCCAAAGAGCTTGTGCTGAATAATTCATCGGGTGTGTGCTCTGATCACATCTGAGCAGATATGAAGTAATTTGAATGGTCTCTTTCCAAAGTTGCTTCTTGTTTTCACAAAACTACATGATTAAAACTAACTGTACCCAAGGAAAAAAAAAAACCGCAATTTAATTTACAATTTGCTTGTTATTTGGTTTGAATTAATATCGTCATTTGATGCTACTTTGGCCTTTCCACAGAGGCTCAGAAGAAAAATAAACCACGGCGACAGGAGATAAAGCTGCAGGTAAAGCATGTGCTGAGCTCCCACTGCCCTGTGGACAGAATCTGCATCTGCACCAGAGAGATATCAGACCAGGGCGCTATTAATTTCACATAAAGAAAAAATACATTTTGCAGCATGCGACAGAAATGCAGCATGTGCAGTGGTCATGTGTTTAGTTTAAAAAAGAAACAGAAAAGGATTCAACGGAAAAGTGGGCTAATTATTTTTCTACTGAATGAATGTCGGTAAGACACATTTTTTCGAAGCACTTTAACAGCAGGATGGAACAGCACCTCAGTAAACTGAGATCTCGTAATATGAAGCACACTGCATTTACATAACAGAACCCATGAATCTCCGGCTTTCTGTTACATATTTTATTCGCACCAGCTCCTGAACGTAAACTGAATTTCACTGAATAAACCACAATTGCACACATGCTTAACTACAATTTATCCCCAGAAATACTGTCCTATCTAAAAGCTCTCAGTCACAATAATCTAATAGACACGCGCTCTTCCTCTTTCATAACAAATGCATATAAGGACACAGTGTCTGTACCGCCAGTTTTTTTTGGTGCTGGTGGAATCTTGTGGGAAGTTGAGGCCTATCAGTTTGTATCCAAATGCTTAAATAAACATTTGCACACTTCAACAATGACAGCAGACAGTTTGGTTGACCATGACCTTGTGAATTCGTACACACAGGTGGCCTTTACAGCGAGAACAAATTAAACAGTACGGCATGGTTTTAAACACCCAGGGTCCACATCATGACAACAACTCGGAAGACAAACCGAGCACATTATGAAGTTTGGTACATCCGTTGGCAGGTAAGCAGCCCATCACAGGACAAACACAGAGAGATAGATACAATCACATTGACTGGTAATTTATAGTTCCTAATCAACATCAACAGCAAGTTTCTGGACAGTGGGAGGAAATCAAAAAATAATACTGACAAGGAAAAACATGCAAACTGTGCACAGAAAGATCCCTAAGCCTGGACTTGAGCTGAGAGTTTCTCAATGAGCAAACAACTCGATCACCAACGCTAAAATCTGAATTTATATACTTGGACAACAAATGAGGAACCATCAGCGTTATGAAGTTAGATTTATGATTCATTTAATGGATAACAGACTGACCGAACATTTTCAATACTAAAATGAAGAATTTAAAGCTCCTCCACACTGTGTGATTTTAGAAGTCTTGGGGACTTAATAGACGCTGCACTCAACACTAAACATGTCATAAAATGTTTGATAGCACCATGACAGTCTCCACTGAATCAGAGGTCACGACCCCCACAACATACTTTAGTATGCAAGAATAACAAAAATTCCAGAGTCTTCAGTTAATACATTTTAAAAAGACAACAGAAAATGGAGACATTCTAGTAGAAAATCATCCCATCCTGTCTGTGGTCTCACGACTGACAACGTTCGTCTGTGAACCTGTCTCACTTTCTGACATAAGATCACAGATTTAGTTATTGATCAGTGGCATTGTCACTACTGCTTATCCTTCATCTGAGAAGGCCCACATCACAGTGTGTACCCACTGTGAGAATATCCTGGCCTGTCGTGGTCACACACTAAAGCAATTCTTCACACTCCACTTCACCTGTCATTTTTGGCTTCTTGACAAATTCTAAATCACATTTTGAGCCATTTATATAAAAGCAATTCATTTCGCCTCAGAGTGTGGCTGAAGCAGTGTCCTTCCTCGCAGCCAGACTGTGGGGAAGGTGAAGATGGTGCTGCAGGAACACTGCAGGTCAACACGCACTCAGAGGAGAAACTGCAGTCCTCATTAAACCCCTGGGCCGACAGCAGCTGTCTGCCCCTGCGGATGAGACGTTAGCTCGCCGAGCTACCTCCAGTGAGCGCCAGCCACATGCGCCGTCATCACACCACGCCCACACACCAGCTCGCTTTAGGTGATCATGCAGAGCACCGGAGCAAAGGAAAATAAAGAAGTCTGGAGACAAACTGACGTCATGGTGCGGAGACTCTGACGATGATGGATGATGTCGCACCGAGATGAGGGCACGTAATAAAGGGCTTAGCAGCAGGTGAACTGTATTAGACAGGAGAAAATCGCCGCAGTGTCTCTTCCAGCAATATCTATCCACGCAAGCTCTCACAGCAGACAGAAAGCACACACACACACGCACGCATGCAGTAGCCCAACAAACGATCAGGTCGGTACACAGGCTTACACAAACACGCTCGCCTACACTAGAGATGCGAGCGAGCTCAGCATCAGCGGGCTGTGTGTTTAGGGATGAAACTGTAATGAAGAGCGAGTCCCATGAGTCTGGCACTCATGCTACAGCACAAAGGGAAGCAAAAGCACCTACTAATGACTCTCACGGTGTACTTTATTCACAGAGTGTACTTCAGAAAACAAAACTTTGAGTAAATTACTGTCTGATTTAGTGCTCTGGCTGCATGAACACAAATACAGATCCACAACCTTTACAAAAAGCCATCAAACGTAGGGTAGAGAAGGAGGCCAATGAAAAGTGGTGCTGAGGAGAGTATTTGGATAGGGATCTCCTTCTGGTCGCCATAGCAACACGCTACACAAAACAGAGAAAGTCCCTGTCTGTACAGTGGTACCCTGTTGATGCTTTCAATGACAAGAGAGTGCATCTGCACTGTGGCACACATTTTGAAAGATTAATGTGACAAACAAAATGGTATTCTTAGCTTAAATGGTCCAGATATGTGACAATTATTACATAAAATGATATTTTCTACAAACGTTAGTGGCTTTGAGAAGCGGTCAAACAGATTATCATGAAATTTGGAGATATCTGTGAGAGTTTCACGTTCGTGAACGAATCGTTCAAAAAGAACAAATCAAATGTGTTAAAGGAACGTACTGAACTGAGTCACTTCCGTTACTGATCTGTTCTTTTCTCAGCAGCGAGCGTACAGGCCGGGAGAGGAACTGTCGATTAGGCCCTTGTGAGCGATGAATGACTGGAAGCAGCAGTCTGCTGGTGTATTGTTCTATGATGGATTGGTTGGTAGTCTACCATCATACCTAAATACCAGCACACTACGACCCCGATAAAGCAGTTCAGAAGATAAATGGATATAGCTAGTGTAAAGAAAATTAACCCAAATGGTAAAAATATTCAGGTCAAACTAATTTCATCCACAATTAAAGTCGGAAGTCTTGCCCATTAACCTTAATCTAAATGATTTAAATGATTCTTTAATAAGGGCACAAAATCAGATCCTGGCAATAAAAGGCTAAAACAACATTTAGTTACACAAAACATCGATCTTTCTCCTCTGGCAATATCAAATTCTCAGTTCAGCAGCTTTACGTGGCTTTTCATGATCAAGCTATAACATTTAGTTCAATGTCCCTCAAATGAGTGTGTCCTGTCAGTTCATAGTCTGATTACTTAGAACTGGCTTAAAACCACCACAGAACACACTCTGGATGAAATGGACTTAGAAGATGGATGGATTTTGCCTGTACAGAGGAAAATTGTTGCAAAATTTAGCAGTAATTGAGCGCAGTTACTGTGAATTGTCAGCGGATATCGACCAGCAGATCCACTGAATTTAACACCTGCAAACTCTGATGACACAAAAACATACTGAGGGAAGCGGCACAGCATCATACTCACATACACAATCACACACCCACTGTAGCAATCCTGATCGCAAAATACATTAAAAAATATTTCAGAACTTAATTCATAGATTTCACCCTGACATTCTGTTCTGTTTTTCCAATTCTGGATTGTGGGAGCGCCAATCTCAGTTGACTACTTGAGAAGGTAAACTCCAGACAGGTCACATGTCCATTACAGAGCAAACAGACAGTCTCCACACAGACAGTTCCGCAGACCTACCTAACCTAGACTCAAACCAAGGACATTCTCCCTATGAAGCGAGAGTGATAAACACTACACACAATATTTGCAAAACAAATGACAATTTATCAGCCTCAAGTGCCCTCTGTGTTTAGTTCTTAACACAGATTTTTGAATACTAATGACTCTTTTTGATGCTATAGACCCCAAAAGGATTTGAATAATCTAAAACGTACAGTGAGGACTAATGCATAATTAAAATATGGTTAGTGGCGGGCCTACAGTCATGTCATTGAAAGGTGACATTGCTGAAGAATCTTGTCTATGCTGAAAAGTAGGATGGTGGGCAGATGTGACGTCCACACCAATCATCTGAGATGACAGCAGCAATCCAGTTAACAAGGTAAAAAGAACTAAGCAGCAAGATCCCCTCCTCCCTCTCCTGCAGCAGGTTCAGACCGAACACACGGCTAATGGAGGAACAACGGCGGCCGGCTTGGACCGGCCAGGAGATGCCACATATGGGAGGGATGGCGAGGAGGGAAGCCATTAGCAGATAAATCCATAAAATTAACAAAGGAGGGAGGGGTGGGCGGGGAGCAGGAGGAAGGAGTGATGCTGTGGAGCAGCTCCGCTGGGAACAGCGCATGTTGCTTCTTTTTTTTTTTTGTGTGTGTATTTTTTCCAAGCAAGTCGTTAAAAAAGCAGTGACTGTCAGCTGAGTGCTGCGCAGAGAGAAACGCTGCTGTACGGAGGTGGCTGATAACACACTGCCCACACTACAGCGCTATCACAACCCCTGGAAACAAACTGTTCTGACTTTCAACTGTCACAAGCTTTAGCCCCACGTCAAACTAACAACGTGACACCCCCCCCCCCCCCCCCCCCCCCCCCCCCCCACCCCCACAGCTTCAAACAGCCAAACGTGGCCTTTAATTCTTCTTTGTTGCCTTTGGTACAAAGCAACTCACCTATTTTTCCCGTCAATGCAGCCAGTACAGAGCCAGGCTGCTTCTCTGTGCTAAAAACAGCCGTGCCACTCACCAAGATCAAACTATCCAATGGGTACGCACTCCTGTGCTGTTGCTAGGCCCCCCATCTACTCTCTCTCTCGCTCTCTCTCTCTCTGTCTGTCTGTCTGAGAGCAGAGTCTCCATCTCCCCCCCTGCTCTGGAGGACATAACACAGAAAAATGGCTGAATAATAAATTCTAACTCAATAAACGAGGAGACAGCAGCTGCACTCAGACAGAAGGCTCCTTGTCTGGATCTCACATTTTCTCTGCAGGAAAGCCGCGAAGCAAAAATCTCCCACAATCACGCGTGAGGCCGTACGTACACACATGCACCGTCACAGCAACAGTCTATTCTTGATTTTGAGGATAATTGGTCATTGATAGTAGTGAAGCCTCTCTAAAAGGGAGTGAGACATCATGAGTTGGCAGACAGTGTGGGAGCGGCGGTGTAGTAGTGTTGTGGTTGTGTGGTGAAGGAGAGAGGATGAGGACAGCAGCTGCAGGGATGTTGAAGCTACACGACCGACAAGTCCACATTAACGTCGGAGGAAGCGACTATCAACGGAACAGCTTCACAAGAAACTACACCTGAGACCGTTTGGAATTATCAATAGTTTAGAGCTGAATGTATTAGTTTTAGTTATTTTATTTTCAAATTCGTAACAAGCCCATAATATAATGTAATATCTGAGGATATGACCAAGGAGTGATCCTGGAAATGATTCATAAGCTCTCTGTACTAACATTTCCTGCACATCATCACACATCAAACTAATAAATAAATGGTAAAAATACCTTTCTTACTCAAAACATTACGGGTTCAGGGTTTTGGCCAAACACCTTTGATACATGGACATGGCGAAATAGGGGGTCAAATTGTCCACCGTTGGACTGGAGTCTGATTCCTGCTTGATATTTTGATATATGACGTAGTATTATATAGTACACAGTATTAAAACGACTTGGCTAATATTACCCACATCATTTTAATTATTGAGTGCCCCTCATGTACAAAGTGTTGCCCAAAATGCGAAAATGAGAAAACACAAGAAGACATTAAACCCATAACTAAACGATAAAAATAATGTTTCATGAATTAAATTTCAAAAAACATAATATAGATGAACTTCACTACTGAAACTGGTGGGTAGCTGGTCAATAATTCCCTTCAACTGGTAAACAACAAACAAACAACAAACCTAAAAACATTTTGACATTTAGATGATAAAAATGTGCATACATCCAGGTCCCACAATCACAGAAGTGACATTGAGGAGGACTATTGACTGTGCTATCGTCTTGAAAGCTCTAGGAGGGTTAAAAAAGAAAGGTGAGCTCAAATAACCAAGTTTTCAGGGTTTTTGATGAGATATGTTTACACGAAGGAATACAGCGCTTAAATCTTGATACATCTATGCATGATGTGACATCTGATGAGTGGAACAGAGCTTCTTTTGTTGTCTTGCTGTGTGGGCGGCCTGATGTGAAACGCCACAGAAAAACCCTGGTTTGTGTGAACACTGTTGGTGTTTACATGCAGCTGTCTATAAGCAGGCACTTTGTGAAAATACACGTGTCTCCTGAGCTGACACAGAGCACAGCGAACGAGTGGAAACAAGCCGTGATATGTCAGGGATTGATGTTTGTGATGTCTGTTGCCGTTACCTTGAGTGAGTCAAAGCAGGCGATGACTCGGCCGTTCTCCACATGGCAGCTCCGCGAGGGATGTGCAAACTTACACTCGGCGTCAGAGCGCGAGCAGGTGCCTCTCTGAAACTCTCGACACACTTCCAAGGTCAGCCATTTGGTGTCTCGTCCCATGCTCATGCTGACAGCCATCAGAGCCGCTCACAAGCGCCGAGCAAACGGACGGAGAAGTTTCTAAAGAGAGCGGGGCGTGACTCACGGTGATTCAAAGATAAATTCCAGACAAAAAATTTAGAGGAAGAAGAAGCCAAACTATTTTGGGGGTTTTTTTTCCCTCAGTGCAAATAAGCAGCAGGTCCTTTCAGCTTGTGGATTTTGGGGGATGTTTATTAGCTCTTCCTGGGAAAAGTGGCAGCTGAAGTTTCACCGGGGTGAGATAGAGAGGTTCGACTTTGAGCAGAGTCCAGCTCTGTCTCCAACGAAGAAAGAAAAAACAAAAAAAAAGAAAATGTTCTCAGGACATCACTCGGGCATGCTATAGGATATGTTGCTGAGTGTCCGTGCATTCACCTGTATCAACCGACGCCCGCTATAAGTCTCTGTTACATTCACGTCAACATGGCCGAGGCTGAGGCAGTAGCATTGGTTCCACTGTTGCAGCCTGATCGAAAAAACTAGGGGGATTTCTGCAGAGCGAAAAAAAGGCAGAACTACTCGGTGATATCCTGACGAAGATGAGGCAAGGTGGCAGCTCAGTCCAAGGTATGTTGGGACTGCGACTTGGCAACGTGGGATGGATGATTGTGGCTGTCAGGATAAAATACAGCCTCCATTCAAGGCTAAACGCCGAGCCCTGTCCTGCTGTAATCCAGCAGACTCGGCGGATGAACCCTGGCAGTAGGCACTTTGGAGATCCACTTCGTTCACTTACTTAGGTCTCTTTTTCATTCCTCCTTTACCGCTCTTTACTCCTCGGCTGTCATCCTCCTCACTGACCTCTGTGCCGCACGTCCTTGCTGTAGATTACAGAAACAGAGAAGAAAACATTATTTGTAAAAACACAACAGCTTGTGGGAGAGATAATGAAAATCGTAAGACAACAGTCGGAGCTGATTTAAACAGAGCGGTATGAGGTCCAAGAGACAGGAAGGAGGAAAGAGCTAAAGAGAAGAAAGCAAAGGCAAACAAATAGGGGAGCAGAGCATATAGGAGGGAGGGAGGCAACAATGAACAGGAAAGGGCAAGCTAAGTCTTGATTAAGTGATACAAAAGAGAGAGAGCGGGAGAGAGAGAGAGAGAGAGAGATGAGATGGAGGGAGATTGCAGGAGAGGACAGACACGTCACTTCGATTCCAGTGAGCTCCACAGAGTAGAAGGAAATTGAGTAACTTGACATAAATTATGCTGCAATTTACAGAGAGAAGAAGTGTCCTTGAGGTGCCACAGGCAGGCATGTGTGATCGGCACCGAAGATTCCCAGTTATTGATGTGAAGGGAAGAGGTAGAAAGAGGAGAGGCCGGGCAGAAAGAGGAAGAGTAGTTCTACACAACTGCAGCTGCTGCGCTCGGAGCAAAGCTCCGGCCAACCCCAGCGGCTTTTACAGGGAGGCAGAGCGCACCGCTAACCAATGACGGAGCGCTTTACAAGCGGGCTCCTCCCTTCACAGAGCCCATCCTTGTTCCGCTCGCTTTTTCACTGGTACAAGCACAGTCATGACAGGCGAGCCTTAGCCACATGCTTATATTCAAACTGTATGAAAGCTCGGAGCTGACTGCACACAGCTGTGTCTTCTCACAGACACAAAGGAGACGAGCCTGGACTGCAGTGCAGCATGATGCAAGGATGATGCACGCAGCCTGCTGTGCGGCTCGCTCTCAGGGAGCCCAGTGACGTGTCCAGACACTCAGTGAATACAGATAATAACCAGTGAGGTCACACACACATGCACACACACACACACACACCAGTGTATGCTACCAGATAAGAGCAAAGTCCAAACTGCAATTTTTGGACTTTGAGAACTGAAGAGGAGACAAGAAAGGCTGTCCTGTTTTTACAACTTGACACTACAGTATCTCATCAATGCAGAAGCTAAATAAACAATAGGCGAGATACAGGAGGGGAGGAGGAGTGCAAATAATAGGAGGAGGAGGAGGAAGAGAGAGGGAGAAGAGGGCGTTGGAGCAGATTTTATCAGTCGCAGCGTCTGATGGCGGCAGACACAGACGGAGGAAGCGATGGGGTGTGTGTGTGTGTGTGTGTGTGTGTGTGTGTGTGTGTGTGTGTGTGTGTGTGTGTGTAGGTGTGTCTGAGGGCATGCAGATTCATAGCCGAGAAGGAGAACACTGCAGAGGAGAGGGAAAAGGAAGTAAAAGCGGGGAGGTGGGAGCTGAATTGATACACCCACCTTTAATAAACAGGAACAAAGACACAGCCCAGCTAAATCACAGAGGCAGGAACGAGAGATGAGCAGGTAAAACAATTGCTTTTGCCTGCTTAACCATTATCTGTGCCGCCTCCTCCTTTTTTTTCTCCCCTATCTACAGATCGATTGAAACTTTCCTCGGGGAGGGGACGGGATGAGCACGGCTCCTGCAGCTCTGCCTGTCCTGCATTCAGGTACACGTCAGTGTCAAGCCCCTGTGCTTACGCACACCCTGACGCCGCAGCTCAGCAATATGCAAACCTGCATCATCACAATGCTCCCCAGCAACGCTCTGCCGCGACCTCTCCCCACTCTCGCCACGCCAGACGCCGAATGGCGCAGTGTTGCCATCACAAAAATTCTTGGAAAGCTGCATAACAATACTGGCTCTCTGTCGGTGTCCTTATTTCATACCTCCAAAAATATACCACAGTGACTTTTCTCATGCTGACATTTCAACACAGCCATTTTTCCCTTGACCTCTATCAGAGCCTTTGTGAATTCTGGAAGACGATGTGAAGTTACAGATAGAGAAATTACACCGTGGAATAATGTGAGTGGGGTAAATGTGACATATCCTGTCAGGAGGTCGTGTTTGTCACAAGGTGTTTGCGAAGTGAACAAAGTATACGAGATATGCGAGCTGATCAGCATGAAGTGCCACAAAACTGTAGCGACTAAAAAAGGATGGTCAAGTTTATATTTTTTAGACAGATTGCTGCTTTGTATTTCAGTCTAACTGGGTTTCAAAAACTAGATATGTGAGATATCTGATGGGATGATTATTAATGTGAAAAATATGCATCATAGACTTTATTTCAACCCAAAAATCAATGGACAGTTTTTTCCCTCTAAGAAAACATCAGGACAAATTCCAAGTCAATTCTTACTTTTTCTGTGTGGGTATCACAAAATGTGTATACAAACATTCTGATGAATACAATCAGTTATTATAATTAATGATAGTTACTTAAACGCTAAGATATTCCAGCCTGGACCAAAGTGGGCTGATGCAGTCCACCACATGTCTGCAAATCTAATACAAGAATATAATCTCTACAGTAAAGATGAAAAATCAATAAAGAACAACCAAAAGCCCAAAACGAGACCATCATTTTCTGCCAAGAATTCACAAAAAAAGGCCACAAAAGCTGTCTGAAATAAGCAAAGCTTACTGATTCGCATTTAATGGATGTTTAACACTTGAATCAGCAGTGTTTTTGTTGCTGATGGTATTCTTCAAAAATCAAGCCCGGAATGAAGTATCTACTGCCAAAATCCAATATTGCACAACACAACCTACCACAGCAGAGATACATGAGTGGAACAAACCGAAGCAAACAATTAGGAGGCGGATCGTGTGGAAAGACTGAGGAGGAAAACCAAAACAGAAGATTAACTTGTACTAATTTCCCATCTTAACTTCACACAGGGCACTTGTTGAAGCATGCAGAGACTGATGAAATACACAATATATTAGGAAAACAAGACAGATGTAACGATATGTGAAACATAACACAACTGCACGATGCCCCCAAATAATAAAATCAACTCAAAAGTGCAGAAATGACCAAAATCACTCATTTTTCCTCATTTATAGATTTAAAATGTTTCTAAATTGGGAAGCTCTCAGTGGTTATCTGTGAAATGCTCTACCAGCCTGTTGTCACATCTTTCTCACTACTGAGCCCTAATGTCCTATGATTTTGTAAGTTGTGAGAAAAAGAACAGACATTGCGCATGTTTCCCAAGGATGACTTTGGTTTCTGTTTCCATATCACTGGAGCTCAGGAATAAATATGGAAGTCATTCAATGAGGTGATTTCCCTTGTAAAGGAGCGATATTGAGAGAGGTTGATGCTGCACACTTATTACAGCCCACATCGAGCTATCTCAGTTCTGTTCATGGAATGAAGTATTAGAAATAAGAAATAAAAATGAAAAACATTTGAAGGAAGCTAAAACTTGGTTTTTGATACATGTCCAGAGTCGATGAACAAGGAAGTGTTGTCATCTACTTTACTGGGGAAAAGCAAATACTTCAATAAAGTAACAAAACCTCTTGATGCCTCAACTCAGTGTTTTTTTTTTCTTGTTCTTTTTTTTAACCATTTTAGCATTATTGCTCTGGCTGAAAATAGAAACTGCCAATTACCATCCCATCAACCAGCAGTTTAACTGACAGTTTCAGCTTTAATACATGGGCCTACTTAGAGTTAGAAACACTACTAAACTGGACTCTCACTTAACCAGCTGCAAGACAAAAGTGTACAGTTTGTACAAAAATAATAAGGAACTCCTGAACTTGAACGACCTTTCCAATGCAGCATAAACAGCCGTAATATGCAGGGATGCGGCACGGCGAATAAATATAGCGTGCCCTAGTTATAGCAGTCATTACACTGCCGCCTGTCCTCCAGGTGTCTGCAGTGAGGGCCAGGCTCCAGCAGTCACCAGGCGGTGGTCAACACGTAGGCGGGATGGAGCTGGGGGAAGCGTCGGGAGGACAGATGAGGGCGGCTGCTGTTGACACCGGCGCACTGCGTCCCTCATCAAACACAGTGCACCAAGAGGCCACCAGCAGCGTAACCTTCAGCGAGGCTCTGACGTCTGCATTATGGCTGGTGTGTAGGCTGGGTGGCACCTCCACAAACAGCTGACTCTGCACCTTTGCTTCGCTCCATATTCCAATAGCTCATTTAAAAACCGCGATATGCATTTCTTCTTTAATAGAAAACAATCCCTTTTATTTTTTTTAAAGGGCTATTTTGATCAGGGTTATCATTACGCTGTTTTTTTTAAGGGTGGTGGCTGCTCCACTGTTATGTTGAAAATTAAATGTTCACAATTAAGAGTGATCAAAAGCATTTCCGTATACCAACAGGCACAAATCTGCTTTGCCATGGAGTTGCAAGAAAAATATTATTGCACGAAAAGGCGACATCGAGCAAAAAAAAAAAAAAAATCAACATTAAAGGTTTAACATCCTGAAGATGTTTATTGTCATCATGCATAAACTCAACTGCACAGTTGTGGTGATACAATGCCTAAAAACTTTATGCAAATACTCAGATGTAGGGATAGGCACAACAATCACCCTCATTGTCACAGAGCCAAACTGTGAAGAAGCACGTCGACCACAATGATACGAAAGAAACATAGCAGCTAATTTAATGAAATTTATTACATATAAGTCTCTTGTTTTGATTCACGCATATGATTTTAATAACCTTAAACTAAACTATACAATAATTTACCGTAATTTTAATTCAAATGTGGGTCAAATATTAATTATATTAATGTTAATATAATACCATTAACTGTAAAACAAACGTTTGTTTATTATTTTTTGGATTGATTTGTGAGCACCAGAGTACAGATGCTGGACACCAGTTGCCCATGTCTACTCTAAAATATTACAAATCAAGTTGCCAATGACATTTAATGTGCCAAAAACAAAAAAAAACTACGGAATTCTGTTTTTAACAGTCTGAAGTAAGCCAGTGGTCGAGATTTATGCACAGTTTCAGTTTGAAATGAAAATCGACGATTTTCTTGTGAGAGTTTTTGTGTGTATTGGGGAGTTTCTCAACTCCCAAAAGTTCAATGAGCTCCATGTTACCAGACACAGGTGATGAAAATGCAACTGTGATATCTACCTAAACGATCTCTGTGTTGCAGTTCATTAAATAGACAATTCTGCAGAACAGAGGCACGGACTGGTGCAAACCAACCAAACATGGATGGCCAGGTGACTGATTAAAAAGCATAAGGTGAATGAACCATAAATCACATTGAGAGTGAAAGCCAGAAACCTGGACCGATGGAGCAAAGTAATTAGGTTAAGTATCAGTAATCCTTTCAGCTCATTAAAACACCACAGCTCCTGTTCAAATAACCAAACAACAGGACTATTCTATCAAAAAACAGAATGCAGCCTGAGCAGAAGATCACACATTGTGGTGCAGAGGGGTCTGCCTATTGCACTGAAACTTATGAATCAGAGAAGAAAGTGTGTGAAGCATCCACACCCTAGAGGTTTCTTGGACTATCACATCCCCAGAGAGAGATAATGAAAGATAACTATGTGGAAGAACTCCAAATAACACAGCGGAGCCCAAAAAATTATGATACCACAACTCTGATTTGTTACTTCCACTAGAACGTTGGTAAAAGGTTTTATTGGCATAATAAAAAGTGCATGGCAGTTAATGTGTGCATGTGTGAAAACAGGCTAACGTGGGAACTGTGACTGTGTGTGCCTGCGTATTTGTGTGTGTGTGTGTGTGTGTGTGAGAGAGAGAGTGTGTGTCAGTTTATCTGTGTTTATATTAGGTAAAGAAAAACTAGCTAGACTGGTACAGAGTCCACACCTGGAGGGAGTGTAGACCTGTCTCAACAGGCTCTGCTTCAAATTAGCCAAGATGATGGCAATACATTCACTAGAATGGAACACAGTATAATTATGTAGCTCCAATACAATGAGCCATGGTGGCTTCTGAGTGTGTGTGTGTGTGTGTGTGTGTGTGTGTGTGTGTGTGTGTGTGTGTGTGTGTGTGTGTGTGTGTGTGTGTGTGTGTGTGTGTGTGTGTGTGTGTGACCCTTTATAGGACAAACAAGGACAAGACCCAACCTTCTGCAATGACAGCCTTCAGAGTCCTGCAGACATACAGACACATAACCTGAGACAACCTGCAGGTGCTGTCTTAACCCTGCCAGGTGGAATGGATTAAAACTCAATAGCAGTTTGTAAAATTGTACTTCACTTCCTGGCACGACAAGGAAGAAGAAGAAGAAAAAAACAAACATCCAACCTGTACTTGAACAAAAAAATCCCACATGAGAAGCCAAATCCCGTCTGTGTTGAAATATGTCATCAGCTCACAGCATCATGTGTTCCTTCGTCTCACACAGCCGTCGGTTCTCACACTCCCAGCATCACAAATGTAAATGTGATTCCTGTGTAACAGCGCATTTACGCGCACGTATTGAACAAGACGGGCGGGTAGCTGCCCGCGTCCACGCAACAGGCAAGTGTGTAGGAGATATACACAATATCATCATACAAGGCGTGGATTGAATAGAAACTCACAGAAAAGCCTCGGTCATTCAGATGACATCAGGCTGCTTTTAATGCTGCTCCAAACAGGACTGCGCCAGACAGTCTCTTACCTGTTTACAGTCCGAACGGGCTCCGGTGTCCTCTCCTAAATCACCGTCGGCTGAAATGTTGCTTTGACCGTTAATTTCCGTAAACACGTCCCTCCGAGCCGCATTGCTTTTTAAAAGTGCGTAAAAGGTGGGGGTTAAAAGGCGTCAGCGATAAATTAGCAGTGTCGTGGCGAGTAAAAGGAGTCGTTATTCTTCAAATGAAAATACAGGAAAATGAAAGCGAAATGAAGCGTGTTGCAGCCCGCAGAGTGAAGAAAGAAGAAGCGAGGTCTGGCTGGACGGACGGCGACTGAAATGTCTGCGGCAACTACATTGGTGCGCGCGCGCGGACACACACAGACACACACACACGCACGCACACACAGATTTGGAAAAAATCAGAGGGAGGGCTGTGTGAGAGGGAGGAGTTGGAGGAGACGCTTGTCTTGTTGTTTGGAGATAACATCATTTAGGGAAAGCAGAGTCACGACCAAAGCGCAGCAGGAATAAATATACACTGCCACTGTAACTGAAACTAAACAGCAGGCCCGCGCGCGGAAGCGGACAGACACGTTCAAGTTGGATGAACGACCTGACAGGTGAAGGAAGGCGCACACGCATGATTAGCGCCAGTGGTTTGCAAATTGTGGCATTAGTGCGAAGCTCCTCTGGGGGGCGCTGGAGAGCTCGAGGGGGTGGCAGCAAATTTAAATAAATAATAAATAAAAAGATTTAGGGGTGTTTTTGAAGCCTGGTTTGTTTTGTATATTTGAAGAGACATAAGCGTGAAAGAGTGAAGATATATCTATGCATATTGTACGTCGCTTATATTCAACACATGGTGGCCTCAAAGTGGAGCCACAGCATTTCAGTCCATAACAGGTCAAACACTTTTAACACAGTCACAAACACACCCGCGCTCACACCCGCGGGCAATTTAGAGTCACTAATTAACCTCAGACATGGTTTTGGACTTTACTCGGTTCATATTTTTTTGGGAGTTTTGCCAGTGCTGTTTCTCTGACACTTGTCTTTTTGTCAGCGTCTCCAAACCATAAAATATATAAACCACCACTCCCCCTCCCACAAAGTCCCTCCATCTCTTCCTGAGTCTCCTCTCCATCCAGTCCACCCTCAGTTCATTCATCTCCTATATGCTTATAAGCCACATCTTCAGGGAGGAATCCATCCTCTTCAAACATACTTATATTACGGTATTTCATTATTGAAACAACCTTGTCCTTATCATACTTGGTCAAAAACTAAAAATAATTTTAGCATAAGAAATATATTTAAAAGAAGCAAATAGAAAGATTTTGATACATAAACATGTTGCAGAATGGGCTATTGACCAAAATCATAGTTTCCCCCTTTACAAATTGAGCTACAATCGAACAACATCCTGTTATCGCTTAAATAACCTAAATATAAATTACTATGTACACCAGGTTTATATCACTCATGATTGCATAATATTTAATAAAAAAGCATGTTGTTTCTGTATCTGGAAAAATTGCAGGAACAGTGATTACTGAATAATTAAGACAACAACTGAAATAACTGGCAATACCTGTTGATATACAGTATAAACCCAGAAAAAGTGTATGTTTAGTTTTTAGTTTTGAAACCTTCCCACAAATAAATTCATCCACTCCGTCAATAGTATATAACCCAGCAGCCTAATAGTAAACATTTTTATTTTAAGTCACACTCCCGCTTTTGGCAGCTGTCTGAAAAGTTGACTGTAAACAAAGTAAACCAGAATTTTCAGTGTTTTGACATTTAAGTGTGAGACATTCATGTATGTGAAACTGAAAATGGTTTTAAATCAGGAACAAGCCACGAACTCACCTCAGTAGCTGCACAGGTCTGTTTTAAAGCTTGAGCGCCCCCTGCTGCTGTGGAAAAGGTTTGCAAGTGCAACACAAAAGCGTCCAGTCTTTTGTGTTCAATGTGAGATAAAAAAATAGACACACCTCACATGGAAAGAACAACAGAGTGACTCAAGTCATGTAAAAACATTTTTATATAAAAACAGATGGAATAAGTATTTTGCACAATTTTAGTAATTATCACTATACAATTGAGGTATCTATGAAAACTCCATTCCTTTGTGACTGAAAAACATCTTCACATTTTAAAATGTACACATTTGAGACAAGACAACAATTTGGCAAACATTAAAGACTGACACAAATAGCAGGGTTGTTTTCAGTACAAAAATGTTTTTTTTTTTTTTTGCTTATTTGAAAGCTGGAAAAACCCCAAAAGCTGCTTTTGTTCCAGGCGACAACACAAGTGATCACATGTGCTTAGAGTGTAGAAGAAGAGTGCGTGCGCCGTGAAAGTGTCATCACTGAAAAGGTAAAGGACTTCAAGTAGAAAAACACACTCATTATGAATGTCAGTTGTTTCAATGAAAATACAGTCAGTATAAATAAATTAAAAATAAGCTTAAAAAAAAATATGTGGAAAGGCATATTCTAATAAAATTTGGATTTAAGATATCAGCAAGGGCCAAAGTTGGCACACTTTGTATTAAGACAAACCAATCCCCATGTATGTCAGTCACTACCACTGCTCCACATTGTCCATGTAGTCCTCCTCGGGGCTGTTCTCATCCGGCCACCAGTCTGCAATTTCGGCCTCCAGAGTGTCTTCAGCACTGTTCTCCCTCTGCTGAACGTCAGATGCAGCAGGACGGCCGTTGGTCGTATGTGGCACCTCTACGGGTTTCGGCTGCCTGCCCTGCTTTGTGGCGAGTCGACCGCGGAGCCACCTCCTCTCCTGTTGTCGCCTCTCCCTGGCCTGCCTGTGCCTCAGCTGCCTCGCCACCTGGTAACGCTGCAGGAAAAGGTCGCGGGCGTACTCGTAAAACTCCACGTCGTACCGGTTCAGTTGGCGTATTTTGTGTTGGATGTCGAGAGGCACGTCTACACTGGACGCACGTGTGCCATTGAGCTGCGTGAAGGGATCAATGAACTCTAAGTTGAAGGTTCGCTCGAACAGGTACTGAGTCTTACGCTGGTACTCTGTGAGTCCAAAGAACGCCATGCTCCTCAGGTTGCGTTTGGCGCTCTCCAGAATCACAGCCCAGCGCTCCTCCTCGCTCATCGTAGAGACATTGTAGCATCCCACCAGGCTGAGGTCGGCAAGCATGCGAGTCTGACGGTTGTTGGCCAAGTTGTACGGGCAGTCCATGAACTCCTTCAAGGAGCAGCCTGACCAGTCATCGCCAGAATAACAGCTTGGCAGTTCTGACAGTGTCGGTGAGCGTCCATCACATACGTGTAAAGACGCCCTCCATGTAGCGCCTCGCTGCACATGTCTCCACTCGCTTAAGTAGCGTAAAACTGGATCTCTTAAAATGGTGATGTAGTGATAGTTCCTGTGGAGAAGAAAAAAAGACATTTTAAGTAAGACAACAAAAACTGTGTCAGCATTTCTCTGCTTGGGTTTAATATCACAGCAGTTCAAAGAAATATTTGCAAAAAACGATGAGTAACAATAATGGCTTGAACACAATAAACCTTAATACTGAGTGACTCTGTCAAGTAAATGAAAAAAACCTGCTTTGGCAAAGTTAAATTAGAAATCGCCTGACAAGGTTTTCATATGGTTTAGCTGCTGTTATTATGCAATGCAACCAACAGGGTATTTAATTTGTGTATATTTTGCTCTATTTCAGAGCTGATTTAATAGTGTGTATGTTTTCCTAAGTTTATAATAATGTACCTTATGTTCATGTGTTAACTTTTTACATTTGATTTGGTGTATTTGGTGAAGATGGAGAATTTAAGAAGCCAAATCAACTTGTCTGCTTGTGCAATGAGAGAATTACATTGGTTCACCACTAATTCCTATTTTGTGTTGCTTTGCTCTTGCAAAACAGGTATATGTATTTGGCTTGTGAAGATGGATCTGTTTCATCACTTTGAAACAATCATCACAATGCTATAGTATTTTTTTCTTAAATTAGATAGCGCAGAACACTAAAGATTTCATTTTAAAACATTCCTGTTTAGTTCTAGATCCCTTTTCATGAGGCTGATTTCTGTATAACTGTAAATCACTATATTTGTCCAAATGAGTTAAACATAAAACGGTGAGCAAAATAGCAGAGAAAAACAATACACTGGGTAAAACGACGTGTTTCAAAGCAGAAATACTGGGGAAAAAAGACAGCTACCTGGGCAGGTTACTGGGGGCTTCTCTGGAGTCCATGCGTGATGGAACACAGCTGGTCAGCTCCGTCCAGTCCGCATGAAGCCCGCAGCTCCAGCCGGTGGACAGGCGAGAAAACAGCCAGGTTTCCGTTTTACCTGGTCGGAAACAGGTACACCTTTTCTGGCCCGCGTGACACTCGCAGGGTCTCTCCAGGTGCATGTTTCGCACGAGGTGTCGGCCAAACGTGGTGCCGCCAGTCTTCTGGATGTGCAGGAAGACAATCACATCGTCTCCCTTGATGTTGAAATCCACGACGCGATTCAAGTCTTCCTTGGAGAAGTTGTAGCGGGGCACAAAGCGGGCCAGAGCGCCGTCTTCCGCGATGTACGGATCTTTAGGGGACCCGTCGTTGCTCTCGCCTCGTGCGGAACCAGATGTGAGACTGGCCAGGTTAAACCACGATCCCACCTGGAGCCGCGCGTGACACTTGGAATTGGTCGGGCACACGTACTGGATCGTAACAACGCCGAAGAGCAGCACCAGGAGCAGGACGACCGGGAGTCGGTGGCGACTGCTTCTGCAGCGTTTCCCAACCATCTTCCCCCCCGGACGGACAGAAACTCATCACTCAGGCCGTGCGGTCCTCCTGAAGCCCGAAGAGTAACGTGAGGGAGTCCGAGGGAAGAATGGAAAACAATAACAGTGCGGCTGTTAGCCACACACCGTTAGCCAGCCAGAAGTCAGGAAATCACGCGATGGGTTCCTGCAGTCCTCTCAGCAATCAAAGCAACAGCGCACGATTTCCAGTGAAATGGTTAAAAATGTCCGTGTAGCTGCTGATAGAAGCATGGAGACGTTATTTGTTAGCTCACTGCGCCGCTTGATTAGCGGGGATTCTTGACCTCTCCTCCCAGCAGCCACCGCGCTCGATCACAGAGAGCAGCACGTCACGGTGGACCGTCCCAGGCCAGGTACCATGGCAACGGCAAGGTGACGCTCAAACGTGACGTCGCCTGTGTGTGTGCGCGCTCTCATGCGTTTGCGTGTGAAAACAGAAAATAGATAACGATGCCATACTGTAAATTTCCTCTTCTTCTCTTGCTTTTATCCCATCACTGTCTGGAGTGCCTCAGGATCATCATGCCACTAGCTCAAATCTGATTTTGTTTTGTTTTGTTTTTTCTTGAAGGGCAGGGGGCCCGAGAGGTAAAGTCAGCCAACACGCCTCACATAATTAACTCTTTTTAGTTCCAAGTTATTCTGAGACAAATTTAAAACGACTGATTTGAATTGTGTATGTTTTGGTATCATTCTGCATTACATGGCAACTTTATGAGACTAATAATTCATGTTTGCTACATTTTTTAGGAGGGTATCTGATGATAAATTGGAAGGTCTAGACATCAATCTGGATAATTATCATTTTCCATGAACCATATCCATTCACTACCATTATTACTTCATCAAGGGGTCAGTATAAAGGGCACAATGAATGATGTCATGGTTGTGTGTATTATATATATACGTCCTGCATGTGTAAAGGTTCGCCCCATGAACTGACTAAATGGTTATTGTTAACTAAACTTTCCTCGTGTGAACATTTATGTAGGTTATTTTTGCTATTTGACACCATCATTGTGGTTTCCCACAGCCTTTCCAAGAATATGTAGAAATATATCGTTAAAAAAAACATCCATGCTTATTTTGTCTGAACTGGGGTGTTACACTAAACTATCTTTCAAAAAGATGATCTCAAACTTCAAGGAGGCAAATGTTTCATTAAAATATAATAACAATTTGATAGTTTGTCAACTAAGATATGTTCCACTTCCCATGGAACATGACTGCCACCTCTCATTGGGTGATAAGTGTTGAGTTTCCAAACACACCTCACTAACCATAGATAAATCCGGGCAAAGGAAGGTTTCACAAGAAAGTGTAATTAGTGTAATTTATTGAAGAGACTCATTGCTTTTTCTTTGATTCATTTCTCTCTGGGAGTAATGAATTATTTCTTTTCTTTTCTGTTCTTTTCTATTCTTTTCTATTTGAATGGCAGTTATCACATACAGAAGTTAGCAAACAAGAAAGTTGTGAATACAACTTATATGAAAAAAATTGGACTGGGTTATTGTCATAATGAAGATTGCATGTGTTTTGGAGGTTCAGAAGCATTTCATTTGGCAGTGAGTCTGCAAAAACTGTGTTGTGATCAACTTTAAAGAGTCAGTCTTCTGCTCCTGGGTGTACTCTGCCTCTGCTCAGGAAGGATCAGCAGGGATCAGCTCCTTTGTTTACTTTCTGTGTACTGTCTGTCGTCTCTCTGATGGAGTCAGCAGGGCTCAACACTACCTTTTTTGTTCATAAGCCACTGTCAATAGTGGCTCTCCAAAAGTCACTTGCTGCTCAACATTTACACAAGCTGCAACTTTGGATGGGAAATTAATTTAGTATCTGGTTAAAGTTGATAACTGCCATATGATTCATCCCCAAAGTCAGATTTACAACCCTTTTAAATGCTATTGATAGAAGGGAAAAAATTGTATTTTAGACATTAGCTTTTCCTATTAATATTTCAGTGTACTCTATTTTAATTTAAATGCAAAGCTCAAATACCACACATCTGAAGTTTAAAGAGATCTGAAATGCACAGCAATTCAGAAGGAAAACAGGGTAAACGAAAGTGGGAGTCTCAGTATAAACAAGTCAATAAGTATCGAGATAGATAGATAAATAGATAATGGTGAGATAAACATCTAAAAATAATGCAATAGAAAAAAACGACTACAACTGACATGATAAAAAGCAATTCATACAAGGTGGAAACCAATATTGTAAGTGATAGTAACTCCCTACTTTCTTTTTTCAGCTTCTATGCCTGTACATGTGTATGTATATGTATATAACTTGTTTTTGCTCAACTGAACCTGCTTTGTCGACACCTGTCTTAGTTTCAGAAAAACATTCCCTATAGGCTACTGGATTATTGTTCTTCAGTTTGTACTAGTACTGAGTGTGACAATGTGATGTTCTAAATATAATAAATACAGAATTGACGAGACTGGGACTTGGGACAGGCGTGAGTTTTATGTATACTTTTTGTGTTGATTTGTTGCGTGGGAAAGAATTATTTTTCTGGTGTTTTTAAAGTTTTTGTCTGCTGGGAATTGATCTATTTCAGTGAGAGTGGAGGTTAGGAGAGAGCCCAGCAGGGGGCAGCAGAGAGAGGCGAGCGCTCCATTCAGACAGTGCGGACTGGCTCCTCCTCCCGCCCCCCTCGCCCCCCCTGCTCCGCCCCCTCTGGCCCCTCCCCCTTCGGTCGTACGTGCGGTTCGTGAGCGTCTGACCCAAACCCACCCCGCAGACCGTCTCCACCCCGCGCGTGCACCGGGGGCGTTGTCGTGCGAAACCCACGGGGATGTGCTGAGGCGCTGTTCATCTCTGCTCGGTGTGGGACCCTCAAACTTCGGTTTTGTCATGGAGCTGGACCGGCGGCTGCTGCTGGCTCACTGCGCGGCTCACGCCCTCTCCATGGCGGCGGGCTTGCTGGTGGTCGTGCCGATGGCTCTCAACGGCTCTGCCTTCAAAGGCCGCTGCGCGCTCTTCTCCACCGGCTACTGGAGGACGGAGGAGCGGGCCGAGCTGAGCGGGCTGCCAGGCCAGGAGGACCGGCTGGTGGTGCAGCAGTGGGGCCCGCCGGCGGCGTGCCAGTTCGCCACGTTTGTGGGCATTTTCACGGTGCTGTACGGAGCTGCTCAGGGCTGGAGGTGCCTCTTCTATCTGCACGGACGGCACGATGAGTGAGCATTATTATTATATTATTATTATTAATATTATTATTTTTATTTATTTATTTATTTTTTGCTGCGGCTGTAGATCACGCAGTGTGATGCTGACCTACATTTCCTCCTGTCACTGCAGCAGGAGGCTGAGCTGTCTGAGCTGCCTCCACACTTCTAGTAGTTTCCACACCCACCATGCATCTGCAGCGTGCACATGTATATTTACACAGATCGAGGAATGTACTGGACATGACAAGTACAGTCATACTAACTTTAAAAACATTTGCAATTTTTTTATGTCAAACAGATTTTTTTTTTTTCAGTTTTGAAGCGATATTATTTATCACCCTAGTTTTTATATGTTATGATCTTCAAGTTGCAGTAATGGGCATATCCAGTATTCATGTGCCATCACAATGTACTACTTTTTGAATATACCTTTGTAAGCTTATTCCTGCTAAAAAATAAAAGTCGTGTTTGTGTGAATTTTATGTTGTAGCTTCAAAGGATTGTTGAATGATTATTTGCTAAGTTTATTCCTACCATGCATAATGTTAAAGCCTCATCTATTGTCTTATAACACCGTTTCCTTTGATTTTCCAGATCCATAATCTTTTAGTGATAAAGTTATTGTTGCATTATTAAAAAGCAGCTACTGAGGGAAGTTTGGCATGGTTACTGCTATTTAAGGATCTAGTGAAGGGGTTAAGATTCCTTCATGGCCTGCACACTGTTTTAGTGGTATGAAAAGCATTTGATGGTGTTTTTTTTGTGTGTGTGTGTGTGTTTCTGCACAGCACCCTGTTTTCATCCTTCCTCACAGTCCTGCTCAGTGTGTGTGTGCTCTTCCTCTCTGGAGGCTCCAGCGTCATCTTGTCTCTGGGACTCAGCTCCTGGTGCGACATCGTGACCGACAATAACGCTCGGCCTTACAGGTATCTGAGTGAAGATGAACTGCATGATGAAGTATTACTGGAGACTTTTTTGTCCCCCGATCTCCCACGTAGTTATGTTATAGATTTGCACCTTGACCATGAGAAGAAAACATATTTGTATTGTCACTGACTTACTGTCACTTGATGTGAATCATCAAGTAATTTCTCTCCTCTCATGGTTTGAATGATCATATATCACAAATGTATCGATCCACCCTCTTGTTTTTGTATTGATAAATGACTCAGGGTTTTTATTCATTTATCTCTTTATGTGTTTCTTCATAAGACAGCTGGTTGTTTCTGTGTGTCGTCATCTTTTCTAACCCTGTCGTGTCTGTCTGTGTTCAGCTGTATAGAGTCTCAGTCTGTTGCACTCAACCTGGACGTGGACACTTCATCTTTCTACACAGACCTCAGTTTGGCGCAGGTAGGGGTGCTCGAGAAAACACGCACACTGATATGCAACATGACAGCTAATTTAAATCTTTTGGTATCGTACTTGAAACGCAAAGCAAGTAAAGTGAATACTGACACCTGACTTAGTAGGCAGTTTATGAATAAGCCTCAACAATACTGAATGATCAGACTTTTCGCGAGTCAAAGACATTTGCTCAGCTGTATTCAGGTGTCACAGTTCGGTTGGTATTCTTAAAACGACTCCCGCTCCATGTAAACACCCTGTCTGATGTAATCCTGAATCAGAATGCTTGTGAGCTGGAGCAGATAAGTTTAATCTTATCTCTTGTACATGGAAACACACTCGGTGTGAGTCACACTGATGTGGCTGTGTTAGTGGTTTCTACTAGTCCCAGAAATAAATGTTTAAAAATGGATATTTTTCTCAAATTTTTATTACTCCTTGCATGTGTCATTGTTATTTGAATGGCTTTTGGAAGCTGGCTCTCTGTACTTGATACGTAAGTGTGGTGTTGATCGTCCTGCCGGCCCTGTGCTCTCAGGCGTCTCTGTGGTGCGTGACGGCTCTGTGGCTGGTTCAGTCCACCCTGGCCTTCCTGCGACTCTACCACTCGCACAGCCAGCACATCAGCGGCCGCTGCCTGCTCCGGGAGAAGGAGATGCTGCTAGGATACAGTACGTCGGACAGCGGCTCCCCCTCGCCTCCACACCCGCCAGCGACACTCAACTTCCTGATCTAACCCGCCACTCGCGTTTGCAAGTTGCCACACTGAACTCCACCCTTTTAAATTTCCACCTCCACCCTGCTAATGTTGCTTTTTGCTTTGACACAACTCTTGTGTAACAGAGAATAGATAGCGTCTGAACCGCAAAGTATTCAGAAACCGCAGCACAGACAATGTTGTTCAGTCTTCTTGCAGGAAGTGCATTTGACTAACACATCGAATTATTTATGCTTTTTACTGACCAGACTGTTTGTCTGCTTAGACGAAGTTATGTAATGACGGATGGACTGTAGTAAATTAGAAAACATGAGCGTCTCTTGTGACGTGAGATTGTTATCTGAGGAAGAGCCATGTGAACTCAGTTTATAACAGAGCCTTGTTTGTACAGTACAAAATCTTTAGACTCAAAGACAGAAAGTGAAAATGAAAAATAGATATGCTAATATTTTTTCCCCCTCAACTACAGGTAAAAATATACAATATCTGAAATAAAAGTAGCCCTCAGCTTGACATTTCTACTTTTTGAGGCAACAAATATAAATATTTCTCTGGAATAAGATCAAGGATGCTGCTCTTAATCTGCTTTATTTTCAATATTGTTATCCATACCAGACTTTTAGTTCCTGGTCTTGCCTTTTGTGAACTTAATGGTCAACTGAAGCTATTTCTTTCTCTAGATTTCCCTCTCTGTTAAATCTTGTTAGTCTTGCATGCTACACACAGTTTGATAAGTAAAGGGATTGTGTTTTCTGTGCATCACCGTACCAGTCCATTCAGGTAGATTCCACTTTTTGATCCTGAAAACTTTTAAGCTCTCTTAAATATAAACTAAAGAAACAAATTCTATTTTAAAAAGTGACATTAAATGTGCAGATATTTTTTGTGAAAGTGAAAAAGTTGTCAAAGAATAAACTACAATGCATGCAGTACATGCAGTAATAATCTATTTCAGTACAAAAACAAAGTATTTGTACTTTGTTTCATCTTATTAATAGTTTGTTAAGCTGTGAAGAAAAACTGTCCACTGAGACGCCCAAGAAACGAGCGTAGCAGGGAGGAGCTGTTCTGCTCCAGTGACGCTTCCTGAAAAAGGCAACAGCCTCTCCAAAGCTGAAACTGGGATTAAACTGAGTGCAGTTCAAAAGGGATGTTATCGGTACAGTTGCTTGGTTTTTTTTTGTTTTGTTTTTTTGTTTTTTTTTTTTGTTTTTGTTATTCTTTTGTCACCACAAGCAGCCCAATGATGTTTTTCTTTCTCCATCATCAGCCTGTTGTGATTATATATTTTAGGATGCATGTTCGTTTACATTTCTGCTGAGGTGTGACATTATGCACAGTGGATTCCTCATCAGGGAGAAGAACATGTAGGAAGATCCTGGTGCAGCACAGAGATGCTTTAACAGTGAAGCATGTGGTGAGAGTGTGACTGAGCCACCGTGTTTTGTGAAACAGACTCACTGTGTGAGCATGACCTCAATGTTCTGTTGTGTAACGGAAAAACCCGCTGCTGACCTCTCCTCTTGTGACGGGCTCTTTTTATTTTTTTCATGATGCTGTCGGTGTGGATGCAGCTGCTCTCTGTCGACCGTGAAGCAGTCAAATCTCAAATAATCAGGTCAGCTGTCAATGATCTTCGGGAGTTAATGTTGAGAGAAATTTCTGTGGAGCTCTGTGGGGTCAGTGACGAGGGAGAAGTGACAATCTTTGCTGAAGTTGTAAAACAAATGATGCAAAGTGGCGTACAAGCTTTCTGTTGTTGCCACTGCCCCGAGCAGCCGCGATGACGCACCGACAGCTGAGCAGAAAATCTGAAGTGAAGTAGAGGAGAGACGGCGTTGTCACTTGAATATGACTGTGATGTATGAAATGTTTTTGTACAGTAACTGTGCTCCTGATTTTTATTTACCTGTTATGTCTGTTTGTGTTCATTCACATTCATGTTTTTGTATTTGTCTTGTTTTAAAGAAATAACATGCTTCCCATTGAAAAAAGAAGACTGTCATTATTCCCACATAAAAAATCCATTCATACTTGACTTTTCATTCATAGAGTTTCCTTTTTTTCAATTCACAACTGCACACGAATGTATAGACACACATAGTTAAACAACAGATAAAACACACAATGGCCCACTGTGTAACTCATAATAAACCTTGCTTAATTTTTGCATATTCGTTTTTGAAAGTCGACAAATTCCAAAATACATCCACCAGCTAATATAACTTTTATTCGTATACACAATCTATGAAGAAGTAGCCTAATAGTAGTAGTTTTAGTCATATTTGAATTCATTATTTTGAAACTCAGATTCCTTGAAGTTGTAAAAAACGTTGTCTTTTTAACACTTTACTATATTACTTGTTAAAGCTTTTTGACAGTTTGACCTATTAAGAGTTGATGCTTAAATCATTTACAGCTTAAAATTTTTTTAAATTTAATATTTAAAAATTTGTAGATATGGGCAATAGAAAATAGAAAACAAAAATTTTGTAAAATCGGAATAAAAATACTGTACTGCATTCTTGTTTTGGTGATATTTTAAAAGGTAGAATTAATTATGAGAAAAAATTATGTCCTTTTTACTCTCTCTTGCGCCTGTGTCCATATGTAGTGACATGGGGTCACCGCTGCGTGGCAGTATAAATGGAGCATGTGTCCGGTGTACCGTCGTTCATACAGAAGAAGAAGTGAGCAGCCAATCAGGATCCAGGGCTCCATATTGAACTGTTGTTTTGATCCTGTTGGTTCTTTCTTTTCTAACTTATTTTTTTTCTTTAAAGCCGTAACTTTTGCTCTAAGTTAACTGAGTAACACTCACACGGTAACAATGAAGCTAGCGGACTTTAAAAAGTTGAAGGTGACAGAGCTGCGGTCCAGACTGAAAGAGCTGGGACTGGACAGCAGAGGGCTGAAGGCTGAGCTGGTGGAGCGCCTCTGGTCCGCGTCCGACGCGGGGCTCATCTCGCAAACACCTCCAGAACCAGAACCGACAGAGACCGCTGGGCTCCTCTCGCCGCCTGCAGAGCCCGCTGACGCCCCGCGGTCTGAAACAGATTCCGTTAAAGAGCTCAGAGACTCGGCCACGCAGACCGACGCTGGCCCCGGCTCTCCAGCGGCACCGAGGCGGACCTCTGCGGCTGGTGAAGGAGGAGAGCCGGGGAAGGAGCCGCGACCCGCAGAGATCAGAGGAAGAGCTTTTTACGAGTTTAAGGAGGAGATACGATACAAGAGGTGAAGTATTATTGTATAACGCTTTTTTGCGATTTCTCGATTGCGCTGCGCAAATAATGGATCTACAGCACTCTCTACAGCAAAAACCAGCATTTCCCCGCCTGAACATCAAAATGCGTGAATTGATTGTTGATTGAGGAAACACTTGGAATTTGTTACAATAGTAAAAGCATTAACAGGCCGCTATCTTTTTTTTCTCTGTTTTCACAACACCCAGTTACAGTAGAAAAAAATGATGGACTGCATCAACAGTAAATGTCGCCATCAGGGTCTGAGAGTGAGTTTCACTGATATTCACTGCTGAGATTGCACTTTGGTGTTTTTTCTCTGCTGCAGTTTTTTTTTTTTTTTACATCCTGGTTTTACTTTGTGCACGATCATGCAAAGAGAGATCATTTTCTGAGTCCTGGATAAGCTGTGTGATCGATATTTACTGTAATGCATCATGGTGTAGTCAAGCATTACACCTCAGCAGATTTCCATCAGACTTAAACCAGTCAGTAAAGCATAAAGAAACATTATTAGGGTCCGAGCCCGAGGGCGAGGTGGCCTCAACTGAGGCCACCTTGCCCGGAGGGCAAGGACTCTATTGTTCTTCGTCCGTTTCTTATTATTAGGGACCGAGCCCGAGGGCGAGGTGGCCTCAACTGAGGCCACCTTGCCTGAGGGCAAGGCCTCTATTGTTCTTCGTCCGTTTGTTTCTTATTTTACTGTCGCACTCGAGCACTAATTTGACCCCCTAAACATGCACGAAAACTCACCAAATTTGGCACGGACATCCGGACCGGTGGCCACTTGATATAATGAAAAAATTAACCCTATAACCTCATCTGCTCTCTAGCGCCACCTAGAAACAGTAAAATAGCCACAGCAACCATTAGCAATGTCGCAGAGAGACCAAATCGATGTGGATGCGTTCGTCTCCTCGAGATCTAAAAGTCTCTCATTGACAAAAATGTCCTAAACCCAACAGGAAGTCCACTATTTCCCTTTCAGTGTAAAATTTGGCAAAAAATGACTCCTCCTTTAAAAATTATCTGCTCCGAGACTGCTTGTCGTAGAGACGTCAGAGTAGTGCCAAATAAAAGAGGACAAGTTTCTCTTCCGACGATGTTCAAAACTTTTTCAAAAGTCTCAGGGTGTGGATGCTGTTAACCCTTAAAGTTTGAAGTCTAAAAACACACTTGTGCCACCTAGAAACAGTAAAATAGCTGCCACGGTCCACAGGAATGTCGCAGAAAGATCAAATCAATATGGACAAGTTTGTCTCATCGAGATCTAAAATTTACCCAGAGACATACCTATACCTAAATTGAACAGGAAGTCCGCTATTTCCCTTTCAGTGTAAAATTTGGGAGAAAAATAACTCCTGTGCTGCGGCCTGTGGGAATGTATTAGAGAGATCAAACCAATTGCTCAAGTGTTTGTATCATCAAGATCTAAAAATCATCCATTGACACCCCTAACCTAAATCCAACAGGAAGTCCGCTATTTCCCTTTCAAAGTAAAAAACACTTCTCATGAAAACGTTATACCACTCAAGACCATTTGTTGAACAGATGTCAGAGTAGCATGGCCTGATAGAGGACAAGTGTCTCTACAAACGATGTGCACAACTTTTTCAAAACTCACACAGTGTGGATTTTATCAGCCCTTCAAAATAAAAGACATATTTTTGAAAAAATGGCCGCTGTGGCCTGTAGGAATGTCGTGGAGAGATAAAACCAATGGCTCACGTATTCAACGCATTGAGATCTAAAAATGTCTCATTGACAACAATAACGTAAATCCAACAGGAAGTCCGCTATTTCCCTTTCAAAGTAAAAATCACTCCTCATTTAAAAATTATCTTGTCCGAGACCGTTTGTCGTGGAGACGTCAAAGTAATGTGGCCTGAAAGAGGAGAAGCTTCTCTACAAACGATGTTTCAAACTTTGTCAAAAGTCACACGGTGTGGATTTTATCAGCCCTTCAAAATAAAGGTCACATTTTTGGAAAAAATGGCCGCTGCAGCCCGTAGGAATGTCGTAGAGAGATAAAACCAACTGCTTATGTGTTCATCTAATCGAGATCTAAAAATCACCCATTGACACCAATAACCTAAATCCAACAGGAAGTCCACTACTGACCATATATGGGCATGCAGTGCAGTCGACAGCAGCTGTCATTAAAGGGTACATATGATGCTATTTTTCAGTCATGTCATATAGGTCTCTGAAGGCCAAAAACATAGTAATCAAGCTTCTTTACAACAAATTCATCCTTCTTTCAGAGTTTCAGCGATGTAAAAAGTCACTCTCGGAGTCCTTCAGAAGTTATTCAGATCCAACCGATTCAGCGGGGGCCACGGCAATGGAGCTGCAGTGCGGGAAGCTCCATTGCCGTGGCCCCTGCTGAATCGGTTGCATCTAAATAACTTCTGAAGGACTTCGAGCTGCACGATGTTTGTCTGAGTGAATAAATGAGCATGTACACACCTATAAATAATGTCCAGGTGTCAAAAAACCGAAGTCGCCTGTACTACCTTTCCAAAATAAAAGCAAAAAATTCCTTCCAAAGAAAAGCCCGTTTACAACAGAAAATGAGGTAGAGTCATGAAAATGTATGTTTATGGAGTACCAAGGGGTTAGCCGGTGATTATGACAGCGTGTACTACCTTTCCAAAATAAAAGCCCAAAATTCCTTCAAATTAAAAGCCCATTTACAACAGAAAATGAGGTCAAGTAGAGAAAATGAATGTTTATGTACTGACAAGGTTCCCGATTACCTAAACTTCAGTGCTAACTGCTACATGTTAGCAGATGGGAGATGCTAACAGCTACATGTTAGCAGGTGGCAGATGCTAACACCTTCATGTTAGTGTATGACAGATGCTAATATCTACATGTTAATGGATGGGAGATGCTAATGACTCCATGTTAGTGGATGAGAGATGCTAACAGCTACATGTTAGTGGATGGGACATGCTAACAACTCCATGTCAGAGGATAGGAGATGCTAACAGCTACATGTTAGCGGATGACAGATGCTAACAGCTACATGATAGTGGATGGGAGATGCTAACAGCTACATGTTAGCGGATGGGAGATGCTAACAGCTACATGTTAGCAGATGGGAGATGCTAACAACTCCATGTCAGTGGATAGGACATGCTAACAGCTACATGTTAGTGGATTTGACATGCTAACAACTCCATGTGAGTGGATGGGAGATGCTAACAGCTACATGTTAGTGGATTTGACATGCTAACAACTCCATGTTAGTGGATGGGAGATGCTAACAGCTACATGTTAGCGGATGAGAGATGCTAACAGCTACATGTGAGTGGATGGGAGATGCTAACAACTCCACGTTAGTGGGTGAGAGGGTGCTGGATGTCTATGGAGGACCAAGGTTCCCAGTGACCTGGACTTCAGTCATCAAGGTGCAAGAAGGACGGCCTCAGTGGGGCCACCTTGCCAGAGGGCGAGGTCCCGTCCAATGCCGCTTGCGGCTTTAATTAGGGTCCGAGCCCGAGGGCGAGGTGGCCTCAACTGAGGCCACCTTGCCCGGAGGGCAAGGACTCTATTGTTCTTCGTTTGTTTTTTCTTATTATTATTATTATTATACTCCTGGCGTCTTTCAACGCAATTTTGACCCCCTAAACATGCACGAAAACTCCCCAAATTTGGCAGGCACATCCAGACTCGCGAAAAATTTTATAATATAAAAAAATTAACCCCATCTGCTCTCTAGCGCCACCTACAAACTAGCACCTTCAACTAGCACAACCGAGACACAGTAAATTCTGCACCCCTGTCAAGTAGGAATATCGTAGAGAGATAAAACCAATTGCTGACATGTTCAACTCATTAAGATCTAAAAATCATCCATTGACACCCTTGGCCTAAATCTAACAGGAAGTCCGCCAATTACCTTTCAAAGTAAAAGCTTCACGCAGCTGTTTTACAACACCATTTATTGTAGAGATGTCAGAGTAGTGCGCTCTGATAGAGAAGAAGTGTCTCTACAAGAGGTGGAAACAACTTTTTCAATAGTCACACGGTTTACATTTTATTAGCCCTTCAAAATAAAACTCACATTTTTGCAAAAAGGGTCGCTATGGCCAATAGGAATGTTGTAGAGAGATCAAACCAATTATTCACACATTCGTCTCGTCGAGGTCTACAAATCTCTCATTGACAAAAAAGACCTAAATCCAACAGGAAGTCCGCTATTTCCCTTTCAAAGTAAAAAATCACTCCTCATTTAAAAATTATCTGCTCCGAGACCGTTTGTCGTAGAGACATCAGAGTGGCGTGAAATAATAGAGGACAAGTTTCTCTTCCGATATTGTTAAAAACTTTTTCAAAAGTCTCATGGTGTGGATGCTGTTAACCCTTAAAGCTAAAAGTCTTAAAATCCACTTCAAACACTACAATGGTCGCTACGGCCCAAAGAAAAGCCGCAGAGAGATAAAACCAATGGTCATGCGTTAGTCTCACAGAGATCTATAAATGACCAATTGACACCGAAAACCAAAATCCAACAGGAAGTCCGTTATTTCCCTTTAAAAATAAAAGTCACATTTTTAATAAAGCGGTTGCTACTGCCCATAGGAATGTCGTAGAGAGATCAAACCAATTGCTCATATGTTTGTCTTATGAAGATCTAAAAATCATCCATTGACATGCATTACCTAAATCTAACAGGAAGTCCGCTATTTCCCTTTCAAAGTAAAAATCACTCCTCATTTAAAAATTATCTTGTCCGAGACCGTTTGTCGTAGAGACGTCAAAGTAATGCGGCCTGATAGAGGAGAAGCTTCTCTACAAACGATGTTTCAAACTTTGTCAAAAGTCACACGGTGTGGATTTTATCAGCCCTTCAAAATAAAAGTCACATTTTTGGAAAAAATGGCCACTACAGCCCGTAGGAATGTCGTAGAGAGATAAAACCAATTGCTCATGTGTTCATCTCATCGAGATCTAAAAATCACCCATTGACACCAATAACCTAAATCCAACAGGAAGCCCACTACTGACCATATATGGGCATGCAGTGCAGTCGACAGCAGCTGTCATTAAAGTGTACATATGATGCTATTTTTCAGTCATGTCATATATATCTCTGAAGGCCTAAAACATAGTATTCAAGCTTCTTTACAACAAATTCATCCTTCTTTCAGAGTTTCAGCGGTGTAAAAAGTCCCTGTCGGAGTCCTTCAGAAGTTATTCAGATCCAACTGATTCAGCGGGGGCCACAGCAATGGAGCTTCCCGCACTGCAGCTCCATTGCCGTGGCCCCCGCTGAATCACTTGGATCTGAATAACTTCTGAAGGACTCTGAGCTGCATGATGTTTGTCTGAGTGAATAAATGAGCATGTACACACCTATAAATAATGTCCAGGTGTCAAAAAAACCGGAGTTGCATGTACTACCTTTCCAAAATAAAAGCAAAGAATTCCTGCAAAAGAAAGGCCCGTTCACAACAGAAAATGAAGTACAGTCATAAAAATGGATGTTGATGGAGTACGATGTGTTAGCCGGTGATTATGACAGTGTATACTACCTTTACAAAATAAAAGCCCAAAATTCCTTTAAATTAAAGCCGCAAGCGGCATTGGACGGGACCTCGCCCTCTGGCAAGGTGGCCCCACTGAGGCCGTCCTTGCACCTTGATGACTGAAGTCCAGGTCACTGGGAACCTTGCTCCTCCATAAACAACCATTTTCATGACTTGACCTCATTTCCTGTTGTAAATGGCCTTTTATTTTGAAGGGATTTTGGGCTTTCATTTTGGAAACGTAGTACATGCTTCCACTAACACTGTTTACCTTGAAATTAGGAAGCTGCTTTTTTAAAAATGTCATTTCTTGCAAAAAAGTGACTTTTGTTTTGAAGGGGTGTGAGGCTTTTATTTTGACAGTCATGTCTGCTACACTTTAGCAAACACCAATGTATACATGTTGCTCATCCATAAACATCCATTTTCATGACGACCTCATTATCTGTTGTAAATGGGCTTTTATTTTGAAGGAATTATGACCTTATAATTTGGAAATGTAGTACATGCTTCCACTAACACTGTTAAACCCAAAATTATGAAGCTGCTTTGTTAAAAATGCCATTTTCTGCAAAAATGTGACTTTTATTTTGAAAGGGTGTGAGGCTTTTATTTTGATAGTCATGTGTGCTCCACTTTAGCAAACACCAGTATATCCATCTTGCTCCTCTATAACATCGATTTTCATGACTTGATCTCATTTTGTTGTAAATGGGCTTTTATTTTGAAGGAATTTTGACCTTATAATTTGGAAACGTAGTACAAGCTTCCACTAACACTGTTTACCCCGAAATTACGAAGCTGCTTTGTTAAAAATGCCATTTTTTGCAAAAATGTGACTTTTAATTTGAAGGGGCGTGAGGCTTTTATTTTGGTAGTCATGTCTGCTCCACTTTTGCAAAAAGAGCAAGTCAAAGTCTCCCTATGCACAAGTGCATGAGGCTTCACCTGTCTCCGTTTCTTACCCCCATGCCACACAGCCACTGTGAGTAGTGAAAGCTGCAGTGGGGGGGGGGGTGAGACCTGTGTTAGACACACTGCCCCATTCCATATATGCCAAGCAACTGGTTAGAAGGTGGCATGTACTATTTTCAAGGTGTTTGGCATGACCCGGCCGGGAGGCGAACCCACAACCTTGTGGTTGTGAGGCGGATGCTCTACCACTCAGCCATCACTCCAGCAGAGAAGTACCTGATTCCACTAACACTATTCAATACAATACAATCCACTTTATTTCTATAGCTCATTTAACCAACAGATGCTTCCAAAGTGCTGCACAGCAGAATAAAAACTACAATGGGATATAAAACTGAGAAATAAATCCATCAGAACAAAAAGAAAATTCAAAGATAAGTAAAAAAAAAAAAGAAAAGAAAAAAAACCTGTTGAACCTGAAATTATGAACATGCTTTGTTAAAAATGTCATTTTTTGCAAACGTGACTTATCTTGAAGGGGTGTGAGGCTTTTATTTTGATAGTCATGTGTTCTTTGCTTTCACGAACACCAATATATCGATTTGAGTGTCAGAGTAGTGTTATTCCATACATCCCATTGTCTGTCTGTGCATCCACGTATCCATCCATCCATCATTTATCCACCAACTTAAAGACTGATTTCAGGTGTATGGTGTGTATCAGGTGACATTTCTGCAGGGTGACATCTGTTTAGATCATTCCAATGTGTTTCAAGTATTGCTTCCTCAGTGGCTTGCTGCTGCAGGGGCACTGCTGCTTCAGTCATGTGTGATTTGTGGTCACGGTGCGCCATCTACTGTGGAAAGCAGGTACAACATGCAGAATGTTGCCCAGAGGCTCAATGCCCATATATGGCATAAGTAGGTCACATGATGTTAGAGTGTGACTCGGCAGACACACAGTTTCTCTTTGGTAAAAGCAGCTGGGGAAATGCATTTCCGTGGACCAAAGTGAGCAAACAATGTCAGAAAGTGATAGGGAATTTAGTTGTCTTTCACTGTAGAGCTTTTCAGAGCAGTCAGACTTATAGTTTTGAAACGGGAGGCTTAATTGATGAAGAAGGTGAGATTTTTGAGCAAAATTTGAGCAAAATTTTGAGCAGAAAGTGTGAATGACGGACTTCCTGTTGCATTTAGGTCATAGGCACGAGTGAGAAAGTTGTAGATCTCGATGAGACGAACGCGTGCATATTTTTCTTTTCTCTGTACCACACTGTGAAGGGTGAAACAGTCCATATTAGTGGTTTTTGAGTGAAAAGTGTTTTGAGGCACATTTGATTTGACAGGAAATAACGGACTTCCTGTTGGATTTAGGTATAGGTATGTCTCTCGGTAAATTGTAGAGCTGGATGAGACGAACTCATCCATGTTGATTTTATTTCTCTGCGACATTCGTGCGGGTCGCACTGTCCATTGTAGTGTTGCAAGTGCGTTTTCAGACTTCAAACTTTAAGGGTTAATAAAATCCACACCCTGAGACTTTTGAAAAAGTTTTTATCAACTTTGTGAGAGACACTTGTCCTCTTTTATTTGGCACTGCTCTGACGTCTCCACGACAAGCGGTCTCGGAGCAGATAATTTTTAAAGGAGGAGTCATTTTTTGCCAAATTTTACACTGTAAGGGAAATACGGGACTTCCTGTACGATTTAGGACATTTTTGTCAATGAGAGATTTTTAGATCTTGAGGAGACGAATGCATCCACATCAATTTGATCTCTCTGCGACATTCCTAATGGTTGCTGTGGCTATTTTACTCTTTCTAGGTGGCGCTAGAGAGCAGATGGGCTTATGGGGTTAATTTTTCCACCATATAAAATTTTTCGCGAGTCAGGATGTGCTTGCCAAATTTGGTGAGTTTTCGTGCATGTTTAAGGGGTCAAAATTGCGTCGAAAGACGGTGTCAGTATAATAATAATAATAATTAAAGCCGCAAGCAGCATTGGACGGGACCTCGCCCTCTGGCAAGGTGGCCCGACTGAGGTCGTCCTTGTACATTGATGACCGAAGTACATGTCACTGGGAACCTTGCTCCTCCATAGACTTCCAGCACCCTGTCACCGAACATGGAGTTGTTAGCATCTCCCATCCACTAACATGTAGCTGTTAGCATGTCTTTTCCACTAACATGCAGCAGTTAGCATGTCATATCCACTAACATGGAGTTGTTAGCATGTCCCATCCACTAACATGGAGTTATTAGCATCTCCAATCCATTAACATGTAGATATTAGCATCTGTCATACACTAACATGAAGGTGTTAGCATCTCTCATCCACTGACATGTAGCTGTTAGCATCTCTCATACACTAACATTTAGCTGTTAGCACTGAAGTCTCAGTCATTGGGAACCTTGCCAGTACATAAACATTCATTTTCATGACTTGACCTCATTTTCTGTTGTAATTGGGCTTTTAATTTGAAGGAATTTTGGGCTTTTATTTTGGAAAGGCAGTACACGCTGTCATAATCATGACTAACCCCTTGGTACTCCATAAACATACATTTTCATGACTCTACATCATTTTCTGTTGTAAACGGGATTTTTTTATAAAGGATTTTTTTGCTTTTATTTTGGAAAGGTAGTCCATGCAACTCTGGTTTTTTTGACACCTGGACCTTATTTGCAGGTGTGTGCCTGCTCATATACTCACTCAGACAGACATCGTGCAGCTCGGAGTCCTTCAGAAGTTATTTAGATCCAACCGATTCAGCAGGGGCCACGGCAATGGAGCTTCCTGCACTGCAGCTCCATTACCGTGGCCCCCGCTGAATCGGTTGGACCTGAATAACTTCTGAAGGACTCCGAGAGTGACTTTTTACATCGCTGAAACTCTGAAAGAAGGATGAATTTGTTGTAAAGAAGCCTGAATACTATGTTTTAGGCCTTCAGAGACCTATATGACATGACTGAAAAATAACATCATATGTACCCTTTAATGACAGCTGCTGTCGACTGCACTGCATGCCCATATATGGTCAGTAGTGGACTTCCTGTTGGATTTAGGTTATTGGTGTCAATGGGTGATTTTTAGATCTCAATGAGATGAACACATGAGCAATTGGTTTTATCTCTGTATGACATTCCTACGGGCTGCAGCGGCCATTTTTTCCAAAAATGTGAGTTTTATTTTGAAGGGCTGATAAAATCCACACCGTGTGACTTTTGACAAAGTTTGAAACATCGTTTGTAGAGAAGCTTCTCCTCTATCAGGCCGCATTACTTTGACGTCTCTACGACAAACGGCCTCGGACAAGATAATTTTTAAATGAGGAGTGATTTTTACTTTGAAAGGGAAATAGCGGACTTCCTGTTTGATTTAGGTAATGCATGTCAATGGAAGATTTTTAGATCTTGACAAGACAAACACATGAGCAATTGGTTTGATCTCTCTACAACATTCCTACGGGCAGTAGCGACCGCTTTATTAAAAATGTGACTTTTATTTTGAAAGGGAAATAACGGACTTCCTGTTAGATTTTGGTTTTCGGTGTCAATTGGTCATTTTTAGATCTCTGTGAGACTAACGCATGACCATTGGTTTTATCTTTCTCCGGCTTTTCTTTGGGCCGTAGAAACCATTGTAGTGTTTCAAGTGGATTTTAAGACTTTTAGCTTTAAGGGTTAACAGCATCCACACCATGAGACTTTTGAAAAAGTTTTTAACAATATCGGAAGAGAAACTTGTCCTCTATTATTTCACGCCACTCTGACGTCTCTACGACAAACGGTCTCGGAGGAGATAATTTTTAAATGAGGAGTGATTTTTTACTTTGAAAGGGAAATAGCGGACTTCCTGTTGGATTTAGGTAATGTATGTCAATGGATGATTTTTAGATCTTGATAAGACAAACATATGAGCAATTGGTTTGATCTCTCTACGACATTCCTACGGGCAGTAGCGACCGCTTTAATAAAAATGTGACTTTTATTTTGAAAGGGAAATAACGGACTTCCTGTTGGATTTTGGTTTTCGGTGTCAATTGGTCATTTTTAGATCTCTGTGAGACTGACGCATGACCATTGGTTTTATCTTTCTCCGGCTTTTCTTTGGGCCGTAGAAACCATTGTAGTGTTTCAAGTGGATTTTAAGACTTTTAGCTTTAAGGGTTAACAGCATCCACACCATGAGACTTTTGAAAAAGTTTTTAACAATATCGGAAGAGAAACTTGTCCTCTATTATTTCACGCCACTCTGACGTCTCTACGACAAACGGTCTCGGAGGAGATAATTTTTAAATGAGGAGTGATTTTTTACTTTGAAAGGGAAATAGCGGACTTCCTGTTGGATTTAGGTAATGCATGTCAATGGATGATTTTTAGATCTTGATAAGACAAACATATGAGCAATTGGTTTGATCTCTCTACGACATTCCTACGGGCAGTAGCGACCGCTTTAATAAAAATGTGACTTTTATTTTGAAAGGGAAATAACGGACTTCCTGTTGGATTTTGGTTTTCGGTGTCAATTGGTCATTTTTAGATCTCTGTGAGACTGACGCATGACCATTGGTTTTATCTCTCTCTGGCTTTTCTTTGGGCCGTGGCGACCATTGTAGTGCTTCAAGTGGATTTTAAGACTTTTAGGTTTAAGGGTTAACAGCATCCACACAATGAGACTTTTGAAAAAGTTTTTAACAATATCGGAAGAGAAACTTGTCCTCTATTATTTCACGCCACTCTGACGTCTCTACGACAAACGGTCTCGGAGCAGATAATTTTTAAATGAGGACTCATTTTTTACTTTGAAAGGGAAATAGCGGACTTCCTGTTGGATTTAGGTCTTTTTTGTCAATGAGAGATTTGTAGACCTCGACGAGACGAATGTGTGAATAATTGGTTTGATCTCTCTACAACATTCCTATTGGCCATAGCGACCCTTTTTTCAAAAATGTGAGTTTTATTTTGAAGGGCTAATAAAATCCAAACCGTGTGACTTTTGAAAAAGTTGTTTCCACCTCTTGTAGAGACACTTCTATTCTATCAGGCCGCACTAGTCTGGCATCTGTACAATAAATGGTGTTGTAAAAAAGCTGCTTGAAGCTTTTACTTTGAAAGGCAAATGGCGGACTTCCTGTTGGATTTAGGTCAAGGGTGTCAATGGATGATTTTTAGATCTCAATGAGTCGAACGTTTGAACAATTGGTTTTATCTCTCTACAACATTCCTACTTGACAGCGGTGCAGATTTTATGCCTCTTGGTTGCTCTAGTTTGTAGTTGCTAGTTTGTAGGTGGCGCTAGAGAGCAGATAGTATTAAGTTTTTTATTTTATCAAATTTTTCGCGTCTCTGGATGTGCCTGCCAAATTTGGTGAGTTTTCGTGCATGTTTAGGGGGTCAAATTAGCGTTTAAAGACGCCAGGAGTATAATAATAATAAGAAGAAACGAACGAAGAACAATAGAGGCCTTGCCCTCAGGCAAGGTGGCCTCAGTTGAGGCCACCTCGCCCTCGGGCTCGGTCCCTAATTAAAAGCCCATTTACAACAGAAAATGAGGTCAAGTCATGAAAATGAATGTTTATGTACTGACAAGGTTCCCGATTACCTAAACTTCAGTGCTAACAGCTACATGTTAGCGGATGACAGATGCTAACAGCTACATGTTAGTGGATGGGAGATGCTAACAGCTACATGTTAGTGGATGGGAGATGCTAACAGCTACATGTTAGTGGATGGGAGATGCTAACAGCTACATGTTAGCGGATGGGAGATGCTAACAGCTACATGTGAGTGGATGGGAGATGCTAACAGTTACATGCCAGCGGATGAGAGATGCTAACAACTCTATGTCAGCGGATAGGAGATGCTAACAACTCCATGTTAGTGGGTGAGAGGGTGCTGGAAGTCTATGGAGGAGCAAGGTTCCCAGTGACATGGACTTCAGTCATCAATGTACAAGGACGGCCTCAGTGGGGCCACCTTGCCAGAGGGCGAGGACCCGTCCAACGCCGCTTGCGGCTTTAATTAGGGACCGAGCCCGAGGGCGAGGTGGCCTCAACTGAGGCCACCTTGCCTGAGGGCAAGGCCTCTATTGTTCTTCGTTCGTTTCTTATTATTATTATTATTATACATACCGTGTGTTCGACGGCAAATTTGACCCCCTAAACATGCTCAAAAACTCACCAAAATTGACAGGCACATGCAGACTGGCAAAAAATTTTATCCAATTGAAAAATTAACCCCTTAACTCCATCCGCTCTCTAGCGCCACCTAGAAACGTGAAAAAAGCCCACCGTAACTCGCAGGAATGTCGCAGAGAGATCAAACCAACTCTCATGCGTTCGTCTCCTTGAGATCTACAAAAAAGGATCTGATATTTTTATGCTAAATCCAACAGGAAGTCCGCTATTTCAAGTTATATGTCAAATTTTGATGAAAATCACCCGAAAATGACTCCTCCTTTAAAAATTATCTGTGCCGAGACCGCTTGTCGTGGAGACGTCAGAGCAGTGCCAAATAAAAGAGGACAAGTTTCTCTCACAAAGTTGTTAAAAACTTTTTCAAAAGTCTCAGGGTGTGGATTTTATTAACCCTTAAAGTTTGAAGTCTGAAAATGCACTTGCAACACTACAATGGACAGTGCGACCTGCACGAATGTCGCAGAGAAATAAAATTGACATGGATGAATTCGTCTCATCGAGATCTACAATTTACCAAGAGACATACCTATACCTAAATCCAACAGGAAGTCCGCTATTTCCTGTCAAATCAAATGTGCCTGAAAATACTCCTCACCCCAAAACCAAGACAATGTGTTGTTTGTCTTTCAGAATGTCGTACAGAGAAAAGAAACATATGCACGCGTTCGTCTCATCGAGACCTACAACTTTCTCACTCGTGCCTATGACCTAAATCAAACAGGAAGTCCGTCATTCACACTTTTATTGTACATTTTTGCTCAAAAACTCTCTCCTTCTTCACCAATTAAGGCTTCCATGGTCAAAATTATAAGTCTGAATGCTCTGAAAACTTGACATTTGTAAAGACAACTAAAATGCCTATCAAAGTTGAGGGTGTTTTTTTCATTTTGGGCAACGGGAATGCCAAGACCAGCTGTTTTTACCAAAGAGAAACTGTGTGTCTGCCGAGTCACACTCTAACATCATGTGACCTACTTATGCCATATATGGGCATTGAGCCTCTGGGAGCTGCTGTAAAACATTCTGCATGTTGTCTCTGCTTTCCACAGTAGATGGCGCTCCGTGACCACAAATCACACGAGTGATGGATTGCTGCTCAAACAGGCAAATGAATGTATGGAATCACACTCACATGGATATATTGGTGTTTGACATAGTGGAGCAGACATGACTATCAAAATAAGAGCCTCACACCCCATATTTTTGCAAAATATGACATTTTTAACAAAGCACAGGGATAATTTCAAATTCAACAGTGTTAAAGGGCAACTCCGGTTTTTTTGATACCTGGACCTTATTTATAGGTGTGTGCCTGCTCATATACTCACTCAGACAAACATGGTGCAGCTTGGATTCCTTCAGAAGTAATTTAAATCCAACCGATTCAGCGGGGGCCACGGCAATGGAGCTTCCCGCACTACAATCCATTGCCGTGGCCCCTGCTGAATCAGATAATAGATGCTAACAGCTACATGTTAGTGGATGGGAGATGCTAACAGCTACATGTTAGCGGATAGGAGATGCTGACAGCTACATGTTAGCGGATGGGAGATGCTAACAGCTACATGTTAGCGGATGGGAGATGCTAACAGCTACATGTTAGCGGATGGGAGATGCTAACAGCTACATGCTAGCGGATGAGAGATGCTAACAGCTCCATGTTAGCGGATGGGAGATGCTAACAGCTCCATGTTAGCGGATGAGAGATGCTAACAGCTACATGCTAGCGGATGGAAGATGCTAACAGCTACATGTTAGCGGATGGGAAATGCTAACAGCTACATGCTAGCGGATGAGAGATGCTAACAGCTACATGTTAGCGGATGGAAGATGCTAACAGCTACATGCTAGCAGATGAGAGATGCTAACAGCTACATGTTAGCGGATGGAAGATGCTAAAGGCTACATGCTAGCGGATGGGAGATGCTAACAGCTACATGTTAGCGGGTGAGAGATGCTAACAGCTACATGCTAGCGGGTGAGAGATGCTAACAGCTACATGCTAGCGGGTGAGAGATACGAGATGCTAACAGCTATATGCTAGCGGATGGAAGATGCTAACAGCTACATGTGAGCGGATGGGAGATGCTAACAGCTACATGTGAGCGGATGGGAGATGCTAACAGCTACATGTTAGCGGATGGGAGATGCTAACAGCTACATGCTAGCGGGTGAGAGATGCTAACAGCTACATGCTAGCGGGTGAGAGATACGAGATGCTAACAGCTATATGCTAGCGGATGGAAGCTGCTAACAGCTACATGCTAGCAGATGGGAGATGCTAACAGCTACATGTTAGCGGATGGAAGATGCTAACAGCTACATGTCAGTGGATGGGACATGCTAACCACTCCATGTTAGTGGGTGAGAAATGCCAACAGTTACATGTTAGTGGAAGACAGATGCTAACAGCTACATGTTAGTGGATGGGAGATGCTAACAACTCCATGTTAGTGGATGACAGATGTTAACAGCTACATGTTAGTGGATAAGAGATGCTAACAACTCCGTGTTAGTGGGTGAGAGGGTGCTGGAAGTCTTTGGAGGAGCAAGGTTCCCAGTGACCTGGACTTCGTTCATCAAGGTGCAAGGACGGCCTCAGTGGGGCCACCTTGCCAGAGGGCGAGGTCCCGTCCAATGCCGCTTGCGGCTTTAATTATTATTATTATCGTGCCGCCGCTTTGAACCCTAATTTGACCCCCTAAACATGCATGAAAACTCACCAAATTTGGCAGGCACATGCAGACTGGTGAAAAATTTCATAAAATGGAAAAATTAACCCCATATCTCCATCCGCTCTCTAGCGCCACCTAGAAACGTGAAAAAAGCCCACCGTAACTCGCAGGAATGTCGCAGAGAGATCAAACCAACTCTCATGCGTTCGTCTCCTTGAGATCTACAAAAAAGGATCTGTTTTTTTTTGGCTAAAACCAACAGGAAATCCGCTATTTTGAGTTATATGTCAAATTTTGATGAAAATCAGCCGAAAATGACTCCTCCTTTAAAAATTATCTGTGCCGAGACCGCTTGTCGTGGAGACGTCAGAGCAGAGCACATAAAAGAGGACAAGTTTCTCTCACAAAGTTGTTAAAAACTTTTTCAAAAGTCTCAGGGTGTGGATTTTATTAACCCTTAAAGTTTGAAGTCTGAAAATGCACTTGCAACACTACAATGGACAGTGCGACCCGCACGAATGTCGCAGAGAAATAAAATTGACATGGATGAATTCGTCTCATCGAGATCTACAATTTACCAAGAGACATACCTATACCTAAATCCAACAGGAAGTCCGCTATTTCCTGTCAAATCAAATGTGCCTGAAAATACTCCTCACCCCAAAACCAAGATAATGTATTGTTTGTCTTTCAGAATGTCGTACAGAGAAAAGAAACATATGCATGCGTTCATCACATCCAGACCTATAACTTTCTCACTCGTGCCTATGACCTAAATCAAACAGGAAGTCCGTCATTCACACTTTCTGCTCAAAATTTTGCTCAAATTTTGCTCAAAAATCTCACCTTCTTCATCAATTAAGCCTCCCGTTTCAAAACTATAAGTCTGACTGCTCTGAAAAGCTCTACAGTGAAAGACAACTAAAATGCCTATCAAAGTTGAGGGTGTTTTTTTCATTTTGGGCAACGGGAATGCCAAAAACCAGCTGTTTTGACCAAAGAGAAACTGTGTGTCTGCCGAGTCACACTCTAACATCATGTGACCTACTTAAGCCATATATGGGCATAGCAGCTGCTCTGGGACCTGCTGTAAAACATTCTGCATGTTGCACCTGCTTTCCACAGTAGATGGCGCACCGTGACCACAAATCACACATGACTGAAGCAGCAGTGCCCCTGCAGCAGCAAGCCACTGAGGAAGCAACACTTGAAACACATTGGAATGATCTAAACAGATGTCACCCTGCAGAAATATCACCTGATACACACCATACACCTGAAATCAGTCTTTAAGTTGGTGGATAAATGATGGATGGATGGATAGATACGTGGATGCACAGACAGACAATGGGATGTATGGAATAACGCTACTCTGACACTCAAATGGATATATTGGTGTTCGTGAAAGCAAAGAACACATGACTATCAAAATAAAAGCCTCACACCCCTTCAAAATAAGTCACATGTTTGCAAAAAATTACATTTTTAACAAAGCATGTTCATAATTCATGTTCATAATTTCAGGTTCAACAGGTTTTTTTCTTTTCTTTTTTTTTTTACTTATCTTTGAATTTTCTTTTTGTTCTGATGGATTTATTTCTCAGTTTTATATCCCATTGTAGTTTTTATTCTGCTGTGCAGCACTTTGGAAACATCTGTTGGTTAAATGTGCCATAGAAATAAAGTGGATTGTATTGTATTGAATGTTGTTAGTGGAATCACTTGCTTCTCTGCTGGAGTGATGGCTGAGTGGTAGAGCATCCGCCTCACAACCACAAGGTTGTGGGTTGACGTCCCGGACGGGTCATACCGAACACCTTGAAAATAGTACATACTACCTTCGAACCAGTTGCTCGGCATATATAGAATGGGGCAGTGTGTCGACCACAGCCCCCCCCCCCCCCCCCCCCCCCCCCACTGCAGCTTTCACTACTCACAGTGGCTGTGTGGCATGGGGGTAAGAAATGGAGATAGGTGAAGCCTCATGCACTTGTGCATAGGGAGACTTTGACTTGCACTTTTTGCAAAAGTGGAGCAGACATGACTACCAAAATAAAAGCCTCATGCCCCTTCAAATTAAAAGTCACATTTTTGCAAAAAATGACATTTTTAACAAAGCAGCTTCGTAATTTCGGGGTAAACAGTGTTAGTGGAAGCTTGTGCTACGTTTCCAAATTATAAGGTCAAAATTCCTTCAAAATAAAAGCCCATTTACAACACATAATGAGGTCAAGTCATGTCAATGGATGTTTATGGAGGAGCAACATGTATACATTGGTCTTTGCTAAAGTGGAGCACACATGACTGTCAAAATAAAAGCCTCACACCCCTTCAAAATAAGAGTCACTTTTTTGCAAGAAATGACTTTTTTAACAAAGCAGCTTCCTAATTTCGGGGTAAATAGTGTTAGTGGAAGCATGTACTACGTTTCCAAAACAAAAGCCCAAAATCCCTTCAAAATGAAAGGCCATTTACAACAGAAAATGAGGTCAAGTCATGAAAATGGTTGTTTATGAAGGAGCAAGGTTCCCAGTGAGCTGGACTTCGGTCATCAATGTACAAGGACGGCCTCAGTCAGGCCACCTTGCCAGAGGGCGAGGACCCGTCCAATGCCGCTTGCGGCTTTAATTTTTTTTTATTTTTTGTCAGTGAAACAATCTTATTTCCACTGATGCGAAAGCAAGCATTTTTATAGACCAGCAGTTGACAATAACCCATGTTTTAAAGGTTGTGTGACATGTCTTCTTTTTTCCAACCAGAGCCAAATCACCACTGCCATCGGTTGACATCGAGGAGGAGGAACATGGAGAAGATGAAGTCAGAATCGATCCTCGTGAGTGTTTCTCAGCTCTTAAGACCTCCAAATTAACCAGAGCAGCTAAAGACACTTGAATTTGTTCTTCTGAAGTGTTCATATGAGCCCTGTAGAAACGTTTCAGCTTGTTTGTCATTGACCCAGATTGCTGTCACCTCCATTTCGAGGCGGGCCCTGATGGATCGTCCGGACAGCCGCGGTTCTGGGCTCGATTCCCCCTGCTGTGGTCCGGCTGCAGGCTCACTCACGGGGTGCAGCAGGGCAGGGCCAGCTTTGAGGTCAGGCTGGAAAGGAAGCTGTTGACGGCACAGCAGGAGGCTGAAGAAGTGGGGGAGCTCTGTGGGCTGAGAGTCGGCTGGTCAGCGGCAGACGCCTCTCTGCTGCTGGGTAACTCATCTAAAATTCACTTTTTCAAGAGATTATTGTTCTTGTTTAAATATACTAATCGATATGTTTCTATTTCCATAACAGGCAAGGATGAACTTTCTTTTTCTTATGATGGATGTGGTCAAAAAGTATCAGCAGGACGTGGAGAGCAGTTTGGAGAATCTTTTTCAGAGGGTGATATCATCGGTTGTTTTGCTGTAAGTTCTTTTTTTCTGTTGAGACTGTTTTTTTCCCCTCTCCTTTTTCACTACATGTATGCATCTGTTCTACAGTCTTTTTCAATAGATGGCGCCGTGGAGCTGTCTTTCCATAAGAACGGTTCCTCGATGGGAGTTGCCTTTTCTCTGGCCCCTTCGGTGCTCCAGGGTCGCCCCCTGTTCCCTCACGTACTCTGTAAAAGCTGCTCTGTCCGGTTCCACCTGGACCCCTCCGCTTCACCCTGGTACCCCGGCCCCCCCGGCTTCACACCGCTGGTAGCTCTCCCTGCCGGGCAGAGAGTGAGATCCAGGCCAGCTCCTACTTCCAGGTCAAATTGTGAGGTAAGAGATGGAAGCTGAAATTGAGAGATACCTGGATCTGTTAAAGCATCTGTACAAATAATTTAGAGATAGAGATAGATTAGAGCTTAAAACATCCGTCCAGTGCAAATCCCCAGCTGATCCCTCTCTGGCTTGTCAGGTTGTGCTCATGGTGGGTCTGCCTGGCTCCGGGAAGAGCTTCTGGGCCAAAACACACATGAAGCAGCATCCAGAGAAGCAGTTCAGGCTGCTGGGGACGGAGGAGCTGCTCGCATGTATGATTGTGAGTCAAAGCACCGGCTTGCCTCTCAGGTTTAACATTCAGACATGATGCTTCACTTCTGACGAGCTGATCCTCTGTCTGTGTGTGTGTTTGAGTGTAGAGAGGTGGATGGAGGGACAGCATGTTGCAGCAAGCCTCTCAGTGTTTAACCGCTCTGATCAAAGTCGCTGCTGAGACTCCTGGTAACTACATCCTTGACCAGGTAACTCGTCATTATTGCAAACACCTAGACAACATGCAGGACTTTGTGATGTCCAAGAGTAAAGCTGCTGTCAAACATTTACTTTTACTCACAAGCCCATTGAAAAAGGTTGTAAACAACAATTTAATCAACATTCCTCTCCCATTCTTTAACTTTGCCTTTTGTGTCTTTGTAAAATAAATAATCAGAACATAGTTTTTCAAAAGAAGTTTTACTTTGCAGCATTATTTCACAACTGCCTGAATCTTTTTGTGGTGATTACGGTTTATAATGTTCCCCTCAGATGTCATTGTTATCGAAAGAACAGCGATGTTAATGAAATTATTTTTCTAAACCAACTAACCTTGAACTTTATGGAATGATTTGGTTCCTAAAAAGATACAATCGTACATTCTTTTCAATGACTTCATATGTCAAAATAATAATTAGCAGAACATGCAAAGACATGCAAGAATTGAACTTACAGTTTAAAAAAAGTATATTGAGGAAAATTAAGAACTTCCTCCTGTCCTTTCACAGCAGGACAGATTGAGGAGGATTCATGATGGATGTTCAGCCTCTTAAACATTAAAACAAGGTCAAACCAGACAGTAACACTCCTGCTCTCTGTTTCTAGTGCAACGTCCACTTTTCTGCACGTCATCACAAGCTGCAGCTGTTTGCAGGATTCAGGCGGGTGGTGGTGGTGGTCTTCCCCTCCGCTCCAGAGTGGAGGAGACGCCTGTCACAGCGTCAGCTGAGCGACGGAGAGGCCATCCCCGCGACCTCCCTCCTCAAACTCCAAGGTCTGACTCAGACATTTTATTTACACTTTCAACGCACCTTAAAATTCTCAAGCTTGATTATGCAGTCTGATTATGCATTTTTAAGACTCGTTTTGTGTTTGCTACTGCAGCCCCCCGATGAGAAAATATTGATCTGTCAAAGAAATCACAACTGTAACCAACCTGAACACAGTAGCAGAGGTTTCAGTTCACTCCTAATGTGAGGCTTATTTATTTACCTCAGTGACTCTGTATAAAGCAGAAGTATTAGAACTCACAAACTCATGCCATCAAGGTGCAGCACTTTATATCAGTCATAAACATAGCAGGCCAGAACAGAAGGCTGTCATTCAGAGTGTGTGTGCACAAACTTCTTTTCAGGTTAAGTACCTTTTTCTCAAATATCTGACTTTTCTCCACATAGCAGTAGAGAGGGCTCGTATCAAAGCATGAGAACTTTTTTGTGTGTATTTTTTTTTTTATGGATTTGAGCAAAAACCTGAGTTAAATGGTAAAGCTCACATGGTTAATCAAGTGCTGGTGTAGCTTGTGATCATCTCTACCAGTTTTGTCATCATTTTAGTTATTTATCCTTGTAAAATTTTAAAAAAGTATGATTAGAAAATGCTCAAATATTTTTAGGTTTAAACTGTTTCATTATTTTCTGCTTTACCATTCTTATGTAATCACTGATTAAGTTTCCTCCTGTTTGTTCCTCTCAGTGAACCCATTTCTTCTTCCTTGTTTTTTTTTCCCCTCTGCAGTGAGCTGCAGTCTCCCGGAGCATCAGGCCGACCTGCTGGAGGAGCTGCAGTACGTCGAGCAGCAGCAGGATCGGGCTCAGACGACCCTGCAGGAGCTCAAAGACGAGGCTCGCAGACTGCTGCCGCACGTCCACAAAGAAGAGAAGAAGCCTCGACTTCATAAGAAAAGACCCCACCCCCACGGCGCCCCAGTCCTGCGGAGGAACCAGTGGACGGGATTACCTGGTCAGCACCAGACATGATGGGGGGGTTGAATTATCTCAAGATGTCTTCTGATCTTTTTTTGTTTGTAGTGTGGAACAGCTCGAGGGCGAACATACAGCCGAGATATGTGAGTGATGAGCAACATGCTTAATAACCCACCATAAAACTTTATGACAAGGGAGGCTGATTTCTTTTTTTAATGCTGACAGTTTAAAAGTCCGGTCATGTGTTAAACATCTTTTAATTTGATGTTCTTCTGTCTGGTTTGCAGGATCAGAGCTGCTACTACAGCAAAGGCTTCAGTTACAGTGGATGTGAGAATCACTGGTGTTGAAGCCTGAACCGTCAGCCATCAGAAAGAAATCAACATGCTGATATTATTTGATTTTTAGGAGGAAAAAAATGATTCAGCTGCATTTTTTGCCCCCATTTATAGAGACTGCACTTTTCTGAACAATCAAAAATAAGACACCTTGGACAAAAACGTATTGCTTTTTAATAGATTTTATCAAAAACATTTTAATAAAACCAATCTTGTTTTAAGTCTACAAATAGTGAGAAATGTCCATTACAGCATTCATTTTTCAGGCATTTCAGTTAATGACTGACTCTAATCCATCAGGTTATTATGAGTGTGTGGATTCCCTCTGCGACGCTTCCAGCTTTCCGTCGGGTTTCACACTTTGATAAAGCAGCACGGCTCCTTTTGCCGAAGGACACATCTCCGACCACAGCGGGCTGCGTCTGTCCAGCTGCAGCACCTCCTTCAATAACACAACACATATGCCTCTGTAGTCCAGACATTTTTCTTCCAACTTAAACCTTTTAAAAGACAGGTTTTTCTCTTAATGTTGTCGTTCAAATGATAACATGCCTGAAGTGCACACTACTGACCTTCCTGCTGAAGAAAATGATGTCTGTGGACTCGTGAGCCTCTGGACCTCCTTCCCAGTACAAACTTCTAACTTCATCAGAAGTCAGTGAGCAGCTGAGGAGAGACAGATGAACACGGCTCGACATTATTTCCTCCTGTCACGCAGTCTGTGCTGAGTCACTGCGTGTTATCAGGTTATTTCGCCGGCGACATTTTATGGATGTTCCTCAGACAGATCTGACGTAGGAGTTACTGAATTTGATGAGCTTCGCTCACAGAAAGTCATGAAACGTGAATGAGTACCTGACATAAAACTCGGCGCTCGGTCTTCCGGCGCTGGTGTGATTCAGAGCGATGCCGAGGAGGACGGGCGCTCTGAGCGAGCTGAGAGGAATATTCACCTGCAGACAACAGTTACCAGTCAAGCAATTTCAGGAAAAAACAGTTTTGGTAATTTTTCTTCTCGTATCACCCATCAGTCCAGAAGTTATTGACACCATACAAACACCATCCTTAATCGATGCAACAGTGACGATTAATCTAAGAATCTTAATCTTTTAAACATCCTCATGAAAAAATTAAGATGTTTGCAGAGTTTGCACCTCGTCTCTGATCTCTGCGCACACTGAGGAGAACAGCTCAGACACGACGAGCTCTGGCCTCGGCTGCATCGTCGCCACACTGATCTGATCCTCGCTCAGCTCCAGCCCCAGGCGCTCGCTCACCACCTGAGGAGAGCCACGGCGTGAATATCGCAGTGATCGCATTGGGATGCTTGTTCGTGGCTTCATCCTCGTTACCTTGGGTTCTGGGTGTCCTCCGGGGATGTCCAGCAGGCCGCCGGCCTCAGCCACCCTCTGACTCCTCCTGATGAACACCACCTGGCCGTCGTCGGTACACAGCACGGCGCCCACTCCCAGAGGCTGAGCCAGCAGTGCTAGAGGATCGTCAAACTCCGCCCGTCCTCGCTGACGCAGCTCTGCCACTTGACTTGACCAGTTTGTTCCCAGGTAGTCTCTGTAGCATGTAAGGCCAAGTCTCAGAATGAGGAGCGGCCCAGAGAGAGCAGCTTGTTCAGATGTAGAGTTCTTCAGCTCCGGCTGCAGGTTGGATTCGCCATTCTGTGCACCTTCTGTTTCATTCATACACCCGTTTGTTTCACACATATTCTCCTGTCTCTGAGGATCCTGGTCTCCATCACCCTGCAGGACACTGGGGAGAGGTTTCGGAGATGCCAAGCAGAAGGAATGCAGCCTGAATTTGGCCCCGTTGAAAAGCCACGGCTCCTTGGAAACCCGCTTGGTCCAAACCTCCTCTATGTGACGCTCCAAAGCCGGATCTGTCTGCCTGTTAAATCTGAAGGATGAAACAAAACGACATATCAGTTCAATCATGTTTAATTCCAGTTTGCACGTTCAGCAGTACTGAATAAAGGAGTACTTGCTCCACATTTCCTGAATAAGCTTTGCATTCACCATCAATGGCAATTCATGTTTGTGAAAAAGGTAAGACAGTTATTAAAGACTAACAATGGTCGGAAACAGTTCATCTATTTCTTCTATCTCAGCATGTAAACTACCCCTACTCCACCCTCTCACACCTCGATGCAAGTATGTATTACTTCAGAACACTTCTTTGAGTTTGTACCTCTCGGAAAGCTCCACGTGAACTTGAGCCTCCAGTAGCCCCGTCCAGTGTGCACAGTGGAACAGCACAGAAATGTCAGGGTCCATCACTTCTTACTGTGGAAAACCATTGGAGTGTCTTCTGGTTTCCTTTGATGTCCTTTCCAAGAAGCAGCTGTCAAGTACAGGTACAATTATTGAATATGTGTATGGACAAACGGCAATATATTGCCAAAAATAATTTCTAGGATATTTGCCTAACACACACACACACACACACACACATACACACCTGTGAGTCATAACACTACCACAAAAAGAGAAACTACAGCTGAGTGAAGCAACATGACAGATACAGAGTGTTTCCTGATCCGTCACTGCTGGTCGATTCTACCTAAACTAGTATCCTCATTTTCTTGTCAAATACAAACAGCTGCAGTTTTCAGTGTAGCGCTGACGAAATGCAGAATGAGACACACCTGTAAACGCACCACCCACACCTGCAGGACCACCCTGCAGGACCACGGGTTTTAACAGGTGGAGATCCTGGAGGGGCCAGACGCTGGAAATCACCTTAAAGCCATCGTAAAAGAAGTATAAGTCATATGATGGTCATCAGTGAAGATGATTCCGTTCCAAACGGAGAGATGTTTCTTTGTTAACCTCACTTATTTAAATGTTGAACCTGTTTGACAGGAACGAATCTATGCGAAGAAAAGTTCAGACTCTCAATGAGCCTGAAGTGAGTCGCATCCCGTGTCGTTCAAAGTCTTTCGAGGGTTATGGTAATCCCCCTAAAGCTTTTGCTCATGTTACAGTAATGCAGGAAGAGAAATATAATCTTTATAGCCTTAATAAAACAGCACTGAAGATATCCTCTTACCTTTGAGAGGCAGCAGAGCGGCTTCTTCCTCTGTTCTGACGGAAGGTAAAAGCAGATCTTCATCACCACCCAGTGGCGGAAGTGTGAACTGCAGCCACCAGGTGGCGGTGGAACTCATAGAACAGACTGGATCTCTTTTAGGGTGAAACTGCACTGGGAGGTGGTGTAACTTCAGATGAGACACGCTTCATTCATTCCACTTTGATTCAGTTATGATAAAACAGGGATTAATTTAGTGACAGCAGCAGGGCTCGAACCCGAGACTCACCGGGGGAGCGATAATACTCCTCGAGGAGAGAACCGTCGACTTTGCAAATGAGACATAACTTCAGTAAAGAAACAGGGACATGTCCTGAGATCTAGGACACTGGTGAGTTTCTGTAGGTAATCTAGGAACAACAGACCCTCCCTCCCTCTCTGTAGTGTAGGGGGCGGTATTCTGTGAAGTTGCACACAGTAAAAGACATTTCCGCTCATTATTGAATAAAGTAAGATTGTCAGCCGAAATCAATAGGCACTTCTTCTAATACAATTATTATGTAATAATAAGCAATAGAGAGCTGATACAACAACACGTAACCAACACGTAGCCACATTAAGCATGTTCAATAGCTTTATTAAAGCTCTTTTACCATTATTGATACAGCAGAAGTCTGGACAAATGTTGACATTAAACGTCATTAGACTTAATAAAGAGAAACGGGAAATTAAACTTTTTTTTTTTTAAATACATTTCATTTTTCATTTAAAGGAGGAGTTTACTAATTCCAATGATTTATTATCAGACTATCAGGGGCATTTCAGTATTTTTTTTTTTAAATATGGGTAGTGGTGTATGATCAAAAGGCCAAATAAACTCTTAAAGGGTACTGGTGATTAATAATATTATGATATGAAATGAAAACGAATCATCAAGAAAGAGGAGGTAGCTTTTATTGTGAAGGGTCGGTGGTGCGTTTGGGGACTGTAGGGAAATTGACGCTCTTTTCCAGCTGCAGTGTCATAACACACAGTTCCTCTGGTATGTCACCTCTCTTGACTCAACTTATTGTTTTAATCATGTTTCCAAGTTGAAGCATGTTTTGTGATTTCTTTCTTGTTGCTCTCTGGACTCTGCGGGTGTTGTCAGGTGTATTTAGCGGAGCTAACAGCAGCAGAAGTGTTTGTTATTGCACTCGGTTAGCATTAGCCGCTCAGGTAGCAGAACAATGTGTTCCTGCAGGACACTTTGTCCGCTTCCCCCTCACAGCTGGGACCATTTCATCGTTATAACAATTCAAATCCAAACCCAGAAGGATCTCTGTAGCCGTCGGTGTTGCTGATGATGTGAACGATCCCTAAATTACAGAATATTTGATAATACGTTTGATTAATCAAAGAGCGGACCCGCCCCCCTGTGTTGCGTTTTGGAGCGTTTGTACGCAGGAGGTCGTCAGAGTATAAAAATGTTTCTCTCACTTTTGTTGTGGCCCCCCCATTCAAATGTGAAGTTTAAAAAAAAAATGTTTCTCTGTTGTGGCCCCCATTCACATGTGGACAGATGAGAGAAGGGCTGCTGACTCCTGCGTTCTCAATGGAAACACACTGAAAGGTAAAGACAAAAACAAAAAGAAGCAACAATTCTCTCAGTCCTGTGATCAGACAGTATCTCTGGATGTTTGTAATAACACCAGTGTTTTTAAAAGTATACTTTGAACAAATGTTTGAGTTAAACTTTAAGTCAGCTGTTCAAAATTCAATAAAACATGAGGAAAATTAAGTTTCAGTCAAGTGCTTTGTACTTTATTGTAGCTACAGTCAACAGCGCTGCAGTGGTTTACCTAAGTGCACATTTTCAATTTGCTTTACACTTCTGAATTGAACAACTTCTGTGCAGTGTGATATTCACTATATTTAGTAGGAGAACTTCAGCACACCCTGTCCATATTCAGTGTTTGCGATGAGGTGTGAAAATGTTTTCATTCAATAGGAAGTGTTAAATATGAAATATTTGATGACTCTTGCCATTGATACTTCACAATAATGTGTGGGAACTGTTGATATGATATAAGCAGATTGTGAAATCTCACGGGCATCTCAAGTGGTTTTTGTTTTTGTTTCATTTTAGGTGTAATTTGATGCTTTTATGTGAATTTGGAAAGATGGACTTTATGGTTTATTAGTTATTACTGTACACAGGTTCAGAAACTTTAAATAACATGTACAACCTGTTATACAGTGTCAATGAAGATTAGATTCAGGGTGCAGCAGACACATAGAGGTCAAACAGTTCACAGTATTTATTACACAGACAGCTGCAGTCCAGCTTGCAAATGCTGACTGCCAGTTGATAATTGTATTTTCACTATGCAAGAATAAACTAAAGAAACACTTCAACTGAGCCGGGATCCTTCTGTAACGTTAAAAACAATCCACTGAGTCTGTTTTCTGTTCGCAAGTGGCTTTCTTGTACTATGTTTGTATCAGTGTTGTCTCTCTCCTGCTCAGATCGTCACAGTGAAGGTTCCCATCATGCAGCTGGAGGCTCAGCTGCGTCTGTGTCAGAGCTGTTTGTGGTGCTGTAAGAGTGGACTGCGGCTCTTCTCCCAGAGCTACACACACAAGTAAGACTCTTCGTCAGGTACCCACTCTGTGACAAAAAAACTTAGCAGGATACAAATCTTTTTACAAAAAAGTTTGTCGTCATGCTGATCTCAGATCATTTCCAAAGATTCGTATTCGTGATTAGGATCGCACCTGAAATTTTCAAAACATGCAGCCACAATAGAAGAAATTTCTCCCACATGGTGTGTATACTGTGCTGCGCTAACATCGAGGGCAGTTGTGACAGCTGTTGGGGCATCCAATGCTTTAAAAATCTGTGTTAAAACAAAATGTAAAGTGGAACAACAGGAGAGACATCAATATTTAATTTGACCATTATTTGCTGAAAATTCAGAATTCCTCGCCACCAACTTCATCTTATTTTCACCGCGCTGAGTGTAACCATAACACAAAAACCCTACCTCATTACTCAAACCCAAGCTCATTACTGTGCTGGAGTTTTCTGTAGATATTTTGGTTTCCAGATTCAAAAAAACAAACAAACATGTTTTTGAGGCTAATTGGTCTCTTTAGTTGATAAAATTGCTGAATTTTTTCTTTTTAGATATGATAAATGTGATGGCGAAATTTGCAGATTTCCTGCAGAAATAGCAGAATTCAGTGTAGGAGAAAGAACCAAGCAGTGCTGTTGTGGTTTTGCACTCTTTCCTCACAATGAGAAAGTCCCTGGTTTGACTCCAGACGTAGCCAGCTCTCCACGTTCTTTGTTTTATCTGTTGACTCAAGTTCAGTCTCACTAAATCATTTGAGGTCAGTCGGTGACATTAAATTGCCTGATCCTCAGCGGGATGAAGCAGTGTAGAGGATCGATGGACATTTCATGTTTTGTCAGTATTAAGTAGAAACACAACTGAGTACAAAGACAGATCTTTACAAGTGCTCCTTTAACTATTATCTGAAGTTATTAAATCAAAAGTAGCTGCGCTGCAGCACATTCCATTTATAAATAGAATATTTCAAACAAATAATCTGTTATTTTTAAGGAAGTGAGCACTTTGCGGTTTAAAAAAAAAAAAAAAAAAAAAAACACTGTGAAATTTACATTTGTTGCCATTATACTCCAAAAATGTTTTCTGTAAATGCAATAGAAACCTGAAAGCATAAAGTGAATATCTAGAAAATATGGCTCTGAAATGTATACAAGTTTTAATACAGTTTTCATTTCTGGGTGGAGAGTATCGAGTTCAAATGTGGTAAAAATGGCTTTCTGGGTCACTGAGGACGGGAATGTGGGCCATATGTGGGTCACCGGTAACCAGTTTCCTCTGTCTGCCATGAAGTTTAAACTGGATCAAAGTGTATTTCAGTCATAAGAGTATTTATTTTAAAATACACAACCTTTATAAACCCACCAAAATACTTGGATTTAGCAAACTATCATCTGAAGCTGTGTATTTTCTCAGCTCTAACTGTTTTTTCTTCTTTTTTTTTTTCACCACAGAAAAGCTGTGAACTACTACGACCTTCTGGGAGTCAAGTCTGACGCCTCGTTGGAGGAAATAAAAAATGCTTTTTTTGACAAATCGAAGAAGGTATGAGCCCCATTTCTTTTGAGTAAATAAAGAAAACGTGCCGCCACATGAGGGCGGCCTTTCACAGCCTCGTCCACGCCCGCTGACTTCTTCCCACAGCGGCTTCCTCACAGTTTGTTTTTAATGCTGTGGCCCGCAGTGTAAATACGGATGGACGTGTGTATTTAACTTGTGGTTCTGGCATAACTGAGAGGTGACACCAGTCACCCCTCAGAGACAGAGAGAGAGAGAGCGAGAGAGAGAGAGGGGAAAAAAAATCCTGGCTGCAAGAGCACACTCTCCCTCTGCTCGCATTTGTTTTACATCGACAAAGCGTCTTTGTGCATTAATTGACGCTGACCGGTCCAGACAGTCGTGTCCCTGCTTCCACTGCTTCACTGCCTGCTCTGGTCTGTTGACCTTATCACTGCCCGTTTCACAGTTGCACCCAGACAGCGACCCTTCCAACCCGGCGCTGCACAGCCAGTTTGTGGAGCTGAACGAGGCCTACCGGGTCCTGAGCAAGGAGCCCAGCAGGAAGGAGTACGACTTCAAAATCCAACAGCCGTACAGGGGGAGCCAGGCCTTCAGATCGACCTCCAGCGCCACCAGCTACAGACCCAGGTGAGGGACCACGGTGAATTTGACCCCCATCCTAATGGCGGAGAGGGGGAGGCGTAAATAATGGTCGGATCTGCAATGACAGAACGTTTGGAAGGCCGCCAGCCATTTTGACTGATTACAAAGACAAAGTCTGGCAAAACTGCTCCGCCAGATTTGTTTGGATTTACAGGAGATTCGTTCTGAGATAAAGACATTGGGCAAACGTGGTTTAAAAGACTAAAGTCTAAATGCAGTCTAGCAACAAAAGTGTGCATTGAGAAGAAATCACACTGAGCAAACTGACGGATCTGATCTGTTTTTCTATGAAGCTGCGCAGCAGTGTGAGATCTCTGGCCTCGTTTATCACAACAAAATGTTTATAACGCAAAATCCTCATCAGCGTATAATTAAAACGCCATGGTGATGCTCAGTAAAGAAGGAATCAGTGTTTTTTTTTTCTTTTTACAATCTATTTATTCATCAATTTACTTTCTATACCCGCTTTATCCAGCTACTGGCACGAGGCTAGAGCTCCCAGCTGACAGTGGGCATGGGTCACTGGACCATCTCACACACACACACACACACACACACACACACACACACACACACACACACATACACACACACACACACACACATAGGCCCAAGTCTTTTGGATCACACCAGGGTCATCGGAAATGACTGACCAGAGATGTAACTTTCCACTCGAAGGTAATCTTCCATAGAGATGCTGGACGTGTGCGACAGGTTCTGATCAGTCTCATGTATAAATCGGTTTGTGTTTCTGGGTTCTGCTTGTGTGTAAAACAGAGTTTGTTTTTTTTTCAGTCTGTTGTCACAGTCCAGGAAACACTGGAGGCGTTAACTGATGACACAGTTTCATTAAATGTCCCAATTAGTCGTACTGGTGAACCAGCATGCACAAAGGCCCTCCACAAAGAGGAATGCAGCCCTTGTTAATGCTGATGCATTTCGTGCCGTGAACAAGGTCTTTTCAGTAAATTGTGTTTTGGTTTTGGTTTTTTTTTTTCTCCTAATTAACATGCACTCGACAAAACACAAAAACATCACGTTTTTCTGCTCACTGCATAACCTAAAAATATCTGTGTGGGTTTCCTCTGGGTTCCCCAGCTCCCTCCTGCAACCCAAAGACGTGCATGTTAGATCAATCGGGTGGAGTATTTCAGGAGCCCGAATCGCAAAGGAGTTTTCCACCCATCGCAGCTCGGCGGAGGTTTTTTTTTTTTTACTCCTTCCTCGCGCCGCCCTCATCCTCTGTCGTCTCTTCCTGCAGCGCGGGCGCGCAGGACAGCATTCGCTACTGGGAGCAGTTCCGGCAGTCTCAGGCTCAGGAGACGACGGCGGAGGAGCAGCAGAAGAGGAGGAGGAGGAACTTCCGCCTGGTGGCGTACTGCGTCATCGCCATGATGCTGAGCATCGGCGCGCACGGCGTCTTCTTCAGGTAGGACACGGGGAAGCGTGATGGATGAGGGCTTCGCCTTTTTTAACACAAATAAATAAAAAGCAGCTCCGTCTTTAGGTTTGACTGCTCGCTCAGGTTTATGAAGGGGAGCTTTTTCTTTCTTCGCCGTCGCTTCCAGATGAACAAAGTCTCTCCTTGACTCATCTCTTGGCGCGACCCCGTGACCTGTGGCCTGGCGTTTGTTTTCGCCGACTGACTCGGTGCCACTGGTGTTTGTTGGGATTCACTCGGTTGTGCTGAGGGGATCTTGTTGTAACAGCTGTATAAACCCATAAATACGAGCAGAGCACACAAGGCGCCCGCCGAGCCGCCGCAGCCCGGGTTAAGCAAAGTCATTCCCTGAATGCCGTCGTGTAACACAAGTGTTTCTCCAACCTTCTCAGGAAACTGGAGGAGGTTCATAATAACTTCATGGATGAGAAGGACCGAGTCATCACGGAGATTTACAACGAAGCCAAAGAGAGGGCGAGGTGAGTCCGGGAGCGGCCCAGCCGCGCAGACGGTGAATCACCGAGCTGAGCGTGACTGCGTCTCGTCAACAGGGTCAACGGTTTTAAGAAACAGACTGAGATCCTGCGGCAGAAACACGCCGAGTTTCAGGAGAAGTACAAAATCCGCAGCGGAGGAGAGGACAAGTAGGAGCTCCAGCTGCCGGCAGGAGGAAGAGGGAAGGCTGGCTCCGGGTGTGGTTTTAGCATCTGAAGGTTGTTTATCTGACCTTGTAAAACATGTTTCTGCAGTGGTGTTTGTCTGCAGATCCTGGGTGTATTTTGGGAGGGTTTGAAATGAGCACTCTGCACAGCCGTGCCGAGTTAAATATCACTGGACTAGAAGTGACCGCCTGATGGATTGATCCTCTATTTGTTCAGAGGAGCCGTAATCAGAAAGCACCAAACTGCCTCGAATGAACTGACAACAAAACTACGTTCCTGTATTTGTGTTAATATTGTAGAACCTGCAGGTCTTCGAAGCAGATGGAGTCATGATGGACAGGCTGTAGAAGTCTTTAAAACGACTCTGACAGGACCTTCTCCTCCGCGTTGAGCCTCAGGCTGTTGAAGGGCGACCGAGGAGGCTGTCGTGTCACATGCTTCAGGAAAAAGTGGTCGCAAAGAACCACAAGGCACGATCTTTAATCATGTTTCATAGGAATCCGCTCACAATACGGTTTCTCTTGAATCATTGATTACACTGGTCAAACACGTGGACTTCCTCTCCCCCTGCAGGTTCCGCCGCCTCGTCCGTGGTTTCTCCAGTTACTCGAGAGTCTGGGAGATAAAATCTCTGGGTACAACCTCGGGATGTCGTGTTTTAAACAGAAGCTACGAATGAAAATTAATATTATATTTGAACTGGTTGCCACTGAGTGAGTTGTGTATAACACTGAGGCTTGAAAAATGTATACATGTTGAACAAAGGAATGTGCATTACTGGCGTTTGTTTAAACTCCCAGAGCCAAGATTCACAGTTTTACCTCTCGGTTTGCAGATGTGAGAAATGGTTGTCTGTTTTCTGACTGCCTTATCTGTTCCCTGGAGGGACCTCAGAGAAAGAAACAATTAAAATGTTGAATTCTTCTCATCACTTCCAGTTTGTTCGTCTGTCATTTTTATGATTGTCTTGAAAATCATGAGACGTAAACCTTCAAAATGTTTGCATCTCTCTCACTTTTTGACATTTCAGTGACTGGTTGACGTGGTTTTTGCCATTTTGCTCCTCGGGAAACGTTAACATGAGCTCTAACTGTTATCTTTTGCACAGAAATGCCAGTGAAGTAATTCGACAATCATTTATCTCTCCCAAGTTCTGAATGCGCAACTTTTTCTGTTAAGTCTGCTGTCAGACTTGAGGAATGTAACCTTCAATTCATGAACTGAGAAATCTAAAAAGCTGAAATAACCAACCTTTACACGGTAATGTGTTTGTTTATTAAACTCCACATGAATGATTTGAAACTTGTTGATTTGCGATCTGATGTAAAAAAAAAAAACGGTTTGATATTTTCAAAAGAGCAGCCGGAGCACTGACTGTAAATGTCACCCGCGTGGCGTGGCTTACGCTTAAAGATTGACCAGTTTTTATTCCTGGCCCTCCCTGACCAGCGGCCCCGGCTCTGAGACGTCAGCAGCAGATAACACGCCGTGTCCCCGCATCACTCACAGACGCCCTCACCCTCATGTGGCGTGTGAGTGCCCCGTCATAACCCAAACACGCCATCATGACTGAGACGCTGGTGTCAGCGAGCCTACACACACACACACACACACACACACACACACACACACACACACACACACACAAACAAACGATAGGAAAGAAACTTATGGATGTAGTTTCAATTGCGTTTTATCTTTAGTAAAGATCTGCAGACAGTGAAGCAATGAAGTCCTGCTGTCCAATTAAACACTGACATGCAGGCTCTCTGAATTATTATTTAGAAACAGAGTAATGTGAAACACAGGATTAAATCATTGACTTGTTAAGTAACAAACTGACCCTCAAACCTTTACAAAAAGCAGCCTGATAGTTCATGATTTAAATCAAATTCATGTTCAATAGAATACGTTTTTTTCACGGTATTATGGCTGTATCACACCTGCTGAGTTTGAGTGTCACAATGTTGTTGAGCAGCGTTTAGGAAGTCTCCGTGAACGCTTCATTTTCAGGTGAAAATTTTAAAAAATGTGCCTTGTCAAAAGCTAAATGTATTTTGAGGATTTATTTGTCATAGGAATAAGTAATCTAGTTAAGTTGCGTGTCAGCAGTGGTGTGTTATTTTGCTCTCTTATCTCAGTGGAGATGTCCCAGGCTGACTTCAGGTGGAGCTTTGGGGACTTTTTATGGAGAGATTGCATGTTCTTCATGTGTATATGTGTCAGAAAATGTAGCAGAGGTTGAGTGAGGGCTCTTAAATCCCATGTAGGTGTGTAGCAAAGATTAAGTGTCCCCTGCCTTCACCTCAGGGTTAACTGGGATCATGTTCAGATGAACTGGTTGGATGAATTTAACGGTTTGCACAGGTGTGCTTTATTTCAAAAGTTGATTCAGTTAGTATTTAGTCTGGAAAATGTCAGGAAATAGAGGTCGGGTTTGGAATAATGCCTCAGTGTGTATAATGTTCCTCATATCAAACCAAGCCCTCTCATGTGACCTCAGTGTCCTCGAGCAGCTCCTCTCTCCACCTCTCGGGGGCCCCGAGGGGCCCCTCTGACACCCCCACGCCCGGGGACCGGCAGGCACGCCGCACCTGTGGTCCAGTGCGCCTGTCCAGTTTGGAAAAAAGTTGGCAGTGCAATGGTTACGCTGCGTGCATCTCAAGGGCGATGGGAATGAGGAAGCCGCTCGCGGCAGCAGATGAAGCCCGCTGCCTCTCCACACCGCCCCGTGTCCGCACGCGCTCTGCTGCACCGCCGCCGATGCGATTCGAGGTGTGTTTGTGAGCGGATCGAGGAGGAGAGGGCAGAGATGCGCCCGGACGCCGAACGTCACATTTTCAGAGCGCGAGAGCGCGCGGCAGTGTGGAGAGCCTGACCGCGCCGGGAGGCAGATATGCCGCACCGTCCCCGCTTCGGGCCAGCAGCGACCCGTCTGCACCGGATAACGCAACCTTTTACTGGATCATAGGATTACTGATTTTTTTTTCTTTTTTTTTTAAATAATTTTCTTCCAAGCAGGATTCTCCAATCGCTCCACGTTTCCGCGGGGATCTGCGTGATCCTCCCCTCGCGCCACCGCGGACCCCCCCATACCGGCTTCCCGGGATCAGGACCCGCAGACTGACGGTTGCCTAAAATAGACCCGGCCAGGCATCACTGTAAAGTTCAAACAACTTTCAGGATAAAGGTCAGGATTCGGTGCCCTCGTCGGACATTAGAGAACATCCTAATAGATGCACATTTTGTCCTTTTATACGCGCGTGTGTGTGTAATTACTACGGGGAGGGCTCTGCTAGATTTCAGCCTCTAATTAGAGAATTCAACTATCAGAGCAGAGTTGATAGAGACCCCGGCTCCGGGGAGAGTTCAGATCCTCATCAAAGATCAAATGTGACTAAACAAAGTTCTACTCCTGATCCTGAGGATGCCACCGTGGGAGTCTTTTCACGGAAGGGAGACTGGGGACTGAAAGCGGGATATCTGCGTCTCTAATCGGTCACGGAGGCAGAGGGAGGGAGGACGACCAGCCCCTTTCTTTATTTCTCTTCTGGAGTGGCCCAAAAATATTTTTTTGCGTGCCCCTTGGACTCCTGCACAATGAGGATTATGCTTCAAGTTATTCTAGGAATGTTTCAATTCCTGCTGCTCTCCAGAATACCCACGTCCCACGCCAAGGTACGTATGGACGCAGATCAGAGCTCGGCAGTCTGCCCCTCTCTGGTGCTCCCACAGGAGCTTATGTGACCCTTTACAATTTTAAACTGAAAGCCCCCTTTTCACGAACATTAATCGGACTGAGGTCGTGTGGGAGAAGTTGTATCTTTGTGTGAGTTAACCTCCAGGTCAATGACACCTGTCACTTCAGGTCCGCCTGCAGCAGATCATCCTCACTGCCGGGATTATTTTACAAGGCTGTTATGCTTTATTGTGTCATTGCAGTTATGTTATGCAGAGATTATATAAAGACTGACTTTATTGACAGTTTATAGGTGTTTGCAACATTCGCGTCCAGTGTTTTTCTTGATTTTGATAGATTAGTCATTATAACTCTTTAGTGGGACGATTACTAAGCAATCAAGTAGTAAAAGTTTTCTTCCAGATTTAGCTATATACTGCATATAAAACCCATCTGTTGCCCATGTTGAGGGAATAGTTTGATATTTTCAATCCTTAACCAAGCAGTGGTTAGATTCGTGACTGGAAGCACGTGTCCCTAATTCTACCAGGACATCTAAATCTAAAAAAAAAAAAAAAAAACCATTTAAAAAATGTTTAAGAGCTTGAGTTTCTGCTGGTTCGCCCAGCAGCCATCTTTTAATTCCAGAAGTGAAGATCTCTTAAAGCAGTGACGTTGTTGCCTATGAACAAAACATTTTTAGCCATGGAGTCAGTTAATGATATACATTTTGTAGTTAACAAGCTATTAGAGCTTGTGTTTGGAGGGGGAAGGCAGGACAGAGGTCAACTGATCAGTTGTTGTCAGTCTGTGTGTCAAATGTTCCCATCTGTCATCTGAAAACAGAAGTCATGCATGTCGAAAAGCCAAACGAGTCTTTGTCACCTTCTGTGACCAGCTCGATTCACAGCTTCCTGATTCACTGAAAAGACAGATCAACTGTTTCTATTGGACTTTTTAAATGTTGCATTTCAACCGTAGTGATGACTTATCAATGAAATCTTTGGTGATAAAACTGCTTAGTAATGAAATGTTCCTTCAATGTTTTATTTTTAGTGTTAAATTATGTATTATTGTGAGTATTTTCAATATGGTTGATCAGTTTGGCTGTGTTTCCGAAAATAGGACTCAAAACATACCGAGTTAAATTAGAAACCAGACAGAAACTTGCATTTTGTATCATGAATGACCATCAACAGATATTTTAGCTGTGTCATTGCGAATTCTTTTGTCTCTGCTGACCATGAACTGAATACTGAATGGGTATAAGGCCAGAGGCCCATGGTCCCAGGGGTACAGGGGGCCCCAGACTTATCACAGAAATAAACCCAGAAAGAGATGCAAAACAACCAAATGCAACACCAAAGAGACACAAGACAAGGAGACACAAAATGTATCATAAAATAACAAAACTGAGAGACAAAATAACCCCAGTGCGGCTCTGAGCGATCGCAAATGGATACAGAATTAATGGAAGGTGGTGCTAATACCGCCAATCGCAGAATTAAAGAAATAAACACGAGTAGCTTCAAAAAGAAGCAAAAGTTTGAATGGCAAGCTGACAAAAAAAAAAAAAGCAGCCCATTACCTTTGCAGAGATGCACAACACCAAACACGAGACTGAGAATGACCACTAATAGACGTAAGATAACCAATAACGAACATAAATAAGCAGGACTCTCAACTGGTCAGCGCTCAAAAGAGAAATGATAATGAAGTCACACTAAACATTCATGAATCCTATTTTTAGGGCAAGCTGCATGGTCGTTCAAGTCGAGCTTTCTGTGTGAATGCTTCGTACGCGTGGGGGCGTTTCACGTGCTGGCTCAAAGATATCCGCTCCAAAGACATTTGTTATTTGTAATTATCCCAAAAAAAAAAAAGTGGCAGCAAACTAGGATGTTTGCTTTGCACACTTTAAACACAACATTCCTGTCATTCATGAGAAAGGTCCATTGATTGCAGTGGCACAGTGCTCAGTGTAACATATGGACTCACATATGGAGAAACCTGCATACGCTGGTTTTTTATTTATGTCTGGAGACTCGTATCAGGAACAGGCAGTGCTCTGGAGTGGTGTGTAACCCAGCCCTGACTCTGTGCCGCTCTCCACTGTATGTCTTTGTGATTCATCATCCTAGACACTACATGGCACAGCCGTGGTGGCGGCGGCGGCGGCGGCGGCGTGCAGCAGAAAGCCTCATCACCTGCTCACAGCCTGGAGACCGTGGGCTGTCAGGCCGTCTGCCGCTCCCACTGCCTGTTTGAGAGGGAAAGGGGGTCATCTTCCTCTTCCTGTAGTGATGAAGCTCAGTGTGGGAGGGATGGATTGGAGCTATAACACACACACACACACACACACACACACACACACACACACACACACACACACACACACACACACACACATGCACACTCATTTGAACAGTGCGTCCTGGGAGAGGCTAGAGGCTGGGAGTTAGATGGGTTAGACAGTAGGCAGACAGTCCAGATGGCTTTGGGCTGGCACTCAGGTGCTTGTGTACGCAAGTTTGTATCTGTGTGTGTGTGTGTGTGTGTGTGTGTGTGTGTGTGTGTGTGTGTTCTCGTATTTCTATCCTTGTTGGGGCCAAATGTCCCCACAAGGATAGCAAAACGTGGAACGACGTGCCTTGTGGGGACCTTTTTCCAGTCCTAAGTAGGAGAAACAGTGTTTTCTTGACCATGTTGTTGTTACTGAAAAAAGTAAAAGTGCAAAAACATTTCTTTAGGGTTAGGCTTTGTTGTGGTGTGGGTTAGGGTTAGGGTTAGGGTCAGGGTTAGGGGCTAGACATGAATGGGAGTCAATGGAAGGTCCCCACAAGGATAGAAATACGAGACTGTGTGTGTGTGTGTGTGTGTGTGTGTGTGTGTGTGTCTGTGTGTGTGTGTCTGTGTGTGTGTGTGTGTGTGCTGGCTACTGACAGATACAGCTGCCAAAATTAGTTAATCTTAGACTTGTGTTGAAGACTGATACAAAGAAGGCACACTTCAGCTCACAGCAGTCACAAAATGGCCTCAGTCAGAGCTGAACCCTGTGTTCTGACATCAATGTGGGACAAAAGTGATTGAGATTGTGTGTGTGTGTGTGTGTGTTTGTTCATCTTTTACTTCCTTTGTGGGGTCCAAAACACAGGGGCTCGACACACTTGTGGCATCCATCCTACATTGTATCTACGGAGATGCTGAACCTTAGGGAGTATTTGAAATTAGCTTTTTCAAGGTTTAAGTTGGGATGAAGAATTTACATTTGTTTTTGTTAGATATGGCTCACAAAACTGCATTATATCATTGAGGAGGTCACTATAAGCGCGTGTGTGTGTGTGTTTGTGTAGAGATGGGGGTGGAGCTGTTAAAAGAAGGCAAATGAGCAAAGTCTACATTCTCGTAGAAATGACCTTGGTCTTCATGCACATTGGCTCAAACAGAGTATTCAGATCCAGTTCCTCTTTCTGTGTGTGTGGTCAGTGTGTGACACTCAAATGGACATTTGAAAAAAATACAAAAACAAACACTTGTCATCACAAGTAAAAGTCCTACCATTAGATGCAAATACGTATAGCTGCGTCATTAATCAATGCCCCAGCATCTTGATCTGACTCTCTCATCATTTTTATCACTTATATGATTAGAGTCGATCAGAAAATATTAGAATCTGATCAGTAAATATGAAACTGAACATGATAGAAGACAATTAAATAGCATGCTTGTCATTGTATTTGACACAATGCCATTTAAACATGCACGCTCACTGTGGATATTCTAGGTTTCTCCCAATGTGCAGAAGCATGTGTTTGAGGTGAATGATCAAATAACTGAAGTAATTCCCTGAAAGTCTCCCAGGAGTATTTGAAATTTGAATGACACATTTGGAGATTTAATGTAAAATTTAAAGTAAGAAGGAACACACAGTGAGTTAGCGCCCTCAAAATTAAAAAAAGACTATTCTTGGTTTGACGCCAGGTTCAGACAGCTTTCTGAGGAGAGTTTGCATGTTCTCCCTGTGGGCCTGATTCCACCTACATTCCAAGAAAACTGGTTTCAGCCTAATGGTGAAGAATACGGATGGATTAAAACAAATCCAAGTCTCTTCAAAGAATCATCCACACAATCCTCATGAGGTGAGCGAAGACTCACTTAACCTCCCTGAAACACAAATGTCTTTATTTATTGGTTGAATTGGTGAAAGATTCAATTTTCACAGTTTGCAACTTGATGATTTTTAATGGTTTGATCAAACATGTTTTACAATCTTTCTTTTGTCTGAGCTGGAGGTGCCAGCTGAGAGTCGTCTCATCTGATTATGTGGTTCTTTACGGTACTGACTCCAGACGATCTATTTCTGGGGTTGAATCTTTGAAGGTTTAATTTCTTTTACCAACGAAGGCTTGCCAGAACTTTCCAGGGCATCCGGTGGTCTTTTACCTTACGGCCTGCAGCCTTTCAGATGAGTCATCAGATGACTTTGTGGAGTTATGAGATGCTTTATTGATTCATTCATATTTGATTTGTTTGGTCAAGAGAACAATGCTTGTTTCAGCTGTGTGGGGAGTTTGAAGTGATGACTGCCCTCAGATGATGGAAAACCGAAGCCACAAAATGCCACTCGTTCCCATTTATTCGATTAATAGTCACAAGCTGAACCAGTTGGGTACGCTCTGTTAAATGTCAAATCACACTGGGTTTTACAAAGTTATCACATGTTTTAGAGTCATAAATTTAGTTGTAAAGTAAAAACTACTCCACTGACTAGAGGATATTATATGATGGACCGTCGATAATGGTTGTTTGGATAGTTCTGTAAGCCCCTTTCTTCTTAAATTTCAGCTTGTTGCAGTGAAATCCAGGGGCAGACAGTCTCATTATCTAAACCGGCACACTACTGAAATTCCAGTATCAGGACCGCTCGATAGGCTTCAGGTCAAAGGTAGCAGGTGCAGCTCTCGCGGTAAACCGGCAGCTAATTCATGGAAGCAAATATGGGCCTGAAATTTGAACAGACACTCAGACGCTGTGCCAGCAGACCCTACCTGTGCTGGGAATGTGTGTTTTTTTGTGTGTGAAGTATCTTAACACGAGAGCACTTTTATTCAGCCGTCCTAATGCTGAGCTCCGTTCTCTCCATTGAGTGTGTCTGAATGCCAAAGTCCAGTGTTTTCCCTTTCTCTGTGCTCGTTACCCCCTTTTTTATGGAGCTTGTCGTGTCCCGATGGCAGGTGTGAAATATTGCGGTATTCATTAACAGAAAACGCTTTGATCTGCCGGTCGGCTCCAGCAGCAGGAGGTTGCAGGGAAAACTTCAAAACCAGGCGACAAGAGTGAAATGGTTTGATTGGCATAATAGTAAAAAAAAAAAGAAATTACAGGATTTTCTTTCTCTCCCTCCAGCTTGCTCACTGGCGACCGTCAGACTCCCCCAAATCCCGGGAAGGCCGTGAGGGTACGCTGCACATTTCTTCAAAGACAAAAGTTTGAGGAGCCAAAACAAATTAAAGCATGAAACGTTCTTCCGTGTGCGGCTGTCACGCAGTGCGGCGGTGGCTGGAGGTTTACTCGCGGAGCGGCTGCGAGCCTCGGGACACTCTGGTGGAGGTGTGGCGGGAGCTGCCGGGCGAGACTCATCATCTGTTCGTCCCGTCCTGCGTGTCGGTGAGGCGGTGCGGCGGCTGCTGTGCTGACGAGGCCTTGGAGTGTGTCCCGTCGCTCACTCACACGCTCACCATGGAGGTACACACACACACAGACGCGCACACACTCTGTCAGCGTGGATCGAGGGTGGCTGTTGAGTGATGTTGTGGCCGATCTGTGTGCAGCTGATGAGAACGTCCTTCATGAAGCACGAGCTCATCGAGCTGCCCTTCATCGAGCACAGCCAGTGTGAGTGCAGGTAATGAACACACACACACACACATACACACACTGTAAGATATGCATGGTAAACCTGTTGGTCATCAATCTCAATGCCTTTTTATTTATTTGTTTTACTTGTGTGCAGATTAAAAGAGCGATCCGAGCCAACACCTACAGCAAGGTAAAACCATCCTGGATGTGATTCTGTTTGTGTCTTTGTTCTTCAGAGAGTATTTGAATCAGGAAAGAATGATTCATGAACAGAAGAAAACGTGCACAGCCAGGAGTGGTTGAACATTGCCTAAAGGAAATAACTCCTCATTCCCTTTTTCATTTTTTGGGACTTGCATAATTTAATAGAGCATTGAATTTGAAAGTTGTGTCATCTGGGGTGATATTAAAAAACTTTATATTGGATCAGAAGCCCACCAATTGTGTGATTTATGCGCTGTAGGAAATTCAGGCAAGGGAATTACAATGGAGATGGTCAGAAAACTTTTTTTTCATTTGCATTAAGTTTTATTCATCTTATTGCGTACTGTGTGTGTGTGCCTTCACATTTTTCAAGTAGTTTGAACGTTGAGATTCATGCTGTCATAGAGAGAAGTCTTCTTCTTTTCTCTCTGTGTTGAAGAGTATAGCATCATGCGTACTGTGGTGGAAAACTGTCAGTACTTTAAATACTGTGACACCCTTCAAGCAAAAAACAAAAAAAAAAAAAAAAATACAATGTGATGGGGCCTGAAACAACTCCTGAATTGTCACGCTGACTTCAAACAGTTTTTAGTAATATTCCAACATCTAAAATTTTGAAAAACATCGATTAACTGTTAAAGTGGCTCTTTAAGCAGTTCTTCGGTACGTCTGTCTGACTGAAGTTACAGATTTTCAAGCTCCAGATTTTTCTCAGAAAAGAAACCCATTAAGTATGAGGAAAGTTGTCAGAGCAGGATGAGAAGAAGGTCCTGCTGTGCAGCGTCTGCCGGGTCTCAGCTGGGACTGATCACCGCGCTGCGAGGGGAAGGGTTCTGCTGGGTGCCTGGTGTTTGTTTGTGTGCCTCATACTGGCAGGTCCAGGCAGACAATCATGTGATTGCATCTCTAAAGTTTATGTCCCCCGGCTTCCTGTTAGGATGTGGACATAAATAAAGGATTCCAACGTATGTGTGTGCTTGTGTGTGTATGTGTGTGTGTGCTTGTGTGTGTATGTGTGTGTGTGCTTGTGTGTGTATGACCTGCAGTTAAAGACGTGTCTGAATTTCACGGGCTTTAATATACATACTTTATGTCAATAATTGTGCGTGTGCGTGTGTGTGTGTGTGTGTGTGTGTGTGTGTGAACCTGAGTGAGTTAGCATCTGTGTGACTTTCTCCCAGCCTCCCCCGGGACGACCCGCATCCTGTTGTCACCATAGTGATGATTTTATCTCCCCTGCCATGTGCTCTCTCTCGCAGACCGACCGAGCAGAGTCACGAATCCCAATCCCCTCTGAGCTCCAAAAACAACAGTAGCGCCGGCGCAACCTGCTAATATTGTCAGGGCTAAGCTGATAAACATCTTACCCATAATCGGATACAGTTTAATACAGCAAATGAGACGAGTTGGAGCTGGAAAAACTTAAAGGCAGCGCTTTGCTGAGCTCTCTCTAAAATTTAAAGCAGATTGAGATCAGAAGAGCACTCTAAAATGGTGCCTGTGTGTGTGTGTGTGTGTGTGTGTGTTCCAGACACGCTCGCAGATGTATTCTCTCATTTTACAGTGTGTGTTACTCATCATCCATCCGTCCATCCATTCATTTTCTTAACCCTCTTCATCCACCCTGAGCAAACAGGAGCCCATCAATTGATTGGATAAAAGGCAGAATACTCCATATGCAGTCCAGCTAAAGATTAACAAAGAGATGCCCAATTATCAATCATCCAGTGAATGTAGGTTTACACAGTAAAGATGAAACAGCTATCATGATTATTTCATGTTGTGGCTGAATATCTGCGGCCTCGTGAACCACGTCCAGGTCCACGTGGCTCAGTGCTCTGTTAGCTCGGCTCGTCTATCTCCTGAAGGCACCAGTGGTAAACCTGGATGACGTTGTTATTCTTGCGTATTGACACACATTGCAATGTTTGCCAAGGCTTATTCAGCGGTTGGTGACTGCATGCAGTCAAACTTCCTGTTGCACCCAGTTTTCTATACAGTTTGTATGATGTGGCAGGTATTACAAAAAATAAACAAAAAAAAAAAACTATTTATCTGATTGGGGACGCTTAATGCCACTTCTCTAATCACCAGAGTCCACCCTGTAATTTTTTACAATGGCTTAACTAATACAATCAAGTAGATTAGATATATGGATAAAAATACATATATTAAAAATGACTCATTATGAAATAAATTAATGTACAAACTCACAATTATCTGAATGATCAACCTTAGTTTGTTCAAGAATACATTCAGTTATTTCCCTTAGCTTCTCTTGTTCCCCTTGTTTTCTCATTTCAACCCAGAATGTAATGAGATTTTAGTTGTTTGTATTGTTTTCCTGATAAAGCGTGTGATGTTTTGTCTGCTTGACGTTTTCAGACCTGATCGTCTTCCTGCCAGAAAAGACAAGAAAAAAGAGCGGAGGAAGTCACGACAGAAGACAGCTGAAGACGTCAGAGCTTCGTGAGTTGACTATTCTGTAAAATCACCTGAGTTCCTGACTCAATTAGGAGACTGAGGTTGACACTTTACCCGCTGATAATTGGGCTTCAGGTACTTTCAGTTTCAGTGTGTTTAGATTGGAAGGGGACTGGGAACTGGGTTATCTGGTCGCTGTTTTTAACTGAAGGACAATTTGTCTTACAGCCTCAGCAGTCAAGGACACACACACACAAACTCACACACACACTGAACACCATAGTTATCGTTGTTTTGTCGGTAGGTAATTAGGGTCATCAGTGTTGTAACATATGATATAACTTCAGCCTCCGTAATGAAAATATAGAGGCGCATGTTTCAGGGTCCGTTTGAGTTGGAAACAGTGATGGATCAACCGGTTAAGCTCTCTTTTCCTCTCCACTCTTTTTTTTTTTTGTCTGCTTCCCCTTCACGTTGCTGTCAGTCATTTCCGGCCCCCGTGGGCCAGAGGTGACTCGGTTTGGGTGTGATGTCCCTCAGCACCCATCCATCACTCAGAACGGGCTTTATTCAGACTCTGGCAGGGGTGAAATCTGCGTAATTTGCTCCTAAATGCCCCCTCCTCCGTCCATGCCAGCGGCAGGCGTGGTCAGCGGGACGTGAACAAAGATGGCCCTCTCTGCCTCATTAAGTAACTTCATTAAGACCGCCAAACTCTCGGGACGACTGAGGCAGAACCAGCTCTACTTAATGGACCAACCGATGTTGGCAACTTTCTCAGAGCGGGACAGAACGCGGGGCGTCTGGAGGAGAAACCCGAGGCGTCACATTCAGCGAAGTGAACATAGCCATGGCAATGGGCAGGGAGACAGGAGAAAGTTTGTCAGCGGCGAAGGAAACACTCTTCCTCTTTAGTCACACTTCTCCCACTCGCTGCATTGTGTGGGTTCGTTTTCAGACCAGTGCTTGTTCAGACAAGCCTCGCTTCATTTTAGTCGGTCCGTCAGCGGGCTTGGTCGTCCAGAGACTGAAACGTCTCAATAACTGGGGAAATTCAGATGTTTGTGGTCTTCAGCAGATGAATCTTTTAAACTTTTTATGATGCCCTGTGCTTCATTTCATCATGGATGTGATAAATTCGCAGCACAGGAGTTTTGAATTAATATATAATCATGTGTTGCCTCACTTAAAGAAAGGTAATATATTTGTGTATTCAATTTTTAGTGTTTTTTTTTAACTCTTGAAGGAAAACACAAGTGTCAGTGAGAGCTGCTCATTTGTTCTTTAAACATCCAAATTCTGAATAAAACATCTGACACTGCCACATTTCAGGCACATCAAACAAAAAAAGAAGCTGTCGTCTACTGACACAGATACAAATCAAACTACTCAACTTAAACCTTTATCCCTATAAAATAAAAGCATTTTCCCCTCCAACCACTGGGTGGCAGTGTCATAATCAACCGGTTTACAATTTCAGAAGAAATCAGTGAGACAGGAAGTCAAACTGAGCTGCACTTTATTAATACACCTGACTGAACAAGCAACCAGTGGTGGAATCAAGATAAATACAACTTTGGAAAACTAATAAATTGTCATTCTGAGCTTTTGGAATTGATACAGCATTCATATGGAAGTAGAGCAACCTAGAAATGTAGTCAAAATCACTGTGATTGACAAAAAGACCATGAGAGGGGTTTTTCCATCTGTCTTGAAAAAAAAAATTCTGAAACTCTCTTCTTAAATCATTAAGCTGATATCTGTGTTAGATTAGTTGTGTGGAAAAATGGATGAAGAACTTGTTTTTTGCTCATCCTCAGTTCAGTTTGTTGTATTGGATTGGCGCAAGAACACAGTGTTTGTTTTTAAAAAATATCATTTGGATGCTGTGCTACACTGGGTGGAGATGTAGAGGCTTGATGTAGGGAGCAAGACGAAATATTAACTGTGACAAATGTAAAGATAGATCAGACTGAATGATAACCTGTGCTGGAGCAAAGGCCATGGATGGAGGGCCATCACAGTGACTTTTAACATTTTTACAAGTAACAGCTAGAATTATGTATTTTGGCGTAAACAATATTGTGAGAAAATGTAAAAAGGATCTTGGATCTGAATTATTTTACATAATGTGTTGTATTGTTAATCAGACCCCAGGATTGGAAGCATCAGTTCTTACTAGTTTGTTTTCTTTCTCTACCTTTCCTTATTCAGGACCCGAAATTCAGCGACTCCTCCAGCCACGTCCTCTCCTCTTCCCCCGTCACCTCCTCCCACCAGCGTCTCTCCCGCTCCGACTCCCCGCTGCCGGCCCTGCAGAGGGAGGAAGTGGGCGCTGGACGCAGCGTCGTGTCAGTGCCGCTGCACCATCAGAGCCGAGAGCTGCAGCCGGAGAGGCCGGAGACTCAATCCCCGTCGCTGCAAGTCAGTCCACACTCAACAAAAACCTATTTTGGGATTCAGGCATGCAGCTAAAGCATGATCCACTGTGGTGTGGAGAATTTGAACAGAATTTGTGAGAAACACTCCTCCTGTGATTTCCTGTTCAAATCTTCCCTCTCTGCATTGTTCATTGTTTTCAGGTGTGATGCCATGAGGACCTGATGTGTTCACCCACTTTCTCTTCACCTCCTCCTCTCCACAAAAGCTCCGTCAATTCATCGCCCACTCTCAGCAGCAGCAGAGCCATGGACCACAAGGACACCTCAAAATCCATCACCTCCATCTGAAGGAAATATCGCAGGCAGGAGACGGCGTGGAGGAGCTGAAATCAGAGCAACAAATCAACCCCGGATCTGAACGTGTGCCGACGTCTTTCCACCTCCTCGCTTCTGAGTCAACGTGTTCAGACACGCAGCATCGCCACAACACATCCAGCGAGGGGAGAGTGGAAGCGGCGAGTGAGAGTCTGAGCCTGCAGGTTTTGGACGGCTCTTCCCTCAGCCGCAGCCAGACTTTTGTACTGTGAAACACTATCATCATATAAAAAGGATGCGGTGAAGACGGGTGGTTTCAGACAGACGTCCACGTGTTGAAGCTCCAGTGGAAGTTGTGAGTATTTGCTCAGCGCACGCAGACAGATTCCAGGGTCAAGTCAAGGTCAATGTTTGTGGAGAGGATTAAAAAAAAAAAAAAAAAAAAAAAAAAAACCCAGCTCCTACAGATTACATGTGAACTCCAAGAAAATGCACATGAAGACATAAGACGTGCGCATGAACTGGCACCCCAGCGTGCGTGGACATACAGCTGAGCTGCAGGCTGGGGCGGGGCGTATCTGTGTGGTCTCCCCACTGAAAGACGCAGATGGGTTATCCCTGCAGCCATCCCCTCTCATTCAAAGCGTCTGACCACGGGCTGGCCCTCCAAGCCGCTTTCCGGCATTTGTTTAATTTTGGCCTTTTGTCTCCATCTTTCCCCGGCTCCCCGGTTGAAAGGAGCCGCTTTGCCTCTCTTTGCCTCGCTTTTAGGCAGTGAGGAGAATGACAATAATGAGGGCTGGCGGCCGTCCACCGCTTCACACACAAACATTCACACTTTTAATACCAGGAACACAGACGTCACTGCAGACACACACACACACACACACACACACACACACACACACACACTCTGCTGCGGCGCCCATACGTCCATACTCATTCACACATTGTGAAATGAATGCAGGTAGTCATAAGCTTTTGTTGGTGCCATGCTGTGTGTGCAAATGCAAGTCTGATTGTTTTTTTAATATGCAATTCACTTGGCAAAGTCTTCACAAACTATTTTATTTCTTGCCTGTGTTTTATATCATATTATAATTCTGTCAAGTTGATTGAAAAGATATTCTGTATTGCAGAAAGTGTCTTTGTTTGTTTTTGTTAATCTTTAATCCCTCCGCATAAAGAGTCACGCTGGGTGGCCGGTTAAACCGATACCCAAATGTATTGAGTTTAAACAGAGGCGGCTCACAAATGGGAGACTCTATACATTATAAAGTGTAATTCAAACAATCAGTAGGGCAGTGTTTTCGGCCAAACACAGAAACCAAGCAAATAGCCGTCCCCAGTGCAGTGAAAGGAAAACACGTCTGCTGTTGTTGCATGTTGGAGCCGCGATGGAAAGAGCATTATTCATCGGGAGCATAACTTGTTTATATTCTGACTGAATCTCACGGTTTAACTCCGTGTTGGTTCACGAGCGCCCGGCCGCCGGGTGGGAACGGGGACGTGAACTGTGACCGTTTCAGGAAAGGATGAGGTCTTGGGGCGGCTCGTCAGTCGGTGTGACGGGATGAAGCTGCAGCTCGGAGGAGCCACGGTGGCAGGCCGCTGAGTTCAAACCCATTTTTTGACACCCGTTCAAAACCGTCGCGCTGTGCTAAATTTTACCAAGAACATTTTTGGCTTTGACATCGTGGCTTCAAGTAGAAGCAGTAGCTTTGAAACTTCTTGATTCATGTCCATACATCCCTCCCAGGATTCATACGATCCTGCAGACCGATAAAAACCCAGAGACAGCGAGCGGTCCAGAGTCTGAATTATTTATGTGTCAGCCTTGAAGCAAGAGAACTTTATTTCTGCTATGATAAGCTCTGTATTTATACTCTTCTGAGATGAGATTTTTTTTTTCTGAGCTTCAGTTCACTGTTCAGTGTTTATTATTGTCAATCAATGCTTCAATCACTACCTCTATATCTTAACATATTAATGACCAAGTATTAGAGCGTTGTTGTTACTTTCTGTGTTATTTCTGACCTCTCTTAATATAATGCGTTCAGCAATAAGCACAGTCTCTTAAGATGTGAAGCCGCAGCACATCTGTAGTGATTATCACTGGTAAGATGGAACTATAGGAGATTTTCAAAGAACCTTTCACCAGTTTGAAAGGAAGAACTTTTCGTTAAGAGGAGAGCTGAACTGGTCCTCCGAGTACAGACCAGACACTGTGTGATAAAGTGGAACAGCACATGGTTTCCTAAAGCATTTGTTACCCCAGACCATTGATGATGCTTGCTGGCTTTTGTGAAAGAAGTTGACATTTTATGGAAATACTGCAGCTTAAGATGAGAGTGATACCATTGATATCTGTAACTATAAATATGACACTAAAGCAGCACTTTGCTCATTTCAGTATGATTACTGGAAAAAATAAGGAATAGCCATTGTAACGCTTTAAACTGTGTTATTCTAAACAGAATTATCAAGTTAAGTTTACAGTCCATGTGATTAACACTTATAAGCACAGTACAGATGTTTGAAAAACAGTGAGTGAAAGCATGTGGAAAGACTCAATTATGGAGTGACTGATGAAGTTAGACATCTGACAGCATTTATTTTTCCTGCTGGCTGTCAATAGTCTACTGTAAACTAGAATTTGGCACTCAGAGAGCGCAGACCTCCGCCACAGGTCAAATCAGTCACCAAGCCGCGCCGCATGCCGCACGCCCCCTGTCGGCGGGCCTGCCCAACTATGTGAAAGACTGCCCTATCTCTCAATGATAAAGAATCCTTTAAAAAATTCCTGGATCCAGACAGTGATCCGGATCATCAACCAAAATTTAATGGATTCTAAGTTAGCCCAAGATCCACCTTTCCACAAAGTTTCATTGCAATCCGTCCATTACTTTTTCCGTAATGTTGCTAACAGACCAACCAACCAACAAACCGACGTGATTCCATAACCTCCTGGCAGAGGTAATTAAAGCTAAACTACCAAGATAACAGGCATGAAATCTGGACTTTACTGTTAGTGTTTATATTCTTTTGATTTTGGCATTATTTTTGACAGAACCTTTCAAATTTTACAATTAAAGATGCTGTGTTAAATCACGTTAGTGTGAGTCTGTCTTGCCTCTTTGGCTCTTTTTATTAGTTTCTAGATAGTTACAGTATTCCAATCTGCCAACAGTGAATCCTGCAAGCCTGCTTGTCACATACAGATTACCCCTGTGTAGCAGTGAAGCGCTTCAGCCATTGTTGTGAAAACTTTTTCCACTTGTTGTTTCTTTGAGTGACTCAATACACCACCTTGTGGCAAACATTGGTATTGCAGGCCTAGACGAATGGACACATTGGGTTACTTCCCGACTTTGGCAGGTATACCATCAGTAATGGTCTCGGAGCTATTATTTTTCTTTATTCAGCTGTTTGTTTAGTTTCATAATGATCTATGTTGAAAAAAATGCAACACGCATAATTGAAAAATGTATTCATTTACATTTTGTCATATTTTGTGAAAATTCACATTGATGACAAGTTTAACCGGGACAAATTAAACAGCATAAACTTAACTATTAAGACATAGAGGCAAAGTGTACTTTGTGATCAGGCAAGCAAATGTTTTGGGAAACCTCTGAACCTTCGAACAACAGATTGCAAAGCACATACCATAGAATGGTCCTCTGGATAAAGAAAGGAAAAAAGCACGTGTTGAGTGCAGAGCTAAAGAAGATGAACTCCTCTCATGCCGACATGTGTGACACATCAGTGACATTCCTTCTGAAAAGAGTTGTGACGTTAAAATAATTCCTTGTTTGCCTCTCAGACACTAGCTGTTTCTTCTTGTGACCAATTTTTTTTTATTATTATTTTGAAGTGCTAAAGCTCAACAATATGAGCAACAATGAATTATTTCAACATCACAGCTCTTTAAGTGTCAGATATAATCTCGTACTCAATTGTCCTGAACCTATGTGACCATCAAGCATCTGTGCGCTTTGTATCTACACAGTCGACATTGTACTGTAAAGGTAGCCCTGTTCTAGCCTCCAGTGTCTTAGTAGCCTATAGATACCCCTTAATGAAGTGTATAACATTTTATAATCGCTCATATCCTGCCATGACTTTGTGTATGACGTAGTGCATACTTTAGAAATGTATTTGTAATGTCATTTTAGCTGTACTTTGATGAGCTGAATCTCTTCTCTGCAAATACATTGTACAACTGTAGCCTATGTATAGAGAGAAAAAACTACACTCTTTTTTTGCTGCTACACCATTTGTGCCCTTTGATGATGTCTTTGTAGAAAAACAATGCAGTTTAATGTTGTATTAGTATATAAATGCCAATTATTCGACTCACTGTCCACATTAAAGTGTATACTGCAAATATATTCAAGATGATACCAGGATACAACCGTGATGTTACAGATGTTATTAAATGAAATGTCTTATTTTTTGTATAAACCTCTGGTTTTCTTTCTGACGTGGCTCAGCTCTGACCTCAGTCGTCCTCCCTCCTGCCCCCCTTCTCAGTCCTCTGTCCTTCGCTTCCGTCTCTCATCCGACGGTAATGAAAGGTAAACAGGCATTTTTGATTACCGTGCCATCCCGGGAGTCAGGTACAGAGGAGAAATGCGTACGTGACGCGCTGTTATGAGACATAATATTATTCCCGCTCCTCCTCTCATCCGCGCTGCTGAGTCAGGAGTACAAAAGCTCACAGCCCCATGCAAAGCAGCGTGAGTGGAAAATTACAGTTAATTCACTCGACATGGAGACTGCTTTCCTTTTTGTAACCAATTATTTTTGAACGGGTCTGCTGTCAGGTGGGACTTATTTTAAAAAAGAAACAGTTCGAACGTAATCGTTTCTATTCAGTTTTGCAAGTCAGGATGCGCCGTGCCTTGGATGACGCTCTATTCATCTTCTAACTCATCACCAATCCCTGCTGACTATGGGCAATCATAGGTTGCCAGTTCATTACAGGGCAAACACAAAGCGACACACACTCACATTCACATTTATGAGCAGGTTAGAATCACTAATTAACTCCAGGTTTTTGGAACATTTGTGGATGAGGATATCGGTATCATTTTTGAAAAATCTCTTTTATATATCATTTCAGTGTTTTACTTTATGATGTGGTGTGTCGTTCTGTTTGTGTTCCTGTCTTGATTTTCTTTTGTTTCTCGCTCCATGCTGGTCTGCCCTTTAATCTGGTGCAGCTTTGCTTGTCAGTACTTCTTCATCCTGGGATCATTTGCCTCGCTGTGACATTCTTCCTCCCCTCATATAATACAACGTTATAAAAGCCCCACATGCTCAAGACAGGGGCTGAGTTGACACAAACTGTCATATGAAAATTCTTTCTGGTCTGAAAACAGGGCAACGCTATTTCTAAAATATGTGGAAAAGGGACCAGAATGAGCAGTTTGTGTATTTGTGTCAGTTGGTTTCGCGATATCATCAATGACATCAGTTGAGAAAGAAAAGTGTGCGGCTTACAATACTCGTGTATAAAGAGCGTGAAGACCCAACATCAATGAATCTAGTTATCCTCTTAAAATTGGGAAAGTCAGGCTTTATGCCTTAAAAATTGGCCCCAGGTTTTCTTGTAAAAGTGGAATACTTAACATTTCACTGACGTCTGTCTTGTGTGTTTGGTGGAACAGAGTCGATGTAGCGTCCATAATTATGATTTCCTCGACGCAGCGGCTCTAAACCGTTGCGAAGAATATTTTTTTGAGAAGTGATGTGTTACTGTAGCAAAACCCCTTCGGAAAATCTAGTGGTGGTAACCGATTATGATCCTGGCAGATTCCAGTGGGTGATGTTGTCCAGCTTCTCTCTCTCGCTGTCCCTGCGAGCAATACTGCCAAACTCAGCCGGCTTCCAAAGTGGGATGGCTGAAATGCGTTTGCAGCTCTAAATAAACATCAGCTTATCTTTACAAGAGCTGTTCACTGCTGTCTGCATGTTTTATGGTTTATCTCAGCAGTTTTTTCTGCTTCTTTCAACATCAGCCGTTATGGCAAGTTCTGCACTGTTACTGAAACCTGGAAGCCCCTCACCTAAGCAGCAGCTGGTTATCTTTATCTTTCAACTTTTACCTTTGGTGGTCAACACAGCTGACCTTACCCCTCCGTCTCACCTGCTACAGGCCTTAAAAGTAATCCACAAGTTACTTTTTCCAAAAAATATATATATATTTTTTAGTTGGGTCATCCTTTAAAAAGAAAGAATTAACTATCTGATAATCTGTCTTCTGGTGTTTAGTCATACTGTAAAAGATTACTTTGAAATATAATGATGTTATTTCAGAGTCCTTTCACCCACACCTATTGAAATGTAGGTAGATGATCTGAGTGCTCCCAGAGCAGCACTGATAAGGCTTTTTGTCCCTCTGCCACGAGCGACAACACTGATAGAAGTTAATAGGAACATTACATTCACTCCTTCATTTCATTTCACTTCATTATCAGCGTTTTGTATTCCGAAGCAGACTTGAGAGGAAAAACGTGGTGATGGTGTTAACAGCTATCAGTGACTGAAAGATTCGACTGCACATGATTGACTGTTTGAGTGATTACTGACAGTGTGTATGATGCTATTGTAAATATTTCAAGCATGGTGTGTGAGAGGAGGAGAGAGGAGAGGAGGAGAGGAGAGGAGCTAAGTGCTGTTGCTGCCAACCTATCTGTCGAAGGGCATAATGCCCGTACTAAATATAGCAGCAAGATTAGGGAGACAGAGGAAGAGAGGCAAAGAGAGAAGGATGGAGTCAGTAACATCTCGAAGCTAAAATGCTTTCTTTACTCCAAAATGTGCTTTTGAAGGCTCCTGCCTCCTCCGATTTTCAAAAACTGTACAAGGGAACGCAGAAAATCAGCCTCTGCACAAAGTTATGAGCTGCATGTTATTCCACGCGCATGTTTTCATACAGGAGCTCACATGTCTGTGACTCGGTCATCCTCCTCTTGGCCCACTGCACAGCTCACTCAGCCTCTCTTTGTCTTTGCACTTGTATCAGGACTTCCTGTATTTTTCCACCTTGCTGTTGGCTGTATCCAGAGTGATTGTTTTGCTAATAACTCCAGCCACATTTCCTCCCTTCTTTTGTAGCAGCAGCTGTGTTGAAGTGGGTACTGGGCACTATCTGCCCTGCGAGTGTGTGTTGTTAGATGGTATCAGCGCTTGTGTGTGTTACAGAGTGCAACATAAATATTAAAGAAAGAGTGTGAGAGCTCCAGTTAAACATGTGCCGTACGGCGAAGATATAAGATGTTTTATGGTTTCTGGGAAAGTGACATGAAAGGTCACTCTCTTTAAAGTCTCTCATGAATACAAAGGACTTTTTTTTTTTTCATTGCACCGAATAAACAAACTGTTATCTTCAACAGAAACATGGATCTACAGACCTTGCCTGTCTCACTCCACTGAAGGACATCAGCCCTGATAAAAGATTTACGGTCTTGCCGCTACATGGGAAACTGTGTGCGCAAAGCAAATAGGGTGAGAAGTCAGAGAGGAGACGGTGGCAAATGCAATGATGTTTATTTCTTCTCAATTAAAATAACTATGACAGTGTATTCTGCCACTTTGGCCATCATGACGTGCGCACTCTTTCCAACATCATCACCTCATAACTGTTCCTGTTACAGTCAGCTGCGTGAGTATTATCCTTATAAACACTGAAGCAAGTAGGGAGGCAGCTCTAAAAGATAAACTGAAGCCGAACAGCATTATTCACATTAAACAGTTCACTTTGGTATGTATATTGTTAGGATTCTGTCCATTTCCCCTGTCTGTGTGTGTCTGCTGCTGTGTCTTTCCCTTGTGTTAATCAGCCTATAGTCTTTCCCCCATGTGCTCATTACCCTCATGTGTTGCACCTTTGCCTTCCCTATTCAAACCCTTCTCTCCTCTTGTGGTGGTGGGCTCGTCCCATCAAGGCCGATGGCGGACCCAAAAGCAGACAACATGGATGAAGGGCTTCAGATTGGTATATTGTTGAGTCCAGTTGCATGGAATCTAAAACAGAGACACAGAGGAAGCTGCAGGACACAAGGAAGGACAGAAAGCAAGACCTACAGAGGTTAAACCACAGGGTTAGGCTTTGAAACACTTGAGGTAAGTGACGTGTGTGTTACTGTTTTGATATATTGCCTTGACATGTTACTACAAGGACAACATCTCACTAATTTGTTCCCTTGTTGGACAGAATGTACCCCTATAGTGGGCATAGTAATTACAATATGAGCAAAGGAGTAAGTCAAAGATGGAGGACAGAGAGTGCTAAACAATGGGAGACCGGACAGGAGATGTTAAAAGGATCTAATATTTGTTTTGTACAACATGCCTTTCCCCTATTTAGACACGTTCTTAAGCCTGACTGAGTATTTTTGGTATCTGAATTTAATCAAAAGATAAAAGATTTATTTATCGTTGTTCCGATATGACATAAAAGTGCAAGACACTCTGGACTGGACACAAGAAACTTCAAAATAGTGCATACTGCTCTTTCCCAGACATTCAACACATACTGTTGATATGGATGGAATCTGTTGGATTTTTCTGAAGCTGATGTGAAATCATTGCTGGATAGTAATAATGGTTTTCCATGAGGTTTGTGCAGTCCATAGAAAGTGCTGAGGAAATTGATATTTAACTGCCTGAATGCTTATTCCAATAAATTCAACATACAGCATAGCGAGTTTGAGTATTTCTATTTATTCTATACAGCTTTGTCTAAATTTAGGGTTATGGGAAATGGGAGTCAAGCTAAATGTACAACTGATGTGACTGTTTAAAGACATTTTCCTCCTGATCAACATTAGATCAACTCAACTTATCTTTAGTAACAGGTTATGTCAAACAGGCCTTTAAGGTTGCTGTTATTAAACCTCTCCTCAAAAAGCCCACCCTCGATCCAGGTGTTCTAACAAGTTACAGGCCAATATCCAATCTTCCCTTTATTTCTAAAATCCTAGAGAAAATTGTTGAAAGTCAGCTTTGCGACCATTTATATAGTAATGACCTATTTGAGTATTTTCAGTGAGGTCTCAGAGCTCATCACAGCACAGAGACAGCTCTGGTAAAAGTCACTAATGATCTTCTCACAGCCTCAGATAGAGGACTGGTCTCTGTTCTGGTCCTGTTAAATCTCAGTGCTGCATTTGACACTGTCGATCATGATATTTTACTACAGAGACTAGACTATACTGTTGGGATTAAAGGAACAGCAATAAACTGGTTTCAATCATATTTAGCGACAGGTTCCATTTCGTTAATGTTAACAATGACAGCTCAGATCAAAGTTAAACATGGGGTTCCACAGGGTTCTGTTTTAGGACCCTGCATTATACATGCTTCCTGTAGGGAATATCATCAGGAATGACTCCATTAACTTCCACTGTTATGCAGATGATACACAGATCTACTTATCCTTGAACCAGATGACACCGATCAACTTGTCAAAATAGAAGCTTGTCCTAATGACATAAAAACCTGAATGACTTGTAATTTTGTCTTCTTAACTTCAGATAAAACAGAAGTTATTTTATTCGGCCCAAAACACCTGAGAGAAAAATTACATAAACAAATATTGACCCTGGATGGTGTTACTTTAACCCCCAGTAACACTGTGAGGAACCTGGGAGTGATCTTTGACCAAGACTTATCCTTTAACTTCCACATTAAACAGGTCTGTAGGACCTCCTTCTTTCACCTGCGTAATATTTCTAAAATCAAGAACATGTTGACTCAAAGCGGTGCTGAGAAATTAATCCATGCATTTGTTACCTACAGAGTAGACTACTGTAATTCCCTGTTATCAGGGCCCCCAAAAACTGCCTAAAAAGTCTCCAACTCGTTCATAATGCTGCAGCAAGAGTTCTCACAAGAACCAGTAGGAGAGATAATTTCACCCCAATATTAGCTTCTTTTCACTGACTCCTTGTTAAATCTAGAATAGAATTTTAAAGTCTTCTCTTAAAGGTGCTGTAGGCAGGATTTTGCATCTCTGTCATCTTGCTTAGGGTTACCTAAGCAAGATGGCAATTTGACCCATCTAAGATGGCAATTTGAAACTCCGCACAGCCAATCCTGTCCTGTTTTCTCTGACATCACGCCCTCACGCAAGTTAAGCCCCTCCCACAAGAACGTGCAACAAACGCCCCTCGACCAATCACGGTTAGAGCCTCATGGGCTCTTCTGATTGGTCAAAGATACCTGGAGCTGTCGAGATTCCTTTTCAGCTCAAAACAGAGAGAGATGGAAATGCTGCGCCCTCGTGGTAGTGCAATTATGGTACACTCCTAAAGGATTATCAATGGATACTCTAACATTTAATCCAAAGAAAACACAGAAAAATTAGCATTGGCTAGCAAAATCCTACCTACAGCACCTTTAACCTATAAGAGCAATTAGTTCCATATTGTCCCAGGAGAAGGCTTAGTTCTCAGAGTGCTGGTCTGCTGGAGGTTCCTAGGTTTTCAAAAGTAGAACAGGAGGCAGAGCTTTCAGCTATCAGGCTCCTGTCTTGTGGAACCAGCTCCCAGTGTCTGTGAGGGAGGCTGACACAGTCTCTACTTTTAAGGCTCGGCTTAAGACCTTTCTCTTTAATAAAGCTTGGAGTTAGGGCTGGTTCATGCTTTCCTTTTTAGATGGGAGCTTGCTAGCTCTCTCTCTCTCTCTCTCTCTCTCTCTCTCTCTCTCTCTCTCTCTCTCTCTCTCTCTCTCTCTCTCTCTCTGAGATTGACAGTTCACTCCGCTGCGGGAGACTAAAATGCCAGAACAGCAAAACTATGGACGAAGAGGTTGTCTTTTAGGTGGACTAGAGCCGTTATTGAGGGATCGCAAACAGAACATCAATCGCGGTCGAATCGTTCATCTACTGAAACAGGCCAGACCCAGTGGTGCAAGCGGTCTAGTCAGCCCCGGGCTCCTGCCATGTGGAACTGGCTCCCCGTTCCGCTTCACTTCTCTCCTTTCTTTCATGTAATGTTTCATAACTACGTGTCATTGACAATTGTTTCTCTTGTAGTCTATGTATTTTCTATTTATACATGAAATGCATGGCGATACAAGCTGTCTGTCCTATCTCCTTCTCTTTCTGTCCCTCCACCCCAACTGGAAATCGCAGAAAGCCGCCACCTCTGAGGCTGGTTCTGCAAAGGTTTCTTCCTTTCCCCAATCACTTACGCTTGGTCATGAGGATCTGTTGGATTTTCTCTGTTAAAGTGTCTAGAAAGGACTATGTTGTAATTGGGATTTTATAAATAAAGCTGAATTGTATTTACTGAAAGTTTGCTGAGATACAGGAAATACAGGATTACACGAAAACAATGTTTAAATCTTCTTACATAATACATATCAGAACAACAGCTTTTTCTCTTAAAAAATTCTTTCAAGTGATTGGTTTTGTTGTAGAAAAACAGAGAAAACATCAAGGAGTATTTGAAAGCAGTAAAAGGTTTCAGAGGAGATACACCTGGTGGATTACAGTGAGGTACAGCAGGTGATGGGGGAGTGTGGTTGGGGGTCGAGCAGGTAAATGGCTAAGGACATAGTTGTGGTCTGGGCATGCTTCGTCCTGTCATGTGGAGGATGCGGGTACCAGCAGGACAGAGAGGAGATCAGAGAACCTGCTGGATGCTATCAGGCTCTCCATACTGTACCTGCAGGTCGACCCAACTGAGGCAGCCGCCAATGAGAACCACCCGCCCTCGTTAATTCTCTTTTTATGGGTGAATTGTCAGAAATGGTACTCAAGTTCTTGCTTCAACAGAATTGCTGTATTTTCCTGCTCTTTGTTAAATCAATTCAAGTTTTTCAAACTATGAAATAAAGATTATGGTGTCATAGATATTTCACAGCAAAAAAATAATTTACACACTTACTGTACATTTCAAGATATCAATTTGGATACTAGTTACACTGTGAAAAAGTAATCAAAGAAACTAAAATATCCTAAAATAATTCTTAATTAATCACAATATGTGCTATGTTACTAGATGATAATTAACATAGTGTTAACCTTTGCTTCTTTCAAAATCAGATTTTACCACTTATTGCGTATGAAGGGCACACAAAGTGAAAAAAAACTTTTATGTAACTCATTTCTTCATAAAACTAATTTCTTTTGTCTAATGTTTATACACGTGAATACACTCTAAAGTGCTTTCTGTATACACACACACACAAAATGAATGACATAAGTCAACCCTGTGAGACAGATATTCAGGATTAATCGTCACTATGGGTTTGAAATGATGACTTGATTACATCATGTGCAATACTAAAATGGCATATTTTATCCTTTTTAGATTCAGAGCAACGCTCATTCGGATTCATCTTTTTGTTTTGATTTATTTATTTAAATGCGTACATATGTAAATTAATTAATATATTTTGTGCTTTCCTATTTTCCTTGACCTTTGGACTAGGAGCATCTGTGACAGAAAGGAATTTCCCTTGGGGGATCAATAAAGTATTTCTGATTCTGATTCTAAATAGAAAAACTCAACAATTGTCAAACTGAATTTGAATTCTACTCCCAAAATATGGCATCAAGTTAGAACTCTGAAGAAATTGTCAAGCATGTGACGTGACGTCATATTCAGGAAAATAGGGGATGAACAAAATATGTTTTAAAATCTGTGTGTCATCTCTTTGAATTGTGTGATTACAGAGGGCTGAACAAGAATACGAAAAGAGTTATAATCTGGCAGATATTATTGGCTGATCAATCGTGATTAGAAGTTTCTCGCACAGGCTCCTCCCGTCCCGCCGCGCCGTCAAAAGGAGAAATGTCGCCCCCTGGTGGTCCCCGTTCTGATCTGCAGGGATTTTTCTGCTTCTGTAAAGTAGACGTGGCAGTGACGTCAATGGCGGAAACGACCCGGATCGGAACTTTAACTCCTGGTCCGATGAGTTTTTCCTCCAGAAACATCGACGGCTCGTGAAATAGGCTGCGTTATCGACCCAAGTGAGTTTAAACCGATCGATTGTTGTCTTTAAGGAGACGACAGATCTCTCATAGTCATTGTACGTCGAGTTTGACCGGGGCGAGGCAGGAGAAACCGCACGGTAAACCCGGTTAGCTGTGTGGAGCTAACGTTAGCCGGTGGTTAGCCGGTGAGGCCGGGATCAGCTGTGTCGTGATGGGGGGCCTTCACTCACACCGAATCGGTCCAAATTCGAGATAATAGCAGTTACCTTTAGACGATTGTATCTATTCCTTTCGGTTTCTACGCGGGGTCGGTAAACGTAGTTAAGAGTCCAGCGGTTTCCGTCAAGTCGGTGTTTTGGTAGTGTTGTCTGTGCTAACGGGTTCGAGCCTCCCACGTCAGAACCTCACTTTCCATCTTTCGGATTTTAACAACTTACTTTAAACATTGCCTTTTTCTCCTTTGCCATCGCAGATATGTGTGTACATATGTCTATCACGGCTACCCCCCCTTGGATGTGAGCCCCTCCGCCCGCCTTGGATCTTGTGCTTCACACATCATCTAAACCTAGATTAGAAGGAAGACCCGGGTCTTCCCAGGTGGTTTCTGCTGTTCAGCGGCCAGCCGAGCCTCTACCGGCTGCAGGATGACGTGCCGGGACCGGACCCTCGAGTTCCAGTCGGCCTGTAAATCCCTCCAGGGCAGACAGGTATGATTGGGTTAAACATCGCCCACCATAAGTCCACAACAACATAATCTCCCTGTTCACGTTCCAGATGACTTTCAGTTCAAGCGGATTTGTTGTTGAACCGTTTTACAGTTATTGAGATAAATTTGGTTACTTTTGGTTTTGGTTTCCCTGCTTGTATTTTTTCAATTATATGGCTTTCAAAGCAAATGCACATTAATTACTCCTCTGTCTTATTCACACAGCTGAACAGGTTTTTGTGATGACAGGTGAAGGATTTCTGTCATAAAATAAATGCATATTGGCATATATGGATGTGGATGCAAATATTAAGGGATATAAACAATCTCATTCTGAAAACTTGGAGTAATAGGATATACAATATTCTAGGATTAAGAGCCATTTCCTTGGAGAAATTAGAGGTGTGGAGTTTAAAGCACCTAAGATGAGTTTTCACATGAATACCCTGCTAAAAACAAAATTTCCCCACTTTGGAGCTATGGAAAGATAATCTAATTTTGTAATTTTTTTTATTTATCTCACCCGTCACTTCAATGTTTAGGAACTTTCATTTTGCAGACAAGTTGTGGACATTTATTTTAGTATAATGCTTTATATACATTTATATACAGTTTACGTTGTCCTAAATATGGAGGTTGAATAAAAGTGAAACGCATGTACTAAATAACAGAAGATGTAAAAATTCCTCTTTAATGAAAATAGGGGTGCTAAAAAGCTTTATCTAGAAGAACCTTACAAGTAAAAGACTCAAATATGAGAAAAAGCTATTTTTAGTGATATGTGAAAAGTAGTCATCACATGACTGAAAGTAAACCACACACACCGATGACAAAGCAGATTAAGAGCAAAGACACACACATGCACCCTCACATCAAATATTTTACTTGTGCTTTTAGGAACAAGTTAAATCAGCTCTTGAGCTTTATTGTTGATTTACTAATGTAATTTTATTTTTGCATGAGAGATTCATTGGGATAGTTTTGTCATTTTAGCCATGGGAAAACATTCATAGCTCAATAGACAGTGATAGCCTTTGTATTGACCTCATGTTGTTGCTATGTAAAGCAATTCTTCAGGTTTTCTGTTTTTCTTACTTCTGGGTTCTTTCTTTCATTTTGTGCCTTCCCTGCAGAATGGAGTCCAACCCAGTAAACCAGCTCTCAGCGCCCTCCGGCAGCGCAGTGACTTCACAGTCATGGCCAAGTAAGTTCCTGTTAGATGGTTTCTCTTTTGTGTTTGAACAGCTCACACATATTTTGATCTCCTGTTGATATCGACTGGTATTTCTATTGACAGAATACTTTCGTCTTTATGTACACTGCTGTGGAATCTGGTTTTTAAATTTACATGTGTAGGAGAATGCAAACAGGAATATAAGTATTTATCAATGAAATCCCTTTATCTTGTCTTTGCAGGAGAATCGGAAAAGACTTGAGTAACACATTTGCCAAACTGGAAAAGCTCACAATTTGTAAGTGTCAAGGCACTTTAGCATTTTTTTTTCCAGTGTCTGCTTGTGATGCTGGCTGCAGCTCTCACCTACATGCTCATGTTTTCATGTTTTAGTGGCAAAAAGAAAATCTCTATTCGATGATAAGGCGGTGGAGATTGAGGAGCTGACATACATCATTAAACAAGTGAGTGGAAGAGATTAAAACTCCAGTGAAGTGTGGCGGTTATGGAAGCGGACATATGCCGAGTCATTTCCTGTTTCTCTGATTTTAGGACATCAACAGTCTAAACAAACAGATTGCACAGCTGCAGGACCTGGTGAGGTCCCGTGGAGCCCCGGGTGGCCGGCACATCCAGACTCATTCCAACACCATCGTGGTGTCATTACAGGTATATTAAGAAGTCTTATCGGACAGTTGTCCAGATAGGTGGAGCTTTTTAAATACTCTAAATCTTCTAATCTTTTGTGAAGTTTTTACATTTTTATAGTCAATTTTTAAAATAGATTTTAGTTATCCTTTCTTGATCCACTTTAACACATGTTAGATGTATAACATTATAATTTTAGCACCTGTGGCGTAATGTAACATATTTGTAACTAATACATTTCACGTTTTCCTTTTGGTCTTCAGTCCAAACTGGCTTCGATGTCAAATGACTTCAAATCAGTCCTGGAGGTCAGAACAGAGGTGAGAATTGCCGAGTGTGCTTCATCATATGAAAACGGATGCCGCAGGTTTGATTGGCGTGCTGGTTTCTTCTTTGACGTGACCCTCCATCGCTTGACTTTGGTCCTGCAGAACCTGAAGCAGCAGCGCAGCCGGAGAGAGCAGTTCTCGCAACCCCCGGCCTCGTCCTCTCCCCTCATGGCGAATAACTTCAGTAAGTGCCCCCCCACCGTCTGAGCTTCATGCTTGTAGTTGCTCGGTGTGTTCCCAAGGGTCTCGTGTGCTGTTGGCACCGACAGGTAAACGCAGCATGCTGTCACAGCTGTACAGTGGCATGTTCACTCTATGCCCGAAAGCGTCATGTGGTTGTAACTTTGCTGCTACTCGCTACAACCAGGTGTGTCGGAGTCGGGAGACCCCAAAGCATGCAGTGCAGTGGTTCTCCATGACCGGCATCAGACAGTCGTACTATTAGTAAAAATAAGATGTTTCATCTCGATCTCAGACGTCATCTGCTCTTTGTCTACAACGGGCATCGTCAAAGCCGGTCATAGAGTGAACACACCTCTGGTAGTTTTGGCTTGGATGCTACATATTCCCTCTTTCTGGCTCCTGCTCAGTCCCATCATTCTGTGCATCAGTGGGCTACTCATTGACCAGAGACCCTCCAATGAGCGCAGGCGGCTGAAGTGCTTCCTGCGCGTACATTTACACTGCCAGCAAAACGCGCACAATCAGCCCCGGTGTCAAGCAAAGTGTCCACTGGCAATACCTTGAAACCTCTGTAAAGTTTTTGAAATGAGAACAATCTTTGTTTGATCAGGATAGAAATACCTTTAGTTGATCGACTTAGCATTTTCCTCATCACCTCAGACAATAAGTGATTGAAAGTTAACATTCACACATTCAGCATTTGCACTCAAATACATTTAGACCGACTGTGTTGATATATTTATTCACTCACCCTTCGTCTCTGATTTCCAGGTATTACTTTGGGCAATTTCCTCGAAATAGAGCAGGTTGTGTAGCCGTCTTGACTGGCAGTGTGTTTTTCCCAAACCGCTCATGTCGTAGGGAACTGCTCGAAGTCCTTGTGAATGATTATTACTGTATTTGGTCCTCTATAATGCAAAAATTAAAAAATATTTTAGGGAGCCGCAAAAAAGGGGCCCAGGAGCCGCATGCAGCTCGCGAGCCGCGCAATGACTACCAGGGCTATACAACCTCAAATTTAAAAGGTATTTCCCTGGAACGTCTGCCTCTCCCAGCGGGTATAAAACGACACTATGTGCCCGCTGTTCTGCTTTTCCCCGCTCTGCCTCTGAGAACACCCATCGCTGAACTCGTGCCATGTTACGTTTGTCGTCTCCCCGCAGAAAGCTCGGTCCTGATGCAGGATGAGTCCCGGAGTCTGGGCGACGTGGCCATCGACATGGATTCTCAGAGCAACCCGCTGCAACTCCAGCTGATTGATGAGCAGGTACGCTGAGAGTGTCTGTCGAAATCAGTGAGATGAATGGAGGAAAATGTTAGATGTTAGATGTTGATGCAGAATAAAAGATCCACCTTTAACTATGTAGAATGCTGTTGTTTTCCCCAGGACTCGTACATTCAGAGCCGTGCGGACACCATGCAGAACATTGAGAGCACCATCGTAGAGCTGGGATCTATCTTCCAGCAGCTGGCGCACATGGTCAAGGAGCAAGAGGAGACCATCCAGAGGTGAGGCACGGGTGGAAATGGGTCAAGATCAAGTTCTGTAGTGATCGTTTCAGTTTATAAAATGACAGAAGGTGATGACATCTGCTGAGCTTGTTGCTTGTTTGCCTCTCAGGATCGACGCCAATGTGGAAGACACCCAGCTGAACGTGGAGGCCGCCCACACAGAGATCCTCAAATACTTCCAGTCAGTCTCCTCCAACCGCTGGCTGATGATCAAGATCTTTCTCGTCCTCATCGTCTTCTTCATCATCTTCGTCGTCTTCTTTGCCTGAAGAACTCAGAAGCGGCCGATGGAAAGGGAAAAGTCACGGAAAGCGTGACGACGCATCGGGAGGACACATTTCTATCATGGTTTGATGGATGCTCAAGGATGGATACGGACTTGTCTGTTTTTCCCAAACCATGGACTATAGATCTCAGCTCAACAGTTAAATGAAGAATAAAGATATTGAACTTTGACCTGATAAAAGAATAAATGGTGTAAAATCCCCACTTTGTATAGAGAAAGAGCAGAGAGCTGCTCTGTATTGTACTTTGACCAACTATTCCTAAACATTTAATCAAAATGGCTATAATTTAATGGTTTGATTCTGCAAACTGTCTTATTTCATTTATCTCATGTCGGCCCCCTTTTTTTTATTTTAAAGCCAAACTATTGAACTGTATCATTATTCCACTTCTGAGGTCACCTGCTTTTTATTGGAGAAGCCCGATCGTCTCATTCAGCAGAAACTGTTCACCCACCTTTCCCCACTCATGATGTGATTTATTTTTTTATCCTCTTCTGTTGCTTTTTGCTTTCAAAGGACTTTATTTTTTTTTTTTCCTATTGCCAAAAGGAGACTCTTATTGAACTGTGACACAGTGCAGAGATGCCGGCTCTGGCCCTGCGAGGTGCAGCCAGATGCAGGGGTGTTGAGGGTACATCTACCAGGTCAGGCGACAGAGCTATTTTAATTGAATCTGTCTGGTTGAAAGCAGCAGAAATGTTCCGAAAGGTTTAAAATTTCACTTCTTGACTGCTGCGGACAGTATCCGTGCTTATGAAGGGGTTACGCTGGCTGTCGGAGCCCAATAAATGACGGACTCGGATCAGCCGGATTTCTCTGGAAGTGTCTGGATGTGTGGGACCCCCCCCCCCCCCCCCCCCCCCCCCCCCCCCTCTGGATCTGTTTGATGTACAGGATGTTATTTAAAAGATCAGATTTTTAAGAAGAAACAAAACATTTTTCCTATTTTTGTTTTTTTTTTTTTTTTTTTTTTAGCCAAATGCCTTGACTCCAGTGTATAAATTGCAAATAGTTATAAAGATGTATTGATTAAAGAGAAAAACAAAAGCGCATTAATAAAATAATAATGGGGTTCTTGCATTCACGTCTTAGATTTTCTTGGGATTAGAGGATTAGTCAGCAGTGATATAATTAGCTGCACTCGGTTAATACGCAGCACAGAGACGTCTGAGCTGTTTTCTTTTTTTTCTGACACTGCAGGTGACTAACGCCCTTTATTTTTTTAGTTGATAAACGTGCCACTGCTGTTGCTGAGTGTCCAGCAGGCTGACCTGAGCTGAACTTTTCCTCCCGCCTGTCCCATCTGTTGCATAACAAGCATTCACACGAGTGTTTGTTATATTCAGAAGCTTCTTTTTGGACTTCGTCTGTTTGAGACAAACATGAATAATGCGACTCTGCAAAATCTCACATATTAGAGAGTGACTCATGTTGGGCAACGTAGCTCTAAAACATCCTGATAATTTGGGTATTCTTATAGTACAACAAAAAAAAGATTGCAATCAAGATGTAAGCATGAATGGAAGTTTATTTACAAGAGTTGCAATGTAATGCTCAGATTTTTTTGTACAAAATATCAAGACTCTTCAGCAGCAAAATGCAGACCTGCAACCAAACACAAAGAAGAAGCTCCTTCCACTTTAAAACGTTCCCACTTAAGCACAAGATCAACACATCAGTGAAGCTTGTTGATGTCGAGATTTAATTCAGATACGGTCTCATCTTGCGTCCTGCAGCATGCAGGCTGCTTTTTCTCAGGTTATTTTCTTTTCAGATGTGTTTGTTGATGCTGTTCGAGTGTGAGCGTGTGTCACACTTACTTTATATTACGTCATCAAATGACAGCCTTATATGAAAATTCCAAATCCAATATTGAAAACAGTGGCGGAGAGTTGCTACTGTTTGCACTGAGCCGTCAGCACAACAAAGGCTTCAGAAATCTTTCAACAGGCAACAGAACATGAAGTGAAAATGAAAATATCCCCTCACTTCTTCTGCCTTCCCCCCTCATCCCCCCTCACTGGCCTCACCCCTGGGCACTCTGTTCAATTGGAGTAATCTCTGGCATGCTTCTGCTCCTTCCCTTCCTCGCCCTGGCCTTGATGGCCTCCTCCTCATCCTCTCCATCCTCCTCCTCCTCGTCCGACCAATCCACCTGCTGCTGCAGGTTTCCCCGGGAGCCCCTCACCCCGCTGCTCTTGTTGAAGAAATGCCCCGTGCGGAACTTGGTGCGGAAAGTGACGAAGGACAGGCTCTTGCTGCGCTGCTGCTTTTCGTACACGGTTTCCGGCTGCGCCTGAATGTCTTCGTTCGTGTTCATCTCCTCCACGCAGTCGCGCAGCACCGAGCGGAAGAGGCGGGGGACCTCGTGAACCTCGGGCTCCATCTGTGACACCAGCCGCCTGAACCTGCAGCGTTTTCAGAGACGGTCACAGTCAAGGCAAAACAAAACTGGGAGAAAGTCAGACAGGCCTCCACCTCCACCGTGTGGACGCCGCTGTTTCTTTGAGAAGGCCAGAAACGCTCACTGTGCCTCTGATAACACTCCGATTACAGTGTGAACAAGCAGCTGGGAACTGCCACGTGTTCAGAGAACAGCAAGCAATTTATAACTCGCTTTGGTGTAATACATGGAATATAACGAGTCACATCTCTGGATGATTTATTTTTTCACCTAAAACTGAAATTTCAAATTTAAACCAATGATGAACACAATTAAGCAGACGCTTAGACATCTCTGCCTGAGTCAGGTGTTTCGGTGTGTTGACAGAGGATCTGAGAGTCTCAGCAAGTTGTTACTTAGAGTGTTACAGGGATTACATTGAAGCCTTGCAGCCTCTCTTTAACTGTCGACCGCCGCCTCTGGGTGTCAGTCTCCTACCTGACGATGACGGGGCCGCACTGTGCGGGGGGGATCTTGGCACAGAGGTCCTGCAGCTCCAGCAGGTCGTTGGGGGTCAGCTCGTAGGGCTGCGGGGTCGGCGCGGTGGCCAGCCAGCTGTAGTCGGCCGTGGATGAGGAGCTGCGACGCCGGCGCCGGCCCTCCGTCGCCCTCTCTAACCTGATGCGCTCGGTGCGTTTCACCATGGCCCCCAGCTCCAGCATCAAAGTGTTGGTCACCAGCTCCTCTGTGGTGCGCTGGCCGGGCACTTTGGGCTCAAGGGAGAAAACAGCCGACCAGGGAAACATCTGCAATGAAAAGTTGGAGCGTTTAGAAAATATCTTTCATTAGCAGCTGAACAAGTTTATGCAAAAAGGAATTTCCAGTGTATTTTAAATGACCTCTGCACATCAGTCGTGTTTAAAGAATGGTGAAGCTACACTACCTGACTCCGAAATACAATAAAATCTTAACTTATTCTCCTGCTTTCTGCCAGAGATATTCATCAGTGGTCTTACCGCCATTATCTTGATTATAAAGATGTGGCGTATTCTTCAGTCCACCAGGTTGCGATGAACCAGCCCGATGAACCGGAGGCCTCCGCCGGCTGGTGACATTCACAGTGGGTGAAAGTGCTGCGACACAGCTCCCAGACCGCTACCTGTCTGCGGGGAGCGCGTGGGACGTGTGTGTGAGTTTGGGATTGAGCAGAGGCGTAATCCTGTATTAATAAAGACTGAGCGATGAGATGAGCTTACCTTCATGACAGCGTTATGAGAGTGTTACACTTGGTCGAGCTGTGTATGTATTTGTGGCCTGTTTGCATAACAGCAGAGGACGGTGGGTAAATGAGGTGTTTTCATTTAACTTTCCTACTTTGGTACTTTGGTTTGACTGCAAATGGCTTTCTCCATTTCTGTGGTAGCTATAGTTGAATATGAAACAAATATTAAATACAGTTCTGGCTTTAGCTTAACAACAGTTTTTTAAAAAAATAATAATAAACCTAACTTTTTGTCTGTGTGGTTAGAAACAGTCTTGAAGTTGAAGCAGTCATTCAGGTAAAACACACAGAGACAAATACACACATGTACTTTCACAGCCCTCTGATGCTGTTTACAGTTTCATTAAAGGTTTCAATGCCATCTCTGCCTAAAGATTTTAGTTTATCATTTACCAGTTTTACATCGCCTTGGAATGTGTTTGGCTTCTACACTGATGTCTCACTTGTAAAATAGATTCTTATTATCAAGCCAATTTCCTGTTTAAATAAAGATGAATAAGACTTTTTTTTTTATCAAATTATTACCACAACTTTGACATGTGAGACATTCATGAAAAAATAATCTAGTCAATTATGAATTATTTAGACAATATTTGAAGTCTGTTGGACACAGTGATGGATTATTATTGAATCTGGACCAGACATGGGTGTTGCAGTGGTTCTCAGTCTTGCCTCATCAGAAGAAGATCCCTGGCTCAGCTCTGATTTTCTTTGCTTGCTCTCCTTGTGGGTTTTCTCTTGGTTTTCTCACACTGTCCAAACAAGGGTTTTGAAATTAGTTGGTGATTATGAATTCTTAGTGAGTGTAAATGCGACTGTGTGCACGTGTTTATCTCTCTGTTTGCTCTGTGATGAAGCGGTGTCCTCTCCAGGGTTTGCCCTGTCCACGGAGTTTAATAAAGTTGTGAAAAAAAACAAATAAAAAAATAATGTCCAAATTGTATTTCAAATATTGGAAAGCATAAAACCTTGTTCACTGAATTTAAATCATAGACACTATAAGGCTATCTTAGAGCTGATTCTGAACTGATCAATAAATCTTTAAGCAGTTTGCATTGAACAATCTGCTTTATTTTCAGACTGTTAAATGTCCTAGAACATTTCTGCTCCACAAACCTGCAAAATCAGTTCAATCTAACCTTACAGCGATAAAATACTGACGTATTTGTATTTCATCTCTCAAGTTCCTGCTGCACACCGGCTGACCTTCTCAATGATTCATCAAACCACTTTCTCGGTGTCTAACAGTTATTTCTGTATCGTCAATAACATTTTAACAAGCATACATTCGGGTTTAAAACTCTCATCAAACACAGCTCACTTTCTGAAATAGTCTGTGAAATAGTCTCAGCCAATAATTTCACAAGCACACCGGTAATTACCGCGATCACACTGGCCCAGTATTGCACCAAAAATTACATAACTGCCCACCTAATCTTTAGTTCTCACGCTGGTAAACTCTCAGGCTGTACTCACAGACATGGCATTGTGTGTAAGTTAACTGTGTAGACTAGTTGCTGGTTTCCACACCACTCAGCACTCAGCCCCCAAATCCCAGATTACGTTCAAATCCAGAGCCTACCTGGAAGAATGAGTGGTTGTAATGACTAGTATAATCTAATTATAGTCATCTCCAGTGCATGTGGCTGCTGCTGCTGCTGCAACTACAGGAGAGACATTTCTTTCTGTTAGAGGCCATCATTGGTTGATTTAATTCACTTCATGAGTCTGAAAAACATGCATTAAAATTTAAATCCTATGTAGAATACAAGCTCCAGGAACAATTAAATGTTGGTTCATACAGTCACAGTATGACGAAAGTACATGTTTCAATTTGTCTCATGACTGCGAAACATAATCCTGTGACAGCATGAATTTGTTTATGAAGAACAGAGAGTGGAGCATCTCTCTGCTGCTCCTCCTCTCATGAGTTTCATACAGTCACCAGTTGTCAAGGTGCTGTTTTTCTAATTGTTTAATTTTCCTTCATCCTGTGCAGGGTCACGGGGCGCTGGAGCCAATCCCAGCTGACTATGGGTGAGGGCAGGACACACACACACACACACACACACACACACACACACACACACACACACACACACACACACACACACACACACACACACACACACACACACACACACACACACACACACACACACACACATTCGCACCAAGGGTCACCAATTAACCTCACATACACATAAGAAAGTCTTAAAGCTGATTATAACGATTTATAATGTACAGTATTTTAAAAGAAAACAAGTGTCAACTATAGCTGGCTGTGTAGTCTGCATGCATATGTGTGTGTGCGCATGTGTGTGTGTGTGTGGGGGGGGGGGGCAGTTAGAGAGATAGAGATAGAGAACGCAGGAGATCAGAGAAGTCATGCATGTTAGCACAGAAGTTCTTATTTTAGTTTTACACTGAATGTTATAGCTACTGTTGAGAGGAAAATAACATCTGTCGAAGGTTTTACACCAACCGAGAATGAAATGTCTTTTCTTCTCGGACTCTCGTCGCAGACGGAGGTTTCCTCCCTCCTCTCCTTCTCTGCTCTGCTCTGCTGGCTGCAGCTGTCTGTCTGACTTCGTCTATTCTGTTAACTTTTGGAAACTTCCATCCTTCTATGTGAATCCTCAAACTGAAAAAACATTGAATTCGTCAGCTGATCCCTCAATGCAGCTGACATGATTTTTCCACCGAGGAATGTTGGTTTAGGAGACCCAACAAGTCAGAAGGGACTTTTCCTGCAGGCTACATGATGGATGCTTGGAACAGGTGGAAAGTCATGTGACAGCTCTTTGGAGGATGCTGAGGATGTTTACATCTTTGTATTCATGATAGCAAGACATCTCCTGATTGGACTCGGTATTAGCCCTGGTCCACCAAAAAGTGTGCAAGATGCCAGGAAGGAGCCCCCCCCCCCCCCCCCCCCCCCCCCCCCCCCAGCTGTTGGCTTGGATAATGGATCAGTGTGGGCAGACGGAGACCAGATGAAGGAAATGCTTCAGATTGTAACACAGACTTGGGAACTCTGTCGTAACATCGAGTCCCGATCTGGTGAAATTGAAATGAGGACCAGATGGGACTATGAATAGTTGTAACAATTCACACCCAAATTGATTATCTGCGATCTGGATTCCAGTCTTCCCTACTCCTCCTCACACTGCGGGCTTCCTCCAGAGGATTAGCACTCAAGGCTGAGTGACCTGCCTTATCTGACCTGCCTCTACACAGAAGACACTCTTGGACACAGCTGTTGTTTTGACTAGGGAAAGCAGCAGTTACAGACAAACACACACTCTGCACACACCACCAACATTTCATTTTGAAGGCCACAGACTACAGATTTGCATCCACACAATTCCTTCTGTCACAATGTTTTTTTTCCTTCTTCCACTGGCTGATTGACAGGGGCTCTTGGATGCGAGATCCACCTGTCTGAGTCAAATGTATAAATGTTGTTTATGTATGTGCTATTTGAATGCTTTTTTTCGCTTCTACTGTAATGCACTGTACTGGCATGTCTTCAAGTTGGCAGCCTCTTGTAAATTTCCCCGAGTGGGACTAATAAAGGCATTCATTCATTCATTCATTCATTCATTCATTCATTCATTCATCTCAGCATGTATGAGTGTGTGTGTGCACATGCGCATGTGTTTCACTTTGACTAAGAAGTTATCTTAGCTAATATTCTGAGTCTGACCTTCTTACAAAAGTTTGCAGATTTATTATGTATTTTGTTTAGCAAACCATCTCAACATCAAAAAATTAGGAAAGTTTATGTGCTTCAGTCAAATTTAAAAAGAACAGATAGTTATAAATAACATATTATCTTTTTGAAAAACAGACAGGTAGATACAAACTGTTATTTATAAAAAAAAATGCCTTGAAAAAACAAAAAAAAAGAATAGATAAAAAATGGTTCATTGTTAAGTGTAGCTTTTGCGAAGAGGACAAATATTGTCTTAAAATTGTAAAATTGTAAATCGTAAATATTAAAATTTACTAATGCTTCCATATGATCTATAATGTATGTACTCTAGAACATCTTGAATTTGACTATTATTATTTGGATATTCATTATTCTTATTCTTATTATTCTTATTCTTATTCTTATTCTTATTCTTATTCTTATTCTTATTCTTATTCTTATTTCACTCTTAATAGACAAGCGCAATTTAAAGTGCTCCACATAAAATAGTTTCACTATGTGATTATATTCAGATGGATTTATTTATTTTATTTGAATACATTATATTGGAGTTGGTTAGATTGTCTAAATTCTAGCAGCCTTTCGTTGCATTATTTGACGCCATCCATCCGTACTTACTGGAGTTGATTGACCGTCGCTAGAGGTCATCAGAGGTTCACGTTGCCTCGAGGACTTTTCCCAAACATCCGCCCGTGACGTCACGAGCCCCAGCCCGCCCCGCCTCGTGCCACAGCGGGGTTTTGTCTGCTTGTCAGCTGCACGAGACGCGGCATCAGATATGAGCGGAGTCAGTTAATGTTTGTGGTGTTTCTTCAGCTGAGTGGACGGTGAGCGGGGCCGAGGCTGGTAGCAGACAGCGGGGCCAGAGCTCCGATACAGCTGCGTGTGACAGAGAGACGGCTGTCCGGCGGCTGCCCGGCGGCTGGCGCCCTTTGTAACTCCTGCAGTGGATGGTAAGTAGCTTTAGTGGAGGGTTAGCTTGTAGCATCACTGCTAGGTCAGTGGTCAGTCACGTCAGTCAGTCACTGACCGCTGACGGACACAGACTCTCGGCTCCTTTCGCTGTTGTTCTCGCTCTCCTGCTGACTGTGTGAGTAAAGTGACATTCCGCCTCGTGTTGTTGAACTTATCTCGTTTTGTTTGAACCTCGTGACGCCGGTTCACCGCAGGCCAGAGCAGCCACCTCTGGATCTGCATCTCATTAAAACTGTTCCTGTCTGTTTAGCATTTACAGAGACAGATCAATCATTTGCCTTTGCAGGTTTAAACTTGAGTGTGGCCACATTACCTGTTCGTTTGTCGCAGCTTAGCATCCTGATGTAGCAGAGATGGAAAACTTTGATCACTGTGAAGAACACAAAAGCCCCCTGTCACCACCAGAGGACCACCCCAACCTACTGACTGTATGACAGATAACATGGTGATGGTTGTGTCCTGTGACAGTCGCAGCCACAATGTTACGTTTTAGAAATTGGCACGAAAATATGTGAATGGGGACCATTACTTAACTACAGAGATCCAAATATTGTAGATGTTAAGGTCTTCTTGGCATTCATTCATTCAGGTCAGGTTATCTCACTGAGGTTATCTAATCAGCTTGATTTAAGGTATTTATGCACTATATAACCATGTTTCATGTTGCACTTCCTTCAAATGAGATACTTGAAATTGAAATGGTTTAAATATCACCAAGTTTTAACAAATATATCTTCAAAATTAGCATTGTTATTATTACATCCACCTCTAGTATCTGATGTATCGATATATTGCAAATTTTGTAGCTGCTACTGCAGTTGACCCAGATATCATGTTCATTTGATTCAGCTAGTTGTAGCGATGATGAAGTCTCAGAGATTATCAAGGGATGATCCATTAATGAAGCTTTAGATGACACTCCACTACTACCTCAGCCATAGCATATAAATGTAGAAATATTTTCTAACAAACTTTGTCAGAATATGCTTTAGGTCACATAAAATAACCTAAAAGGGAATAATTGATTTTGTGAACTCAACAATTCAGTATTCCCTGTATTAAATGTAGACAGCGAGCGAGAAACTGTATAGCAAGAAGAAATATCCAGAAATCCTCTCAGGTTAGCAGAGCACAGAGAAATCAGACATGAATTTTCTATAATACTGAATTAATTTATTGCTAACATAGTTCGAATGTTACTTTAATGGGTTTCAAACCTGTCATAGCACAGATTATGAAAACTTCTCTGCAGAGAAAACCTGATGGAGTGTCGAATGACAACTAAGAAAACCACCTAGAAGACGTGTGTGTCACAGATCAACAGTTTGCAATGCAAAAGCAAATAGGCTTTGAAAGAACAGTAGCAGTGCTGGTGTGATCAGGACTGAAGTGTGTTCCCTTTTCTCTCCATGTCATAAATGGTTATTAAACCAGTTTATGACTGAGAGGGTTACTGGGTGATAGTTATTTAGTCCGAATCAGTCAAAAAATATTTGTCAGTCTTTTCTCTCTGGTATTTCATTGGGACTGAATTTTCTGTCCTCGGCAAGTCAACCATGCTGAGACATCATCAGAGAAAATTCTCAGCTGCAGCAAATTATTTGAAATGTTGAAAGAAAACATAATAAAATGGAAACAAGTTCGGAGAACGCAGACAATAGTTTCAGAAATGGAAGTCATCAAAATGTATTCTGACTTTCAGCGCTTTTTGAATGTATTCTGGAAGTGCAAGATGAAAAAAAAACTTTTTGTAGTTTGTTGACACAGCCATGTCATCTCGATCAAAGTGCAAATACTCTTAAGCTCTCTGACAAAAATGCCATTGTGCAGTCTTGCAAACACCGGGGTCATTATGTGACCGATTATTGTCACTAAAACAGCTTTATTACTTATGCCAGGTACTTGTGCTGCCTCTCAGGTAAACACGGTGACACAGTCTGTGCGGTATGACTGGACTTGAGTTACGCAGCTGACAGCCTTAAGGCTACTTTGCATATCGAAACCGAGTTTCGAAATAACTTCCACTGGTTAGGCCGGGTCATCATTTTCAATCAGGCTTTTCTTCATTCCAACACTTTCTCTCATAACGCTGTGAAAATGTTCATGTGTGCTTTGTTTACTCCTACAGTATGGCTGAACTTTTGACTTCCTTGTGCCTGTGTGGTTACTTGGAACACAGACTTTAAGTGGACTTGCAGAAGTTTGGGAGAGAGAGGGGGGGGGGTTGTTTTCAGTTTGAAGAGCTGCTGGAACATAGCAGGCAGTCTGTGTTGGAAAACACAGTCACAGCTGCCCAGCAGTGACAACCGGCATCTCCCTGAGGAATCAAAGCCTAAGCAACATAATGCATTCAAGACAGCTAGAGGCACATGCAATCAGAGCGTGTTTGGATACGTTTGCGACAGATTAGATCCTTTTCCAAAGCCACATTCAAGTACCAAGAGCTTATTTAAGAGGATTGCTTTTTCTTTGTTTCAGATTGTGGAGGCTGGCTATTTTCCAGTCCAGCTGTTGATTCGCATTGTTGAGGAATTAATGTTGTTCAAACTGAGCCATGTAGGAGGGGAACAGCTTGATTATTACATAATTCATAAATATAAATGCAGTCAGCCTCCACAGTTCAAGGCTGAAACAAAAATTTTAGAATTTAACGTAGCATTTTTCTCAATGTGATACACTGCTAGAGTCCATATTTGAGTATGCTGTTATTTTGGTTGACACTGACAGGCCCAGGCAAGGTGAGATGAGCTGGGCCGAGGAGGACTGGACGGTGGGGCTCACAGGACGGGTCCTGCAAAAGGTGAAGGAGCTGCAGGTCCATCATGAGCGACTGTCCAGAGAGAACAAGCAGAAGCAGCTCCAGCTGGACAATATCCACATCAGCCTCGAAAAACAAACCGCGAAGGTAAAAGCAGAACTGTTTACAGCTGCTTTTTAGTTGCCAAGGTTTCCCACACTCCTGCATCTAACCCTTCCATTGCTCAGTATGAGGAGGTGCGAGTGGAGCTGCAGTCCGTGCAGAGGGAGCTTCAGGGCGTTCAGGAGGAGGCCAAAGCGGCCGTGACCAGCAAGGGGCGCCTCACTCAGGAGGTTCAGACCAAGCAGGCTCAAGTATGCTCTTTGGAGGGGCAACTGGATGCTGCTCGCACCCTCAACAACAAGCTCACACAAGATATCAAAAGGTAAGTGAAAATCATCTGCTGCTCATGGTGGATTTCAGATATAACTACTAAATGATGATGTAACTTTCGATATTTACGAGGAAAAAATGAAAACCGCTTCCAATGTAACATCTTGAAACTGTCATTGCTTCCGTAGTTCGCTAGCGGGATTAATTGTGCTGCGTTACCGGTACATCTTTCCACAGGATTATCTTGTTTTGTTCCTGGAGTCTGTTTCCTGCCCTGAACTCTTCCCCTCTGTTTCTCCTCTTCCTGTGGCAGACTCGAAGCTGAGCTGGAGAAGTTGCAGAACAGCAGTAGGTTGGCAGATACCCCTCTCTTCTCTACACCCTGCTGGAGCAAAACCTCACCCTGGGAACACAGCGGTACAGACCTCTAAATCACGACCCCGATGTGTTTTCTTTCCAGCCACTTCTTTCCTGTCATTAAGATTGATGCGGTGTATTGTTCAGGGAATAAATTGACATTAAATGGAAAAAGAGAGCTTATAAATAAACTCCCTCAGCCCCTCTGCTTCCCCGGCTCTTCGCTCTCTGGGGACTGTTGTGTTTATATTTCCTCTCCTATAACTAAACCACTTGCTTGTTCACTGCTGCAGTTCTGTTCAGCTTTTTTTGATTCTGTCCAGGATTCGGTCCACATGTTGTGTTTTTGTCCTGTAGGGAGCAGACAGGAGGGGCAGCGGGATGAAGCACCTGCCCGGGCGCACAGCCGAGTGAGTACCTGACTGTTCTCATACGCAGCGACATGCAGGCTGTCTGCAGTCAATTTCAGTTAACAACCGCTGTTCTCCTTGGAGGATTCAGGATTCTGGTTTTCACTTTTGTTCAGGTCTTCCTCTCAAATTCTCTTGACCTATTAAATAAACATCCCCTCCAGGAGTCTTTGTTAGTGTTTTTGTTGTATAAAATGACCTCCTGTGTTCACATTGTGTGTTTTTTCAAAGCTACCTGAATGGATTAATTGTATAAATGTCTTCTGGAACTAAATAGGATCAAATGTTCACTGTTCTTCATTTGTGTTTTGTTCAATTCATGCATGGTTTTCCAATTCTGACCGAAAAACTCTAGAAAAAATCTCATACATCTGTTGCATAACAGACAAAATCCATTTGCAAATTAAGACTGATTTCACGAAAGCAGTCTCTTAGTAAAAAACGTTAACTTTTACCGCTGGATTTCGATCAAACCAACAAAACCAAGCTCGGCGGTGCTCACTCAGTATTCTCAAGGTATCTCAACGTGTTTTTGCCAGAATCGATAAACAAAGGACTTGATGGAAAATTATCCTTTGTGCCAGTAGATGGTATTCACATGAGGTTTGCCTTGATGTTGGAGAGAGTGTCGTGGCAGCTTTGTCTCATTTACGGGAACGATGTAAATCCTGGGACACATTATCAGTAACTTTTGAATTTTGCTTTTCCGTTTGAAATAGGTCCGGTGATTTTGTGAAGCCGTTGTTTTCACTCAGTGTTCCTCAAACAGGAATTAGCTGTATTTGTTGGAGGCTATTTTGAGCTGCTGAATTGCTGAGTGTAGTGTTTAAGAAGGAGAACTGCTGCTTGTGTGGGTGTGTCTGAAAGGAGAGCACATTGATCTAACTCATTTTAATTAAGAAGCAGAGCGCTGCTGTGATTGGGCACATTTCTGAACTAAAGATGTTTGTAACAAATTAGTGTGAGATGTTTGACTTTTGCTACACACACGTACATCGCTGAAGTTGTTAGTGGCCTCACACGGCTAAAAGCAACGGAAGTTATTAACTTATTTATGAGTTGTTTGATTCAAAGCTGAAAAAACTTTAACTTTCAGAGATTTAATGTCTGAAAATCCAACTTTAATGTTCCTCATGGTTTGAAATCTTTTTCTTCTAAACTTTTTCCATCCCATCAACAGCGACTTCAGTTCTCGGACGACGCCTCCCCTTCGTTGCCACGGCAGCAGCACCACAGCACCCCCCACCGGCACCCGTCCGACCAATCGGACGTCTTCTCTACGCCTTCGGCTGCGTTTCCGTGGGAACGGGAAGACTCGAAACCGGCAGCCAGGAGGCGAGTGCCGCCCTCATCCCAGACGCCCCCTCACGATGTCACAAATCAGGAGCTGTCGGAACCGGAGGATTGTGGGAAGAATTCCAGGCTGGAGGCAGACAGTGAGTGGGCATGTTTGGTGATTCTGTTGGTGATGAGAAACAAGTCAGTTTTGCTCATTTGTAGTTTGTAGATGTAAAACTTAATCATCTGGCTGGATGATTGTAAGAATGAAACAGTTTGAAATGTTGTTGCCCTGCGTTGGGAGGCTTTTATTGGTCCTGTATACCAGTCCAGAGCCCACTGACACACTGATTTCATCCGGATTGTCTCCTCTTCTGATGGATCTGCTGCTGCTATTTTGATCTTTTTCAGCTTAGGAGTAGCAAGTCAGTCATCTTGGATCTCGTGCACTCTGTACAACCTCAGCAGCTCTCGTTACATAAGAGCCTGTGGAGAAATCACTGGCTCAGCCAGAGATTTCCCAGCCTCTCCCAGGCGAGCTCCGTGATGCATATTGGCCTTTAAAGCACTTTATTATAGTGACGTAACAGCGCTCGTCCTCTGAGTCACTTCACTGTTTGCTCAGAGCAGGAAGGGGACAGGTCAGCGTAAAACAATAAACACTGCTTTTAACTGCTGGGACATGAGCGGGGGAGGGATGACAGTGTTTACTTAAGGCTTTGCTTATTTTGCTGCGACATTTTATTTTTTTCCTATGCTCCATATTACCTGTTTATCTAACACACCTTTCAGGATGTTCCTGGGTTAGTGGTACAAGGAAAAAAAAATTTAATAAATGTTCAGAGATTTTACATTTGCTATAGAAAACATATTGTTTTTGGTAAATTACAGATGGATTTTTATTCTTGACCTTTGAAACCTGCAGCCTCATAACCAAAGGCTCTTTCAGTGTTTGATGCAGTCAGATCAGCTGGTGTCAGTCTGTCTGTATGGATTGGCCTCCACTCTGCGCTGCGGCTCGATCGTTATCTATGGGTGGTCACTTTTGAGAAAACAAAGTGTTCATGCTGATAATGAAAATGACCACTCCTATGTTTCTTTTTTTTTTCTTCTAATCCATCTTCTCAACCGATTTTTAACAAACTTATGTTCTGTGAGCCAAATATTGTGAGCAGCGTTCTCCTAATTTATTGTATGAAGTATATTTTTGACGCAAGTACAGTTCTTTATCTTCTGTATGTGTGGCTCGTGTGTTATTTTGGTCTTTTGCAGGTTGATATTTGAATTTGTGAAGCACATCGTCTCTTTATGTAAATCTATATTGCACGAATCTGAGTTGGTGCAAAGAAACATGTTCACTCTAAAGTTCTGCAAAACATAATTGTAAATGTTATAATTTTATTTTATGGTAAGTTTCCTTATTTATGTCTCTACTGTTGTCTGTTTCTTCCACCTGTGTCTTCCTCAGAGTTGTGCGGTCGTATTTCTGCTCTGGAGGAGGAGCTTTCCGGGAAGACAAGGGCATTAAAGTCCATTCAAAATGAGCAGATGCAGAGTAAGAAGGAGCTGGCTGCCAAGGAGCTCAGCCTGCAGAGAGCTCGTGATGAGCTTAGTGCAGCACAGACACGCATCGCCCAGGACAGTGACCGGGTAAAAATACACACAATACTACCACTACTACTGCACTGCAGGTGGGGATTCCACTAATACTCAGTAGTGAAAACAAATGTCGGCTTTTAACATGCATTGGGTGTTAGCCTCAGTTATCACAAGTCTCTCCCTTCAAATACAGGAAATTGGATAAAGTTCTTTCTTGGAGCCCTGTTATGTGATGAGTCGCGTTGGGGATTCAGTTCACAGAAACGCTGCCTTTAAGGGTGTGTTTTCTCGTGTCTGTGCATGGCAGGCGTCTGCAGCTGAGCACAGGCTGAAGCAGCTACAAGAGGAGCTCAAGTGTCAACGGCAAAATGCAGAGAGCAGCCGGCTGCAGCAGCAGCAGCGCACCAAGGAGCTGGAAAAACAGCATCAAAGAGTAACGCGTGCATACAAGCAAACCATGACGTTCATCTCCAGACTGTTTCTGTGATTTCTTAGTTTTTTTGTTGTTTTTGTTTCATATGTTCAGGATTTAACAGAGCTTCAGAGGGAGAGGCAGTCTCTGGAGAGGCAGCATCAGCAGGAGGTGAACAAACTCAACCAGGAGCTCCAGCATGCTAGGACACAGCACAATGCCTTGCAGGCCCAGGCCGACAAGGTAAGTTCACACACTTTCTGCATTGTTCTGCACAAAGTCAGACCCATTAACAAAGCCTACAAGTTTTCCAGCACTCATGCAAATAAAGCAGTGGAGTTAAATTCTGCAAGTATACTAATGATTTCAGTAGATTTTCATTACGTTATGCTGTTCTTTGTCTGTTTTTGCAGCAAGTTCCTGTTTTCTCTTTCCTGCTTTCTTGACTGTTCCTTCTTTCCTCACTCCCTCTCTTCTCAGCACTGTTTTTTTTTATTATTTACTAAAGGTCGATAAACTTATCTCACCTATTTTCCCTACACTTGTTTCCTGCACAAGTTGTTTACTCCCGTGCTCAGTTTCACTCTCTCGCTGTCTGTGTTTCTGTTTTCTCCTCCTCCCTCCCTCCCTCCCCCACCTGCTCCTCTCTCCGCTCCGTCCTCCTCTCCTCTCCTCTCCGTTTCTCCCCAGTGGAAAGGTTGAGCAGCCAAGGTAATGAAAGCGTGACGGCGCTTCACGATGCTGAGTGGTTTGGTTGTAGAGGCCTGAAGCAAACTCTTAACTCGTGTGAGATGTTGTCAAATAGCAGAGGCATGAAGGAATGTATGCGACACGAGTACGAGAGAGAGGAGCGGAGAGTTCTGTTAACGGTTGTTTGAGGCACGTTGCATGAGTGAGGAGAGCAAGAAGTCCAATTGTGTTATTCTCTGATCTTTTTTAATATGACGCGATGAACAGCAGTACCGATTTTTATTTTAAATCAATCAGTTGATCATAAATGATCTGCCAGACACATAAGAAAAACTGATCTACCTTAATTTGTTTTCTCACATGGTGCTAGTAGTTCTGAACAATAGGCATTCACTGTGCCTCTTCTTAACCACAGAGATCGTATCTCGTTATATCTGATAACGCTACAGAGCGTAAACAAACAATGAAGGCACACGTTCACACACAAACTCAAATATCTGCTCAATATATTCCGTCCGTACTGGCCTTTGTGGCATTTGTTTGCATATGCAGGCAGTTTCAGTCATCCGTGCTTTTTTTTTCTCAAATATAGATGAAGATAAAGCCCTTAAAATTATGACCAATTTCTGTTCTTTTTTTCATCGGATACTTTAGCTCCCAAAGTAAATTCACATGTTCCAGCAGAATCTAAGACTTGAAATGAAGAAAGATTAAACAGCTACAAAAGAAGCAAACTAAATAGAATTCAGTCAAACGGCTGATAGTTTCCCACCCAGAGAAAAGTGAAAACTTATTTTCACAAAACAAAGGAGAAACTTTCATTCCCATAACAAATGCTTTCACAGCAACATTTGAATGATCTGCTGATATGAATTTGCATTGAAGCTTAACCGCCTTGAATCTCATGAAATAGGAAACCTTCGCAATATCTGCTGCTTCTCTTTATTGTAATGAGATACTTGAAAATTAAAAAAAAATGTTTGATGTGTTTATTGTGTTACCAGCTCACAATAAACCCCTCAGTTTACTTTGGATATGAAACTTAGGTGGGTTTATTTTACACTAAGCATGACGCTTTCCTGCCTCCATCTGCTAGTTAATAAAAACCTAAATAATTCAGGACCGGTAACACTTTGCTTTTTGTCTGAATAAAAGTAATGCGAGCAGCACTGAAACTCGATCAGGGGCGCCACACTCGAAGAGTTGTCCACATTGACAAAAGAAAAGGTGCGGAAGATAACCTGAGAACTGGTGGGAAGCTGATCTGAAGTCCTTATTATTTTCTCCGGAGAGGTAGACTTTATGTTGGACAGAGCCTATTGATCACCAACTGCTTCCCTGCTTCCTTGTCCTGATTCCTGCATCCTAAATCACCACCTATCCTGATCCTGAATGTCGTTTTGCTTTCTTCTCTTTGTCTCTTTCTTACGTTTTCACTTGAATCCTGTTTTATTCAGTGGTCTCTGTTTTCCAGATGTTTAAACTCTTGTTATTTCCCTCCGTCAGCTCTCTCTGCAAAAGCAAGCCTTGGAAAAAGACTTGAGCTCTGTGAAAGAGAAGCTGAAGTGGACAGAGGGACAGCTGGCGGAGAGCCAGAAAAAGGAGACTCAGACACAAGCAAAGCTCACGGTAACCGCTCAGATTCAGGGCTTGGAAGTATCAATTATTCACGAGCTGAATGGTGTGGGTGTAATGAAGTTACTGCATTTTTAAACAGAATCTTTATGTGGCTTATGCCAGCTTTATAATAAAATGACGTGAAATCAAAGTGTAATTTCAACAAATCAGTCAACCAGATGCATTATTAAATTGGGAAAAAGACTCAACTTTACAGAATTTTGTCCAAAAATCTGACCAGGAAATTTACAAAATTGTAATTCCTTCCATCTTTCCTCTGAGTCCACTTGCTGTTCCCTGATCAAACAAAACATTTAATCCCTCCAGCGAGTCCCGGGCCGACCTCTTGGTTTCCTCGCTGTGCTCGGTAGATCTCGTGGGAGACGACAAGGGGAAATGATAGTCAGATGTCCGAACCACGTCGGCTGAATCCCCTCAGTGCGGAGGAGCAGCAGCTCAACCTTGAATGTCACTCTTTTGTTCATGACAGGAGAGGGAGGCGACCAGTCAACCAGGTGGTGAACGGAGAGCTTCTCTTTACAGCTGAGCTCCTTCTTCACCACAGCAGTCCTCATGACGATCTCACCGTCCCATGAATTATTCACGAATCCCTAGACACTTAAGGTGTCGTTCTCCTAGTGTCCCCTCAAAGCACTAATGCCCTTTATGTGGATGCAGAGCAGTGGCACAAGATGCAGAGGAAATTTGACAGTTCTTTGTGTTGGTTCATTGCATGTGTTCCAACAACTTTCCACACAGCTTTGTTTATTGGCAGCTTGTTGTTCCGTGTTGTTGCACTTGTGACACTGTGTTGACATGATCGTTGGCAAGAAAATGCTTCATCCTGACATCTGTGTAGATGATCAATAATCAGATTGAAACTAACTTCATTAATTGGTACAAGCTTATGTCTTCAAACAGACTGTTGTTCATTGTAAAGTCTCAAGCTGGCACATTTTTTTGAAAATCAGTTTTTTTTTGTACCCGGGCATTAGGAAGCTGTACGTGAGGCGGAGGGTGTGGCGGTGAGTCTGGAGCAGAGCAGGAAGCGAGAGCGAGCTCTGGAAGAGGAGGGGAGGAGACTCGCAGAGGAGCGAGCCGACGCCCTGCGACTCGTCAAAGACCTGCAGGGTGAGGATCGAGAGCTGCAGGATAAATCCACAACATCTGTTAGTCACAGGACAGCTGCTGGTGATGGTTAGCTTTATTTTTGTGTTAATATTAAAAATTATCTCCGTAATGTACACATCTTGTTCAGAGGTAGAAATGCATTTTTTTTTTTTTTTTTTTTTCTAAATACATTAACTCTGCATATGCTGGACTTGGAGAAAAAAAACAACTTCTGGCACATTCCTGAGCAGTACTTTTCACATTAATCACTCCAAAGACACTCATTTTTGAATACAGGATAATGTGCAGGAGGTTACTTCCCTTGTCATGCTCAGGCTTTTCTCTCTCTGCTGCCCTCTGCTGGACAGTGAAATGTTTGTTGCCATCTCAAAACACTATTAATTGTTCCAGTAATTATTAAGAATGTACTAGAACTCATTTCTTCATTTTCTGTGTGGAGATAATAAAATATTATTTATTCTGCTGTTTCTCTCTCCTTTCAACTCCAGAGCAAAAACTCGTGTCGGCAGCCCCAATTCAACCCGCTCCGTTTTCTCCTGTCAGTCAGGGTTTCTTGCCTCAGTCTTCCTTTTCTCCTCCGGCTCGAACCCAAACCAAGAGGCCAGCTGTCGCTCGTGCTGAGCACAGGAGGGTGGAAGAAGAAGAGGAGGAGGTCACTGATGGGAGGAGGACAGAGGTGACGGCGTCTTATCCCTCTGACAGAGAGCCGGGAGAAGGAATCGACTCCGAACACATCACTGCACTCAGCCTCTCAAACCCAGAGTGTGTCGAAAAAGCAGGACGCAGAGGGAAAAGTAATGAAGAGGAGAGTAAGAGTACAGGGGAGACGGCAACATGCGGCATCTCAGACGCTGCTGGTACATTGAGCAACACCTCTGTAGACGGAGCGATGAAGACGGAACCTGTGCCACGAAGTTCGACACCACCAGCGTCTGAGACCTCGGTCCCCTCTCAAGACCTGAAGAAAGAGAATGCCATGCTGCGCTCGGAGCTCCAGGACGTGCGCGAAGAGCTCCAGAGACGCCTGGAGGACCTGGAAGCCCAACGACGGGCCGAGACAGAAGCCAGGACCCGTCTGAAGCAGCTGAGCCGAAAGCAGGCCAGCCAGGCTGTGGAGAAGGAGGAGAAGCACAAAGAGTGGAAGGCACAGCTGGAGAGTGAGAGAGCAGAGACGGAGAGGCTGAGGAAGACCATCGCCGCTTTGGAAGCAGAGATGAAGAGAGAAAGGGACAGAAATGCAAGAGAAGAAGAAGAGGAGGAGAGGAACAAAGAGCAAGAAGACAGAGTGTGTGAAATGACTGAGCTGAATATTCAGCTAAAGAATCAGCTGGCAGACCTGAAGACTCAGCTGGCTGTAGAGCGAGAGGAAAGGAAACAAGAGAAGGAGAGAGAGAAAATGCAAACTGAGGACCTCGGTATAAAAGAGGATCTGAGCTTGAAGGTGTCAGAGCTCACAGCCGAACTGGAGAAACTGAAGTGCAGATTAAAAGAAGAATCCCAGGAAGAGGAGAAGCTCTCTGCTCCAGACCGCCCCTTAACGTACCTGAGTCTCCATGACGACGAGCTCAACTCCAATAAAGTCTGCTCTGATAACAAAACCCTCCCTTCGCCAGAGCAGCACCTCGCCCTCTGCCAGTCCGCCAACCAGCGCAACATGCTTGTGTCTCAGTCGACGGCACAAATCATCCAGGAAGAGCAAAACGTCATCGATCCCGAGTACGTCCAGGGTGAGCGCGACGCTTCGGATTTATCGAAAGAGGTGGAACACCTGAAGAGGGAATCCACAAAGGAGGCAGAACGCGCTAACCGTTACCAGGTCAAACTGGAGGCTCTGCAGAGTCAGGTAAAGATCAATCAACGCATTTTGTTTGCCTTAATTCATAAAAAACCACGAGATAATGAATGCAAATCTAAAGTAGTGTGGAAAGGACATTTTGATCACGCTTTTAATATCTTTTAAATACCGTGTTGCTATTTGTTGGTTCTCATTTGCTTTGGTTTATGGCAACATAAAAATAAAAATCACTTCTCATAAACTGGGTTTTATCAGAACAAACCTAGATTTCAGTTGCCACGAAATACATTTAAAAAACACAATTCAAGGCCAATATCACTAACACTTTTCGCCATCAGAGGGACCACTTTAAAAAAGAGAGAGACTGTGGAAAAGGGACACACACACACACACACACACACACACCACACACACACACACTTTAAATTCAGAATGACAAGCTTTTATATCTTCGCTCGCCTCTTAAAAAAAAAAAGACTTCAGTCCGAGTAAAATGCGCACAGGTTTCATTTGGACACTCATTAAGATTAATTTTTGATTCTCTATCACCCAGATTTACAAGCCATAATAGTCATTGAAATGTGCTCGCTTCAGTGTTTTCACACTTAGTTGGCAAAAAGTGAATTTATTACGTGACTCTAAGGAGCATCAATAAAAGTCCAGTCGTTGGTGTGACTCATTAAAATGTGCTGTGTGTGATCAGCTGCTGTTAAAGCACCGAAAACTGCAAACTGTGGAGTTGCTGCTTTGATTTCTTTGTTTTTCCTCTCAGGTGACCCGGCAGACCCTGCAGTTGACCACGGCCTTTGAGAAACAGAGTCAGCACATCGCAGGCCTTCTGGCTGAGCTGCAAGAGAAGGAGATGATCCTCCTCAGCCAGGGAGAGGAGCTGCTGCGATGCAAGAGCGAGCTGGAGGCGCTCAGGACGGACGGAGAAAAACCGGAGGAGGGGATGGTCGAGGTGGTGGAGGACGAGGGAAACAAAGAGGGTTCCGATGATAAAATGGGTCAAATCCCAGACCTTAAGTCAAAACAAGAACTTGCAGGTCCTCTCAGCCCTCACACTACAAAGTCGGCGCCAAGTGATACCTCAAACTCTCCCAAAGATGACAGTCTGCCAAAGATTGAGACCTCTGACTCTGAAACACCAACAGCTGATGGCTTTATGGAAGACGTGGCTCAGCAGCCAAGAGGACATCCAGATTCAAACCAGACTGTGGCGGCAGAGGATCAGAGCAGTAAAATCGGAGGGACAGCAGACACCGTCACAGAGCTGCTGGCTCTCCAGCGTGAAAATCAGCTGCTGAAACAAAGAATAGAAGGTTTTGTCCTCTCATCAAACCAAGAAGACCGAGCCGAGCGAAGCCAAAACACTGGAAACGCCGCGTTGTCCTCCTTGATGGAGGATAAGACTCATAATGTAGTGAATGACGTCCTGCCTGATGGACAGGAGATGCCTCGGCAGAGTGTGAATAGGAGGGACGAGGAAGGGCGAGAGTTAGAAGTGAAAATCGGGAAAACAAGCAGAGCTGAAGAAGATCAGGAGGAAGCGTCTCAGACTCACGTTAACCTCCTACAACACCAGGTAACCAGAAAACATCCCACATCGTGACGTCTGAATGACAGCAGGAGCTCAGTTTGATTAAAGATGAGATTCAGTAGTTGGTAATTCATATCTTTCACTTTTTTTTTTTTTTTAAGATTTTGTGCTGAAATTACTTGAGGATGCTGCAAACCTCTGAAGTAGCTTCAATCTTTAGTTGAACAGATCATGTTGTTTGCAGCAAAGTATAAAAGGATTTGTCCAAGACAGTGACTGAGCTGAGGACATGTTTTTGTAGCCTAAATAACATGACAGTGTTATTTATTAATATTCTGTAGTGTTTCAGTTACCATTAGTTTGAGAGTCTGAACGAGTGGGTTTATATTAGTCTATATGTGCTCCGTCTTTTCCTCCCTGATCAGGTGGAGGCGCTGCAGCTGAAGATAAGGACTCTGTCGGAGGAGATGCAGCAGCAGGCCGAAGAGCTGGCTCTGTGGAGACTTTCCTCCCAGCCGGCCCCGGCGTTCGACGCAGACGAGCAGCAGGACGGCGAGGAGCAGATCTCCGCCGTCAGACTGACACATCAGCAGCAGGCAGACGAACCCGACCGGAGCAGAACGCAGACGCAAAATCAAACGCCCGCTCCGGCCTCGCAGAGGAGGCAGGAGAACGTCACGGTTATCAGAGAGGATGACGTTCTCCTCAGCTGCACCTCAAACAAAATCCAGGGTCGCATGTTGTTCTCCAGGTAACTTCTATACCCCGAGGAAACATCTGGGGAAAAAAAAATCTCTTTTTTTTTTTTTTTTTTTTTTGTCTGCTAAATTGAACTTTTTTGTCATTTTGCTCTTTAAGACTTCAGAACAGCATCCTCCCTGAACCAAAGACCCTCCAGCCCAGTAAAAAGCACAATGAGGACACTACCAACGTGGACCAGGTTACTTCTGTCAACACACACACACACACACACACACACACACACACACACACACACGCACTCTCTTTCAAACCAGACCACCTGGTTTTACTTAAACTCCGTGCACCAACAGTGCTTTAATAGAAATCCTTCTCAAGGTAAATATTGGCTTTACATTCGAGTGAATGAGAAGTTTGTTTTTCTAGTGGTTCCTACCAGCGTGCAGTGTCCAAAGAATTTTCCTGAAAAGGAGCTGTATAATTTTGTAAAAATAATATTAAAACACAGGTTTAAATTAGTCATTTTATGTGAAATCATTATTACTTGTATGATCTAGAGAGTGTCTTAGTCAATGAAGTGCGCAAAATCTCAACACGCAAAAATCGATGTACAGGCAGAAAGCTACAAATAAGTTTCAAACAGATGTCAGCATATCCTGAAACAATGGAATATAAGTAAGCCCACCAGCCAAAACGTCTACGTCGTACATCATTACTCTGATGCTTCCAATCTGCTTTAAAAAAAATATTTTTAGAAACCTTCCTGCTCAGTATATTCCTGCCTCAGTTTCTAGCCCGGAGCATCTAAAACCCTTTATTGTGTTTTCAAGCTGAATGGAAAGCTATTCCTTTTCCCCTACAATTAAAAATACGTTACACAGTCTTAATTATCTCAAGGAATTGCCGCACCAGTAAAAAAAAAAAAAAAAACAGATCTGTACTTCTTCATCGAGATGCTTCTCTGACTTTATTGCTTCTCTTAAACAGTGAAGTCCAGGTTTCAGCCTCCTTTTACTTTTGTGAACATATTTCTCGTATTAAATGTTCAAAGTTCTAACTCTTTTGTCATTTATTTACTCTTTTTGATTCAGGAATCTGAAAAAGAAAACCAGGAGTTTAACGTCTTCCAGCAATCAGGTGTTTCTCCAGCACAGTGCAAAACCAGGAGAGACACTGAAGTCGTCCAAATGTCAGAGAAAACGGTTCAACAGCATGCAGCCAAAGATGACCACAGAGTCTCAGGAGCGAGTTTGACCAAACCGGATTGCCATGTTGGGAAGCCCGAAGCCAAACCAAACCCTTCCAGAGAAACCAATGAAATAAACACAACCGGTAGATCCTCGGGGACGGACGCCAGGACAGACGCGAGGAGCGTCGGCGTCCAAACAGACGACGGTCTGTCCCGCCGCGGCGCTCCAGCAGTGTGTGTGACCACTCAGACTGAGCCGGAGGAAGACGATGGAGAGGAGTCGGCGGACTCCCCTCCTGGATCCCCCGCCACGCCACCTGGGAGAGACGAGCCGGACGCCGACCCGCTGTTTGCCGGCTCCTTCCCGATACCCGCCGACCCGGCCCGCCTGGCCGAAAGGATCCGCCGCAGCAGGACGCAGCTCTCGGCGGCCTTCGACGACACGGAATACGAGCCCTACGGACTCCCGGAAGTCGTCATGAAAGGTACGTTTTGAAATCGGCAGGTTTAAAGAGAAAAGTTTAAACTCTCATCCAGAATGTCAGATGAGCCAAAATCATTCACACGGTAGAAATATGGTTCCAACCTAAAAACCCAAACCGGCACTTTGGTACCGTATGAATGATGTTTGATGTGTTTTCTGGGACCTTTAAATGTCGGCATCTCCACCTCAATTCAGTACAATTCAGCTTTATTTAGAGAAACTACAGGAGGGAGAGAGTTCATAAACTACAAGAGAGACAGTAGTTGATGATACGTAGTAGTGAAACATGATGAGTAAGAAAGGAGCGATGTCAAATTTCCTTTTCTGACTAAGAAAACTAAACAGAACAAAAATGTTTTATAAATGGTGTTTCAGTGAACTTTAACCCTTTACAGAGTTTAAACCTCCCGGTACTCTTGAAGCATATATTCGTACTTTTAAACTTTCAAATCAGTGTGTTGCACCATTACGTGCCAATTATGTATCCCCTCAGAAGAACAGTCAGATATGCACAAGATTCTAATTGTGCCCAATCAAGGGTTAATCCAGCTGTTCCTGTTATTCATGAATGGTGTTTTCACAGGTGCAGTCTCTGAATTTCTGAATCCTCTTGACAAGTTTTCCAGGAATTTTTTTTTTTTTTTTTTCCTGCACATTTCCACCAGTTTTACTCGTTAACGATCCATCTCCCGTCTATTTTTATCCTCCCTGCGTCCGCCAGGTTTTGCCGACATCCCCACCGGTCCCTCGTGTCCCTACATCGTGAGGAGAGGTTTATTGGGAACAACTGTCGTACCCGCCTCGCAGAAAGACTCCGCAAAAGAAGAGGAGACGGATTAAAGCACAGCTGTGGGTAAACGGAGCCGGAGGCCGAGATGCACCAAACTAACGCTGTAAAAACAAGTCGCCAGCACGAATCCAAATGCTACCTCATTTCCTTCGACAGCTGTGTGCTGTGGCATTTAGGCAATGCTGTTCAAGCTGTTTTGTTTGGTTAACACTATTATTAGCTTCGGATCTGTGGTACGTGTGAGTATTCACAACAGTCGGAGGGTAAATATGAGACAGAATCAAAACAAATGGCGGCGTTTCCAACAGCAGAGCAGATTATTGGATCAGATGGTGCTGGACTAGTCAGATAGGCAATTATTTCATCATTTAGCAGATAAAAAAAAAGCAAATTAGTATTGGACATTAATGTTAATTCAGGATGAATGAAACTATTTGGGGTTTGAACTAAATCTGATCATTTTTTGGATCTTTCACAGAGTATAAAAAAAAAAACGGTTCATTATTCAAACATCAAAATCCTGTTGTCTTTTCATGTTTGAGATCAATACGGTTGTATCCGAGACTAACAGAAGTCATTTACTTGCAGGTTTTTGCCTCCTGGTTGTGCATAAATGTGGCGGAAAGAACTGATCGGCTTGGACAACAAACCTGAGCGAAGGACGGCGGCGGCAGCGCAGACACTCTCCAGTCACCAGCAGCTCTTGAAACAAGCACAGGACACACTCTTACAAAGCAGGATGGACCGATGTACGTGTGTGTGCAGGTAAACGGTGCCTGCACTGACACGGGATGCCCGATCGCTTCAGCAGTTCATCCTCAAATTGCTGTGTGGAGACACGGCCGTCCATCAGTGCGCTCACCTGTGTGTTTAGGTACGGAGGTGGTGATTTGGTGATGTTTCCACAGGGGCCATTTTTAGCTTTTAGTAGCGTGGAATTAACGTCGGAGGCCAGTCTCTGCTTACTTTGAATGAAACGGTGCCTGAACTGTGTTTTTCCAAACGAGCGCTCGTCGAGATAACCTGGAGTTGCTTTCCTGGAGAGTGAGCCGGACGGAGGCCTGCTGTGGAAACACCTCACACACTTTCACCCTTTATCTTCCCGACGTGGCTTATTTATGGACACTTGAATGTGTTGGAGTAGATTTCAGGAGTTTACAAACACGCGTGAATACACACATTGTGTTTTCACATGAGCTGTGAATATGAACATGTGTGTCCTCATCTTGATATTACTGTTTGTGTGTGTGTGTGTGTGTGTGTGTGTGAGAGAGAGAGAGAGAAAGGGAGAGCAGGGCGAGCACATGTCCATGACTCAGTCCAGCCTGCAGTGGTTTCCGCTCCATGTATGGTGATGGACACTGAGCGCCGTCTCTCCTCCCTCTCCCGCCTCTCCGCAGCAACACTATCAAGCTCCAAATACTTAGTTTTACAACAAATTCCTCAACAACTAAACACATGGAGCTTTATTTTTCCACACAGACTGGAGATGGCGTCTCTCTTTGGATAAATTATTATTTATTTAATCGATTTGATGATTTGAGCTGTTAGTTTGCTCCTGCACAGTTGTTCTGCTGCTGCATCGACGGCAGCAGTCGATCAGTATGGAGAGACGGCTGATTTTGTAGGTACAGTTTGGAGTTGATGCTCAGTTTCCTGCGTGCCTTGTAGCAGTGGATCCAACCACTTCATCCAGCTAAAGGACAGGTTCACATTTATGAGATATGTTCAAACGTTTCAGGTGTACTGTGTTAAAAAGTCCATTCTCTATTGAGAGTATTTCACTTGTACCACTTCTTATCTGCTAGAAAAACATCGGCAACGCACGGCCACGAACCTAAAATAGGCATTTTTCAAGGTGTAATCCAAGTGAACAGGTTTTGCTGCTCAGCTGAATTTCTCACTTTGTTTTTCCTGGGAGTGAAAAACTACAATCACACACAGCTCATAACATTCAGTCGGTTTGCTCCCACAAACCCTGGTTTCTGCTATTTATGATTGTTTCCAACATGAATTTGATGAATTTCCAGATATGCAGCCACAGTAAAGGTGGAGACAAAATCATGCAAGAACAGAGAAGTCTGTTTGTTTTCTCATAAACAGAAATGAGCTTCGACCAGGTCCGTTTCATGAGAATCTCTGTTGTGAAACTCCTTCAAAAGATGGCAGAAAATAATGATTTCTTCACATTTTCGACCAATCGCGCACTCATTGTGCTCCAGAGTAAAAACTTTGTTCTCTTTCTCTCGGCGCCGGCAGAGAGAAGACGTTTCTCTGTCCCGGTGAAGTATGTGGAGACCTCACGCGATGTGAGCATTTACAATAACACGGCTAAGAGAAGTGTCCACAGCCCTCATCCACACCAACAAGCAGAACAAAAAGAATCTCCGCCTTCATAACGGAAAGTAAATGTTTTACTCAGTGAAAGACAAGTCGAGATTTAAAGCGGTGGCTGAAGAGTCTGGTGTCTTTGGGTCTCACATGTGCGGGCTGTGGACGCTGCTGCTCCTCTTCACTGAGATACCTGCAATCCTTAAAAAAAGAAAAAAAAATCTTGCAGTTTCTTTAGAGAGAGGTTTTAATTGTTTTAATAGAAAGTACCTTCTGATAAATCAATGGGAGTAAATTTTTAAATCATAGCTGAGTACTGCTTTAGCTGAATTATGCATTTATCTTAAAAAGTTAAAGTTCTTACATCTCGAGGTTTCTGGATAAAATTTGTTGAATGATAAAAACAGAAATCCAAAGTTTGACTTTGACTGTTGAGGCTTCGTTTTAATCCATCTTCTGTACCGTCATCCAGCTCGGGATCTCAGGATTGGAACCAATCACAGGTCAAACTGTGACGAATGGATGAACTCGGAAAGACGGACGGTCACACTGACGGAATCCGTCAGCAGCGAGTCTCATGTTTCTCCACTGTGGGAGAAAATCTTAGGACCCAAAGAAAACCTAAACATGAACCGGGAGAACAGCAGGTGGCCTCAGGTTTCCAGCGGCATCTTAAAAATGTGAATCTGTCCTTTTAAAATGTTTCTTTTTAAGTTTTATGCCAGACTTTTGTGAAGAGTGAAGCTTAGTTTTTATGTTTAGGTTTTATTTAGCTGGAGAGTCGTCCCACATTTGGTTTGACGACACAGCTGATTGTCGCTGCTCTGAACCATCACCTTCTATCTGACACACACACACACACACACACACACACACACACACACACACACACACACACACACACACACACACACACACACACACACATCTGAGCTGCCTTCACATCTCTGGGATCTGTAGTTTTCTGGCAGTGAGGTGGGGACTCACTGTCAACTAGTTGCCTTATTTTGGACACTTGATGTGAATGTATCTGTTTTGTTTGCAACTAGAATAAAAGGCTTGCTCTCATTCTAACCTCAGCCCGTCTTTCATTGTGAAGTTTAGTAGTTTACATTTTACATTTTGCGTTGAGATGCTGAATGTGTTTTTTGCGTCGGCTGCGTTTTTAACTGCCGCCGTACAATTAAGCCCGAATGAGTTCCTCGGTCCGATGAGGAGAGCCTCAAAGTGTTTTTAGGTGGAGTATCTTGGTTAAATCACTAAACTATTTCCGCTCTTACTGAAGTCCTCTCCCTTTGCCTCTTGGTCACAAACACTTTGCGGAGAAGGTGCTGAAAGCTTTGAAGGAGCTCAACACTTGGATCTAAAGAGCGAATGTGAGAGCTCTCTGTTTTATTTCATCGCGCAATTCTTCCTCAAGTCTTAGAAAAATATTGGGGATCATAACTCTGCCCTTGAAGAAACAAGTGTCTCTTTTTACTTCCCAAAAAGACAGAAGTTGGAAAGGAGAAGGATTTAAAGAGCTCGCTCCCCGCTCCCCGCTCCCCCCGCTCCCCACCCCCACTCAGGAAACTCCAGGCCTTCTGCTCTTCTTCTGCAGCGGCGGCACTCAATCACGCCCGCAACGATGGAACGGACTGGACATACACTCACAAGCCCCGGCCTCATCCCTATCTTCATCTCCTCCTCCTCCTCCTCCTCCTCCTCCTCATATGATCTGCAGTCCTCTGCCAGATTGATGTAGGTCCTCCAGGATGGGGGAACACCTCCCAGGGGAAAAAAAAAAAGAGCCATGCTTTTTCACACACACACACACACACACACACACAGCTCACGCTGAGAGAAAGACACATGTTGCACGAGGAGAACTTGGACTACAGCGTTTCTTCAAGCTGAAGGTAAGACGTGTTAAAGAGTGTCTCGCAGAGGGCTGATGCACGGTTCTGTCAGTGTTCTTCAGGGAAATCTGACCTCATTTGTGTATTTTTACCGTGCACGTCACGGGACTTCTTCGAGCTTCTCTCCGAAAATGTTTCTCTTTAATTGCCGTTTACCAAATTTAGTAACGTACCGTCTCATTGATTTAAAATAAAGGAGACGAGCAATCTGCTCCGGCAGGAGCTCAGCCTCGATCCCGAGAGCAGTGCAGCCGATGAAGAGCAAACTTCAGGAACGGCTACATGTTGAGAAACATGCTGGTCTTTCTCTGAACGCAGCAGCATTTGATGAGCATTTCAATACAAACATGCCTTTCTTCTTCTAAACGCCCCGGAGCAAACTGGCAGTTCGTTTATCTTCCTCTGTGCTACTTCTGTGGCTGGAAACAAGTCCTATCATTATTTTTGAGGGTCATTCTCTGCCTGAGCAAGAAATCAGAGAGGCCAAGCCGTAACCTGTGATCTCCTGACGTCAGCCTCGGCTCGTCCCCCCCCCCCCCCCAAAAAAAACCCAGGCAAATACTTTCTATGGCAATTACAACTAAAAAGAAGCTTTGTTTTCTCTACTCACTGTAAATTCTTTATAGGATACTGTCCTTACCCACAGAGAGATGAAAGGGGTGAACAAACATCTTTGTTTCTCTTTGCTGTGGTTAAAAAATGCATGTTGGCCAAACAGGCCTTTTTTTGTTTGGTGTGCAGGCGTCTCACGATCCGCCGTGTGTGGAGGTCCGTGGGTTTGCCACAGGGAAAAAAGAAGCGGTAGAAACACACAGCTGCAGAGCTGGTAGTTCACCGAGTGCACATAAACCAGCAAAAATGTGAACTCTCACAGCTCAGTGATGAGGACAAGTCAGCAAAAACTGCAACACGTGAAGATAACCGCGCTGGTGACGGCGGCGAGAAACAGAAGAACATTGACGCACGAGAGTCTGGTTCCGATAATCAATTTGCTCGAGTGGGCAACCCAGTGATAGCTTACAGCTCTTCACGGTAAAAAGACCGAACGCAGCTTTTTCTAAATGGTGTCTTACTTATTTCTTTATTGCAAAAGTTTGGAAACTGCAGTACTAACTATGAAATTAAGTGTATTTTGAAATACATGATAATTTTTTCCACTATTTACTGACATTGAACTTATTTTAAACAAACGTCTTAGTTTTTGATAAATTCTGACAAAGATGTTTGAATACTGATTGATGTATGTCTAAATAAGCCTTAACATCATCCGCTGCTGCTGTCCCGTTATCTCAAAACACTCACTTTATATCCACAAGCTGTTTCTTAACAAATTGAAGAAAAACTTATTTTAAAGAGCACTTGAAACAATATCTAAATTCATCATCTTTCAGGAAAAATAAAAGTTTTATAAAAGTGTATCTGAATCAATTATTATAGGACACAGTTAGTTACCATTACAAATGAATAATTTAACTAAATATTAAATGAGAAGCTGTTCTTTTGCTCTGTTTGTTTTGTGCTCCTGTTGGTTTCATAGTACCGCGTTGTGTTTTCATTGTTTAACTCTCCTGTGCTAAAATACTGCTTGTAAACACACGTGAGCTCATGGAGAGAGAGAGAGGAAAAAAAAAAAAAAACAGAAAGAAATATGGTGTGAACCTCTGCACGCACGTCATCTCTTACCGAGGAGTCTAAACAGCCTGGTGAGGTAATGACAACCCAGAGAGCGGAGGAGGGCACTGGGGGAGTTCGAGCTGTTAAAATGGACACAAACACCAACATGACTGTGCTTCGGCTCAGTCCTGCAGTCTGTCTCAGGTTGGGGAGATTTTTCTTGTACACCTGCCCTGAATGGAGGCTTAAGAATAGCCTGTATACATCATGTTCCTGCGTCTTTCCAAACAGCTCGCCGCATGATTTATGACCCCACCTGCGCCGCTGTTTAGCTTAAGATTAGCCCCCTGCCCGTCGGCCACTTCCCCCTCTGGCTTTAACCCGCCCCGGCTCAATATCTTAGCAAAGGACCAAAATATGCCAGCGTGGGTTTAGACAGCGATAACTTATGGAAGCTCTCGGCGGTGGGTCTAGTGGGCAGAGAGCAGAGGCCGTCCGCTGAACCCCGGAGCCCGGCGGCGGCGGCGGCGGCGCGTGAGCCGAGGGTCAGACTCTGGGAAATCTCAGGACGCTGTCAAAGTCCAAGTGGAGGCGACCGGGCGGGCCGGCCGGCCGACCCGCAGCCAGAGGGCCCATAAATCCCGTCGCTGTTTGTGTGTGCGTCTGCCGCGAAGCTAAACACAGTTCAAAGAGGAGTAGGAGACACCAAATGAAGATTAGCGATAAACATGTTTTCCATTAATGTGGAGATGTATGTTTGGAGTTTGGGCAGAGAGGGGCGATTTCTGAGGCCGACGGCAGGGTGGCCTGGTGTTTGTCAGCATCTTCCTGGAGGATATAACCAAGTCTCTGAGGCGCCAACACCAACTTAATGCCACGTTGACTCCTCTGAAAGAGAGAGATGCGCAGCTTCGATGCAGAGAGATTCGGAGCTCATTCAACCCTCTATGGATGGAGGAACGTATGGGCAGCTCCTGTTCTCCACTCTGAGCTCTAATTCTCCTGGTCAAAGACCAAGAACTGAATATGGGAGCATAGAGGAGGGATAGATAACAGGTACAGCAAAACAAAGTCAAAGTAACACAAACAGAAGCCTGAATGGTGAATTAAAGGTGTTTTTTGTGCTGCTTGGTCATTGTCTACTGGGTTTCTGGTGCATGCAAATATTTCAGATCAGTAAAAAAAAATCAAGAATAAAGACAACTGGAGTCTTCTTAAATTTATATATGTTCAAAATAAAATTCTCAGGCTTTTCTTCTTTATTTTTTCCTAAGGACTCTGTGATCTGAACCTGATCAGTGTGTTTGTGTCCCTGAAAGGCTTCGGATGGCATCAAGCTGCGCCGGAATGGGAGAGAGCTGAGCAGGGGTCAGAGTCAAGTCCAGTTTTTCTCCATCACCTGGTTTGTGGAGCTGGTTTAACATGGGATGAGCTCCTGGCACCAGTGAGTGAAGGTATTGTCTTCATCCTCCTCCCGCTTATAAAACATTCTTATCTGCTGTGAAAGCAGTCATAGAGGCATTTGGGAGTGAAGAGCAGCTCCTTTTAACCTGGCGGCATTGCCACATTTGGCAGTGATCGCGTCGGACGCGGCGCACAGCACCTTTCTAAAAGTTCAAAGAGGCCCGTCCGCTCGCTCTCTGCTGTAGCTGGGGGTCTCGACGGCGTTTGTTCTCAGCCAGTTTCCTGGCACACTCCGAGTTTAAACAGGCCCGAACGTCACACACTGCGTCAGCGCTACACAGAGGAAATCATCTTTATCTGAGCACGACACATTTGTTTACCTGCCAGCTGAAAAAAGTCCCCTCACAAAGATTCCACGTCACGGTCGGTTGATTCAACATGGACCTCAAATAATCGTTGATATATGATGCTATACACCCAGTATATTTCTGCAGTTATAGGGGAAAATGTCTTCACCTGTAATGGAGGATACAATCCCCACGCAGTGTCAGTATGGGACACACAAATCGGATGTTTACCACTTCTAAAAAAAAAAAAAAACAACAAAACCCTGACCTACAATAGGATATAGAATAGGAAGTGAGGGGGCGTCCCCAGCCGCTCTGCTCAAAGGCACGTCCACCCTGGACAAGTGATCTGTCCGTCACAGGGCAAACAGGCAGAGAGACAACCACACTTTAGTCAACACTTAACCAAACAAACATGTTTTTGTTTCTGGAGAGGACATCCGAGGGCCTGATGGGAGCCCACACACACACACACACACACACACACACACACACACACACACACACACACACACACACAGGGAGACCATGCAAACTCCACACAGCGAGGTCTCAAGCTCTGAAGAGAACCGGGGAGTTTCCAGCCATGAGAGGAGACTGATCACCACGATAACGCTGTAATTACCAAATGACAATTACACAAGTGATCTTCCATTTGATGAGCACAATAGCTTCTCTTAATATGGAGCAGTGATCCTCACACAGCTTCTCTCTTTTATGCTCTCCAATAAATTCACCTTCTACTTCAAAGCGGACAGGAAAACTGCTGAAAACAGGCTGGAAGGCCGCTCAAGCAGAGATCTGCGGTTCAGATGCATGCACCATTTGTTCTTTTTGTTCTGCTAGTGAAAAGTAATTTTGGTATTGGTGATCCCTCTCGTCTCAAAGCGAAGACATGCCTGGTTATTGTGCAGCTTGTGCCTGGGACTCATTCTGAGAGGAGTTTGCATGTTCTTCCTGTGTGTAAATTATTTTTCTCTGGTGACTCCGGCTTCCTCACTTGAAAATACACTGCAGAGATTAATTGTTGAGATGAAGATGTAAACATATATGTGCTGTCTGCCTCTCTGTGTTTGTCCTGGGATGGACTGGCGTCCTGTCCAGGACGTAATCCGCCTTCCCCAGCTGGGTTCAGGTGTCTGGTTTTCCCAGTCCAATTAGTCCTGATTAATTCTGCATGAAGTTTTGTCCTTTGGTACTTCTGATTTCCGTTTATTTATCTGCATGGTCTGTTGGGTCTCACGTATAATCTTGGACATGATCAGTCTGTATCTGCGTATTGATCGTAAAACAGCCAACTCTGACTAACCTTCATCATGACTGCTCCTGTGTCCGCCACCTGACCGCGAGCTTTTCAAGTCTTCATTTTGTACCATTCAGAGGGAGATTTTGTTGTAAAACTGGCATGATTGTGTTGAATCAAACAGCTACAGACTCAGATTTGATCTGAATTGTAGAGTATTGGGATGATTCTTTCCATCACTGACTGATGATGATGTGATTCTAAAATCATTTCTTTGTGAATTGAAAGGAAGAAACCTCTGATCCCACCATCTGAAAGCTGTGCAGCCTTTGTTTTGAAACGCAGGTGGAAGAGTGAGTGTTATTGTACAGTATCTCAGCTGTCCTCTGCCTCTGCCTTTCTTTGACGCACAGATGTATAAATGTCTTCCAAGAACACTCGTGATTCTTATTTGGATGTTTCCGCGCTCGCACACACGTTGAGGGGACATCCTGTTTACGGCCAGCTGTGTCCCGGTGTATCCTGACTGAGAGCCCGAACGGACCCTGGACCCTGGAGGGGCCGGTGGGGGTCGCCTGGGAGAAAATGCGGTGCACCACCCTCACCGCTCTGCTGCTGGGGGTCATGCTGTACCTGGTGATGGGAGCGCTTGTTTTTCTGACCTTGGAGACGCCGAAGGAGACCTCGGAGCATGAACGTTTTCTCCAAAAGAAGAAAGACTTTCTTGTGAACAACACCTGCGTCACCGAGCTGGACTTCCACACGCTTGTCAAGGTAACACTGAGAAAACACTGAGCAAACTCTCTGTCAAGCAATAGTTTATGGCTACTTTTTTCTTCCTATGTAAAAAAAAAACCTCTCAGAGAAGGTCTGGCTGTGTTTGTGATGGAGGTGTGTCCCTCCCGTCTGGCCTCGGCTCGCTGGAGTTTGTCAGCTTTAACACCATCCAGCCAATTGTTTTTATCCTCACCAAATTTATCACCTCTCAGCACAGGCTGCGCTTCACGGCCCTCGCCTCTTTAACTGTATCCGCGCTCTGCCTTCATCAACGTGTGATTACTTAAAGGCACTTTAATGTCTCTCTACTCCGTGTTTACTATTTGTGCTGTTTTTCTCTTCTGTCTCTCCTCTCACCTCTGAAACAGTCTCTTCCTTAAAACTGTTTCCTGTGCAACGCGCTATGAGCCATTATATATTATAGAGTCGGTGTGCATTTGTCCATATATACAGATGCATGCATGCACATGTGCATTCTAAGTGACTGAAAAATAATGTTGTACTTTTGTTAACAGCCTGCATATGGCCATGCCAACAAACAGATAATCAGATAAGTCCACCATGGAGGGAACAGAATATAGCATTACAGTTTACAGAAACAATTGAAGCTTAGTATTATTTAAAATTTGTCATACTTGCTCATCAGCAGCATATTGTTTGTATACATTGTTTTAAAGTGATTTGGATTTGTGCAATGTTTTAGATTATCCTCGAGAATGTTATTCCATACATATCTTTTAAGTATGAGAACACTTTTTTTTTTTTTTTTTTTAATTTCCCTCCTCGGCTGTATCCTCCTTCCCGACCCTACAACATTTTTTGGATGTTTCCTGTTAGTATGTTTTGTCTCGCTCTGAGTAATATTTGAAAAGTATTGAATTCCACCAAATCCCTAAATTTTAAGGTACATGATTGTAGGAACAGGGTATGATCTCTGTATCCAGTGGTGTGGACCGTTCTAATAGCCTTTTTCTGCAGTCCGACCAATGCATCTGTGTTGATTTTATATGTGTTGCTCCAAACCTATGCACAATAACTGAGACACATTAGAATAAGTGAACAGTCAATAGTTTTAAGAGCTTTTTTGTTTAGAAAATAGTTCACTTTCCACATTAGGGCCACATTTTTTGGCAATCTTGGATTGACTTTTAGTTATTTGCAGCTTCCAACTGATTCTATGGCTGTGAGTAACTCCCAGAAATGTATGTTCATAAACTCTTTCAATCACAGTATCAATTTTAATTTGAATATCAGTTCTAGCTCCACGCTTTCCAAAAATCATGAACTTAGTTTTAACAACATTCAAGGACAATTTATTTTTATATAAAAAAAATTGTTTTAACTTTCCCATCTCTCTTTGTTAATCTCAATCATTAGTTGTTGTTTGTTCTCCCCAGAGCTTATTATTGTGGCGTCATCAGCAAAAAGAACAAACCTCAGTCTCTCTGAAATTAAATGTAAGTTATTAATGTACGGAAAAAATAGTTCTGGTCCTAAGACAGTGCCCTGCGGGACTCCACAGGTAATGGCTTTGCAGATAGATTTAAACTCACTGATCTGTACATACTGCTTTCTGGCTGTTAGATAGGATTTTACCCAGTTAAAGGCAATACCCCTGGTTCTGCTTGCTTCCATTTTTCATAATAAAATGCAGCGGTTCATCGTATCAGTTCTATGAAAATTCCAACTGAGCGCTTTTTATTATAAAAGTTATTATTGATTTATTCTATGAGTTATAATGCGTCATTTTTAAAGCCATATTGGTTTTCATTTAGTATTTTGTTTTTCTCAATGAATGTTTCGAGTCGATAAGAAAATAATTTTTCTCAGATTTTTAAGAACTGTGATAAGACTGATATAGGTCTATAAGCAGGAAGAATTGTATTTGGTTCCGTTTTTGTGAACAGGTATTCCTTGTTGCAATTTTCATTTGATCAGGGAATTTGATATTTGAAAAGGATCAGCTGTAAATGTGGGACAAAGATTTGGAAAAGCATTAATTACTTTTTTGACTATTATAATATCAAGATCACTATAATGTGTGGATTTTTTTTTGTTTTGTTTTGTTTTTACATTTGCTAAAATTATTGACTATTTCTTTTTCAGTTGATGTTTCAAGAAAAAAAGAATTTAGATTTGTAGGGAGACAATCATTCTCCCAATCGAAGCTTGATGGTGCAGTTGTGGCTGCCAGTTTAGGAGCTTTGAGTTTAATACGTCTCCAAAGGGGAACTGAATTGAATGATATAAAGGTTTAAAGTGTGATCTTTAGAAAGGCTGACAACAGACTATTAATGCTCTCAGTCAAACTTTAAAACAAAGAGAAGTGATTTGATTACATTACATTGGCTTTAGATGCAACAGAGTTTGCTTTTTTAAATAAAAATAAAAAGGAGAAACTCAAAGATAATGATAATAATGAAGATATTAATGATAATAGTCACTATTTGTGGATTACCTTTAGAAACCACCAGTGTAAAATTGCTCAGGCTTCTCTTCAGGAGTACTACCACCTCATATTGTCCTGAAGGAGCTCAACATGTTGAGTGCATGAAAACTGAAAGTTGATTCGATGACCCCACTCCCCAGGAGTCCCACATCATAAGATCCGCAAATCATGAAATGCAGACACAATGTGAAGGTAATTAAGGGAGCAGAAATATCAGGGACTGAACGGACATTGTGAGCATATTCTCACTAAGCTCTCTTGCGTGCAGGGAGTGTTTTCTGCCGTGGAGGCAGGCCTGGATGTGAGCAGCCTTTCTGCCAACCTGACCACCCGCTGGGACATGGCCTCCGCCATCTTCTTCTGCGGCACCATCATCACCACCATCGGTAGGAGGCAGGCAGGCAGTCTTCTGGTTAATTGAATCTGTGAACTCAGTCAATATTTGTTGAACTCTGACATAAAGGTGTGTGAAACCTCCCTGAGGTACCTTTGTCTGGAACCTCTTTATATAAATCTGATATCTGTATCCAACAGGTTTTGGGAACCTGTCTCCTCATACGACGTACGGCCAGCTCTTCTGCGTGTGCTACGCGCTGGTGGGGATCCCCATGTTTGGCATCCTGCTTGCTGGAGTCGGGGATCACATGGGGACGGTGCTGCGGAGAGCCGTGGCCAAGATTGAGACCCTCTTTCTGGTGAGAACGATCTGTGCCACTCTGGAAAGAGTAATCTATTTGTTTAATTGTGCTTTATTGTGACGAAAAAATACTAATGTGGGGTTGTAAAATGTGGCAGCTTCTTCACAAACTCTGAAAAGTGTCCCTGAAGGTAACATTTTGTGGTATAATGTAAAAACATTTTTGCTTTAATATCTACAGTGGCTTGAAAAAGTATTCAGCCCCCTTGAACATTTCAGTATTTTTCTCACGTTATAGCCATAAATGTAAATGTATTTTACAAGGATTTTATATGACAGACCGACACAACATGCCACACAATTGTGAAGTAGAAGGAAAATGATAAAAGTTTTTCTTTCTTTTTTTTTTTTTTTAACAAATAAAATCTAGTGCCTAGAGCCTTCAGAAGTCACCTGATTAATGAAAGAAGTCTGACAGTCTAATATCAGCATGAATCCAGCTGCTCTGTGAAGACCTGCAATGTTTTTTGGAGAGCAATCATCATGAAGACCAAGAGACACACTCGAGAAGTCAGGGAGACCGATGTGGAGTGGCTTAAGGGTTAAATTATGCATAAAAAAAAACTTGGAAATCCTCATAGGGCACCGTGTTAAAGAGTATAACACAACAGCAACCTTTCCAAAACATGGTCGTCAACCTAAACTGACAACAAGGAGAGCTATGAGCAGAGAAGCAGCCGAGAGGCCCCACAGTAGCTCTGGAGGAGCTGCAGAGATCCACAGCTCAGTAGGACAATCTGTCCACAGGATATCAGTCGTGCACTTCACAAATTGAGTCAAAGGAAACCCTGTTTGCAGTTTGAAAAAAAATCATGCTGCAAACACAGCAAACGAGTTGAGGAAGGTGCTTGAAAACTGCACATCACCCTGAACACACCCTCCACACTGTAAAGCACGGTGGTGGCAGCATCATGCAGCATCGATCCTTCTCTTCAGGAGAGACAGGCTGACTGGTCAGAGGCGATGGGAAGATGGATGGAGCCAAATCCAGGACAATCTTAGAGGAAAACCTGTTAGAGTCTGCAAAAGACTTCCAGCAGGACAACAACCCCAAACACACAACCACAGCGACATATTCATGTGTTAGAATGGATCGAGGCCTTCATCCAACTGAAAATCTCTGGCATGACTTGAACAATGCTCTCAGCACAAAGAATCATGCAGCATCCTGTATCACGTAAAATCCAGATAAAATACATTTGTGGTTGTAATGTGACAAAATATGGAAAAGTTTAAGAGCTATGAATTCGTTATTCAAACCACCATATTCATATTTCCCTCAGCATCTTCTGCTCTCTATCCCTCACACAGAAACGTAAAGTCCGGCCCACAACGGTGCGCGTGATCTCAGCCGTCCTCTCCATCCTGATTGGCTGTCTGATCTTCCTCGCCGTGCCAACAGTCGTGTTTCAGGAGGTGGAGGAGTGGACGTTTCTGGAATCGCTCTATTTCGTGGTCATCACTCTGACCACCGTCGGCTTTGGAGACTTTGTGCCAGGTACGCGCACACATCCCCACCTCATGACTGGATTCACACGGTGAGGAAGTGTCGTGGTTTCAAATCTGGACGTCAAACTTCACACGAGAAATATGGATTATCATAAGAAAGTCCAGATTCTTACGTACATTTTGCACTTGCTGTGATTAAACGTCGTTTTATTTTCTTCTAGTCTCTAAGACTTACTGCAGTTTAATAACAGAAAACAATCAATTCATTAAATTGTTCTTGATTTCAAGAGGCTTTGTGGAAAGAATTTCTCTTGTCAAGCTTCATCGACATCAGATTAACTTGTCTTTTTCAGTTTGGAAGAATTCTTCAGTACTAAAACAGGACGAAGAAGCTTCTTGTTAATATCCTGCCTGCTGCAGGTTGATCTGTGACTCAGCTCTGATATCAAAAGATAAAAAATAAATGAATGTAGCAGATCCGTGAGATCAGACTTCTCACCATGTCCACAGTCTTGACACACATCAGGTTTGTACACATTTCCCAGTCAGCCGTGAAATTTTCAAAAGAGAGAAATACCACTCTTTATTTCTTTATTGACTTTGGATCTCTCAGATGTAAGAAGTTTCTGACATCTGACACTTTCAGTTTGTTGGGGTCTCTCCAGGTTTTGTGGAGTGTGATGATCATTTACTGACATTTCAGCTGGGTTATTTCTGTGTGGAGTTTGCATGGTCTACCTGTGCAGGCGTGTGCTTCCCCCAGGTATTCCAGGTTGGAAAAACATGCATTTGAGGTTAATTGGTGACTCTAAATTGCCTGTCGGTGTGAGTGTGAATCTGTCCGGGAATCAGTCTACCTTCGCCCAAAATGACCCTACATCAGCTCTTCCTAACCCCAACCGCAACCCCAACCCCCCCAACCCTAACCCTAAATAACTGAAAGTCCTCGTTCTCCGCCTCCAGGTGGGGGTACTAAAGACGGCAAGATCTTCAAGCCTCTGGTGTTGCTGTGGATCGTGTTCGGCCTGGCCTACTTCGCCTCCATCCTCACCATGATCGGGAACTGGCTGAGGGTGCTGTCCAAGAGGACCCGCGCTGAGGTGAGATTAACTGAGCTGCGCAGCAGGAATGTAAACCAAGAGAAGAAGAAGGGCTGTAAATCTTCCCTCCGCCGCTGAGTTTCTGTCTCTGTCCGTCAGATGGAGGAGTTGAGGGCTCACGCCACAGACTGGACGCAGAACATGGACTTCCGTATCCCCAATCCGCTGGAATTCAACGACCCGTTCCTCCTGCAGCGCCGACGCTGGAAGCGCAGCGAGCGCCGACGGATTCGCCGGGGCGCCCAGTGCACTCTGGGATACCTGGTTCGAGGTGGCTCTGAGAACGGACACCTCCCGAACCACTGGGCCGGTTTGTCCAACTCCTTGAGCCAACTGGACGCTCAGTCGTCGCTGGAGAACGCGGGGGCGACGAAGCCGAAGCCGCAGGGCGGAGCCGCCCCAAGAGCGGCGCCGGGACTGAGGGCCGACGTCCCCGAGGGTCTGCAGGGGCCGGGCAGGGCTTTTCCTCACCTGCTGGCCCGCTCCTTCTCCCTGCCCGTGGCCCGCTCCACCGCAGAACTGAACTCCGTAGGAACAGCCATGCAGGGAGCGTTCCCCTCCGGATCCGAGTCTCCGTTCGACTCCCGGTCAGAGGGCTCCTCGGCGAGCTCCTCCTTCTCGGGGCCCCACAAGTTCCCCGCCGGCAGCGCGGAGGAGGGAGGGGCCGCCTTCATGAACACAACTCAGGAGACAGACAAAAATGTCCCGACGCAAAACTGTGACTCTGTAGAAAATCATAAACACTCGTCTGCTCTGAGTTTCCCGCCTTACTCCGCCCCTCACCTCCCCTCCATCCTCTCCGTCCTCCCTCCCTCCCCGGACACCGTCGGCGCTCCGCCCCCCAGCTGCCAGCTGCTGGACTTCTTTGGGGAGAACCTGGCGTACATCGACGAGTCCTCGGACACGCTGAGCGAGCGCGGCCAGGTGAGTGAGGAGCGGAGGCGGCGGCCAAGGAAGCCCAAGAGGAGGAGCATGAGGAGGCAGCTGTCACGCACGTGGAGCCCCCTGCAGGTGAGGAGGCCCAGCATGCAGCCGCCATCCAACCCCCCAACACCTCCCCCAGACTCCCCCCGGTCAGAGCAGCGGACGCATTCTGCACTCTGACAGCAGTGCCAAAGTCCAAATACGTGTGACAGTAAGACTAGAGACTCGAGGAAATCGATTGGACATTTCTCACTGTCACGAACGTGACGTACGTGTGATTATTGTGACGGCAGGACTAAAGAACACATAAAGAGGTCAAAAAACAGCAGCAGGAGTTCCTGAATTGTGCCTCAAGACCAGCACAGGTGTACTGCAGGGATGCTGCTCTGCTGTGTTCGGACTGTTTACATGAACGTCAGTCATACCATCCCAGATATGAAACCAAATTTACACATGATTTCTAAACGGACTCAATTTGCTGATTTTCATTTAGACAAAGATTTAAAATTGTATTTCACACTCGCGCACGTTGGCCACATCATCTCCACCTGAAGCCGTGGACACAGTACAACCACTCACATTCTCTGCTACAGACAGTTTAAAAGGGTTAACTTCCACTGCATGACTTTAGACTGTGATTGGAAACACGCTCACGTACAGGGAGAACATGGAATCATGGTCTGGCTTCCCTCATTCTCTTCACACCAATCGTTTTCACAAGCGTTGTTAAGCCGCATTATACCTACTGGGTGTGCACAAATCTTTAAAGTCCATTTAATTTGCTCACCTCGACATTATTTTTAGTCCAGGATCTTTTAAATAAATGCACAGGGAGATAAATCTAGACCACACCTGCTGTGATCCATCACAACGTGCAGCTGCCTCATGAGTCACAGCTCCATCCAAACATTACTCAAAATAATTATCTACTTTGTTCAGGCGGTTTTCAGCTGCTTTGCTCCGTCAGCTCTCAGCAGATGTACTCAGCAGTAAGCCTCGGGTCTTAGCTGCTTCGAGGGTTTGACTTCTGGAGACCTGAGCTTTAAATTCAGTGCAGCTGTTTACATCAGCGGCGGGCCACCTCGCTTTAACGGCCACTTCCGCGAAAAGCAGGCAATCTTTCAAAACGCTCCGTTCAAAGACGGAAGCAGGGTTTTAAACAGTTAATGATATGTATTTAAAGCTCTCTGGGGCCGACACCAAGTAGCTAAATTGATCGAATTACACATCAGGATCTGGGTGGCATATCACTTTGGTAAGAGAAAAATATTCCCGGGGAAAACCCTGCAGAGGGTGGAGAACCTGGACCTCATTTTACAGCCATCGTTCACCGTCAGACCAGCTGCCACGCACAGGTTTACACATCTCCTTACATCAAACTGCTGGTTCAGGAAACTGCTACTGAACCTGCTCAGAGGTTAAATGGGGTGAGATGAAATCAGTCAGACGAAGAAAAAGTGTTCTCTCTTCCTCTCTCTCTCTCTCTAAAAAGAGCAGCTAAAGCAAAGCTTAAGTTATTTGTGAGTTTGTGGTTTGTACCTGCTCTCCTGCAGTCGCCGTTGGCAAGGCTCGGCCTGTGACCACTTCTGGTCTCGGCTGATAGTCGCTGTGTGTCCTTTTATTTTCCTACATAAATAATTGTGCGGGTTTTTCACGTCTTTTATATGCAGGCTGTCCTCAGATGAACCCTGCTGGATGCGTCACGATATCTGAACGTGACCCATTAAAGTGACGCTGATCAGACCCATCTTAACACACACAGTTATTTAACAAGAACCAGACAATTTGGGGAATATTGTGATGTTCCAGTGGTTTTCCATTAATTTTTTTTACACCATTCTTAAGAATAAATGGTTAGATTTTAAAGGCTGTTCATAAAATTACTTCAGAATTCAATCCCAGTGTCATTAAAGGACATTTTAATGAATAATGAGAAATATTTTGCTACTATTTTGACCATCTCCAAAGAAACACCTCTTAATATAACTTCCAACAAGTATTCTGTTTATGTTTGAAAAGGGACATTTGTACCAGTATGTGATCTTTTTGTTTTATTCTAAAGTTAAATGCCTTACTGACTGTGGTGAAATTCTGCTTTACTGAAGGCAGAGGGGCCAAACTCGACATCGACCTTAATGTTTATCAGGACTTTCTCATCCTGTTTGTTATGGCTGTCATGCATTCATATTTTTTTATTCTGGAAGAAATGCAGAATGCAGACTGCTAAAAGGACAAATGCGGTCGAGGGTTGAGAGGTTCACGGAGAAGACACAAAACAGAAGCATTTCTGCAGAGCGACTTTTGAGGGTCCACCGACACACAACAATGCAGGATGATCCATAAAGCTTAGTGGCTTTGAAACAACATAGTTTTTTTGTAAAACCTTTATACCCCACCAAAAATTGGGCATATCGTGTATTTTTTTTTTTATTTGTGCCATTTGCTTTTTTCAGCCTTTTATTTTCCCTGTTCCAACATTTTCGGGATATGTTGCTGCAGTCAGATTAAAAATGAGCTAATATTTTCCATGAAATGGTAAAATGTCTCAGTTTCAAATGTTCAATTTTAAATAAAAGTTGTGTTGAAAAAAAGAACAAATTATTCCATTTGTTTTTTTAATTGACTTTTAAGTCAGCGTTTCAACTATTTACTTAATACTAATAACATGTATGAATATTATCATCGCAGAGGATCTCACCTGTCTCAGAGGATAAAGAACCTGCAGACTGAGTGTGGTTTGCAGCTGTTAAAGTGACCTGAACCCTGAGAGTCCCGGATGACCCCGGCTCCCGGTGGATGCAGGATAAACATTCAGTTCCTGCTTACGCAGAAGCAGCAGCGGCTGCTGCACGGGGCTGCCGTGGCGCTCTGCCCTCTGCCAGCGCCAAAACAAGTAATGAGCTGAATCCACGCTCACATTCAGGCTCCCAAACATTCTGTCAGTTGTTGACGGGCCGCTGGACGGAGACGCCGAGGACCCGTCAAAAATGATGAGTTCACACTAAGTTAAAATGAAATTCTCATTCGGGGTTTAGATGTATACACACATAGTGTGAGGCTGCACAGCGGTGTAGATTTTTTTCAGCTCTCAGAGTGAGTTTGCATGTTCTCCCTGATCAGCTACTTCAGTTTCCTCCCACGATCCAAAAGCATGTGCTCGACGCTGTTGGCTCTAAATGTCTTGCAGCTGATCCGTCCAGGATGAAATCATTCCAATTATTCTGTTTCTGGAACAAATGTTATCAGGGGAACTCATCATGTTTCCATCAGATTGTGGATTTGTTTTGGCTGGGACTCAGAAGATGTCAGGGTTTAGAAGCAGACGTTCTGCAGTTTAGGAATGGGTGGATTAAAACCTCTTTTTCTGGATCGGTCTCATGCAGAAAGAGTTTTCAGAGCAGAAACAGCGAAGACGCAGCAAAGAACATGAACATTTGTTCTTATGAAAGGAAGACAGTGAAATTTACATGTAGAACATAACTATAATCCTCCAACAGAAGATTTCTATTTCAAGATAAAAACAATGGACTGTACTGTAAGACTGAAACAAGTGTCTCGTGCATCTCAGAGCAGACAAAGCTTCTCAGCAGCCCCTCAAGAGGGATGCTTCAGGGAAAGGAAACAGAAATGGCGCCCTCCTCTGTTGGAGCAGAGGACAGCAGGGCCTCTGTGGGTTTGGCTGCTCAGTTGTTCAGTCTCAAGTCCAAGCTTGGCTTCAGTAACGCTCCTGCCACAGACCTGAATTGCCTGTTTACCTCTCTACGTGTGTGTGTGTGTGTGTGTGTATGTGTGTGGACTTGCATAACTTCATATTTTGTGCTCATGGTACCCCGTTGCCCTGGTAGCTGGAATTTAATTTAACTGCCAGATGTAAAAAGAGAAGTCTTGAATAAAAAGGTGCATGAGAGGAAGAGTGGGCCTCGGTTTTACAGCCTTTATCAAAGGCTCCCTCACATGTGGGTCGGCGGGGAGGGCGGCTCACACACTCCACGGCCATGAAGCCATGAATCACAGCATGTCCGGAGGCTAAACATGTATGTCTGGGTGTGCAATCCATCCTTTCAGGGTCGGCACACTCCCTCTGAAGGTCAAACACATGGTCAGACATGTTTTATAAGGAGTGTGTGTGTGTGTATGTGTGTGTGTGTGTGTGTGTGTGTGTGAGCGAGGGTCAACATCCAGAGCAGACGTCCCTCCCAAGGACAGAGGGACCCAGTGTGAGCTGGAGCGAGGCGCTCTACCGTGGGATAAGTACAGGTTGGATATAGCAAGGGATAGTTAAGTGGAAAAGACTAACAGATGCTGGGGCTAGTTTACTCAGGGGGGAGGGAGCCTCGCCACAGCTCCGGCACCGACACCCCGACACACACTGCATTCTCACTCAGGCTTTCAAAAACAATTTTACTGCGCCGGCTGGAGAACAGTTTGTAACTCTTTAAGTTATTTTAACACCAGAGGCCGCTCAGACTCACGTCTCACACTCACCGTACACACACACACACACACACACACACACACACACACACACACACACACACACACACACACACACACACACCTGAAGCTGAAGGTGTCTGTTGGGAGCTTTGGAAATCCTGGATAGTTATAATTCAGATCATGGAGTCATACCAGTATGTGAACATGCTAAAGGTCAACGAACAGGAAGTTTAATTAGTCATCAAAGCTACATTTATTAATCCACATAAATGTTATCATCACATGTGGTTTGCAGGAAAAAAAACTGTGTAAATCAGAATTGCCAGACTCTTTTATTCATGAGGATTTAAGACTCCTACATGGTTAACATGATGACTGTTGCACAGCATTGCTAAGACTGAGTAATTGCTGATATGCAATAAGAAATATGAACAAGAATTTTCAAAGTTACTGTTTAGAGCTATGAGTTAGTAAATATCGCCAGTATTGAATGTGTTAATTGTTAAAGCTGGTCTCAAACTCCTATGTTTCAAATATACTCCAGATAAAATGTTTGATGTATTGAAAAGGGGCGCTGTTCGAAATGTTTCTATCCCTTCAGACAAATCACATTTAGTTTACATTATAAGCAATAAACAATTAGTTCCCAAAATAGTTTTTCTACCTTTTAAGTTGCAGTCTTCATTTATTTATTCGATTAATCAAGCAATTTAAATAGTGAAAACAAAAGATATTTTGATTTGTTCATTTATTAAGCCTAAAGATTTGCATTCATTTAGAGATTTATATTGCTGTGACACTCAATAAATGACTACCTGAATGCATGAAGAAAAGATCGTGATATTCAGTCTATATGGAAAAAAACCCAATATATTATATTTGTTGTAAATTGCCAGTTACTGGTTATTCTTGTAATGCATGTTGAACATATTTAAAACGTTGAACATATTTAAAATATCTATAGCAACTAACAGAGATGCTACTCTAAACATTGTTATCACATAAATCTGATTATTTCATTCATTTGGATTGAATCAAATAATTAAAGGCTTTTCACCATTTAAGTGCTTTGGTGAACAATCTTTTTGGTTTCTGTGAAGCTTTTACGATGCTCAGACCAGAGGAAGAGGCTACAGACAAAATGTCCTCACTGCCACAAGTAATACTGTATATTTTAATTGTAGATGACTTTAGTATAATATGTCAATAAAACGATTGGGGATCCTCACACAAAAGATCAAGAGTTAACCCAATATGCCACTACTTTCTGAATGTCAAAGAATAAGTCTTAGTTAAATTTAATTTTAATTTAAAAAAGTTAAATTAAACTTTTCCACTAAAAAAACTTTTAAAAATAAGGTAAAAATAAAGAAGTCCAGTAAGAAAGCTAGACATCTGAATAAGCTGACAGCAGAGGCTGGAGCTCCTGGATGTCACGAACCAACAAATTCAATCTCAGAGAGCTGAAAACCAAACTGAATTTCACAGAGACTCACTACTGCCACCTACAGAACAAAATCGGTATTATTTAATTCCCACAAAGGCTGTCTTTTCATAATTTTGACACACTGAGACATAAAGTTTTGAAAATATTAGAAATGATCACTTTTAGGGGATTTGGGTGTCTAAATCATTTAAATCCATTCAGTACTCCGCTTCCAAACCGCAGTTGCATAAAGTTTTGACCAGAACAATGTTTGAGTTATCCAGTTACATAATTTTACAGCTCAGCCAATTCAAAACAATATTTCCTGTGACCGCAGAGGAGCTGCAGTCGACGCTCAAAACCACCAGCTGGCTTAATACATGGAGAGCTGGATGTTGTTGTGGCAACCTTCTATTTGGCGGACTGGACTGCTTCCGATTCAACTAAAACTTTATTGTCACCCAAACACACACACACACACACACACACACACACACACACACACACACACATTCCCAGCAGGGTCACAGAGGTGACATCTGCTGCAGAAGTTGTTTTCTTTTTTCTTCACAATCACAATAAAAGTCCCAATAAAACTCAAAGAATAATTCCTGTGCTATCATGCATGACCTCACTCGTCTCTCTCTCTCTCTCTCTCTCTCTCACACACACACACACACACACACACTCCCAGTAGCTCTCTTTCTCCCTCTCACATACAAACCACTGGCATACCAGAGAGCCTATATTTAAAACGAACCCTGGGGATGTTTTTTATTTTCAGCGTTTAGACGTTGTATCAAAGCGGTCAGTGTGGATATCTGGGTGTAGAGAGGGACCGGGTGACTCACTGACGCTGACGGTAAACACAGGTATGACGGATTATAATCGCAACAGTGAGTCAACAGCTTTTTACAATACGATAATGAACGCACTTTAAGAAGACCGGCAGCAGAGTGTGATTATATAATGTTTGAGCCAGACCCAAATAGTTACAAATTTGCTAAGGCTGCAAAATACCACCTTCCAAACTTGTTCCAAATGCAGCCCTATCATCCCACGTCTCATTTTCAAAGCCTCTTTTTTTCTCCCTCTCTCCTCCCACCACAAATCCCAGAACCTCGAGCAACACAGAGAGAGACAGAGGAGATGAGGGGAGCGTTTAAATCTGGCGTTCCGTGAGTGGTCGGGTCGGTGTCTGGAAATCTTTCACATCCTGTTTACGCCGGGCAGATTTCAGGCCCGGAACCGCAGAGAGCTGGCAGGGCCTCTGCCGCCTGGACATAGCTTCTCTCTCTCTCTCTCTCTCTCTCTCTCTCTCTCCCTCTCTCTCCCATCTATCTGTTCCCCTCCACCTTCGGCTGGAGATCTCAAACCTTTCCGCACCGCCTCCCTCCTATCAACACCTTCAAGCCTAAAGCAAACAGGCGCTCGTCTGGCTCGCCCCGCCGTCCGCCACCGCAGGAAAAACCAGGCAGCCTGGAACCAAACTCCCCGAGAAAAAAAGGATCCTTTTCTGCAGCCCGGAGACCCAAACGAGACCAGATCACACATCTTCTTTTAATTTTAATATCCAGGTACAGGTTTAATAGAGATATGTTATTTACAGAGTCCTAAATCACGCGGAAAGTTCCAGACGGTGAATGATGGGAGAAGCTTTCATGTCAGTAAAGAAAAGGCAGCAAAAATCCTGATGTCTGAGTTAAGGCGGGGTAAAAAAATAACATCTGAGAAGTTTTCTAAAGGCAATCAAACAGAGAACAGAAGGTCCGTAAGCACCTCACCGCCCCGAGAGAAGCAGTCCGTCGCTCTGAGATCTCTGCCTCTCTCGCCTGCGTCTGCGCACGCCGCCGTCAGCGGCACTTGCAGGACTTCACCACCATGTTGGAGAGCTGCTCGACGCGCGGCGTGCGGCCTATGAAGTACATGATGGTGAGGGGCTCCAGGTCCTGAGGCACGCAGCAGGGCGAGGCCGAGGCTTCGGGGTTCAGTTTGTTGTAGAGGGGCAGGATCTGAGCGGAATGGAAACAGACGTCACTCAGTAATGTCACTCTTTACCTCTTCAGCGGCTGCCGGAGATTGAACCGCCAACCTAAGTCAGTCAGCCCTGAAGCTTATAGCATCCACTTGGCTTCAACGGGGCCGAAAGTGATCCTCCTCGCTGCAGCGGATAATTCAGGTCTAACTGTGTGCCAGTTCCTGGAAACTCCATATATTGTGCCCGATCGCTGGCTCTCTGGAGCACAGACCCAAGCAACGTATCTGGAAAACCACCTAGAAGCACTAAATCTCTGACTTTCTCGCTGAAAATCACAACCAAAATGTGAGGGACGTTGCATTGCCTCTCTGCTGGCTCCAGACGTCTGCTGAATTAATTTGAAGAGAAGTAGAAATTGTAGATGTTCTGGACGAACACGACTGATGTCACATTTGGAGCAATCTTTGGTTTTTGGTGGTGGGATTGTTTTTCTCATGTTGTCAGGCAACTGTTAAAACAGTGGTTTTCAAGGTTTTTTCACTAATGTACATTGATTTTTTTTTACTTTTTTTTGAGAAATATCTGCTGACTAGAAATGGTTGGAGCAGTTTGACATATCTGGATATAGTTATAGATTTTTGTTTTTCTTATTAAAATACTTGGTCATTTTTGAATAGAAGCTGTCAGGCTCTCTTCAGCAAAGACAAAAAAGCACAGACAAATGTGAAAATCTTGCTGCTGTGTTTCAGCCTGTGAAGGACGGTTAGGGCCCGTCTATAAGCTGAACGACACAAATGCGCAAAGCTGCAGAGAGCTTGGAGTTCTGTGAGGTGACAGCCCATTTACGACCCTGGGGTTAACCCATCAGAGCGAACCGTGGTGTTCGGCCGCCACAAACAATCCACTTTAAGCCCGTTTAGGAGAAAATCTCCACAGTATTTCAAACCTTCTGTGCATTAAAGTGGAGCTGGGTGTTGATGGGAATTTGGTCCAAACCAGAGAGTTTTACCAGAAGGACTTGAGCACTAACGTGGACTTTTCTAACAATCACAGATGTTTTCTGTTTATATAATCTGGCTGTGTCTCTGCGAGAAGCCAGTCACTCTTTCCATTGAAAATATTACACAAGGTCACGAATCTCCAGATTTGGGCAAAAATATAATTTGGAAAAAAAGAGCTCATCTTGGCTGAGATTCACCGGAGAGCGTAGTCGAAGTGATTCGTCTGAGTTGTGGTTCGATGGACTTTGTAGGAAGTCACAAAACGAGCTGCTGAAATTAAGAATCGCTCACATGTAACATGTCAGCACAACACATCTTTTCCTGGTTAGAGCAGGGTTTACTGTGGTGGACAAACACAAGCAACGTCAATTTCAAACAAACAGCTTCGACTGGTTGGTGAAAAGACGGGAGGATATGTCATGTGACAGGAATAGATGACCCCTCAGACGCACCATGTTGTAGTGGTTGTTGGCGCTCCAGAGGTACGGGCAGTTGCCGGCGCAGAAGTTGGCCTTGTAGCCTTTTGGCTCGTGGATCCACTTCCAGTTGAGGTCACGCCTGAAGTCGATGTAGAGCGAGCGCAGGCAGCAGCCATGGTCCGACCCGCTGGGACACACACACACACACACACACGTATTTCAGCTCCGGGGCAAACACCCAAGGTTGGGTCATGGGAAAATGACCGCAGGTCACCATCGAGAGGAGCAACCATCGCAAGGTAATGAGTGTGTGAAGCTGCCAGAGTTTCCTCCTGCAGCGTGAGGCAGCCTAAATAAAACGCTGCACGCCCGTCGGCCTGCAGTCTAAACACACGCTCGCCGCTACGAGCTTTCGCCACACAATAGTCTGCGAAGTTGGGCAGGAGGGTTAGAAACAAAAACCAAAAGCGGCTCTCGCCACATCGAGAGTTCAGAACTAGAACGCTACGAAGTGGGCGAGTCGCTCCGGACCGCAGGCGAGCGTGGCGGGGCGGGTTACCGGGTGCAGGTGGTGGTGTCTGTGGCGGCCGCCCGCTTCTTGCGGTTCTTCCTTGCGGGGTTGTCGACTCGGTCGCTGGGCAGCAGGGTGAGGATGAGGTGCGGCGTCTTGGTGGTGAAGTCCGCCTGACCTTTGACCTGACCGGGTTTTCTCATCTGGCGAAGCCGCTCGTCGTCCACACCTGAAGAACAGGAGAGCGCGCAGTGAGCACAGGGGGGGCGCCGACCCGAGGAGACCTGGGAGTGAAGGAAGCCAGTCTGGGACGAAGGCGACCTCGATGCTACTTGACCTTTTCTTTTCAGCTTTTCTAAATTTTTTTGTAACATTTTTATTAAAACAAGGGATCAGTTTTAGAATTTCAAAAGGTTTTTTTTGTGCTGATGCTTTGACAGGATTCTTCTGTGCTGTCATTGTTAGTTTTATGACATTTAAAGTACCATTCAGTCAATCAGAAATATGAAAAAAGTATAAAATAGAGCTAAAATGCAACAATAAGTTTAAATAACACAATCAGTAAATAATTGAAAACAAGCACATGAACATAGACATAGATGTGCACACACATTCATTCCACGCAGCTCCTTTAATGTACATTCTTCCTCCAGTAAATTTTGGCTGCATTTATTGCAGCTGCTGTGGAGTTTACATGTTTTCCCTTTTTTCAAGGTTTCTTTTGTATGTACAGTCTTTTCTGAAGGCAATCTGGGGAAGCTCCAGGAAAAAGAAAAACGTTTTGGGAAAAAAGAAGCCATTGTTGTGTGGAAATAACCGATGTTGACATAAAGGGGAAAAAGATTACAGGAAAGCAGTGGAACAGGTTTTATTTTGCCTTCATTCTTAGAGCACATTTTAAAGAATGAATGTTTCTCTTCTACTTGGTAAAAAAAAAAAAACAGGTTAATTAATTTACCAGCTGTGTTTGTAGTTCTGTCCAGGAATTTTCTCCATTTTTACTGTTTGATTCTCTGGAAAGGTTTTATTATTTGGGCCACTTTTGTTTGTTCAAGCTTGACATTTAGAACTAACATCATGAGCTTCCACTGATAGTTTATCAGATCTGTCATTCATGCAAAATCAACCACAAATCGTGTTATTTTACTTTCTCTTACAGAGAACCTCTTCATGGTTTACAGGTTTGAAAAGTGCTGCTGAATAAATATACAGCAGTAGAGGGAAAGAAATCAGATGTGATGCAGATGTTTCCTGAAGCAGGAGCAACTGTGTCTTATTTCATGTATTTTTCTTCTGCAGAAAACCTAAAACAAGTCCCCGCTTGTCTTACATCAGAATCAAGTCGGGTTTCGTCTGAGCACAGGAAAAATCTTGGCTCAGCTGAGAGAAAATTCAGAGTAAAGTGGCATAATTTGTGCCTTAAATGAAGCAACACAGACAGTCTGGAATTCGATCGTATCCCTACATGTGCAGAGCAGTTCTTTCATTCCTGCTGCATCTCGGTGTGCGAGTTATCCTTGAATCATCACGGCGCCGTGCAGAAGACTCCACGCTTTATGTCCTCGTATTGTAACCTGCGGGATCTTTGCAGCATTTATAAATCTTACGTTCTGCAGAATAAAGCTTGTTTTTTACTGTTTGTGAAATTCTGTCCTCTGTGAGATGAATTTTGCTGCCACCAGATCTCGAGTCAAAGGCTGCCATGCACTCTGCACCCACCTGCAAACAGAGCCTCCAGCTCCTCGCTCTTGTTGGGAACGATGTTGTTGGTGGACGGAACGAAGGTGCAACAGGGACAGTGGACGCCCAGCTTCACGCCAAGGTTATTCTCTGCAGCAGAAAGAAGAAAAATCAAGACGAACGGTTTAAACCGCGGCGCGGCACCTGTCCCGAGCTTCCCGGTGATGAAGCCGACCTCGATCTGACACCCAGTCCTTGACGGTTTCTGTGACGTCCACAGAGATCCAGGCTCCCTTGGCCCGGGGCTGAACGGTGCGGGAGTCGATGTAACGCTGAGTGGAGGTGCTCTCGTCGTCTGGCTTCAGCAACTGACACAAGAAACACAGAGAGGAGTCAGAGACGCAGCTGAGGAGCATACAGAGAGCAGCTCATGAATCCTGGTAGAAAAACATGGACGAACAGGCTTCACAAATGTATTTCTGCTCCCCTATCAAGGTGTTTCACCATGAACATTTTTAAAAAACTGAAGTTCATTTTAAAAGCAATAGTATATAGTCTTTTGTTCAGAATATAACAATAAAGAAATAAATAAGGATTTAGTTTAGTTTTTTAGTGTTCTATCTCTGGAAAAGCTGTTATTTTGGACATAAAAGCTTCATTAGACAGAAATCAGACTCAACCTGTCATCGAGCTGACTTGTTCTGGCTGTGAGCCTCGTTACCTGATAAATCTCCACCCTCTGCTCCGAGGCCCGGGCCTGCGGGTTGGGAGCTCTGAAGATCCTGAACTCGGCCTTGACCATGGTGCTGTTGGTCAGGTCCACCCCGCTGACGTCGAAGTGGACCACTCTGTAGTGGGGGTTCGGCGCCGCTGGCTGCACTGCATCTGGACAAAACGGAGTGTGAGAAATGAGCGAAGCCCTGCCAGCTCTCTACAGCTGCCTAAAGCTGCACTGTGGGACTGATGCATTGTCTCGGACATAATTACTGCTGATGAGTGTCTTCAAGCTAATTACATGTTGGGCCACAGTCACTTAAAGTGTCAGTTCTGTGTTTAATATGTGCATGATTGTTGGCTTCGCTGGTTTTACTGGATGAAACATCATCTACCACCTAGACACCTATGTAATTACACAACACTGAGCTTCCAGCACCATTAATCTACTAAATAAGGTCCATTACAGCTCAGACTGCCAGCTGCCAAGCACAGCTGCCCTGAAATGAGCTCCTGCTCAAGAGAAAACCTACAGTGGATCTACAGTTTTGCAGTAGAGTAAAAAGTAGTGTACTCCAGTTGAAAACAATGTCTCTGGTTTGAACCACAAACTAAAGACAACCTTTTGTGTTGACAGTCTTTGTTTTTACTGTATCTTTCTGTTGTGCAGATTATGGAGTAAATCTGAGAGATATATAATTGTCTGGTGTAATTCCTGGTTTACGCAAGTCGAATTTCATGAAAATTAAAACTATACAGCTTTACATGAAACTGACGCTGAAACGTCAGAGAGAGAGAGATCCCTGAAGGGCCTCGGGCCACACGTTGAGCACCCCTGTCACTCGTCGCCACACACGCGGACTCACTTGTGTCGGCGCGCGTGGGCAGCATGTCGATCCTCTGCACCTCCTTGGCGTAGTAGTCCTCCTCGCTGCTCTCGCGCTCGCACGTCGACTCGGCCAGGCGCGCGCGCTCCTTGAGCAGCTCCCGCGTGCTGTTGTAGAGCAGCATGACCTCGGGGGGCACGGCGCTCTGCGGGGGGTCCTCGTCGTCGTCCGGCGGGCTGCGGATGCGCAGCTTGCTGAGGATCTGGCCGCGCACCGCCTCGATGCGCCGCGACTTCTGCGCGTCCAGGTTGATGGACTGGCACGTGTTGAGCCCCTCCACCAAACACACCCCGGACAACCGGAGCAGCAGCAGCAGCGCGAGGCGCGGGAGCCACATGGTCCGGTGGGGTCGAGGAGGGGGGGGTGGGAGACCTTGTCGGAGGGACGGAGAGACTCCCGAGGAGGAAAATCCAGCCGTGGTGCGCTGCACGCGGGGCCGCCTCTCCAGGAATGTGCGCGCGTGAGGAAAAAGCCCAGAAGCTCAGTCGAATTAAAAGAAAAAAGAAAACGCTCGATATCCAGTTAAATTACGCTATAAATCACCTCACGTGGATAAGACAAAACACTTGTGTTGATTTCACGCCTGCTCTGCCAATAAGTTAGTAATGTTTCCATCCGTGCGTCCAGTGGACGCGCAACGACGCATTGTCATTTATGGCTGAAATTTAAGTTACTGAAACTCCAAGAGCTACTTTAATAAGAACAGAGCAGCACTAGAAAAAATATATATATTTCTGCATCTCACTTGAAGGTCGTTCATAAAAGCCTCGGCCCGGTGCGCTCCCAGCTGGAAAGGTGAACAAAAAAAAAAGTTACGTTTTGAGTGAAAACTCAAGACTCCATCCGTCCCCGTTTCCCGTCGTCCATCCTCAGATAAGCAGCTTTCAGGAGAGCGCAGATCGCTGCGGGAGCTCAGCCCATGTCGCGGATCCTCCGGAGGAAAACCTGAGCGGCGCGCTTCATCGGGAGCTGCGCGGCTCCCGTGTTTTCACCTCAGAGTCCGCCCGGGGAGCAAAGCACGAGCCCATATCCGCTTCCAGAAAACCCAGCGAAAACACCCAATGAGCGGCTCTCCACTCCCCGTGATAGGTAAACAGAAAGCGGCCGGCTCTGAAACGAAGGGGGGGCGAAAGGTGATTTATGTCGGAAAAACCATGGTGGGCCCGTTAATCCCCCTCATATAAATATCAAAACACGGAAAAAGTCAAGACGGCTTAAAAAGACATGACGCTGAGAAAAAAAAAAAGAAGAAGAAAACGCATGAAAGGAGTCCTTGTGCTGTGGATGCTGAAGAAGAGGAGGCTTCACAGCCAGCTGTGCACCCCTGGCTTCAGTGAGGTCCAGAGAGATGAGATCCGAGCTGCAGGGACCAGGAGACCTGCTGCATGATGGGAGCCCATTATTCTGAGAGGAGAGGAGCTCTGCAGACAGGAGGAGGAGGAGGAGGAGGAGGAGGGGGAGGAGGGATGCCACCAGAGTCAAGGCACTGTGTCATTATGTAGGCAAAAGCCACCCCCCCCCCCCTCCCCACCCCTCTCCACACACACACAGCTGCACGTTTTGCAATTATTCCCCTCTCCACAAAAATGCAGGCCCGCCTCAGTCCGCAGGTAAACACCCCTGGAGGCCTGATGGGGTCTGAAGCTGCAGCAGCAGCGGGTTCGCTCAGCTCCACATAAACACTGGGAACCGCTCCTGTAAAAGTCATTAACACTTTATATTTAGTTTGTTCAACATGTACGAAAAAACAAGTGTAAACAACATAATTTGACTTAACTGAAGGGAAAGTTTAATGTCTGCACCATATAGTCGCTTGAATGTGACCACAGGGACGCCCCAACTGTTAGGTTAGTCAATGCATGGCTTTTGGGATTTTTTTGTTGTTGTTGCATAAACACAATTAAAGATGCATTTTATCTTAATAATAAAAACACAATATTTAGTTCTGACCATAAAGATTGTGTTTCATCTGTTTGTTGATATTCTGCAGGTGTTTTTGTCAGAAACACAAACGCCCTTTCAAAAGATGCTTGATGTGGAGACATCAATTATTAATTTTCTTCTCTCATCTCTCAATAATTCCTGACTGTTGTAGTCAGAAGTTCCCATCTTAACAGTGTTTAGAGGTACGATTCCCATTGAGATGTCAGAACTTTACCAGTTACTGAAGAATGCACCACATAAATGAATCTACAGCGAATCCAGACTTGGTTGCCTTTCTGTGTGGTTTGCATGTTCTCTCTGTCGCACGGCTTCCCTTCTGACAACTTCAGTTTGAAGGCTTTGAAATAAGTTTGGCTTTTTATTTTCAGGTCTTTGATGAAATATCTTTTACACGAGTATTGTTGATTAAGAAAAAACATGAGAAAACACTAAATCCTACAAGAATAAAAACACCTAAAATGAACTTAATTAAATCAATGGATCATTGCAGCTCTACATTTATGATCACCAAACTGGCATCAGTTCCTTGGATTTCAAAATACAGTTTTGGTTTAGTTGCGATTTCGTGTTCTTTGATACGCCCTCGCTAACAGTCACAGGCTTATCCTCATTTCATTAAATCGCCGTGAAGACAGCCCGTCCCTTTCCCTCATCTCCATCTCCTCCAGCGCCTTCCTTTATTTTCACTTGCTGACTCTTTGCTAATTACAGCTCAGGACTTGGGAGAGGGCTGTTAATCTGTCAGGGGAGGCTTTTATTGCTGCTCTGCTGCCATCCCATTATGCCATTATTATAGTAGCGGGCGCAGGCCTGTAATTGCAGTAAGTAGAAGGGAAAGGTAGACTGGGGCTGCCTCGGGCTTCTGGTCAGAGTAATCTCTCTTCATCATGGTTTCTCTGAAGAGTGATAAGAAAAGAGGCTCCTGTTCCAACCCGACAGCCGCCGCATCTCAAAAACAGCGGGGAGGTCAACAAGGACCTGAACTCTTAAAATGATCAAATGCACCGGAGCCCGCCCAGGTGGAGAGCTGTGTGTGTGTGTGTGTGAGAGAGAGAGAGAGCTGTAATGTGTAGCTTGCAGAAAAAAAAGACTTCCTCAAAAACAACTTCCAGCCTGGCTTTTTTTTTTCTCCTCAAAGCCAAATATAGACAAGCCACTGCCACGTCATCCGGCCCTCTGCACTTAAACCCCGAGCGAGGGCGAGATGGGGTTCACAGCGCCTGATTCTAGCCTGTCTTTAATGTAAGTGCATCCATATTCGCCACAAAAACCCAACAGTTTTGGCTGTTACCAAAATCTAGACAGTTTTATTGAAAAATAAAAAGAAAGAGCTTGCAACGGTTACAAAAATAAATACAGATAAAACCACGGGAGGTCACACTCGGGGAACGTTTTCATCGGTTACTCTTCAAATCTGCCCCGTCCGCCGGCGGGCAGCGTCAGCCGCTGAGGTGAGAGAACAGATCAGACCAGACGGTGCGGCCTGTTTTCTCGTGACATCCAGTCAGATCAGAGTCCAGCCTCTCGCTCGGTCCACAGTCAGGTGGTGAAATGGGACGTTCTCTACGACTCGTCCTCGTTCAGCAGCATGTTGGGGATTCCTTTGGAGATGGGGAACTCGCGTCCCGACTCGGGGCACTGCAGGCAGCCCTCGATCACCTCCACCTGCGACAGACACAACATCCAGAGGCTGATAGCTCCACCAGATGTCCCCACTGCGCAGAACGCACCACATGGTGAGAATTGTCCAGACAGATGTGTCACTGCTGCTTTGACAGCGTTGTCCTCAACGATGCAACAGTATAAAAACACATTTGCCTGCAAACATAACAGGATGGCCACTGCTTACCGACTTGGTCACTATAGAAACCGTCACACAATCAAAACATCTCCCAGAAGAAAAGCTGCAAAATGAATGATGTTTGTAATTATGGCTGTACAGAATGAGTCACTAATATATAGGACTGAACAGTGAAAATCAGTCATCAGGAGTTTTATCGGCTGAGTTTTGAGGCCTTAACCCCCATAAGCAATCATGGACACTTTAATACACCACTCATCTGCTGCACTAAAACATGTATGTATTATAATTCCTGTTATATTGAAGATTTATGTTATATATAAAAATCACATCTTTTGTTCTTCTAGATTTCTATTATTATTTTCATTAGGATTTGCACTATTACTTGTTCTTTATATATACATTTCATCCCTTTTTTTGCACCCTCTGTGTGTTCTTCAAGCCTCTGTAACTGTAAATTTCTCGGTGGCGAGATAAATAAAGTCTATTCTATCAAGAGCTAGGCCCTAAGTGTCTTCTTCCAAAGGAGAGCAGGGAGAAGTGATGTCCAGGATGGAGGTGTTGGTGGTTCTGCCTAAGCCACCTGAAACCATTCAACTACGCCCGGTCACATGTTTTGAAAGATGTTTCTCCTTCATATGGCTTCATTCGTTCACGCTGACTCGTGAGACAAGGAATGAAAATAAAACTTGGATGTGAGAATAAGAGCCGGGTCCTGAATTACAAGACTTTGTCCTTTCAAATGAAAGCTGCCGAGGGCAGCACAAGCCAAAAACAAACACATTATTGGATGTTCGACATTCTTTTGGACCACAATAGGTTGTTGAAAAATATTGGTTACATAAAGAAACTATGGGAGCGCTCATCTCCCTCACTCTAAATAAATGGCTTCGCGCAGTGTTATGAAAAGCTTAAAAAGTGTTAAAACACAAGATAAACACAAAACATTGGGAAACTGTTTGTTTACAACACACTTGACAAAAGATCTGTGTCCACCGAGTTTCATTTCCGTGCTCCCACACTGTTGGTGCTGCTGTTTTTCTTCCTCTGTCATTTTCCTTCTGGCATCCAGACGAGTCCACAAAGACTTTGTCAATAAAAACACAGCTTTGACTTTCTTTGGACAGCCAAGTTTTTTGGTTTTTTTGGGCTTTGTTTACAACCGTTTGGATTCAAATAACAGAGCCAGACATCAGACACTAAAGCGAGAGTCTTTGTTAAAAAGTGCAAGACATTACAGAAACATGTTAACACCCACCAGCTTGAAATAAGGACTTCTAAAATCACGTCATGTTTGGTGAGAAACAGAAACTAAATTTGGGGGGTTTTAATTGGAGAGTTTTATGGGTTTAAGCATTCTTATGCTTTTAAATTCTAAATACTGAAACATTCATTACAGATGTTCACTGTTAAATATATTTGTTCTCTGCGTCACTGAGAAAATAGATATTAATAATTCATGTTTTCCTTAAATTTTCGTAAACGGCTCCAACATGACCGTCCACGGGGGCTTTACCTCTAACAGCACTCGGTGCACTTTCTTCAGAAAGTCTTCGTTCTTCTCGTACTCGGGCACCAGCTCTCCTGGCAGGTCCTGTCTCTGGCCGAGCTGTCAAGGGTTAGAAAGAAATTAAGGATTATAGCATTGACTCCTATCTTTATTTGGTCTTTAGAAGTTCCAGCCATGTAATGAGAGGCGTTACTGTAATTTCTGACACACACCTCGTCTGCAGCCTGGATCAGAGCACTCCACTCCAGCTTGGGGATCATGCGACTGACAAACTGAGGATTGAAGTCCACCTCGTTCACTTTGACTTCAGTCGCCTGCAAAGAGATGACGATAACACAACATATCAGTCAATACATACGGGTTGCCTCTTCACTACTTTACCTTATGTTTTACATGCTTAATCCATCTCCCCCGTGATTCAAAGGTACTTTACAGATGATGTGACCCAGGATTTACATCCATCCCATGAGTGAGACACGATACTCTCAGCATCAAGGTAAACCTCATGTGAAAACCATCTAATAATGGCACAAATGACAACTTTCCATTATGTCCTGTATTTATAGATTCTTTCAATACTTATTGCACCACAATCATTTCAAAATCAAATAATTACACTGTTGTTATATGGACACTTTAACTGATTATTACTGGTGTCAAATGTTGAATCCTGATCCTGAGGGACACTGCTTTGGATGTTAGTTTCTTTCAACTGAGTTTAGACTGATTATTGGGTGGATTTTATGCTAGATTTTGGTAAATCTTGGTATTTAGACTAGATTTCATCGGATGAAGTTGGTTTAAGAGTGATTTTCTTTCGTCTGACTGAATTCTGCCTAATGTCTGGAGAGGATTTAAGTTGCCACGAGTCCCTGCATGCTTCATGTAAAACACAAGCTTTGGGCATTTTGGTGCAGAACAGTGGTTGAGCTGGTTAACGGGTGTCAACACGTTTGACTTAATGCATTCATCAGAACGTAGCTCGGTACTGCCTGCAAACAAAACTATTGTTTTGGTGAATCGTGAATGAACGAAATTTGTTCGCACCGAGCGTCGCGCGAACATCTTCGCGACGTTCGTGTGACGCTGCCGCGATCAGCCCACTGAACCTGGACCCATCTGCTTCACTGTTCCTAAAGCATGAGCCCTGACGGCAGCAAACAGACGCCATAACCTCAATAAACAAGCACAGTATGCGTAGCTCCTCACAACTCTACGGGTAAAATCACACAACAGAAAGAAATCAGAGCTGCGCTAGCATTAGCCACCATGCTAACCAGGTGTTCGCCGTTTACCTTGATGAGCAGCGGATATCCTTTGGTGACTCCCTTCACGTGGGACGTCAACATGTTGTGCGTGAGCAGCTTCATGTCTGAAAACAAACACCTAAGAGGTCGACACAGATGAAAACCAACCAGAGCTGAAAAACGGCGAAAGTTTGTCAGCTAACCAGTGAAACACGCTGCAGTGGTGACAGGAAGTGTGGAAGTGACGAAAGAGCCCCACCGCCGCCAAGCGGTGGGGAGGCTGAACTGCAACAGCTGCAGCTCCACGGAGAAATCACACTGATGATTTTAACAGACTCAGCTTTTTCTTTCCGAAGATCCTTTTGCCACTGTAATTTTATTGCTTGAATTTCATGTTGCTACTTCAACACATATTTTGGAAAAATAGAATTTAAATTGAATGCAATTAAAAAAGGTCAATATTATCTTATATATTTACTTTCTTTACAGAATTAGAAAAGTGTGTATTGTGGTGATCAGTTCGTTCATAATGCACCCATGGACTGTGGGGTGGGGAACACATTTATCTTTCGAGAGTGCGTGGTTACTGCACGGAAGGATTTTGGTGTTTCTCCAGTTCTTTCATACTTTCTGGTTGTTCAATGGAGAATAAAGTTTGGAGTTAATTGCTGAACACGCCACCTTCGACTCCTGTTCTTCAGCTCTACACTGGTGACCTCGAAGAAGTTTCCGAGGATGTAGCGAACATGGCTAATGGCAACAATGTTTTTGTGAGATTGCCAGAGTTCTGGGAGTACAACGCCAGAGCATGTTTTGCTCACATTGAAGCACATTTTGCCTGCCGTGGCTTCATCGAGGATGACAAAAAATACTATCATGTTGTAGCAGCGCCGGGAAGCTCTACGATTGCAATTTAGTGGGTTTCATCTCCAATCCCCCCGTCCACGGAAAATATGTGGCGCTCAAAGCCCATCTTCTAAAAGCTTTTTAACTGTTCCTCAAGAGAGAGCCCGCCAACTTTTCGCCATTAAAGGCCTCGGTAACAGCAAACCATAACAGCCAATGCCCCTCCCAACTTCCTCTTTATTGAAATGTTCCTACGCGACATGCCTCCCAGGGTGCAGACTGCTTTAGCCAACACCACCAAAAGTGTCGCCCTCTCTGCAGCTTGAAATTGGAGGGAAACGAAAAGAAAGTAGCGGCTCTGAACGTCAGCGACTCAAGCAGGCTACTTTTCATCAAAGAAGCTATCTCTGGCCGCAAGTTCCTCTGCGACACCGGCGCACAAAGGAGCGTCATTCCAGTCTCGATGGCGGAGATCTCCGCGGGAGGACACGGGCCACCACTGGTGACCGCGAACGGCAGCCCCATCCATTCTTATGGCACGCATCGTGTCAAACTGTGTCGGGAGACAGCGATTCACTTGGAGTTTCGTGGCCGCCGACGTTGCTTTTCCTCTCCTGGGAGCGGATTTCTTCTGCGCTCACGGCCTCCTGGTGGATGGTAAAAACAACCGGATGGTCAATGCGTTAATCCTCTCCTCTCTTATATAACGGGTTTTCAGCCTCACTGTCAGGAGAGAACAAGCACCTTCTCAACAAGTTTTCGGAATGAACATGCCCTACATTCTGCGCTCCAGCCGTCAACCATGGGGTGGAGCACCACATTGTCACTGAGGGACCCCCAGCCTACGCCAGGGTGCATAAACTAAACCAAGACAAACTTGCTGCAGTGAAAGCAGAGTTCGCTCACATGGAGAAGCTGGGCATTATCCGCCGCTCTGACAGCCCGTGGGCGGCCCCCCTGCACATCGTCCCTTAACCTAACAGAGACCGCCGCCTCAAAGGGAAAACAATACCTGACCGCTGCCATCTGGAATGCCTGGCAGCGTGCATGATGCATGTGTCCTCACACTGTCCTCCCTCTGGGAACTGGTGGATTATGGCTGCCTGTTCCCTTCACGCACAAGAGGGTGGGGTGGCCACAGACATGGTGGGGTGTATGTGGGCTGCTACATTGTTGGAGACTCTGCTTACCCACTGCAGAGGTGGCTGATGAAACCCTTTCTGGACGCTGGGCGGCTGACAGCAGGTCAGCAGTCATACAATCAGAAGATCTCCAGAGCTCGGGTGGTGGTGGAGAATACCTTCGGAAGGCTGAAGGGCAGGTGGTGCTGCGACGGCGACATCAGTCTGGTGAAGTCGATGGTGCTGGCATGTTGTGCTCTGCACAGCCTGTGTGAGAGGCATGGCGAAGGCAACGAAAGGAGCCACACTGTGCAGGCTGGTGCTGTAGCAGAGGCTGTGGTGGCGCTGGGACAGTATGCAGAAAATGAAGGCAGCGATGTGAGAGAGGGACTGATGTGACACCTCAGCTCATAAAGTGTTTATAAACACTACTGTGAATATTTGTAGAGCCTTTCAGCTTTGTTGTATTAAAGGGCTTCGCTCTTCTCTGACACCGTGCTAACTTAGCCACAATTAGCTCGGATGGGAACGTCGCGGAGCTCCTCTCCACCTCCGTGGTTATGCAGCGGGTCCCCGCGTGCTCCGCGGCCGGCACGGAGCGCGTCTACACCCGGGAGCAGAGATCCGGAGCTCTCCTGTCAGCCTCCGTGGAGCGCATCCGGGCCGATTACCCAATCGGCCCCAACTCGGCCCCTGGAAGCCGCGGCCTGCTTCACGCGCCTCCGTGGAGCAAGCCGCGCCGCAGCAGCTCCGGATCTCCGCTCCCGGGTGGAGACGCGCTCCGTGCAGGCCGCGGAGTGCGCGGGGACCCGCCGCATAACCATGGAGGTGCATGAAGCTGGCCACGGCTGCTGGAGCTCTCCCGTCGCCTCCGTGGAGCAGCTCCGGGCCGTTTACCCAATCGGCCCCAACTCGGCCCCTGGAAGTCAGACGCCCGGGCGCCGTGACAGCCGAAGCTGACTCAAAGTGCTTCTCTGCTGGGGAGAGGAGCTCCAACGTTCCCATTCGAGCTAATTGTGGCCAAGTTAGCGAAAACTGTCAGCTGACTCACCTGAAGACGGTAGACGAGCTGACTTTATGATAACACTGGCGATGGATGAAGAAATTTAGCCGAAATTAGTGATTTTCCAGAGATTATGTCCCTCGCTAAAGCTCCATTGCCGTGGCCCCCGCTAAGTGTGGCTAAATCGTTTGGATCTAAATAACTTCTGGAGGACTCCAAGCTACACGATGTTTGTCTGAGTGAGCATGCAAACACCTAGAAATAAGGTCCAGGTGTCAAAAAACCGGAGTTGCCCTTTAAAGACATGTTTTGTGTGTAAATTGTAATAAATCTGATACTCTGATTTTTTTTGGCTCCTCGTTGTCCGTCTGCAAGTCTTAAAATTAAGAAATCATGCAGCTCACAACCCCAGCTCCACCAACCACATATAAATACTATGCATTGGTATGCATTACAACGAATGAACTGCCACTGTAAGTGCATGAATGCACATGTTCTCAATCCAGCATTTCCACAACACCATCCTGCACTTTGAACTTATGAGTTCAAAAGAACTTATTCCCCAGATGAAACACAGCTACAGTTGAGCCATTGCACAATAGACAGGCGACCTCCTGCAATCTACAAATTACCAACCATTTGGCCCCGCTACAACCAGCATGTCTGTACAGGAGGAGCGGTGAGCTTTTACCTACGACTCGTAGGTAAAAGGTCACCCTCCACCACAGATCTGAGCAGGGCTCTGTCGCTCTCCTCAGTGGCTTCCTTGAACCACCGCCATTTCTTCCTCCGGAGCCCACTGCCGCCGTTGCGGTCCTTGACCTTTCTATGGACGCTGAGCATTTTCTTGAACTTCGCGCGGCACTGCTCGGGGGTCCGGTTGAAGCGGCGGTGCCTCATCCGCTCAGACACCACGCGGAACGTGTTCTCAGTGCGGACAGCGCCGTCCAGCTCGCGTTGTGTCTCCTGAGCAGCTTGCACCTCGAGGACTGACCAGTGTTCGGTCGACATTTTGCGGATAGTCTGCAGAGTTGCTGCCAGTCGACCAGATCGTTACAGATGGCGGGCTGCTTAGTTTGCGGGCTTGCTAGATTGGCAATTGCCACTGACCAATGAGCAGACAGCTGTGTTGAAGTCCCTCCCCTACCATATCCGGTGCGGCCCAGGTAAAGCATCGTCCATACTTCACGTGTCCGCGCACCACCGGTGAATGCTGTTGGAGAGCTTGGCTCAAAAAATGAAAACAGAACTGAACTGAACTGCTTTCCTTTACCATCTATTTATTATTTATCTGTGGTGTGTTTTTGCAGTGTGGTGTGAATAAAAGCAGCTGTGGTAACAGATGCAGGTTTTGTGTCATGTGTTTGTTACCATCACAGCATGCAGGTAAAAATAACCTACAGCTGTACATTACATGATCTGTTCACATGCGCTACTTACAGAAAAGTAATTCAGTTTTCGGGAGAAGTTTATGAGAAATGTGGAAATTCAATCACATCATGACAGCAGGGTGTTTAAGAACAAGCACAGATGTGATTTCCGTCGGTACCAGTGGTGGTGGAGACGAGGGTGGCCAGTCGCTAACAGCTTGATGGTGCTTTGATTGCTCGCCATGAAAAATAGATGGCCAGATACACTTTATGGGAGTCCTCCATTACTGTTTTGGTTTGCATGTGAGTTGAACCTGCACTCCTGGAAGCTGCCTCTTTGTCTGACCTATAATATATACTGTATTACTGTATCACCCTTTATTAATGTAGCGTCATGTCATATTCTATTGACATCAAGCAAGTTTATAATATAGTTTAAATTATATCGATTTTATCAGTCATTTGGAAAATTTTCATCTATTTTCAAAATAACATCTCACAATATATGCCTTGTAAGATCACACAAGATATACAACACAAATTTGGAGACTTAAATTAACGTTTGAAAACAATGAAAATATTTCATATTTGGATTGAAGGCAGAAGTGGAACAACTCAGTTTTTATATTCAAATTTTTTTTATTTTTTGTATTAATTTTGTATACTCATCTTTTTATTGTACAGGTCATTCATACAGTTTATGATATAGTAAATAGTAATTACACACAATTGGTGTAACAAGCAATAACCTGTTACCTTCACAGACATGCATCATGTGCGCACGCAAGCACACTTTCATTCATTCAAGTGTACACACACACACACACACACATACACACACTAAACAAAAAGAAAAAAAATGTAAAACTTTTTTTAACCCCTAATTTTTTCATCCTCTGTTTTCACTAGAATCACTTCCTCCCATTTCTTATTCTGAAAACGAGTATGACAATACTTATGCTTCAACAAATAAAAACTGAAGAAAGAAACATTAAAAAAAAAAAAAAAGCAGGAAGGCAACTAAACATAGAGGGAAGCAACTGTGAGGACAGGGAAGGTCGGCCCTGATCCCAGGAACCGACTTCATGAAAACACATGAGCTGTGATGCAGGAAACACCAACTGAAAAAACACTTAAAAAGATGCCAAGCTTTAACAGAATCCACGATGCTACAGATTTTATCGAGGCCTCAAGTGATCCGATATTTCTGTTCAGTCCTGTAACGAGTTTGCTTTGAGTGGGGAGGGTGCAGGTTTGAGGAAGGCAACACAAAACTAGTCAAAAGGGCACCGCGCAAGGATTATGGCACAAACGACAGCACTGTGGGGAGCAGGTGCATAGTGGGGCCAAATCTGAACCGATAGCGCCGCGTCACATCGAGAGATCGGGATGACAAACATCTGCCATTGTCTGGAGGGCATGAGCAAAGGACACTTCATGAAAAATAAAAAATAAAAAAAAGAAATCACTCCCGCTTGCATTTTGAGCACACAGCAGGTAAAGTTATCACACATGGCGCCATGAAAATCGATATCTTCACCCACCTGTGACAGACTCTCTTTGGTAAAGATGTTCCCAAGTTTGCAGTGAGTAATCAGAGTACAAACAGTAATTCCCAGCATGCTGTTACGCAACTCCAAGGGTCAGGACAGTCTTACAGAAACAATGAGGCGTCGATATCACAGTCAAGGTAAATGCTACTTTTCCCTCTGTGCATGTCGAACATGAGTAAAGTGATGCTGAGAATCACTGCATACAACCAGAGGACAGCCGTGTAGAAACAGCGCAGCTCACAGACCAGGAGGTGCCCATAATGCACGTCTTCAGAGAGTGATTACCATACCTGCTCCTGTTCGGACTGGAAATCAAGCGAGCAAAGAGTGACGGTGATATGTCTGGACAGAGAGGAGGGAGACCCTGCAGACCAGTGTCTCGCAGAGAGGGCGGCTATTTTTAAATCTAAAACTGAAGCAAAAAAAGAAAAAGAAAAAAAAAAAAATCTGGTATATTCATGTATGACGGAGCCAAAAGAAACACTGAGTGCCTGTCACTGCGGTAGTAGTTAGTCATCACTTTGTTTTTGCATCAGAGAACACACTGACTGACTGACTGGCATTAGTCTGCAAACACAAGCAAACTGCTCGACGGTCACAGCCGAGACGCTCCCACATCTCAACGCACGGCCATCCTCTCTCTCTCTCTCTCACACACACACACACACACACACACACACACATACACACACACACAGAGACACGTCAAAGCCGTCCTCATTCCTGGGCTTCCTCCGTGCGCCACTTGAGGAAGTCCTCCTTCCGGGCGTCCGGTTTGATCTGGTTGCGCATGCCGCCCAGCAGGTTGGAGGTGGCCTCGGAGGCGACGATCAGGGGCCGGACTACAGTGGGTGGGATCTGCCGCAAGACGCCGCCCACAGCGCCGGGGAGACCCTTCTGCTCGTGGCCGCGTGACGCGACGTCGCACAGCGTCTGAGCCGTGTCGATCACGCCCTGCAGAGCCAGAGAGACAAATCCAGCTTTATATCTTAACGATTTACCTCCATCGACACCAATTCACAAACTTCCAGCACATCAAAAACAAGTTCCCTGAGGAAAATCCTGTCGCTGATTGTTTTTGATAATAGAGCATGTTCACTCTATACTGGATGCTCCAGGTTTGAGGACGCACCTCTCTGACGGTGTCGTACGCTTTGGCCACTCCTTCTCTGAGGTCTGCAGGCTGAGCCGCCCTGCGGGGTCGGCTGACTGGGGGCCGGCCCTCGGTGATGGCGTAGCGATTCAGGGGAGGCGTGGGAGACAAGATATCGTAGACGGTCTCAGCTGTGGCCTGTTGGACACAGATAACAGTGAAGTTAAATTCATTAAGCATAAAACGTTAGAAGTAGGAAAACAGCTCCAGCTCTTCTGCTTCTCTTTCCCAGTGATGATTCATGCATTCATCCCGCCACACGCCGCACCTGGATGGCCTGAACGAGCCGGTTGCTCAACTCCAGAGCTGCTGATGCTGTGGAGGTGCCAAAGGACGCCGCCCCTCGCTGCAGACCCCTAATAATGCGTCCGTCCTTCCTGTACTGCTCGATGGGCAACCAGAACAGATCCCTCACTCCATGGACTGGAGAAACGCACACAGAGGGAAAAGGAATGAAAACAGGCCAAAGATGAAGACTGTGAAATAATGAGCTGGAGAACAAACAGCAGTCTTACACAGCTGCACAACAGAGTGCATGGGGCCCACGCCTCCCAGGATGCCCGGCAGCTGGTTCTTCCTGATGTCTGTCAGCCACTCGGTGACGGCGTACTGAATCACTTTGTCGACGCCGAGGAGGCTGCGAAGTGCCACAAAAACAAGCAAGCAAAACAATTAACAAGAAAGTCTGGACGATGTACAAACCCAGATGGCATGCAGTATTTGAGATATCCGTTATGGAAGAAGCATATTTAAGTTTACCCGTGTCTGCAGCAGAGTCTCTTCAGCTTCAGCTCAGAGCAGTTCAACTGAGCCAAGCCGATGAGAATCCCGGCGAAGGTTCCCTGAGAAACACAGAGCAGCACAGTGAGCATCAAAACACTTCAGAACCCTTACAGGATTCTGCTGAATCCAGCAGAGAGGGGAGCCGTCTGAGGCTCTTCTCACCTGCTCAATGACCACATGTTTGCCGTGGTAGTCCAGCCAGATAGGCACTTCAGAGGTGAAACGAAACTCCCTGCAAATGACGAGAGAAGGTTAAAAAAAAACATTTCAATATTGTATTTATATTTTGTGAACACAGGCGATCAGTAACATGAAATGAATAGTTTAAATCCCAGCAATATCAAATGACTTAAGACCTTGTTCTTCAAACAATGTTAAGTTGCTATGGCATGAGAACCACACAGTGTCTCATTAGTTTCCACGTACCGGAAGTAGATGGGCTGTTCAGAGGAGGAGGTGGAGCCGGCGGAGGAGGAGCTCTGCTCGCTGTACGTCGTCTCCACAGAAGCTGTGAGGTCCGGACCCAGACCAGCCGCTTCCGCCTCCTCAGACGCCTTCTGAGAACTGAGATCTGCCTTCACTGTCGAAACAGAGAAAACACACTTCAACCGGAGCCGACGGTCAGTTTGGCTGCACTTCAGCATCTTTAAACATCTTTGAACGATGCCTTGACAATGATGACGGAACTTTAAAACATGTATAAATCAAGAAAGAAAATGATGCAGGAAATGATCATGAAACATGACAGGAAGTGGCGAACCTTCAGCTGCAGGGTCCACCGGCAGGTACGGGTTAACAGAGGAAGCTAGATTACTAAAAAAGTCCTTCAGGAAAAACAGTGCATCCTGGACGGGAGACAAATACCGGCGGGTTAGTGAAGGAGAGTGGAGCAAAGGAGCAGAACAAACAACTTTTACAATCAAAACTAATCTTTTTCTCAGAAAATGTTTGAATGAGTCCGAGTCACCTGGTCTATGTTCAGTCGTAGCGGCAGCAGGCTGACCCGAAGGCAGCACTCTGGACCACCGAGGCCAGACTCCGGACAGATCTGGAGGGCTTTCACAGTCAGCTGCACAAAGACACACACAGACACACTCAACATCATGTTTTCCTTCATTATTTTTTCCGTTCAGCATCAAAACCCTCCCTCATCTTCGGACTCTCACCATGTTGGAGTGGGCTCGGCGGGGCATGCTCTCACTCGTGTAGAGGTAGAGGAATTTGTTGATTTGTGAGGACGCCAGTCGATCTCGCACCTCCAGCTCCTGGACTATGAAGACCTGCCTGGAGAGGGGCTGCTCGCCGCTGGGACCGACCCCGGTTACCACCGACGACCCCTCACCGTCCTGCCCAGCAGCTGCCACAGGGTAGGACTCGTGCTGGAAGGACACCTGAGGGCAGAACAGGAAGAATGGGGTGAGGCAGAAGGACTACAGTGGTGAAATCAGATTAACTCAACGGTGAGCTCAATGTATAATTCTTTTTTTTTATATTTCATGCATTATCATCTAATTTTTGCCATCTTTTCATGAGACAAGCAGACAAATGAGGAATTAGAAGTTAGAACATGTACACAGACTTTCGTAAAAATGGGAAAAAGTGATTTTTTAAGTGAAAACAATCAAAATATACATCATTCTTTTAACAAAACAAGGCCTGCAGTCAATATTATACAAGACTAACATGTTGAAAATACATAATAATGTCCATAAAATGGATCAGAACTAAGCAAAGAGGAAAATGTATGCTTGGAATAAAGCTACTGTGACTGTTTTAGTGTATTTCATCTGATTGGATGAAGTTAATCCAGTGTTATTGGAATATTTCTTCTCATGGTCTAATGTGAAGACACTTTAATAGATGAGCTTGATTTTGACGTCACAGTCCTGAACTCCAGGACTTGTACATGTGGGTATAGGATTAGTCTACCTTGGTGAGCTGGATCTCCATCAGAAGTGTGTGCTGGCGCCCGCTGCCTCCAGCGCACCGCCACGAGTTCTGGGGACGGGAAGAAGAGACGTTGCGAGACGGAGATCCGCGGACCCCCGCGGGGACTGAGCGACCTCTGCAGGAGACGGAAACAGGAGAGCGGTGAGAGAGTGAGGAAAACTGCCCCAATGTGGAAACACTGAAAATCCTCTTCAGGAATATGCATGGAAAAAAAAACCCCTCTCTGCGTTACCTGTTTGCATTCTGAGCATGTACAGACATGGGTTTGCCCCCGAAGTCCTTGCCCCCATAAAGATGCCAGACCACTGAGATCTCGCGCAGCACCACCCGGCTCTGCGGCACCGGGAAGCGGCTCGGCGCTCGCAGCAGGTCGGAGCTGCCTCGGGGCCGAGAGAAGTGGCTCTCCTTAATCCTGATGGGCTCCTTGGATAGCACCGTCACCACCGGCTCCCCGTCTCTGGGCTGAAACAGATCATTTTATTGTGATATTTCAGATTTCCTGAAACGAACATAAAGGAGTAGGAAAAAGAAAGGAGTATGAGAGAGACCCACAGGAATGCCCATGCCGGGAGCCTCCAGGATGCAGAAGTCGTCATTGTCCGTGGAGCCTTCGGAGCCTTCCTCTGAGATTAGATCCACCTGGACCTCTGTTGCTGTGGCAACCAGTCCGTCCAGCTCGGAGTCGTCGCCCTGTAGGGCGGACTGAGCGCGCTTCGAGGCTTCGCCGGGGAACAGGTAGACGGAGACAGGAGAACCTCTCGGCACCGACGGTGAACCTGAGCGGGTTCAGAGAGAAACATGACAAGTTTCTTCAGGCTCTGTCCAAAACACCAGGGAATCACATGCCTCTCCCAACATGTGCAGTGGAACTAGAAAAAAACAAACAAACCAGTACCTGGATCTAAAGCGTCATCTTTGAGGCTCCTCTCCGTGTCAATTAAGGCATCAGCCAGGTCGTACTGGTTGATCTCAGCGGTTTCAGCTGGAGGGCAGGGCTGCATCGAGGCAGGGCTCTCTGACAGCTGAGAACAACAAAACACCACCGAAACTCAGCTTTTCACCATTTTTCAACATTCATGCACCCAAGACCGTAGGCTCTACTTGACTGAACGAACAGGACTTACTGGCAGTTTCTGCCCGGCGATCTCCGTGGGTGAGGTGTGTCTCGGTGGGGGGTGCAGGTCACCCTGAGCGACCAGGTACTGCAGCAGGTTGACCAGGGCGGCGCAGGAATCCGCGCAAGTATGAAGGTGGACAACATTGTTGGAGCAGCGCAGCTCGAAGAGAGGCTGGGTCTGCAGAACGAAACCACAGCAAAGAAACAAATGCTTCAGTTAGAACTCTTACAACAAGAATCCTTAAAAAATAAAGTGGACAAAGACTCAGTAAAATGCTGGAAATCCTGCCTTGATGCTGCTATGCTTGATGCAACACTTTTGCTAAAATGTTAACGTTAAATGTGAATCGATGTCATATTTTTATATTTAAATGAAGTTAAGAAGATTGTTTTCACTACTTTAAGTAGCAAAATCTTCTCCATAGTTCTTTCAGGCACATTACCAATGAAAACCTTCAATTTGGATGACTGACACGTTGCTATTGGCTGACACTCTACTTGTTGGAGGTTTTTAAAGGAAACTGAATTATTCTTGTAAAGACACTTTACTTATTTCACTGGCAGCAACGGTCCACAGCTGCTGAAAGAACTTCAGACCAGGTGTCGGACTGCGAGCACTCACCAGTTTTCCCGTGTTGCTGCCTTTCCATGTGGTGATGGCGAGCTCCAGCAGGTCGATGTCCAGAATACAAACATAATCTGCACGACACAAACGCATGCGGAGGTGGTCAGAGGGTTAAAGTCTATGCCATGAGCATTAACTTTTTTTAAAGGGGGGGAAAAAAACCCAGAGTCTTTCTAATTTTAGTTCAGCGTGAAGAGAAGGAACACGTGGACGCAGCTGTCCGCAACACACAGGCTTTAAAGGGCAACATGGACAAGAGTTTCAAGCTTATCAAATAACTATTCAGCAGCAGCGCTGATATGAATCCTAATGCTCTGAAAGGATTTTCCACCAAACCAGAGATAACAGTGAATATCTTTACAGCTGCTTCGAGTTTGACAAATCATTTGCAACTTTTCTCATAATTGACTCGTTTTCATATCATCACTAAACAGCTGATATCACGATATCTGATCGTTTAAGACTCCAAAAAAAGAACCGTGAACCCATGCAAAAACATTTCCAGTGAAAGTGCAAATTGTTGTCATTATTATGATTAAAACATCTTTACTGAGCAGAAACGTGTGGTGTGTTTTACCTCTTCTCAAATCCACGGTGTCAGTCTCACATTTGTCAGAGAGGTAGAGCGCGGAGTCGTCGAGGATGAATCTGACCACAGAGCAAAGGACATTTGCACTGTAAATAACGGCTTCATGTGTGCCGATACAGAGTTTCAGCAGCGGCTCGTGTAGTCAGTGCGGTAACCGTCAGTCCGAGAGTGGATCCATGTTCCGTATCATTTGTTTCACAGCTGTGTCGGCAGCGAGCTGTACCTGAGGTGGAAGGTGGCAGTGTCGACGATGATGTTACTGGACAGAGAGAAGGACTCCGCTGTGAACAACACTCGCAGGGGCAGATACAGAGGTCTGCGAAACAGAAGAACACATGAGAGAGAGAGAAAGGGGTCAAATGTCATATCCACAGTTTAACACTAAAACACGATCTCGTCCAATTCGATGATTTAGTTTCTGAAACTGGTGAAGGAAACACATTAGATAGATTCTCTTCAATCACAGAAGAAGTTCTCCTGAAACGCTGCAGTGCGACTGAAGGCGAACGTATACCTGTAGTCGACGGCACAGCTGGCGAGGTGTGTGTGGAGGACAGTGATGACGGCCGGCGCTGTGTATCCCAGGATGGGATCGTCAATGACATCCAGGAAGTCGACCAGCTGCAACAAACAGAATTAGCCTCGGCTTGCAGGAAGAAAATCAGATCACTTGATTAGATTTTAGTGTGGTTCACATTTTCTGCACAAACCAAACAATTTAACTGGAAAACAAAACTAATGAAAACGGCAGCTGCAGCAATATTTAAACAGGCTGACCAACTGTCTGATTATATCATTTGTCACAGTGAGTCAGAGTTTACTAGCTCCAGTGTAATATCATATATTGATTATTTCTGCGAGCCACAAAGTTGGTTTTGGCAGAACGGCTTACTCAGTCCAGAGTGACCTTGAGAGGAGAAACAGACTGTTGATTCTGGATCATCTTGAGTTCAAGCTGTCTGGATTTTCAATTCCATTTGAATCCTTTTTCGTTTGGAAAAATTCTCAGACACAATTTGTCTGTTAAATCAATCCGGGATGTCTGAACTTTAAAGTTTCGTTGTTTCTTTTTTTAAATTAGCTCACTTGCCATAAACTCCCCACATCAGTGACTGCAACATACTGGCAATCACCTTCAAACTCTTACCGGTGCAAGAAACCCTAGGAAAGCAAAGCATTTCTTCCATGCTGAAAGTATACAATAAAATGAACCCTCATCAACCCTCCTGAAAGTTCCAGTTGAGGTTGGGAAGTAAATGAAATATTTATATTATCAGTGAAGGGTTTGATTTGGAAATGATTATTTCGTGAATGGTCAGGCATGAGAAGAAGCATAAAGGTGGTGAGGTCTTTCCACCATGGTAAGAGTAAGCCATGTGCTTCGGTTCCTCACCTGCTCGTGCCAGCTCTGATCGGACTGCGTCATGTAATGTCTCATGGTGGCTCCTTGGAGCTGGAGAGCGACTAAAAACTCCTGTAAACCACACACAAAAAAAAAAATGCACTTTAGATATGAAACATATCTGATGTTGGAAACTTTGTTTCTTTCAGTTTGAGTTTCCTTCCTTTCCAAACCGTGAAATGAGGACGACGCACCTTTACATTCCTCTGCAGGTCCAGCGTGATTTTGATGGCTGTGGACAGCATCTGCGGCACGCCCTCTCTCCCACTCACACTGCTCACCCCCGCCTCGGTGGGGTAGATGGTGGGGTCCAGATGCTTTGGGGGAGTGAAGCTGGGCAAGTCCAGCCGCTGCGGGATCGGGGTGTCTTTCACCACAGCTATAGAGGGGTGGATCAGAAAAAAAGAAAAACCATGAAGCAGCCATAAAAAGGTAAGTTGCTGCTTTTAAAAAGTTTAATGAGGAAATTCAGAGTTGTGTGTGAAAGTTTCAAAACAAGAGCATGCACCTCGATGGAAGAGCTCCACTCGTTTGCTTTCCAGACAAAGGAAATTGAGGTTGGGGTCATTCTGATGCTGCGCCACACTGAAAATCTTCCCCCCTTCCAGATCCAGCACAATCTCCCCATGAGTCTGGTCCTCCTGAATCCACGAAGTGCAATGGCAGCAGGAAGGGCACAAAAAAAAAGTGATTAAGTGACCTTCATTTCTTCCCATTTACGGTTTACAACCAATATACACGTACAGCAATAATTTTAGACCCTCCAGAAAAACGCGAGCAAAAATTCTTGATTATGCGTACTTAAATCCCAGATTATGCGAGCTAAAATGCTTGATTATGCAAATGAATATGCAGGGTTTTTATGCGGTAAAATTGCAGACAGTTGTGAAGTATGCTGTGAAATATGCGAAAGGATGCCAGATATGTAGGTTACCCACACTCTCTCTCTCGCACGCACGCACGCACACACACCACTAAATCACATTCATTTTATATTAGTTCGTTATTTATCTCACCGTAAATTGTTACTCACCAATGCTCATCAATGGAACACACACACACACACACACACACACACACACTTTATCACAGGTTTTAGCAATTGCCTGTGAGAAAGCCGTCAACACGCTGTTTCAAATGAACTGGTTTCCTTGTTACCTGGTGACTGACTTCCTTTAGCACTTCCTGCTGCTGCTGCTAGTAGCAGCGGATGTTGATATCAGACTCATTAAAGGTCTGACACGGCTTTTTGTCTGGTTTTTAGCATCTATCAGCAACAAGGGACGTGAAAGAAACCCAGTCGCCAGTTAATAGGGAAACCAGTTCTTCCAAAACACCGGCTCCTCTCCGGTTTCTGGACACTTCTCCTTCGCTAGTTAGCTGCTGCGTTTAGGTGACTGGAGCGAGCTGCGGAAAACTGAAACTCCGTCATTCACATGAAGGCAGCGGTGACAGCTGGACTCAGGAGACACTCAGGAGACACGTGAAGGAAACGTGGACTATTTTTAAACAAAGGAACGGCTCTCAGACAGCTGTGATCCGGCTCTCATCATTCACTTAAAAGAACGCGTTCAAACGAACGGCTCGTTCATTGAACGTCACAGCACTTCAAGCGAGACCATTTCTCTTTTTTTCGCGGTAAATATGAGATTACTGCGGGAATTATGCGCCCTTTTGGAAAATATGTGGCCCCTGCATAATCAGCGGCAAAAGGGTGATTTATGCGTGAATTCATGCGATCGCATAATCGCGTTTTTCTGGAGGGTCTAAATAATGGCTCATAAGACAGTATTACTTAAAAGTCTTTAGTAACAACTTTTTTTTGCTGAATACACTGACAAATTACATTTCAAACATGAAGCAAATGGAGTAGAAAATAATTTTCTTTCAACTCAGTTAAACTCATCAATCTTAGAAAACCTCAACATTTTCTGTCCGGCAGCCGTCTGGCTCACCTTCTGGTCTGTTCTGGCTTGGAGGCGGCCCTTCCCGATGATCACCGTCAGCGACAGCAGGCTGAGGTTGTGGTTAGCGCGGGGCGCGGGCTGCTGAGACTTGCCATCTGAGTCGCTGGCCAGATAGAAGTGCGGGTCGTCCTCTTCTGAATCCGAGTCTGCGGCGCGGAGACGACAGGAAAACGTTTCATCTGCTTCATTTCAGCGGAGGAGCGAGCGTCTCCGTCCAAACACAATACGGCGAGTCGCCATTACGTGTAATGAATCTCCGTCACGTTTTGAGTTTTTCCATCGGAATCTAACGTACCCAGTCTGAACGCCGACTTGCAGAGCTGGAACTCGTCGTGGCGGTGGCGGCCGCGGTCGGGGCTGTGGGCTGAGGGGGGAGGAGGGGGAGGCGGCTCCCACATCAACAGATCATTATTGATCCTTTTGGACGATGTGGCGGGTGAGGGGAAAATGACTGTTACTGCCGAGGCAAGATTAAAGACCAACACAGAGCCAAGACAAAGGAACTGAACTGGAAGGCGCTATGGCTCACAGCGTGAATGTCACTTCTACTTCAGCAGATCATGATAAAAACACATGTAAAAAATAAAAGGGCACACAGCATTAAACTTTACAGGACACATTTTTTGGAATTAACCCATTAAGATCTGGAGTGTCTCCTTTAAAGCAACACTGGTACTGAAGTCCCGCATGGTTTATATAAACTGATCGGTGAGTTCTGATGGATCCCTGCAGAAAGCCTAACAACGAGCGGTTTACCGTGGTGGTCGTACCTGTTGTAGACGCTCTGGAAGGCCTGCTTGCTGGGCAGCAGGATGTAGGCCAGCGGCAGGCTGATGTCGACGGCACACTGGCACTGAGCGACGCACTGCTCCTGGAACTGACGCATCTCATCCGGGTCGGCAGGAATGACCATCTACAATGAAGAAAAGACAAATTTGTCAATCCCGACGCCCGGTACGCCGAGATGTGTTTCCTGCGCGTCACTGCACCTCCTCCGTCTCGAACATGGTGCGGTTGGAAGAAAATGGAGAGCTGCTTTTCTCGTTGAATTCACAGTGACTTTCGAAGAAGGCGGCGCCGAGGTCCCTGATGAGGCCCATGTTCATCCCGCTCAGACCTGCTGCCGGGCCCTGGGCCTCACCTCCACGCACTCGCACCGATATCCTGTACACACACACACACACACACACGAGAGCATGCTGAGCTTCAGTCGTTAGACAGGCAGGAAGGATGATGCTCAACCACAGTGAAAATACAACCTCTTCCTTTCTGTGTACATGTTTTAATGAATCTGACACGCATAAGATCTCTGGGATAATTTATGTAATAGTATTAAATTAAACAATCCACAACATAATGGGTGAAAAAGTGTTTCCTATCATTGAGAACAGAGGTGTTTCCTCACAGCTACAGTCGTTCTACATCTAAAACAGTTCAATAATCACCATCCTGATTACGAACACCAACCTGGGGAGAGACTCTCGGTTCTTCATTACTCTGATACAGGGGAAAGATCCTCCCTCCCAGCCCTCATATGACCCTGAAGAGAAACAACGCAACATTAGAATTAATACATTTCCCTGCTGAAAACACACGCAGTACAATATCCAACAAGCCCACAGCGCTGAGACACTGAGCCGGGTTGTGTGTGCGCTGCGCTCGCACCGTGCAGGTCGGTGAAGGAGGCCTCCAGCAGCTGGGTGAGGCAGGGCGCCGGCGGCTGTCCGGGGACGGCCGGCTCGCTCTGACTCTGGAGGTCCGGGGCCTCCTGGTGCTTCAGCTCCAGCTCCGTCAGCTCCAGCACCAGGGTCTCCTGCCGCACCGCCCTCCGGGTGGGCGGTCGGCGCAGTGGGAGGGGCCGCAGGTCGGGTATGGGGAAGCGGAGCTTGAGGACGGCGTGCGGGGAGAGCAGGGTGAAGGAGGAGTAGAGCTCACTGCTCTGTGTCTGAGAAGAACAGAACCAGAGACGTCAGCCGGCTGGTTCAGGATTCCTGTCGCAGCACCGGCACAAGAGTTCCTGTGTGGTCCCACCTGAATGAGTCCAGATCCATCCGTTTGTGAAGGACAGTGGCTGAAGGCTCTGCTGAGACTCCCCAGACGACTGAGGATGTCCAGGTCCAGTTCGGCGCTCAATTCTGCAAGCTCCACCCGAACCACGCTGTCCCGCCGCACCAGCCGCTGTTTACCCTGCAAACGCCCACAGCATGCCACAACAAGATAAGAGATCAGCCGATACATTACTGCTCTAGTCTACCTGGCCGCTCCCGAAGTCCGTCATTCCAGCTCAAAGTAACAAATTCACTCCGGATTTATTAAAAACAGCTAAACATGTAATTTACATCATATCTGGTGCTGATGAAGAAAAACAGGAGTTCCTTCTGAACAGTCAAATTTCAACATGAACTCAACATGAAAACAAACACCTTTTGTTTGAGTTCAGATTAGCTCAGGTTGTGTGGGGGTGTGTGTGTGTGTGTGTGTGTGTTTACCTTCCGTAAGTGTCTTTCAGTCAGGCTGTAGTGAAACTGAGCGCACGGTCTGGCTGCGGCTCCGACTGTGAATAAACCCGCTTTCTGGAACTGAAGCATCTGGACAGAGACACAGAGAGCTCAAACTTAGCAACCTGGCAAGTGGTCCAATAAATAAATAAATAAATAAAATCCCAACATCTAAATGTTTTCCTTAAATCCTAAACTGGCATATCTACCGTGTACGTGAACAATGTACGGTTAAAGCGATACTTCAACATGTTGGCAAATTGGCCCATTTAGCGCAATTCCTTAGTCATTTCGAACAGCATACTTACTTTTTTCGTGAGGGCGAGCTGTTGTTTATTCAGAGGTGAGTCGGGGAATGTTTTCGGGACGGACACAATGGAAGTGAATGGTATTTTTGTTCCCCCTTGTCAAACTCATCAAATACACAATCCAACAACCCCAAAACACTTTGGCGGACACGTTATAATCCGCACATTCACTACGCTGTGAAATATTAATGCAAAATTACTAGATTGAGTTGTTTATGCGAAGATTGCTAAGACGGAACTACTTACTAAACATGGCGTCTGGGCGTAGTGATTTCAAAAGAAAAAGTAGCTCCCAGTATTTGCTTCAGTGTCGTAACGCTACAATATTATTTGTTGGTGTTTCACAGCGTAGTGAATATGCAGATTATAACGTGTCCGCCAAAGTGTTTTGGGGTTGTTGGATTTTGTATTTGATGAGTTTGACGAGGGGGAACAAAAATACCATTCACTTCCATTGTGTCCATCCCGAAAACCTTCCCCGACTCACCTCTGACTAAACAACAGCTCGCCCTCACAAAAACAGTAAGTATGCTGTTCGAAATGACCAAGGAATTGCGCTAAACGGGCCAATTTGCCAAAATGTTGAAGTATCCCTTTAAAGAGATTTAAAAAATGACTTCGTGATAACGCACTTCACAGTACTGTGGCTTCCCGTCCTCCCACAGGCACTCTAACAGTTCCAGTCTGCTGAACGAGAGGTCGGAGGTCACGGCTCGACTGCGGCGTCTGCCGCTCCGCATTTCACAGGCAACCTGCACTGCTGCTCCTGTCAGTCTGCGAGAGAAGACGATCAGCGAATCAGCAAGTCAGTTGTAGCAAATATGTGTCGATGGGATTAAAACATTATGGGTGGAATTTCAGAAGAGAGGAGAAACATTTTCTTCGTTATTATTATTATTTTTCATTACCTCAGATTGGAGTGAGGGCAGGCTTTAGTGAAGCCAGCTCTCAGATGGTGGAAGTCTCTCTCGCTGAACATGCTGTCTTTGAAGAAGGCCAGCTCCCTGAAAAACACCTGAGACACCTGAGCCAATGAGGAGGCTCCGTCGGCCCTGGTGGGCGGGTCCTCCTGCAGCAAGGTCAGAGTGAGCCCGCCGATGGTCAGTTTCAGCAAGGCGTCGGGCTTCAGCTGCTCTTGATGGCCGCTGTGCGAGCGTCCTGCAGACGAGAGCTCGGAGACATGAGGACTTTGTTGATGTGGGTCAGCGGCCGCGGCGCTGCTGAAAAAGAGCTGGAGGTTTTACCTCTGGTCCTGCTGTGGGACTGGGGCAGACTCGACAGACAGCCAGCGACAGGATACCGCCTGGGACAGTTCATCACACCCTGGCAGGAAAAATATCAATTCCATTTATGTAAAAAAAAAAAGAAGAGTAACTTAAGTTTTCCTGCTTGATAACACACTTAAACATGCTGCTTGTAAAATTTTGATTTATAATTTAAGAGAACAAAATAACAAAATATTATCTTTGATAAGGGACTGCTTGCTTACACGTCAGGACGAGTACCGGACGAGTTGGGAGGTTCACCTGAGAACCAGCTGATCTGACTCATCTTTTCATGAACAACGCCCACAACTCAGTGCTCATGTGGAATGACTGCCATGTGGACAGGAATTTCATTTCTTGTTTCTTTTGAATTCATGTATGATAATAATCATGTACCCAAACGAGTATGAGATATTAAACATGAGTATTAAAGAAACAAATCAAAGGGAAATCTAAAATGGTCTTATTTCAAAAGCCCTTCTTGCTGGTCACAAGTTTCAGCAACAAAACATAATACAACTATGAAAGGCAACTTTATACTCACACTGACAGTGTTGATCAATGAAAAATTTCAGCCATACAAGAGATAACCTGCATATGTTTACCTGCACATACGGACGCCGTACCTGTGCAGACAGTGATGGCGGCTGGGTGATGCTGGCCAGGCTGTGTGTGGACGACTCCATGTCGCTGTCTGAGAGCTCGCTGCCGGAGCGAGTCGACGCCACGCTGCTATTCATCCCAGCAGGACCCATGGAAAAAAACATTTCTGCAAGAATACACACACACACACACACACACCAAGAGAAGGGCAAAAATCAATGGGATTAACAGTAATCAATAGGTAGAAGATCTGTCAATGTCCTGATGTGTCTCGGACAGAGAGACAGACTCTCAGAGGTGATCTGCAGACCTCCATTCTCCAGGCTGGTGACGTAAGGCTCCAGGTCGGCCTCGGGATCCCACTCGTGGTCTCTGGGGCTGGAACCCAGCTGCTTACTGAGGTCCTCCTCAATCATACGCAGGTCGTCTGAGTCTAACGGGCGACTGTGGACTCCACCGCACTTGGTCTCTGGCTCTGAGGGACAGAGAACATTATATTCTGCGTGAGACACGGGGTTTCTGTGTATTCTCACGCTCAATGGTTTTTAACAGAGGTCTGAGATGTCACTGTGTAGATGAACAACACAGACTTACTGAGGAATTGTATCTGATTTATGAGCGGTTGTTACAATTATTGTAATTCTGTGGTACTATTTGAGGAATTAGGGCATTTTATTTCACTCACAATAAGCATTTTTCAAGTGAAATGAAACAGAAAGGAATATTGTGGTTCTGGGAACAGCAGTGATAAGTCACAGCACTTCAAAAGGTTATATTCATGTAGAGAAATTATGATCACAGCACAACTTATTACTGTAATTCCAAAAGCACACATAATGTGCTGTCCAGATCTGAGTCTGATCTTTAAAATCAAAGAGATTTATTTCACGTCATGGTATAAAAGTACTTGATTGATTCCTTGTGGGAAATTTTGAAACAAACAAGAAACAAACCTGTGACACACAGTCTGAAAAATTGCTGAATTATCCTAAAACTGTTTTTCTAAAGTACCTAAAAGATTTGAAATGTCAAATCGAAGCAGTTGTATGCTGATGAGAAATACTAATTCAAGTCTTCGGACAGCCGACATACTATTTAAATATCACGGTTACCGTCGACATACAGTCCAGCAGCATGAGGCAGGAGAGACTTTCTGCTTCAGGCTGGCGTTAAATTCAAGCACGAGAAGCTGCATTTTAATATAGAACGAGACTCTTACTGCAGCGGACTGACTGAGGAGCTGCATAAAGGAGTTGCTGTCTGAATCGTGAGAAGCGGTAATAGAATCAAGCTGTTGAGACATCAGTAGTAGGAGGAAGCTTCACAGTGCTGTAGTGTTTCGGTGTACCAGTGTCTATGCAGAGCGCTGCCAGCAGGTCTGTCAGATGGGTGATCTGCTCTGGAGACAGCAGCATGTGGACGCAGCCCACCTTCCCATCCAACTCCAACTGATGAGCAGAGAGACAGAAGGAGACCGGTCAGTCCGGAGGAATGACCACAAGACAGAATCCGCTGGCTTCATTCAGAGAACTGGGTCCACCTTTGGTCCAGGGAGCATGTCGTTTTGCTTGATCTTGACAGTGGTCTCGATGAAACCAGAGCAGCTTCCTATCAGCAGCGGCTGAGACGGAGGACACGGAGGAGCCTTCAGGGGCTTCGCCTCTTCATCCACTTCGTCCTCTTCCTCCTCCTCCAGATCTTCATCTTCTTCCTCAACTTCTCCTTCACTGGCTGTGGCTGAATCTGCAAGTTCCTCCTCAGGAGGACCCTGGAAAATGATGACAGATATTCAAACATTTGCATTTGTACAACAGTTTTTTTTCCCCCAACATGTATAAATCCTCACTTTATATACACTCAATGTTTCTACGTAGGACGAAGTGCGTCTGCATCACCCTTAATCGTCAGGAAAGAAATGGTAAAGCAACATGCATGCTAAGTTTACACCACCTATTTAGAGGCGACACAAGAACCCGGTGAAATTAGATTCAACAGACCGGGAGTGTGTTGTTCCCCACCTGGACGACGCCAGAGCTGTCATAGAAAAGCTGAACTGCACTCAGCTGGAGGATCTTGTGCAGGAATGCAGGCGGCTGGTGGATGTCAACAGGTACGGCGGTCTGGCTGGCCGGATCTCGCACTGCCTCATCAAAGTACTCCAGCCTGGGCGAACACACAGATTAGAATATGCTGATTTTCAGATGTGAGAATAAACGTGTCGCTGATCTTGTTATTGTTTAAGCACACAAATCAGGACTTGTAACTTTGGAAACTTGTCTCCTTCTCTGCATTCAGTCCGGGAGAACTGAGTTAGTGCCGTTAAAAAAGAACCATCCAAAAGTCTTCTGGCCACTGACCACAGATGAACACGGCCAACCTGAGCAGCTCTGTCAATAAACCTGGAGAACAGTGAAGGTTCAACAGAGTCGCAGCAAACTGCCAACAGAAAAGGCACAGGCTGTGTTTAAAAGCTTGGGGCTGACACACACACAACCTTTTTAACACTAATTTCTTCTCAATAGTTGCATGACTGTCCAGTTTAATTTATTATACAGTTTAAGCAAATAATATGTGCATTATCTGATAACTTACTTCTCATATTTGTCTCACTAAAATCAAAATTACAGATACGATCCCATTAAAAACAATTCAGTTTAATGTTCACTGGACTACACGGTGTGCACAATTATAAGATAAGGAAGCATTTTGAATCATATCTTCATTTTTATTCATATTTTCCAACTCCAAGCTAGATAAACATGATTCCTATTTGGATTTGAGAATGTCAGCTGATATATATTTGAGCAATGAAGCAGGGCGTGTCTTAAGGAGATCAGCACTACGGTATATCAAGATGTGTATAATCAGGCAACTCTTCTCCTCACGTACAATCTTCCAAATGAATGCAGCACACTTGAAACTGCAAAAACATTGATCTGTGATGACAGAACTACTCAACACAGGGTCGAACGAATCGCACTGAGAAACAAAGACACTGATGAACTTCTAAAGATTTACAAGATACCAAGTGTGAAGGTCTGAGAGACTCGGTTCTCCACTGCTGGCATATTCCAGAACTGTAACATACCCAGAGAACCCAGAAGTACAAGATGTTCAGCGCTCAGATGTAAATATGAGTGTGTGACGCCATCTGTGTGTGTTCGGGACCGGTGACGTGTCCAAGATATACTCCGACTCCACCCATAGTTGGCTGGGATGATTCTCCAGCGTGCTGCAACCCTGAGTTCTCTGAGGCGGGCCAGACGATGTATGGATCGAAGCTAAAACGTCTCAGCCTGCGGGGAGTCCGCAGAGACCTCTATTAAACTGCTGCGCAATAAATTTCATCAATGTAGTTTAAAGAGGATGTTTCGCCCTTGTCTCACACACGCACACGCACACACACACTCTAAATGATAGATGACATGACCCTTGATCAGAGTCTGAGCTAGAAAGAGGATAGAATTTGTTTTTTACAAGTTAAAAATAGGTCTCAGCTCATCACAGCATGACCACAATATTATAAACATACAGCAAAGCAGCGCTTCGCAGGACAAACAGTCTTGTTTTTCCTCTTTGGAGCTTTTCTTTTTTTTTTTATTAAACCACTGAGTGAATCTTGTGAAGGAAGCTCTGACATACCTTTTGATGTGCACTTCTAAGGCGACGCCTGTTTCCAGGTCCAGGGGATGGTGCTCAATGCGGACAATAGTGTCTATAAAGGTGACTTTAATGCGACGAAGGACTGCAGACAGCATGAGGAGAGAGAGAGAGAGACACAGGAGAGGTCTTTAACACTGACCAGTCAGAAAAATTCTTCATGTTGAGGAAATACATTTCCGCAAATAAGCAAAACAAACAAATTAAGCCTTTATTCAATAAAATTTTATTTCAATTTAATTTAATATTAGGACGCATCGTGTGGAGATAAATTACTAATTCGACATTTATTGAGAAGCCAAAACAAAGAGGGAACCGACGCAGCTTCGACTCACCCGTTTCAATGGTCTGTGCAAACATCTCGAGTCCCTCCAGAGGAGCCGGCGGCTCCTCGGATGCTTCTGGGGGGTCCTTCAGGCACTCCTGAGCCAGCTGCATGCTGGAGGTCATGCTGGATGACCAGCCCTGCGAGTCCCAGCCCCCACCTGGAGGTAAACAAAACCACGCCGCATTCATGAATTTCAGGCTTGGCAGAGTGAGAGGAGGCTCATGCTGGCCTTTCAACCTCCCCCGTAACACACATACTGCTGAACTAACATGAAGGAGCTTGTTAAACATCAACAATCCAGACTGGTGAAATCCTAATTCTAGAACCTAGAACCTCAATTCACAAACTGAAATCCTGGCTTTATCATCTGAGACTTCAGCAGATTTGAGCAGAGGCTGCTAAGCATAATTAATCCTATTTAAAGTAGAGAGTTATCATTTGTTTCATCACTTTACAGTCAGATCCTAGTTTCTTGTTGATTCATACATGAGCAAGATGAGGCTGAACTGCTGCTTCACCTCACATGACTTCTATCCGACTGTGTTGAGGGTTAAATGTTGCAGAGGAAATGTGTCACACTGGGTTCAAAAATCTAAATACTGTGGTAGATGGTCCATTAACTGATAAGTTGCAATCCTTGATTCCTCATTTGAATAATAAAAAAAAAATCCTACTGACTTTTATTGAATATTTGAATATATTCTGAAAATTTGGAGACAAAATGACCAAACTGTGTTCCTCAATGGAACATGTGGAAAGTTATGCAATCTTTGAAGAACTCACTGGTCCGGTACTTGGGTCGACATGTTATCTGGAGACCAGAAACTTCTAAGGTGCAGTGGTCAGTCAGAAGGTTTTGCCAGGGGATGGTCACAGCAATGGTGCTCACAAAGCCATCCACGATCTCCAGAGGAGCGCCGAGAGACTCCAGAAGCTCGTTCACTGCCTGAAGAAAGGAGGAAGCAGTCAGGGGAGGAACACAAAGGAAAAGAAACAAAAACAACTTGATTACACCTCCAGAGTAAACCATTCCAGAGAGACAAAGGAGTGAAACCAGAACACTAAATGTATAAAACATGAAGACTGTTTTGATTCACATGCAGTAAAATGCTGATATGTGAAGCCTCTGTGTTACAGCTAACATGTTAAAGAAAAGTGTGAAGACCAGCCTGTGTTTTTCACTTATAAGATGTGGATCATCAAAAGCACAGGGTTTAGGGAGTTCAAATCTGGGGTGTATCTGCGAAATCTTCAAGTTTCAAGTGAGACTGGTAAATATAGAGTTGTAATGCTAGAGGAAATACAGAAAGAGCGATTATTTCTGGCACATATAGGCCACAACAGGTCTTCACAGACTTGTGTATCTACTCCTGCACGGCAGCCCCGTCATGTTCCCAGTCTGCTGAGACACAGCGGTGATGAAGTGTGTATTCCCCGAAGAGCGTTTCCTCGAAGAAACGCGAGCCAGGCTCGAAGCACGACGCCGGAGACTGTTGATGAACTCGAGAGCTGTTGCGAAACACTCGACGGTGCACGAGTCCGACAAAAACACACGGTGACTGCCGCTGCAAAAGCTGTCCCTCTGCCCCCTTCCGAACTCACCCACACATCGAGGTTGATTTCCTTGATGACACCGCTGCCGTTGTAGAGGTCCAAGCCCAGCTGGTCCAGGCTCAGGCGCTCCTGCAGAAAGTGACCGAGGTAGTGCTGTAAGAGGTACCGACAGGCCCGCTTCTTGATTGAGCCCGACCAGGGGAAAAGCCAGCGAGACATAGGGCCAGAGAGAGCGGGGAGAGGGAATGAAGAGGTGGCGGAGGAGAACGAGTAACAATACAGTCCTCTGGAAACTGCATAACAGACCAAAACAAAGTGTGCAAAACAAGGAATGAGCCGCAGCTAGCTACAGGGGGCTAAGGAAGGGGCAAGCTGGAACCGTGGTTCTCTCCTCGGTTGGACACAAAAACTACAAAATCCTTTGTGTCAGGACCGCCGAGACTTTAGCGCTTCTTGACGAGAAGTTACTCCAGCCGTCCGTGACTGTCTCGGCACATATTTTCGGTCCGTTTATGTCGATTTGGAGCGACAGATCCAGTTGGTGCGTATCTCTTGTTTCAGGGTTGTTTATTGTTATCATACGCCAACTGATGGTATGGTCAACGTCCTTGCGTAATACGTCACGGTGACGATTGCAAAACCCGGAAAAGGACGTTCGTACCATCCTGGCGCCATGTTGGTAAGGTCGAATGTTTCTAAAACATACGTTCACGTTACGTACATACATTCACATTTTGGATTATTCGCTTTTACAAAACTGATTGATAAATAAATAAATAAATAAATAAATAAATAAATAAATAAATAAATAAATAAATAAACATTTGTTACAAATACTATATTCAATTTTTGCCCACTCTATGAAATTTTAAGTTAAAAAAATGACTACTTATTTTTTTCAACACAGCTTTTCCAAACATCCAAGCTTTATTTAGAAATAAAAAAATACCAGGGTCAAAATAATTTGCCCCTACTGACCCTGCCAAACCACAAACCACCATTGTACAAACACTTATTTTGAGTTTGTAAACCTCAGATTGTAATCAACTAATCAAATTAAAGCTGAGGGTTGTCCTGCACTTTACACATAGCATATAAACCTCATTAGGGTTTTAGCTGTTATTTGAGAAAGCGTAATAAAGTGTCATGCCAGAAACAAAAGAACTCAGTGTGGAAATGTTTGATGCTTACAAACTAGGAGAAGAATATACAAAAGATACCACAACATTTCAAAGTGTCAAGAAGTGAAGAGAGGACCCAAAGAACACTGTCTACACAGTTAAACATGATGGTGTGAGTATCATGCTGTGGGGATGATTCAGAGCATCTGGAACTGGGAATCTCATCAAGGTTTAAGGGATCATGAAGAAAGAAGGATATGTGAAGATTATGAAAGGAAATCTCAAGGATTTAGCAGCAGACCCAGGGTCTGGGTCGCCGCTTTCTCCTCCAACATTATAACAACCCAAAACAAATTTCGCTCCTGGTGAAGAACTACCTCCAGAAAACAAAACTGAAGGTTATTGACTGGTCTCCACGGAGTCTCACTGAAAATCTGTTGAGTGAACTGAAGACCATGGTCAATGCCTGGTCTTCAGTTCACTGGATTTGGAGACTTTTTTTTTTTTTTTTTTTTTTAAACTATAACAATCCTGCATAAAGGGATAATAAAAGGATACATTAGCATCAGGGGACCTAATAATTTTGACCCTTGTAGTTTTTGTTGTGAAATCATTTTATTTCTGTGTGCAAAGTAAAATATTGTAATTATCCAAAATAAAACTTGGATGTTTGGAAAATCTAGTAAAATTAATTGTTTTTTTTTTAATTCGTGGCATGGCCAATAATTTTGACCTCAATTGTGTGTCTGTGTCAGTGCAAATGGGGTATTTTCACAGCTTCACTACTTCCTGAAAATAACTGTGCACATTCATTTCCTGTCTTGCATTATTGGCCAAACTGATTAATCCAGGTGTGTCTGGTTTAGACTGCTGCAACAAGACACACCTGGATTTATCATTTTGGCCAATAATGCAAGACAGGAAATGAATGTGCACAGTTAATTTCAGGAAGTAGTAGAGCTGTGAAAATGGCCCATTGCCCAAAAGCATTGACGTGTATATTAATGTGGGTATGAATGTGTGGATAGATAGTATGCTAAGGCACAATGCAATCACTTTTACATTTGATTAAAATGATGCTGGCAATTTGGACTTTTTGTTTAAAATGTCAGAATCAGAGAATCAGAACATAATCTATGAACTAATGAGACAGAGAAATATTATTGTATTTAAATACGTCAATCCCCATTTTAACCCAATACCAATAACATTTTTGTATGGATTTGGATCCTACTTTTATATGCGGTGCTTTTTGCCACAGCTCGAGAAGCTTCAAAGCATTTCACACGGTTAATCACATTCACTCACACGTGGAGGAGGCTGCTATGCAAGGCGCTCGATCCATCCAGTGGGAGTTATTTGGGGCTCAGTGTCTTGCTCAAAACACTTCAATCTGCCAACCAAGCCACAGCTGCCACATTGTGTTGCCACCGAGCAAAATTAGGAAACACTTTTCAGTGCACATACAACACCTTCACATTTGGGCCTGTGTGTTTAATCAGATACTTTGTTTAAACCCAGAACTGCAATTAGGTTTGTCCCAGCTTGTTGAGCATACTGCCCTCACTGATTTTGTTGCCAAATTGTTGCATATTCAGTCTCATACCTCAGGAAAGAATGCAGTGGCAATATTTTAATCAGTGTTTGTTGTTAGAAATCAGTCCGGGGTTCACTCATTGAAATTGAGTTCTCTTTTCGCTTCCTTCTTTGGCAGTTCAATGACTTGACAGTGTGTAAGTAGCAAGTGTTCATCTCAAGATGTTTTCCTCAACGTTTGCAGTTATTGATTCAAATTGCTTTCAAATAAAGTTTAGTTCCAGTGTCGTATTTAGCCAGTTTTTCTGTTAGAATAAAATAAACTACCTAAGATCGCCTCACTTCAGTCTCTGCTGCAGCCTACTTTCACCTCGAGCCACCAGGGGTCAATGTTTCACTCAGAATGTATTATTTTAGAACTGTACAGCTACATTCTTAGAAATAAAAAGTTGTAACACCCTTGAGAAAAGGCAATAGTAATCTTTACTGTGTGATAAGAGGAGAAGAAGACCCGGTGATCAGCAGCTCTCAATGAATGGTGGGAATTTAATGCAAAGAGCTTTAACCCACATGTGGAATTGGTCTGAAGGTCAGAGAACAAAAGATGACCTGACAGACACTCCTTCGGCATTCCCATCTGAAGCAGGGGAATGCCCAGTGACCCCAGACCGACCCCGGTAACAGCAGACAGAACAAGATCCACATCTGCACTCCTGATCGTTCCACCACAAGTCAACAGGAAGTCTGACTGTAACGCAGCTTTTATCTTGGCCATCTTTCACCACATTGTGAACTGAACTTTCTATAAATTTAGTATTTAGTATTTAAGAATCCACTCACCTTCAGCATCACCCCCCCCATTTGTAAAATAAGAATAAGCAACAGATTCCACTTAGCAGTGAAAACATTTTCAAATCCAAAATCGAGTTTCTAACAAATCTGTCTTCCTCACTTCACTGAAGTGACTGCAGACACACACACCGACACACACCGTGTTCAAAAAAATCAACTGTATGATAGAAAATAGTTTTATTGAAATACAAACAAATCCTGATATAATTATTTCACTCTCTGCGTGCCTTTATTCCTATGAAATCTGCAATGATTTCTGTACAAATGAACAGAAACTGAGGCTACCGTGGAAACTACAGACCTTATGTCAGTATTCAGGTCGAACGGTTCACAATTAGCTCATAACAGTTAACGTAACTTGTTCAAAACTTTTCTGGAATAAGCAAAATAAAGGCAAAGAATGAATGATAAAACAAAAGCTATAAATAAAATCGACTGCAGGTTTTATTTCACATGTTTAACGGAACTCTTCATTTTATGAACGCCACGTCTGGGATCTTTCCCTCCGTCTGGAAAGAGAAGAGAAAGAGTTTCGGAGTTTTGGCACACCAATGTTTCTACACTCATGATGAGAGGAAATCAAAATATTAATGTCACCTTTAACTGAGTGAAGATCTGTGCTGCTCTGTTGAAGTCCCACTCGTTGTCCTGCAGACACCTGAGAGAGAAAACAAGCAGTGAGGCATTTAAAAAAACGTTCTCACCTCATTAATGCTAAGTGGGGGGGAAAAAAAAAAACAAGACGTACTTCTGGGACCATTCCAGATTCATGCCCGATTTCTGCGAGAAGGCGGTGAGCATCTCCTGCTGCGGGGCAGTGAGGGTGGGGACGGGGCTGGACGATGGGGTCGGGGCGGGAGCCACAAACGCTCGGCGGATCTCTTCGGTCGTGGCCATTCGGATGAAAAGGTGGTCGTTGACGATGCACAAACTGTCAGGAAGAACAAAAGATTCACAGTGAGTTGGATTGGAAGTTTTCTGAACTGTTTGTCATGTGGACTCAAAGCCTTGCTTTGGCCACCACTTCACAGCTGTGGGGACGACAAACTGCCTCACTGTGACCAGAAGATTTAGTCAAAATAATCTCGGTTTAAGTCATTCATGATATGAATTCAGTCAGATTTATATTCTTTTTTCCGCTGAGTCTAAACCTTCTAGCTAATAAACAACTGGTGAGTCGTCTTGCACCTCATTTAGCTGCTGGAGTCACGAAGCACTGATTCATGCTAAGGTCATGGAGATGAGTCTTCACTGCAGTTCAAAACCTGAACAATTGTTAATATAAAAATGTACTGAACATACTGTGAGCCACGAAATGTTAGGTTACTCACGTAACCCCGGTTCTCTGATAACCGAGTGAGGTATCTCACTATGGGAAACGCCTCCTGGCGAGACCGATCATGGAAGCTCCAATGACACCACGTCTGTCATGTGACAGACCAATCATCTCGAGATGCATGGGGCAGTCCGCCCCCCTTATGAGCGGTCCCCGCGCTGCATCCACCATTCTCAAGCGTAATTTTTCCACCCCACTGATGCAAGTAGGGCAGTGTTGTGAGATACCTCACTCGGTTATCAGAGAACCGGGGTTACGTGAGTAACCTAACGTTCTCTTTCAAACCTCCCTCGGTATCTCACTATGGGAGATACAGCCCACTCCCAGATTTTCATGCTCCGAAGCCCACAAAGCCGCGACCCGCGATGGGTCGACACCCTCAACCTTCCCCTAGGGCTAGCACGCAATTAAGATGAACCCACACTCAGGACTGAATGAGCCAGAGATGTCTCGGTCACGTCCAGCCTGTAATATCGGATGAATGTGTGTGGAGATGCCCAGCTGGAAGCGGCACAAATGTCCCTCACAGATGTGCCCTTAAACAGGACCCATGAGGTGGCCATACCCCTGGTGGAGTGGGCCCGCAGCCTCTCCGGGGGCTGCAAACCACGACTTTCATACGCCAAGATTATAGCCTCCACCACCCAGTGTGACAGGCGCTGGCGCGTCAGGGCCCTCCCCTTATGAAAGGGAGCCCACGATATGAAGAGCTGGTTGCTCCTCCGAAATCGCTTCGTCCTGTCCATGTAGATGCGTAACGCTCTCACAGGACAAAGGAAATTGAGCCGTCGCTGATCCTCCCCTGCAAACGGCGGTGGGTGAAAAGCGAGCAGCTCAAGCGTGGAACAGCTGTATGCAGAATCACTAACCTTAGGCACAAATGCTAGGTTAGGACGCAAGGTAACCTTCCCATAGTCTGGGGAGAATTGAAGGCAGGAGGCGTGCACAGACAAAGCCTGTAACTCACCTATCCGTCTAGCTGACATTAAAGACAGCAGCAGGATAGTTTTAAGAGAGAGCACTCTTAAATCTGCACATTCTAACGGCTCAAAGGGCAAACTTGTGAGCGACTCCAGAACCGTGGGTAAATCCCATGACGGGACCGGGTGTTTACGCACGGGACGCAGCCGACGCGCCCCCTTCATAAACCTAACCATAGGGAACGGGAAGACCAAACGGGGCCGTTACACAGCGCTGAGCGGAACATTGGTCCAGAACATCCATCCTCCGTTTCTTGAGAGGAGAGGGAAACATGTGACCTGTTGAGGAGGGGCTCAGAGCAGGGATCTCTGTGAGTGCTGACTGCTGAGCCTCTGTGTCCGCGAACCACGACACCAAGGCTGACCGTTTTTTCTTCCCGTCCGGGGGGTGGGACGGGCGGGTCGGACCGGTGCCTGGAGCGGCAGCTACAGCGACAAAGGACTTTTTGGGCCAGTGTTTATGATGCTGAGCTCCGCGCTGGTGAGACGCTGTCTGCTCAAACATGCGTGGTCTGGGGTCCTTATAGCTGCTGTTGTGCGCTCTCGCTGCAGCCGCGAATCCCTGGCGGGGTGGGGCGAGAGGCAACCTTGCGAGGAAGGCAGAGATCAAAGGCTTCTCCCTGCTTCTTCCTCAGGTCACTGGTCTGCTGCATGGCCGTGACAGCCTCGCCAAACAAGTCCTTAGTCCTTGACGGGTCGAAGGGAGCATCAATAATGACCTGTTTTTCCTGGTCCGACAGGCTGGAGAGATTCAGCCAGAGCGCTCTCTCTCCTGCCACTGCGAGCCCCATAACAAGGCCGCAGCCCTGGACCGCAGCCCTGGAGACACGGAGGATGAGGTCCGTGACCACACACATCTCCTCCCATATTTTGGGACTTGGGGAGCCTTTATCCAGGAGGACCCCCATCTCCTGGAAAAGTTCAGCCTGGTAGGCTGTCAGCAGGGTGACAACATTTAAGTTGTTCACTGACTGGGCTGCTGATTTGTACATCTTTTGAAACATGGAGGCGGAGAAGCGCGCCATTTTCTCCAGGAGGGTGGGGCCCGCCGCGGTGAGCGTGGACCGGTGGCTGGGGTGGAAGTGAGAAGCCACTGCCTGCTCCACTACCGGGGGACCTCTGAGGCCCCACTCCCCGCTGTTAGCCACTTCCAGGCCGGAGTAACCCTTGTCGGGGACTCTGTGGCGAAACGGTTTATCCCAAAACCGCTTCATCTCCTTCATGCACGCTGGGACGACGGGCATGACCTGCTTCTTCGACACCGGGCGAGACGGCAGAATTTTGCCGTCGTATAAATCCCTCTCCTCGCCCTTGTCATCCGGTAACGCGGGCCAGTCTATACCAAGCCGTGATGCCGCCCGTTTACACACCTCATGCAGGTCGACCTCCGAGGGTGAAGAGGGGGGTTGGATTCCTCCGCTAACGGAGCTGCTGGGTCGGGATGCCGGAGTTGGCGGGAGGATTGCGTCCTCATCATCCTCCTCATTATCGTCGTTAAGGAGGTCCAGGTTATCGTTGTCCGCGAGTGAAGCCTGGGCATGCTGCACTCCCATACAGGCGATGCAGAGAGGATGTGGGTCTCTCTCTGAAATGGTGAAACCGCAAGAGGCCGGGCAGGGACGGGACTCGACGTCCTTTCCCTTGCCGCTAGCCGAGGAAGCGGTAGCCATAGCCGACCTCGACGGTCAAACTAAGGCCAAAAAACGCACACTCTCACGACGAAAGTAGCGAAGTGAATCCTGAGTTGGAAATTCACGCTCGGTGACTACCTTGACGGCGCGTCGGAAGAGCAGTTAAATGAAAATCCAAAATCAGGACCGCTGAGGAGCCAAGTGATGATCTTCACGTGGAAGAAAGCGAGAATGGTGGGTGCAGCGCGGGGACCGCTTATAAGGGGGGGCGGGCTGCCCCATGCATCTCGAGATGATTGGTCTGTCACATGACAGACGTGGTGTCATTGGAGCTCCCATGATCGGTCACGCCAGGAGGCGTTTCCCATAGTGAGATACCGAGGGAGGTTTGAAAGAGAACTTGTATCTCTGTGTCTGAGAGACTATATTCTGTTTTATGAGGCAAAACAAAAAAAATACCAGTCTCATTTTCAGATATTTTCACAACACAGAGCTCCATGTTCAAACCTGATACAGACTAAATGTGTTTGTTTTTGACCACAGTGAAACTGATGAATGACAACAAGCTGCTGGGAGCTCTGTACCTACCCAGAATTCCCTGCTGGGACTGTGATGAAGACTCGAGAGAAGGCCATTGTGGATTCCCGGGATTTACCATCAACGGCAACTGAAAAACAGACATGATTGATTATAAACTGAAACAGCCACAGAGGGAGTGGGAAAAGACAGAGATCTGATGAATGGGTTAAATGACGTACCTTCTTTGAAGACTCCACTCACGGTGAAGGAGAGCAGAGTGTTCTGGAAGCAGAGGACATGAAAGCAGGGTGAGAACAGAGAGCTAACGGAGTGAGAGGAACCGGTTCAGCTCTGCAGGATCTGCTGGACTCACAGTGTAGGTGTTGACGTCGACGGTCAGAGAGGCGATGTCGTGCTGAGTTTTGGGCAGCTCGTTGAGGAAGGCCACCACGTTGAGCCGCGTGTGTTTCAACAATCGGAAGCGCATTGCTAAAGGGAGGTGATGTTCAGAGAGGGGAACGTTAGATTTTTATACGCAAAATGACTGAAAAGAAACTAAGATGGGGGAACTCACTGGAGTCTTTCAGCCTCTTCAGGTTTCGACTGTCTTTGTGATACTCTCCCAGACTGCTCCTGAACACCAGAGGAAAAGACGGTCAGCAACGGGGGACTCACACAACCTTCTAAACTAAGCAATGGAACATCTAAACAATGATTCAGTTTCTCCACCTCTACATGTTGTTCTCACCTGGACGGGTTCTGGGTGGAGTACGGCGTGGTGAGGGACAGCGATGCGCCGTCGTGGTAGGCATCCAGGAGCGGCTGCCGGTCCCCCGAGTCGTAAATACTGTAGTACCTGTAACACACACGTTACAAAGTCCTGTTAGTTTGTGTGTGTGTAACTAACTGGTGTTCACTAAGTATATCAAAAACCAACAGGTATTTGATACAAACAGACAAAATTTTCTACAATAAAGAGGCAGAAACGTACTGTTGCAGGAACCGGAGGATGAGCACTTTGATTTCATCGGAGCAGAAGTAGCTTTCCTGGAAGTTCACAGAGGAAACGTTTGTCAGGTACTTCAAAGAAAATACAAAATCCCCCTCCAACCAGGAAAAGGTCCACACGGCTTAAAGAGTTACATAATAAGCTCACGATGAGTGGAAAGAACACGCCGAGTAAAAACGCTCAGACGGTGTGTCAGTTTTAAAGTACAAACACTCCACTATCGGACTGACCTTGCATTTGGGGATGGTGGTGGGCGTTTCCACGTCAAAGCCAATGGGTGGAGGGAGGTCGTTACCATCCTTAAATCATGACAGAGAAACCAAACAAGAGAAAAATCAACAATTTGTTATCTACTGTGTACACTTCGGTGCATTTTTTCAGGGGCAGACAACAATGACGAGGAAGATGTGGTGTGATAATCCCTACTGGGTTGATAAGTAGAGAGAATAGGCTATCCAGACACTGTTGTGTGAATTTAGTTGAAAGGATAAGTGAGAGTAGGATGTATTTGAATGGAAACGATTTAGTCTGAAGACAGGTATTCATTAACATGTGTGACTAACAAACATTTACTTACTACTCTACTCTGTCTTGTTTCAGAGTGCCACCAGGAGAGGTGTTCTCTACAGTTTGCAGGATGTGACCGACACCAGACAGGGAGTTTGAGACAGGATTAGTCTCTGAATACTCAGAGAGAACTTTGTCATTTCTGAGCTTTGTACACAGTTTTACTCTGATTTTTACCTCCGCCAAGGAGGTTATGTAATCACGTCGGTTTGTTGGTTGGTTGGTTTGTTAGCAACTTTACGGAAAAAGTTATGGACGGATTGCAATGAAACTTTGTGGAAAGGTGAGTCTTGGGCTAACTTAGAATCCATTAAATTTTGGTGATGATCCGGATCACTGTCTGGATCCAGGATTTTTTTTAAAGGATTCTTTATCATTTAGAGATAGGGCAGTCTTTCACATAGTTGGGCATAACTCAACAATAAATGACAAGGGGGCTTAGCAAAAAATTACAGTGTAAGTTCTTCAGTGACTAAGAGATATCAGCTGCTGATCCAGATCACGAAGTATTCCGGATACCAGGATCCAGAACAGACAAAAATAGGGGGATTCCAGAGTGTCAGTCACTGTGAGGCAACACACTGAGATATGAACATGCAACAAACAGCTTTCTCCCATACATTGTTTGTGTTGGGGAGAAATAAAATGTTTATTATATATGGTGTTCTTATTGTTGTTGGTGGTTGATTTGAGCTGTGGCGGAGGTCTGCGCTCTGAGTGCCAAATTCTAGTTTCTTAATAAATTGCATCAAAAGTATGACTGTTTTGTGATTCTTATTCATGATATTGACTGTAACTGAATAACGTAAATTCTCAACTCTGCAAATGACCCCCTGGTTGTTATAGTACTTATAAAAATAATCAGGATATTGTTTTGATGGTTTCTCAAACAGCTCCACCGAGCAATAATACGCAGATTTGAACAATTTGTGCATTTAATAATGTAATAGAGATAGGAAACATGGTCCTTTTGACTCAGACGTTACAGAGGTAAAAGCACTGTAATGAGAGTGACTTAAATCAAACTTGTTCTGCACCCATTTTCTCATTAATCCGTTATTGTGTCCTATTTAGGACAGAAAACCTCAAGTAAAGGCTACTTCAGGCCTTTGTGACCTCAAAGTTATGAGCTTTGACTTTCTCAAACTCGTCTGTCCGTTCTGGCATCTAGTACATCTGTACACTTTTTTTGGGGAATAGTTTATTTTAGATGCAAAACCAATAAATTAGGTATAGCACAACAGGTACACTGAAGGAAAATAAAAACTAGATCACTGCCACGTTGATTGTTCTGTCAGCTAATTCTCAGAATAAATGAAAAAAAGTTTCAAGCATTTCCAAAAAAGTATTTGTGGCAAAAAAAAAACAAAACTTCTGGTTTGGCTACAACGGCATATTGAAGGAGCAGTGTCTGCACATTTTCAAAAGCAAGATACTTAGCCTGGAATCTAAAACTACCGTCCTTCTTGTTCTTGCTCCAGCGTTTAACGTAATGAAAGAAAAACAACATTGACTTACCAGTTTGAGAAGCCGGGGAAACCTCTGACGCACGGCACTGAGACGGGAAGATGAACAACAAAAAACAAACAAAAAAGGCACCAATGTGATCTTCACGGATAAAACTCACAATGAAAAAGAACACAATGCTGTGGATACCAATCACAATCAATCATACTTTCTCCTCCACTTTAAGCCATTTTGTGTATTGCAGTTGTAACTTTAAGCAGCTACATTTTCCACAACATTTGAGAAATACTCGTGTAAAAAAAACAAAGAAAAAAGAAAAACGTTAAATTACAATCAGCAACAGGAAAGAGTTTAATCTGCTTTCTTCATGAGTGCATTAACATACATGCTCATATCCTCTCTAGCTCCACGTCGAGCCCTTTGAATCGTCCCACCCCCAGAGGGTACTTACCAGCAGGTATACTCACCCTCTCCCCCAAATTTGTTGACATACACAGATCTGACATGGAGAAGCAACACACGCACACTTTTCTATGTGCACACACACATACACACACGCACAAACATGCAGGCTGCCAGACCAAACTGGGAACCAGCAACATCGTCCGTTTTGAATTTGGAAGGAAAAAGTTGCTTTGAAGCGTCAGTGGGAGAGAGGTGGTTACCGCCAGTCTGCTGCTAACTCACAACCCCCAACTGTGGAATGATGTAGGGGACAGATGAGTCAACTTCAACCAAAAACAAAACTGGGTCTGGGTGAAAAAAAAAAAGAGTGAAGTTCAGAACGAGACATGGAGAGGATGGAGAGGAGGTGTCAGTCAGCTTTCAGAGTCAGTGAGTCTGTCGCCATCTGTGCCCCTGATTTTCAGCAAAGAAAGACCCTGAGGACAGAGGTGAACGAAAAGGAGAGCCGGCCTCAGAGTGAGCTGAACCCAGCAGTCCCGCTGCTCGCCCCGGGTCCGATCCCTCTGTTTTTGAGCCAATTGTTATTTTTAGCACAGCATTTTATTGTGATTAGGAGCCCCATCTGTCACCAGACAGGACATGCAGAAGGCTTGTCAGCATCTGACAAGGTTTTTGGATCTGCAGGCTTTCAACTTTTTTCAGGTTTTTTGTTGTTGGTTTTTTTTTTGTTGTTGTTGTTGACAAAACTTGAGCGTCTTCGTACTGATCACAGCCATCACAGAATAGAAGAAGTGCTTTCTTATATCAAGCAAAACAGAACCTTCAGTTTCCAGTTCTGAGCATAAATCCATCAAAGGTTAGTTAAGGTTTTTTTTTTGCCAAACTCTCCACTTTTTCCACTGAAAAGCGGAGGCCCGCTTTAAGCCAAAGAGCTGAGACATAGGTGGAAGAGACGGACTGCTCTCTCTTTAGTTTGTCACTGGTCATCAGCGATGACGCGTGGCCCCCTCCGCCTGAGCCCAGCGGCGTCACCTGCTGAGTCCTGTCCTCTCCGTTCCTTCTCGTGGCGCTCTCGGTGAGGCTGAGCTCACAGGGACTGACGGCGAGTAATCGTGACTGTGCCTGCCTTAGGTTGTCCCGGGGATTGGAGGTGGGATCTTACCCGTCATGGGCTAACCAGCCTGCCATACTCGCCTGGTGCAGGGAGCCGGGTTGGCGAGGGGGCTACGAGGTGAAGGGGGTTCGTTGGCTGTGGGTTTGCTTTGTAGTCATCCAAACGTTTTGTCAAGAGGCACTTGGACTGTCCTCTTCAAAACACAGCCTGCACTGCTTTACAGTACTGCTCAAAGATCATTCTGGAATCTTCATTTCTGAAGTATTTCAAGGAGTTTGATTTTTTTTTTTTTTTTTTTTTTTTAATAATCAGGAGTGATATGTAGACAGTTTGATTTTCAGGAAGTGCTTGTTGTAACATGTTATCAGCAATGTGCTGCTTAACTCTGAAGTAGTTTTGGGGATAACTCCTCAGGATGTCAGCAGGGGAGTGCTAGGTAGAGCTTCACTGAGAACCATGAAAAAACAAGACAGGGCCAAAGCTTGAGGAGGCGTCGCAGAGAGAAGACTTAAGACTGTGGAGGGTTAAACCGAAGCTGAAAGCAAAACAAGGAACTGCGCAGCGGTTAAAAGTCCTCCCGGCAAAATTTGATGTGAAACAAAGTTTAGTTCTGTGTATGAGAAGGAAGCGTTAACCATCGATTTGGAAGCATGAAACACCAATAAGAGAAGAGCCTTCATTTAATGTCCAGATGCTCATGGATGCGTGTGCGGCATGAAGGTGGTTTGGGTGACAGTTACAGTGCATAGGTACATGCACAGACGTACTGATAATTAAGATTTCAAGTAATAGTTCATTATTATTGTAGTGTGCCAACTTCCAGGGCCTGATCTGGGGTCAAAAGGTACGTGTGCCTAAAGACTGGAAGCGGTAGTAAAGGCAGTGTTATGAGACACAGTTACATGATGTGATTCTATTTTTATTTAAAGTATGTTGTGTATGTAAGTCAAGTGTATTGCATCCTTCTGCTGAGAAAATATTCAACACAAACACACACAAAAAAAAAGGTCAAAACTTTGACCGTGCTTGACTTCTTCGCTATTTTCACAAACACACACAGATAAAAGTTAGTTGAACTCATATCTGCTTGGTCCAAAACCTCATCAGCAACTGTGGAGGAAACGTATTTCGTTACTGTGAAGCCAGCTTACAAACACCAAGTCTGCTTTGACGCTCTGTCGTAGTAAGCTGCTGCAAACATGTTTATAGATGTCAAACAAAAATGGTCCGGTATTTGTTAGTCTGCACCAATACAAACCAAAACAATACAATCCTCTCAAAATATATTTGAAATACCACACTTCTGTTTAAAACCTGATGCTGATAGATTAATACGACATCCAGCACTCGGCTCAAAACATGAGCTGCTTAGAAGTTCAGCACAGAGACGGGCTGAGTGATATGGGGAGGAAAAAAAAATCCCAAGATATTTTTTATATTGTCCCATAACGTTTTTGTTGCAACAATGCCAGTTTTAAAGCATCTGCATTGAAAACTAGAGAAGCAAGACACTAGCTAAATGTCTTGATGACATACATTAACAAACCGAAAAGTGTTTATGGAGGTATGAATATAGGACAGAAAATAAAGAAATTACCTCCTCTGGGAAAATGAAGACGCACTGACTTGTAAACATGATCATCAAGTTATGATGCTCCATGCTCTGTGCATTTTCTACACGTGTCATTCATAATACAGATCAGCCCGTTTGAATTTACAATATAAAAAACAACCCAAAAACATTAAATATTTTCACTAGTGATTCATTACATCTGTCTAACGTTTGTATCAAGGCTAAAAAATGTGGCTCTTCAACGCTACTAAAGCGTTTCTTTTGCTTCATGTGAGCACACACCATTTCACTCTGTTGTGTCTGGATTTACTTTGTTGACCAAACATTTTCATCTGGCCGGTGGTTCTGCTTTAAGTGAAGAACAGCTGGTTCGTCTGTGTTGATGGGCTCAATTTGCTCATAGGGTTTGAAGCTGGAATATTCCCACACTGGGGCTGATATCAGGCTTTGCAATCTGTTTTTTTTTTCCCCTCCTAATTTCTCCTCCAGTACCTCATGCTGCTCCTCACACACTGCATTGCCTGTGTGTGTGCTAGCAGCTCCGCCTCGTTCCACAGAGACAAAGATCCTACATTACTGTCAAGAGCGTTCACTCCGTTTATTCTGCTATGAAACCTCTTGCCATCCAGTCTGTTTGGCTAAATCAAAATCTAAAGATTAACTTTATATGATTTTCCTGGTGCAGAACTGTAGCTGCAGCCAAACTTCAGCATGGCTTTATTGAGTATTCCTGATGGAACTGCTCTTGATACAAAAGGAAAACATCCTCTGTAGCCACTCACTCACTCACTCACTACATCCCTCCAAACGACACAGAGGTCTCCTCTCACCCCCCAGCGTCGCAGACTGACCTGATGTACGAGGGCTGGTCCTTGAAGAAGTCACAGAGGGGGTTCCTGTTGAGCCACAGCTCCACCAGCTTCAGGCCTTTAATCTTGTCCAGCTCCCGGTCTGACTTCAGCTGCAAACGGCACGCACGCAGTTGAGCTGGCGCTAAACCCCACAACCCCGCATACCCAGCAGACATTAACATGCAGGGAATATAATGAATCTGACCTCGTTGTGTGAAAGGTTGAGCGTCTTCAGATTAGGCACTTTGGTTACTAAATCAGCCAGCTCATCCAGTTTGTGAATGCGGTTGTTGCTCAAGTTCAAGGACGTCAGCTGCAAGTATGACAGTAAACTAATGAGCATTCTCAACTAAATCCTTTCCCGTCACAGCACCATCAATCAAATACAGTGTTATCAATGCTTGTGCCCAAAAACAACCAGTAATCACAGCACTGTTACCTCCGGAATGTTTTCTTCAATGACCTTGATAACGGCCTCCATGCTCGTCTTTCTGTTCAAGATCACTTCAATATTCTGGGACACGAGGTCTGTCGCAACACAAACATGTTCAATTCCACAACAGGTGTCATTTTCAGCAGAGAAATTAATACAACAAAGACTAACTCCTTTGAGAACTAAGACTGAAGCCGTTCACCATCATCTAAAAATATTATTTAGGCATTGAACATTTTCTGAAATTCAACAATCAGATAATGGCTTGTAACCAACAGTCCAGTGTGTTCAGACAGAGACGTGCTGACTACGTATTCAATGTGGCGCCACGTTTACACTGTACAGGTGAAAATTGAAACCATTGATTACCTGGGTCAGTTCGAATGTTGTTCAGATCGAGTGCCTGCTGGGAGCCATCGAAACGTTTTGCCATGCATTGCTGTGAAAGATCAAACAAAACGGATCCAGTAAGTCAAAACTGCACTGACAAACAAACAAATAAAATCTTCCATTGTTCAACTCCATTTTTTCCAATTTGTTTTCCTGTTTTACTCCAAGTAGATTAATCAAACACGACCATGGAACGACCTATGAAGACATCCAAGCTGCAGATATCTTGCTGTCACAATGGGGAACATACTGTCAGACTGGTAAACAGTACAATATGAGGCGATTTGTTTTCATAAGTACTGTTGCTTCTTCTTGTTCCTGCTTCAGAAACAAGCTGCATCTCAGAAATAAGACAAAAACGGACTACATTCAATGAATGAATGACATTCTTCATTCATGTATGTGAATAATAATCAATTTACTTTATAGTTATTCATTTTTTGTTACCTTTATCAGACAACGACAAAGTAAATGCAACCTGTTAGTTCAAGTAGAGATTTTCCCTACTCTGTGAAACTCACCTTCAGATGCTCCACGTGTTCAGGCTTCAGGTCAGACAGCAGAAATGAGGGTGGGGAACAGGGGTTTACGTGCACTTCCACCTTGAAGAACCAAACAAGACATATCGTGCATAACAGGGATTAATTACATAGAGAAACTAGTGGCCAAACCACAGCTTCAGGAATTTATGTTGCATTTTAAAGTACCAAAACATCATCATATAATCACATATGAGAGGAAATTTGTTGCACTTAAATTCAAACTTACCTTGTAACCGTCAGAGTCTGTGATCTTGTGAGAACATTTGTGCAACGCACTGGCAGTCGAGGAATCATCGACGTAAAAATGGACCCTGTTGTGATCGACGTGATACTAGGAGAAGGAGCCAACACTGTGTTAAACTCCTCAGACAGCAAATGTTTGGATAAGGATTAAAAATGTCTGTTTAACAAGCAAACTAACAAAACTTAGGCGAAATGCTAAACTTTTGATCTATTTTAAAGATCAAAAACAATGGCACTGATAAGATGGTGCTCAAAACGTACTTGTACAGGTGTGTAGGAAACTGAACAGATGTTCTGCAGAGCTGTCAGTAACCATCTCTTCTCATACTTCTTTCCGTGTGGGATCTGTAAAGACAGAAAAAAAGCTATATGAGATTTTTTTCAATGAGCTTAAAAAACGATTAACAGACGTGGTAATACGCACCGTAACTTTGAACCAGCCCGATCGGTTCTTTCCTCCTCCGCCGAAGGCTCCTCCACCTCGGTAGCTGCCTCCTCCGCCTCTGCCCCCTCCTCCCCCTTTGCCTCTTCTGTCTCTGTCAAAGCGGCCATCTCCTTTCCGTGGGGGCCTGCCGTATGGGTTGCTACAGAAGACAAAATTGTGAGATCATCCACAGTGAAAAAAATGAGTGAAGAAAACAAGTGTAGTGTAGAACTGTTTTTACAGGTTCAGCTGCCTGAGGGAACTTTACACACAAGGTGAGCAACTTTTGGTTTTCCTCAAACAGATTTCTGCAAATTCACCAAACTGTAAATATGCAGTTCTCAACCCAGTTACTTAGTTGGACGGCCCCACAACCCAGGGCAAACTTAAGAGAAGCTGCATCTACATTTTTTGTCCCCTCATAGGAAAACTACATTTGTCAAAAGAATTTATTTAGTTTCTCTGTCTTAGCTTGATGCCAGGTCTTTCATGAGTTTACCACAAACATGATAACTTGGGTCCATTTACAAAGCAATGATTCTAAGTGACAATGCAAAACTTCTTTAGCATTTTTGGTGTCCGTTTACATGATAATGGTGCAACAAGCCACTGAAAACAGCTAAAAGGTTGATTTTTTTTGTCAACTCCACAGGAAAACGCTTGGAGCCCTCATCCTTATTGATGGCAGAAACGCCGCTACTGTGCACCTTGGTCTAGGTAAACTCTGCACATGTGCAAGTACATGGACAATAGAACTACGGTGGCCTCCAGAATGGCATGAAGTGGTGTATTCTCCTGAGACTTGGTAGTTTTATTTTTGAGTCGCCAGAACAGCAGTCCAGCTTGATCGTCTGTCCAAGTTAATGTCTGTACTCCCACTGTTAATGCTTAAAGCATATTGTTCTCTGTGCGGCACCCATCAGTGGCCAAATGTGAGAACTACTTAATTTTCAGCATTTCTGCCGTTTCTGTGTAAAAACACATTGTTTTCAGAATGTTGCAGAGTAAACGAGAAACTTTTCTTAAAACTAAACCGATGGGCTTTCATTTGAAGCATTGCTGTGTAAAACAGGGATTAATTCTGTGTTCAAGGAAGAACTACAAAACTATGTTCCCGTGAGTCCTCGGCATCTGATCCGAAAGCACTTCGACATAAGCACTTTTTTCTTTTTTAAACTGGAGCTTTGGGCTAATTTCTTATTTAAAAGCACACTTTTAAACTTGCTTAGCGTTTGTCCAAGGAAAAAAAAAAAAATCCACATCTTCACTTATCTGCAAGTAGACAAACACACAGCTTATACTATCAACAGATATTTAGTTTCAAAAAATCAAAACCTCTGTAGAAAAGTTACAAAAAATGTTCCTCAAAACCTGTGATGAAGCTTGAAAGAGATTGTAAGATGGAAATGAATCATGATCATGTTACATTGTGAGAAAACGAGGCTTTAGGGCCAAAGATACCTTGAGGGTTTAATTTAGGACAAAAAAGTTTTTCTTTGAACAGTAACCATGGTGACAGTGGCTGGTTGCCATTTACAAGTACATTGTGGACTAAAAATAATCAGCGGGAAAATAATCAACAACTTTTCAAACTGAGGCTGTTTTCAAAGTATTTGTCACCAAGTAAGACTGTTTCTGTTCCCGGATCATCACACGTAATATGTCCTGTAGAAACGTCAATATAATGATTTCACTTCACCAATACTGTTCTTTTTTTTTTAATAACTGGGAATTGTTCAAATAACACACATTTCCAATGGCATATATCACACAACATGAACAACACACAAAAATACTAAGTCTTTGTACAAAATCAAGCAGCAAATTCAACAAAGATTGTTTTAGATGTATATCATTATTTGTAAAAAAGATAATTCTTTTAGACTCATGAGTGTGAGCAGATTCCAAAGTGCCATTAACAGGAATTTTCATGCTGAGCTACTAAGAAGTGAGTTAGTGACTCAAATTTAACACTTCTAATAAGTAAGAGAAAGGACAAGCTTTGTGACAGAGGAGAAACAACACAGCTTGAAACGCAATTTCATTTTAACCGAGGGGACTTTCTTAACAAGAAGAATGACTTGACATATTCTGTGGTGTTTTACTTTCTTCTGTTAAAACCAACAGCTGCACCTCTGGAACCACCAGTTAAACCAGATCTACACTGAATATTACAATGAACACTTCAACGAAGGCCTTTCACCTTAAAGCTGGTATGCTAATAAGTATTGTGTTGTAATTATGTCATCTTTACAAAGTCACAGTCAAAGATTCCAACACTTACAATCTGTTCTGAGCACTGCTGTCTTGGGAGCTGTCACTCATGGTCACATCTCCGTCCGTGTCCTCAAGCCGGGAACGTGGCCCGGGACCACCGAACCCCCCCGAGTGGCTCCCCCGCTGACGGTCTCTGCGGGACCTGTCATATGTGCGACCCTTGTTGGGGCCTCGGCCTTTGCGGTTCCGGAAATGTGGTGCGGTTCTGTCGTCATGCTCTGTGAACGACAGTAAATGTTAGTGTGTGGATCCAAATATCACCAGGATGAATATGTTACAATGAAAAACATTCATCCTCAACAACTATATAGATTTTTAACAAATTCGATTTAACTGCTATGACGAGCTAAGGATAAACTGAGGGACAATAAAGGCTTGAACTTTCATGTCTGCTCTTGGTTTAGTCAGTTATTTGGATTAATGTACTTGGGAGTTGTTTTTGTTTTGGCTCTTACTAACACTTAACATGTAATACATTTTATATTACAGAATTCAAATGCTGCAAAAATGAGTCATGCTCCATTGTCGAGCATTATCAAGAACGGAGTGATGTCACTTTCTTGCTGACCAAACACCACGAAGATTAAAACAAACGCAAGAGACCATAAGTACCGCCAGCATTACACCAACTTAGGCTCCAAATAACATAGCAACAACAGCTTTTAGCCATGTTTAAGCCACAGACACACCTAAAGAAATAATTAACTGTTATTTGTTTTACCCTTTGTCATGGTTGCTTGGCACTCACTGCATTATGGGAATAAGAACTCCCAGCTGCCCATCCTCGAGAGTTAATTCATTTGAATTTAATCTAAATCGTTTTCTCCCATGAAAATTACCTTTTCTCCTTGCCTGAATTTCAGCAGTTAGTTGGCCCAAGTTTATACACTCCACTCCCATTATGATTAAATAATAAAGTTAACTGTGGCCAAGGGAGCACTGATTCAATCAATTTATTGAATAAGAATCAAGGCACATCATATGAGGTATTGCTAGAACTTCACACATGATCAGCCTTTTAGAGGTTTATTTAAAGAAATTATGGGAACGTTTCAACTTTCCCCTGAGGTGGACACATGATTCAGAACTGTTAACTCTGTACTGTCATGTGAACCAAAGTATTGATATCTGCTAGAGTAAATATCGAGTACTCATAAGATTAAAATAAAGTTTGAAGACTGGGGTCATCTATAAAATGTCCAACAGGACTCCCTGCCCTCAGCCTCGGGATCTTCACTAAACTGGACATTGTTCACCACACGGTCGTTTCCCACCGAGCACATTTACGTAACACAAAGCGATCACCGACTCAATACAATGTTACCTCGATGAATCATGTAACCAGTGCTCCTGACCTCTCTTCTCACCATAAAGTCACCTTGCTCTAAGAAGAGGAGGAGATGGAGACGGGAGGTTACACAGACGAGGCTGAACACGGTCTCTTACCGTTGTAGTAATGCCCGCTGTCCGCCATGTTTCTGCAAGTCGCGTTGGATTTAAACGCAGAAAAACAAAGCTAAAAGCCAACGGCTGTGCGGCTGAGGGCGGTTGAGGGCCCACGTTCTTTCACAGGACAAGGCGAGAGCACCGAGGGATCAGGTGCAACATGTCAGATCGGTGAATAGTGGAGGAACAAAGCCGATCCCGACGCGACCACACACTGCCACTAGCCGTTAGCTTAGCTTAGCTTAGCATAGCTCCTCCTGGGTGCGGGCGGACGAGACGGAGGAAACAACAGAGTTCATCTTCCGGGGCGAAAAGAACAGGCGGCTGTTTCAAACGGTAACAGACACCCAAAATAATTAAATAAATTAAAAAAAATAAATAAATAAAAAATGAAAATAAAACGATGAAGATGTTGCCAGTGTTTCTCTCTCGTCAAAGAAGCTAACAGTTATTTCAACACCAGCAGCTGTCTTTATCGCCTGCCAGTAGACTTTATCTGCTGTTTAGACACAAATATAGAACAAATGTAATCAATTTGGTCATTTCTTTAAATCTAGCAATTAAAACAGACCAGCACAGGCGATTCAATTGAAGATTAAGATTTCATTTTAAATGAAAATCATGTTTCATTCTCAAAAATGTAATTGTTTTGGACTTTGACAAGCATCCATCCATCTTGTCTTCTCTTCTCTTTATCCTGCACAGGGCTGTTCAGTGCTGGAGCCAATCCCAGGAAACTGTGGGTGAGGGCAGGAGGTCACCTGTCCATCACAGGGTATTTAGGGCCACCACTAAACCTCAGAAGCATGTTTCTTGGACTATGGGAGGGACCTGGCGTATCTGGAGTAAATGCCAAATAATTACAAAAGCATGTGTTTGAAATGAGGAAGGATTTCTGAATAAAACAAAAATGGAACTTAGCCAGACACAAGGAGAACATGCAAACTTCAGACAAAAAAAAAACAGGTCAAATGTATGGATAAAAATTCAAGTAGGGGTGAGTCGTTTGTGACTCAGGAGTGTGTGAGTGTCTCTAACTAAATCAATCAATTACAGAAATGCAGAAAATCCAGGGCGGGTTTTCATATGGTATATATGCAGATTGTCATTTTAATTAAAAATGCACAGGATGGACTTTGTTTCATGTACGACTGTACGGTGATATACTGATTCGTTTCTCAATTCATAGCAAGAATAAACCCAGTTCAAGTGAAATCATGAAGTCATAGAGTATTTCTTCGTAAGGTTCGAAGTTCTCTCTGTTTATGTGTGGGTTTTCCCCAAGGTACTACGGATCCCTGCCACAGTCAAACATTAACTTGAGATTATTGAGTGGCCACAAGTGAGACGTGTCGGGGAGGCTGACTGTCTTTCTGTTTGCAATGTGATGGACTGGCGGCCTGCTCAGTTATGTCCTGCCCTCACGCAGTCAGGTGGGACTGGCTCCAGCAGCTGGCAAAATGGAAGAGAGATGGACACACTTCTTGTCGGCCTGGAGAAAACAACTGCTTGTGTCTATTCTTCCAAGAGTTGCCAAAAGTCTACACTGCCGAGTGTGTGACTTTCAAAGCGTGTGTACTGGTTGCTGTCCTAAAGAGATGTTGGAGCCCCTCTTTCATTGGACAAACACATTATGACTGCATGCACCACATCTGGAAGAGAGATCTTGGTGAGCTTAAGGGAGATACAGATGAACATTAAGACATTAATAATGTTATTAAATCATGGTAGCACAGCAACATGCATTAAAGCTGAACTAAGTAACATTTTTACCTCAATAAATGTTTTTCAGCATCCCTGTGGAGGTAAACAAATACCCCTTTCCCACTGCAACTAGCGGGTCGACCCGTGTTTTCGACCCGCTAACGATCGGCTTTTTAGACTCCTTTCACACTGCCTGCAGACCCGGGTCTAGCCGCCTGCTGGCGAGCCGCGACACTGCGTTTTCCCGCGCTGATGGTGTCCCACGTTGACGACATCATCAGCGCGACGGAGCAAAACGAAAGTAAACAGTGCAGCGGAACACAGTCCCCGTTACCTGTAGACAAATCTTGTCTTCCCCACGGATCAAGAGAAGCTCTCTGCTCTCGCTATCTTGCCAATGCTGGTTCATCTGGACGAAGGAAATCTCACGCTGTGTCCAGAAACAACAACTAGCGCGCTAATATAGCTGCACTGCGTCAACGTCATCATGTAAGTTCCCGGATGTGTCCCTCCCACTAAAAGCCGGTAGAAAGCTGACCCGGTAAATTCCTGGGTCGATTGCAGGGTCGAACGGCCCAGGTCGAAATGCCAATTAAACCCTTTCCCACTGCCATGAAGAGCCGAATATTAGTGGGTTTAAACAGGTTTTTTGGCCAGTGGGAAAGGGGTAGAAGACTTGGCGCAGTAATTCGCCGGTCTCCCCCCCCGGTGTCTGTGTCCTGAAAGCAGCACTTGCAACTTTAAGAGGATCGGACTCGAGTAAATCTCGCTAGAACAAACCTGCTTTACAACACTCATACGGAAGTACAAGTATAAAAGCACCGCGCGCGTAAAACGAACATGAAACCCTCGCTGGCATTAGCAACGCCACCCTTAGGTGCTCACGGATGGCTGAACCAAAAAGACCTTTGTCTGACGAGCAGAAAAAAAGCAAACGGGAGTTCTCTGCCTGCGGGGAGAAAGTTTACAACAGTGAGCTTTCACAGGAGACCAGTAGGGGGAGTGCGAGAGCAAAAGTTGCATAGTTCTGCTTTAATATTTCTCTGAACTTGTGACATTACCTCAAATCAAACCACATGTTTTGAGATGTTGTGGAGGTGACCACTGCTGCTTAAAAAAAATACTGTCTCTGTCATTGGTTTTTAATGCAAATGTGTATGGTAACTACAGTGTCATCTACTCCAGGGGTGTCAAACTCATTCTCGATCAGGGAGGACATCTAGTTTTAATTCATTTGAGTGATACAATAAGTCAATACAATCACCTTGAAATCTTAACTTTAAGGTTTTTCTACATTGAGCATAAATTTAAAGAAGTGTTTGTTCATACAAAACCAAACAATCAGTATTGAAAATGATACCTTCATGTGTAAAATACATTAAAATATCTCCCAAAACCACAGCATTTGGTCACTTACTGACAAGACAACAACACTAACAGATCAACTTGGTCTCAGTGCCATGCTATATCCAATATTCTTAAGAAATCTGTGCTAAAACAGTTCATGGCTTCTTTCCAACTTGTTTGGTCCATTCCTGAGCCAGACTCAAGCCTCTTGCGCTCCAGTTTTGGTCCATGAGGCTTGTGTTTGACCCCCCTGGTCGACACTGCAGTTACAATTCATGCAAAGTGAAGCAGGTCTGACCAAAGCAATGACAGTCAACACTCTCAACACTTCAGGACATGTGTATTCAAAACGTGAGTTTTAATGACGTTAATGTCGAGACACGTCACACTCACCGCTGTCCACGACACGTGCCTCCACAGCGAGGTTTGGGTAAACCCGCCTGAAGAACGACACTCGGTCCATCAGTAGATACAGTAATGCAAGATAATCACGATTTTTCGTGTCAGCCTGGAAATAAAACCACATATTAGCACGCATTATATCTTCGGGAAAACTTTAAAACATTTGAGAAGAAAAAATCTCTTAATTTTACCTGAGGCTAACCGTCCAAATTAGCTTCAGCTTGCTAGTTCAGCACGTTCTAGCTCGGCGACGCGCACGGCAGTGCTGAACACTGGAGACACGACGCGATAACAAAACCGAGATATTTCATCCACATTCAGCAAACATTTAGATAAAAGAATGAAAAATATAAATCACTGTACGAGCAGTCCGGCAAGCAGCGCAATGTTGGTCCTGCGAGCGGTATAATTTACCGAGATGGAACCCACAGCGCCACCTGCTGGACAGACACACAACAACTTCTTTTTCTCAAAGGAAAATAAAGTAAAAAAAACTTTCAAATAGATAGATAGATAAATAGATAGATAGATAGATAGATAGATTGATAGATAGATAGATAGATAGAGATACTTTATTAATTCACGGGTCAATCCACACAAGTCAACTGCATTTGAAAAAAAAAATTATTAAAAAATAAACTTAGTACATTATTTAGCTGTGACTCATTAGTAAGCCAAAAATATGTTGTGAACTGTCCTGCCTATTTGTTTAGCGATTGGCATGCTTTCCGCACAAGGAAATCAGTCAATATTTTTCATTTTTGTGTGGATTTTGGGGGCTTTTTATAATTTGTGAATGTTTAGGTACTCTCCGCCTCCATAGTAAAGACACATGTGTGAAGATGAACTGCTGTCCTCAAGTGTCAGTGTGTTTGTAACTGTCTCTGTGTTTGCTTTGGGATGGACTGGCCACCTTCTCCATCGTGCTTCCTGTGCATGCTCAGTGTAGTGATAGAAATGTCAGTCAATAATTGATCCAAACCTTTAAATTCTTGTCTCCCTCCTTTCTCCCAGATGTTCACGTTGATCATCATCTTACTTTCTAGACCCCACATACATACACTCTCTGCGCACCCTCTCTCCACTGACCACAGGGCACACATAGCATGTCATGTAAAGAGGTCTTCCTATGCCTTTTATTTTTAGATAGTCCACCTACCACCAGAGGTCACCAAACAATTAGAAAATCAGGGTTTGGCAGTTCACATGTTTACTCCTTAAAACACCAACTTCACTTTCAGACCTATGGACTCATATTCCAAAACTACGCTGACGATACTCAGCTGTACATCGCTGTGTCTCCTGATGACTCAGGGCCAAAAGAAACCCTTTTTAACTGTATTTCAGACATCAAGTCATGGATGGAAGTGAATTTCCTGCAGCTCAACCAGGACAAAACTGAGGTTTTAGTTATCGGTCCCGAAGGCGAGAGGGAGAGACTTTTACCAAAATTACAAAATTTTAAACCGGCACAATCAGTTAAAAACCTGAGCGTGATTTTTGACTCTGAGCTAAATTTTATTCCACACATTAAAAGTATAACTAAAATTGAATTGTATCATCTTAAAAATATAGCCAGAGTCTTAACGGCCTTGCACCTTCGTATTTAGCTGATCTGTTTTTACCATATCGACCCTCGCGGGCCCTGAGGTCCTCTGGCAGCAGCTTACTGTGTGTTCCTAAAGCCAGAACCAAGACCCATAGCGAGGCGGCTTTTAGCCACTACGGCCCCCGGCTGTGGAACAGCCTGCCGGAGAACCTCAGGACCACAGAGACTGTTGATATTTTTAAAAGGAGGTTAAAAACACACCTTTTTAATCAGGCTTTTAACTGTCCTTTCATAGTCCTCTTATTCCATCATTATTTATGTAAATTTATTCTATTTTATTATGTACTTGTAACTCATTTTACTTTTTTACTTATAATCTTATCTTACTTATTCTATATTAACTTTGTATCGTATCTTCTTAAGTTTTTAGCTGTTTAACTCCTGTGTTTCCTGAGCGAGGTCCTTCACACCGGGAGTTGGTTCCGATCCTCCGCTGGGGTTACTTTGCTCGGGTCCTCTGGTCCCGGCTGGCCTGGGGGGCTCCACACTTCGGTGTGCAGGTTCCCTTGGTCTGGCGGGGTTGGGGGTCCGGCGCTGGAGCCCCAGTATTAATGACCTTTGACTTCTCTCGGTGTGGGCGGCCCCACTGGTGTTGTTTCCCATGATGCTCAGTGCCAGGCCATGTCTCCTCTTCTGTGCGAATTAAAATGGGAGAGTGTCTGTTTGTGTGTGTGTGTGTGTGTGTGTGTGTGTGTGTGTGCATAATGATCAATGGTGTGGTTTTTGTTCTTTTTTTGTTTTTATGATTGTTTTTACTGTTCAGCACTTTGCATTGTTTCATTGTTTGTGAAAAGTGCTCTACAAATAAAGTTTGATTGATTGATTGATTGATTGAAAACATTTATTCAGGACAGACTTAAAAATTTCTGCTTGGATGCTTTCAAGAGCAACCTCAGAAGAAAGTAATTATTGTAAAACCACTGCTTAACCCCTTATCTCTAAATGAAGAGTAAAGTCTAAACTGTTTCAAGTCCAACAACCTTTACTATCCACCAGGGGGCATGGGTTCAGTGGCCAGTGAGAGAGAGAGAGAAAAAAAAACAACACAAAATATGCAAACAAAAAAAGGAGAAATTAAGAGCCGTTTAAAAAGAATTACAGCAATAGGAATGGTTTTTCTCTTGTTCCTGAAGATTAAAAGTCCACACCAGCAGAAGAATTTAGAATATTGAAAGCAAAAAATGTATTGTCGTGAGACTTTGGCTTGTAGCCCTCCTGATCCCAGATCAGACGGCTGCATATTCACATCATGTCAGGGTCAGAGCTTTTTTTTTTTGACATCTTCTAGCTATCTTCTAGACAAATAATATATTTTATCCTCATAGTTGAAGTACAGTACACAGTGGCTGGGTTTGAGAAGGGACCCTGCAGCACAACAACAGTCAAAAACCATGATGACAGTTCAACTTATGAGAAAACAGCTTCACTATTTAGAAAAAAAAAAAAAGTCTTGCCATCCCATATGTTAGGGTGAGTGATACTAACTCTGTTTATGGGCAGACAGTTTTTCTTTATCAAATGCTTCATCACTTCATGCACACACAACAGCAGTTTTCAACCGATTTTTTAAATCTATTTTCTCTTCTGTCATTGTTAAACATTTGCAGTAAAATGTCAAAAGACTGAAGCACAACAAAAATACAGAATTTTGTATGTTAAATCATATTTACGATCCATTTGGTGTCAGAGGTCTCTATTACACTGAGTGTAAACAGATTGTTTACGCTCGTTTTTTTCCTACAGTCACTGAATGAAGTGTATCAGCACCAGCTTTGTCCTCTTCCTGCCTCACAAACACCTCCGAGGACTTCAGCTGCCAGGTTTCTCTGCTCCGGTGCTGCCCGCCTGCTGCCAGGACACTGTGCTGATGGCCTGGGTCAGAGAGCTGATGAGGGAGGTCAGGCCGATGAGGTAGCCATCCTCCTTACTGCCCTCAACCCAGGAGACATCGTGCTGCAGCTCCCTGGAGTCAGGCAGCGGGGTCGTCTTCCCAAAGTCTATCATCCACACATTGGCTTTGTTGCCGTCATGGACAAACAGAAGGGAGCTACCAATCACCTGATTGTAAAAAAACATAGAAACATGTGTAGATGTTGCCAAAATCGTTTCATAATATGAAAGGCATAATTAACCATGAGGAAGGTTTTCTATGTATCTGCACTCACCTCATGCGTTCTAAAAAATTCTGAAGTTTTTAAGGCCTCAGTCAGGGCGAGGAGTCTGGAGCGGTACGCTTCCTGTGAACATACAGGAGCACACATGGCAAAGAGTCTTCAAAATAACAGATTTCTGCAATAAACTGAATGGATATGTCAAGAGGTTCCGGTCCTCAGGGACATTCACTTCAGTGTTTGCCAGATTTGACTTTTGGCTGCATGTTTCCTTGCGTCCAGACAGAACTGACCAGCGTTTTGAGCTGACTCCTGGTGAAGTACAGCAACGTCTCAGTGACGTGAGACAGAGTCTGAACCCTCCTGAAGTTCCGCAGGATGCTGCCGTCCTCCATCTGACTCACAGAGACACACGGCACATTCAGAGAGGTAATCTGTGACAGTATTTACAAATGAACCATACAGTCAGTTTCCAGGCTGCTCCTACCATGATGCCCTCTATTCTCAAGCCGAGTGTTGCCGTTGAACTGGTCGTGTCCTTCCAAAGAAGGTATCGCCATTTAGTCACCCCTTTCCGCTCATGTTCCTCAGTTGATGGAGCCGAAGCATCTATTTTCACCATTTTCTGGTACAGGTCGCTCCGCAGGGTGGCCTTACGGTGTGCTCTGATCACTTCCTCTTCCTGGTATGTCCTTAGAGGATTATTTTGATATAAATGTGAGAATCAAACCACGTGAACAACAAATTAAAGTGAAATACAAAAAGTGCAACTGAAATTTATTAGATGATTTCCTCAAGAAGACAGATTTTTACAGCTTCCATGAGGCGGACAGTGAGCCTCTGAAAACCCACCTGACTCCCATCTTACAGTCCATGATGAGGGGCCTCCTCAGGTCACTCAGCAGGTCCTCCAGGCGCATGTAGCAGTGCTCCCCCCTGGTCACCGTGCCGTGGTACCGCGGGACAAACGGCCTCAGCGTATCTTTCATCAGGCTCTCCAGGCACGTCGCCTCCACTTCACTGTACAGCTTCAACACCTCTCCTCCTTTGCTCAGCTGGAGGTTTCCTGTTGACGCCGATCAGTTAGAAGGAAGAGGTGATAATGCGCTCATAGGTGCCCAAATGGACGTGCAGCTCACAGGAAGCACAAATCAATCCGTTCACTGAGATCAGACTATAGCGGTCTGCCTGCATGGTTCTCTGGTGGATGAGCAGTGACACACTTGCCTTGGTGTCCAGCCAGCTGAACCCAGGATCGTTGCCGCCCTGCGGACCAGTGCATCAGGGTCACAAAAGATTTCCAAGAGTAGTGCTGCAGTAAACAGAGAGGGTCCAGGTCATGTTTTGGTGAAGGATTCCTGTCATCTATTCCTTCTGACTGGTTGAATTCAGAGGTTTTTTTTTTAATTCAAGTTAAATCATGGTCCGATTTTCCAACCTGACTTTTTTGTCTTTGTCCCCGGTGATTATGGGGTTAGGTAAATCATTCCAGTCACTTATAAATGGCCCATTTATTAATCTGTATTAGTGTAACAGAGAAGTAATTTGGACAAGTTTGAGACAATCTATCATTCATATCTTTTCATCTTGTGGTTCAGAACTTTTTTCTTGTTAATTAACATTTTCACAAAGTCATAAAAAAAACAAAACAAAAAAAACAAAAAACAAATGTGAATTTATATTGAATTTCTGGGTTTCATTCCTTGAGGAGCCTCATAAACAACATCATTAATTTCCATAATCCACTTAATAGTCAACATTAGAAAGAGCTCAAACACTATTCTGACCAGTAACAGCGTGTTTGCAGTGTTTGCATACTTTTCTACTCCCACAACCTCTTCAACAGTTACATAATTTGCTTGTATACAAAACAGCTGACACACAAAACAATTGTGACCAGTGGAAAACGTTCAAATAAGATAAAAGGCACTTTTATGAATTGACGCATGAGCACTGTAAAGAAGATTTTCACGTTAAAATTCCCAAATTGCAAAAGTTTGTATGCTTGTATGTCTGTACTTGCTTATTCTGTATAAAATTACTTTGTGCTCTTCAAACTGCATGCTCTGGTTATGATGAATTCAAAATGAACATTTCCTGGTCGCTGTCCCTGTGTTTGTTCACCTTCAGTCAGGTACATTTTGCAGCCGGTGCAGCGAGCAAACATGCAAACGACATTCAAATCCGGCCTGTTCCCAGTCTGCTCTCATGCAAATCAGTAGAGCCACAGGCGCCGTGAACAGTTGGCATTTATGAATTACCATTTCCTCTACGGAAAAGTGGACTAATCACATGTCTGAGTACTTCAGGATGTAAAATATAAAATGTTGTTTTTTCTTTTGATAAATTTTCTCTGGGAAAACAGGTTTTTGGAGGTTTTTTAACTTACCTTCCTGAATGTTTTTCTCTTGGTAGCAGCATCCTCTTCTTCACTGAAGACGTTGTCACTTTCTGCGGAGGAGAGGTTGATGGAGGAGCAGGAGGAGGAGGAGGTGGAGGAGTGCAGGAGCCTGGAGAGGATGGGGTGTGGGGAGGACCACACCTGACTTGTTGGGTCCTGCATCATTCCTGGATTCTCCTCGGCCTCCTCTTCCTTCTCCTCCACACCTCTCTCCGCTGGACATCCCCTCCTTTCATCTTTGTATTCGTCAAAACTAAGGATTTCCCCATTTTCTCCACTTTCCCCACAACAACTCTGTCTTTCTTTACCAGTTGCCTTCGCTCCTTTCCCCCCATTCCACCACTCTCTTTCATAGCTGCCATCGTCATCCTCCTGGCTTTTCCTTGACTTCTCCTTCCTTCTTGATCTCCATTTTGCCTTCACGTCGTTCCTTGTGCTTCTTGCAATCAGAGAAAAGTCTTCTTTCTTTTCAGCACCTTTAATTTCCTCATGGTTCTCTTCCTTTGTGTGTCTTCCGGATGGCTGGAACGCATCACTGAGCTCTGAATCAAGGCGACTGTCTCCATCCTCTCCAAGTCCACCAATACACTGACTGTAAGGGGGGTAGCTTTTGGTTGTCTGCAGCTTTGATCTGGATCTCACTCTGCAGCCGCTTAATGGTTCTTGACTGATGAGCAGATGCTGGAGAGTTGGATCTCTGGTAGATGAGTCCTCTCCAGTCTCCTCAGGCTCTATTTCCATCTTAGCTCCTTTGAGGTCTCCTGCAGAGTCCAGGTTTGAGTCCAAACATGCAGCGTAAAATCAGATGAATCAAGTTTTACCTCATGAATGCCTCCCGCCTGTTAGACTGCAGTGAAAAGAAGCTGTTTGTCTGTCGGTGACACGCATTCTCTTTATTGGTGCCACATTTTGCATGCAGTGACGTTTCCAAAGCTTCATGCTGGGCTACCGCAAATGACATCCGGGAATAACCGTTTACCGGTTTAAACGGTACGTTCCTCTGTCAGAGGGAGACAGTCCTTCTTCCCTGCATGTTTTCTTACAGTTCCCTTTTATTTATGAACAGTGTGGAAACATTCTTCTGCATGTTTGTGCTGATTAACAAGTTGATATGGACTCCTGCACACAGGCACACAAGCGCACAAACACCTTTTGTGATTTAAAGTAATAATGCTCCGGATGCTTTATTTGAGAGCTGACATTTCGTGCATGAAAAGAAAACATTTTCAATGAACAGTTCAGCCTGTTTGGTAGATAAAGCTTGCAAGAAATACAGATTATTACAGAATTATTATTATTATTTTTGCAAATGTGAAGATCCAAACTGTTGTAATACTACATTTTAAGGTGATTCTGAGAAAATGTTTTATAGAGATGATTTATTGAAGCGCTTTGTATAATTTGTAGCTGTGATGTTTAACATGTGAAACACATTTCATGAAGTTGTGTTAGCATTGTATTTTATTTTGATGACTATTTCTAAACGAGAATAAAAGGCATTACACTGTTGTAACCTTACAATATTTAAAAACCTGGTCTCAGGCAGTTCGGTATTCATTTACTTCAAGTGTGTATCTCCTCCTGGCTCAGATCCGAGGGATTAATCCCGCAGCTGCTCTGCAGTACCTGTCAAAGAATTTTCTCCTGCAGTCAAACACACTCACGTTGTCAGTGCCAAGTGACTTTGTGAAAAGCCACGTCTTTGTCATTTCTGTATACCGTCAGCAACATCACTTTCATCCTCCTGCTGGTCCTTTGTAACCTCCGTCATCTCTGACCGGTGTCCGTCCGTTCTGAGCTGTAGAGACAGATCAGTCTGAGCTACAACACCTGGAGAGAAACAGCCTATCACTCACACTCACTGAGAGGCACATTTGTGAAACATGCGGCCTTGTTGGAAAAGCAGGAGGCAGCAGCTCTCTCCTCTCACCTCCCCTGGGTTCCAGTCCACTTGCATTGCCAGCCTGGTGTAGCTGAAGATGAAGAGGAGGCTGAGGAAGATGAAGTTACTGGCCACGCCCACCAAGGCAGAGAGCAAGGGGAAGTAGAAAAGCAAATATCTGTTGGAAAAAGAAAAAAAAAAAAAACAGGGACCATTATCACAGCATCTACAGGTGTTTCTCTATGACTCTGTTTGGGTCTTTTCCTATCTGATTCATGAGACCAATTAGTCATTTCTACAACAATTGTAGAAGCTTGAATGAAGGAAGATGATGTGTGTTTGTTGCTTGTTTCTGTTGTATTAAGGTCTATAAACATCACAGCAGCTTCCTCTTCAAACACACTGTGCAGTTTTCTTTTGTCACGTATGAGCAGGGATGTAGTCTATGGATCTTCAAAAGGAAGCTTAACTAAATTTGGATTATGAGGCAAAATTCTCCTTGAAGCAGAACTAAGAGAAAATTCATCACAGCACCGTGATGTGACCTGGTAACAGTACAGTCCAGAGGACGTCTTTGTTTGGATCCAGGTGGTGGTTTTCAATCAATATCAATCAATTTTTACCTATATTCATCTGTGAAGAATGCACACTCTTTTTTTTTACTTGTTTTTTTAACCTGATGTTTTCAGTAACAAAAACCTCACAGCCCGTCGCGCTGGGACAACAGTGCTCTCCCTCAGCAGAGATGACGGTTGGCTCTATGTACGCAGTGTTTTGGTGCAGATAAGTGTGTTCTGTGATTTGTTCTAACCTGAGACCGGTAAAATGGGCGTGAATATTCAGCTGAGAAGCGTAGATCTGGACCTTGTGGGAGATGATTTCAATCACAGCCGTAGACGAGGGAGAATACTAAAAGTGGAGAGAAACAACCCTCTTAAAGGACTTCGGCAATATAAATGAATGTTCTCAGACACTAATTAAATAAACTCTGCTCTGATACGACCACAACTTACGGGGTCATCTACGTAGTGTGAGAACAGTTCCACTTCCAGCACTTGTTTCTGCTCAGACACTCCACTCAGAAAGGCCGGCAGGAACAGCAGCGTTCCCAAAGTCTTCAGCAGGTCTGACCGGTACCTCAGTATTCCCTGAGAGCAGCAGAGACATTCATCTCCAACACGCTTCATTTTCCAGCCCTTTGTGAGATGTTTCAACTACCCTTTCTTTATAATACACAAGATTTTATGGTTCACTGATAAATATTTGGAAATATGTGATTGTTGTAATCATCGCTTCACTCATTCATCCTGTCATATCAGGCTGCTGAGATCCACCTCTGACCAGGCTGTGTGAAGAAAAGCTTGCTTTGTGTCGGGGCAGTACTCACAAAGCGAGAGCTGGAGGCAGACAGCAGCTGTCTCGCCTGAGAAACACACAGAAACAGAGACAGTGGATCGCCGGGGTGAGCGGTAACCGGCGTTGAAACACACTTGGTTGAATGAGTACACGCATGGCCGTCATGGAGCTTACAGAACGTGCAGAGGAGGCGAGCTGGCCTCCATCTTGAGCGAAACAGGTCGTCTTGATCATGAACATCCCCAGGTCGTGATTGACTGGAGAATCAGGCATCTCCAGCTGCAAAGATATCTGGTAAGCCTGGCCAAAAGTCAGCACCTGAAAGCAGAAATTTAATATAATCAGTGCAGTGTAATACACAAAAAGATGCAGAACTGTGAGACGCTTGCAAACACACATACATGTCTTTTGTTCTTCATCAGGGAGACGTTGGCCACAGGATAAGAGCACAGAGATGAAGCAGAAGGTCCACAATCTGTCCTGTGTGAAAATATGAACAATGGAGTGAGACAAACAATAATAAAGACGCAGTCACAGAACAACATTTACAGTTTTCCCGACAAACGCACCTGTAGTAATAGTGCACAGGGGTGGAAAAGGATGCCTTGGGCATGTAGGTGTAGTAGAAACTCCCATATAAAAAGGCAGCGAGGAAGAGGAGCAGGAATATGACGGAGAACACGACGAAGCCCTGAACAGCTCTGCGGCGAGCCCGTAACATTGCCATGGCAACGACATCCTGGACCCTCAGCAGCATCTGGCCGATGACTTCAGACGGGTCTCCATCATCTCCTGACAGCAGCACGCTTTGCTGATCCATGAAATCTAAAAGCACAAAAAACAGAAAAGTAGTAAGAAAAAACTTTTGTGGGAACTGTTAAAAGAAAAAGACGACTCGCTCCTGTCTCCACAATATGACTGAAATGCACCAACAGCTGTTTTGAACGAAATGTGATCCATATTTTCTCCGAAGTGAAGACACACAGGACATTGTATAAGGTCGTAAAGTCTCACAGACCGTGGCTGCTCATCTTCAGGCACAAATCATCGCATTCACAGCACTGAGTTCTGAAGAAAACCACTGAGTCCAATCGCAGTCACAAGCAAAGGCCTTTCTCACATCAGATGACTCCAAGCTGTGTCATCAGCAGTCGACATCCAGTCTGAGCGTGTTATGTCCTGTATGGATCCACCTCTGTGCTCCTGCCAGGTTGTACTGACGGTGGAGTAGTTGATGGAGTTCTAGTGTTGATCAAATGGCCTCATCTATTTAAGCTTCACATTTAGTATGACCTCAGTTTTCAATGAGATCAAAAACAACTCAAGTTTTGACTTTTTAAACATGGGACTGACAAGAAATATGTTGAGACTTGAAACTAAAAAGCATCTCATGCATATGTATGTTTGCCTTGCATTGAAAACTCACCTCTGGTGTCTGTTGTCCAGTGATGGTCGGTTAGGAAACCGGGTCAGTTTGCGCTCAAGTTGCTTAATTTAGGTTTGATGTGAAGACTGCTCCTCCCTGAACACAGACCACTGTTTCAACAGGAGGAGGAGAGAAGAAGGAGGAGGACCTGGAAGAGGGCAGTAACAAAAAGATAAAATGGGAAAATTAGAACTCACAAAATCACATGTAACAGAAAAACAATAAACTATACAACCTACACACAAAATAAACATTGAAAAATAAACATTTACAATGAACAATACTCAAAATACAGTATCAGAAAATTGTATGAGCCCAGCATTAATCTTTTATTTTAAGCTGTCTGAGGTCATTATTGAGTAATTTCTTGCAAAACTCCACAAAAGCTAAAAAAAAAAAAAAAAAAAAAAAAAAAAAAAAAATCAGACTGTAGAAACATAAAAATATGATGAAAATGTGGAAATATTTTCAACCTTTGCTGTGATATATTTGATTGCTGAGCAGCTTTAGTTTTTTCTTTAAACCGTAAAACTTCACCTAGATGTGATATGTTCCTGTTTTCAAGCTATTCTATTCTATTCTATTCTATTCTATTCTATTCTATTCTATAAGATTCTATTCTATTTTCAGCGTCACAGTTCTCTGAATTCGGGGCAGGAAGAAAACAACTGAAATGAAGCAAAAGTTACAAAAACAAAGTAATGTGGAATAAGGAGCCTTATATACAAATATCAGTAGAGGGCGCCATCTGGCGGAGGCAGAAAATACCAACCCGCCAAAAAGATCCCTGCACGTAAGAAGAAGACGTTTGGACCAATCAGCATCGTAGCCAGAAGCTGACCCGGAAGTAAATCACGTTATCTATTTTTCAGGTTGCTGTTGGAAACTGCCTCAGAAGGTAACTTAAAGTTGTTCTGGTAGCTCGAAGCAGCAAGATTAACAGCGTGCAAACGTTTAATTTTGTGGCTTTGATAGAACTGCCTTCTACAAGTCTTATGTATGTATCCAGGTTAACCCTGTCAAGCGTCAGCGAAAAAAAAGTAATTTTCTCCTACCTGCAGGATGTCCTGCAACACAAGCGTCACTCGTCTCTGTGTGTCATCTGTAAACGAAGCCCAGCGAGCCCCAGTCCACCTCACTCCCTGTGAGATTGAACATAATGGGCCAGCTCAGGTCTCACAGTACTTCACCGCCACCACAAAGAACCGCAAACAAGGTAAACAGAGTGCGGGGTGACATCCAGCATTCCAGTACAGCAATCATCAATTGTGCACAAAATTATGTTCTACAATAAAGTGTCCTGGCAAACTGCTCAGCTCAGCTTTATTGTTTCTTATTTACTACTGGTGACAGTAAGAAGCATTAGGTTGATAAAGGGTGAATGGTACATGATAACATATTAATCATTCATGATACTGTGTGCCAGAGAACCCTGCTGATGCTTTAATGTCCTTGCAGAGCAGACAGTATCCTTCAGAGGACGCTGCCTGAGAGGGCAGGAGCTGAGCTGTCCACAGGGCTACACCGGCCTGGTGCTGAAAGAGATCAACAAACCCGGGTCTGATCAGGAGGTAAGTGAAAACAAACCGTTTGTTCCACTACACTTAGCCCTGACCTGCGTTTTCTGTCCTTTAAATATGATGTGTGAAAGGTTTTGCTACAGTGTATTTTGTGTGTGTCCAGGACAGGACTGTGAAGGTTTCCTCTGTATTTGACAAACTGACCTACTGGAATCTGGAGACGCCGCCAAACTCTGATGATACAGTTGTGATGGCGATGGACTGGCCCGAGCTGGCTGAGGCGGTGAGACTTTTCTGGAATCTAAATATAAGATCGTCTTCAGAAAGTGCTCATTACAACTTATGTGATGTGTCTATTTAATGTTCAACATTCAATATAACTCAAAGTTTAGTATTTTAGGAGTTTACACACAGTTATGAGAGGGAAACCTTTAGGTATGGAAATTGATGGAGAACAAATTTTAGCCTCTTTTCAGATTAACAGTTACCTTGAAAACTCACAACAATAGACGCATTAGATTTCGTCAGCAGATAGAGCTGTGTGTGAATGTTTACATTGCATCTCTTCACAGATCCATGGGCCTGTTGAAGACTGAAGAGATCCAAGAGGGTAAACTTATTTTCGGAGGCTGCAAGAAGCATGAAGTCCCTTCAGTGTTATTTTCTGTTGTATTGTCCATTTTACTCATTATTGACCTACAGTTATGAAAATCTAAAGATCAGCTTATAAAGTAATGCAGAGTAAGAAGTGACAAAGTTGATTTTTGTGCATGTACTTTTATAGTGAAATTACAAAAAAGAAAAAAAAAAGACTGAGTGACTGAATTGTTTGATTTTCTGGCTTCTTTCTTTTTTACTGGGCAGCATTTATTCACATGGTTACATTAAGAGATTGCACACACTATCTACCATGAATGTAATGAACACAACTCAATAGTGAACAATGACTCAGAGTTTTTTTCAAGACCACATAAAAGTTTATATTTGGAAAATTGAAGAAAAGGCAGAACACTGAAGGAGTGCTCATCAGTTTAAAAAAGTTTAAAAAAAAGGGATTGGATATATGGATGCACAGGACTCGGTGTGTGTGTGTAGTGTACAGGCAGGGATGCACATGTTTAAGCAGCAGCTCTGGATGCTGAGATCTGTTTGCGTCAGCTGCCTCGTCATTCTCTTCTGACTGCTTACTGTAATGGGGACAAATGGCAATGACAGTTTTTGGCACAGAAGAGTTCACGAAACTCGCAGACTAAAATAAGTGTGCCTGTAGGGGAAGGAACACCGCTCTGTTGGTTTGACAGAACAGCTTTAGGTGATAATGAATCTCAGTGAGATATGTCGATGTAATCATTCAAAGTACACAGATTTAACACAAGGCAGTTTTATAAATGAGCAAGATGAACATGTGGTTGAAAGAATCATAAGATTCTTACAATTGAATATCCAGAAGAATGAATCACTGACAGAAATACTTAAATTACAAACAACACGGCAAATGCATCGTAATACAAAATGTAACACACCAGCACAGATATCAGGTCAGTTTTACCGGGGCCTGTAAAAGTATTCATACTCATTCATTTAGTCACAGTATAATCATAAATAATGTATTTTATTAGGATTGTACCAACAAAACCTGCCATATAACTGGTAAGTGGAAGGAAAATGATACATGATCTTCAGAATTTCTCACAATTAAAAAACAATCTGGAAAGTATGTTGTGTTGGTCGCAGTTAAAATGCATTTACATTTGCGGTTGTAATGTGACGTGTAAAAGAGCATGAATACTTTTGCAAGCCACTCTAAGACTCGGAGACAAGTAATACATCAACATGAAGGCGGTTGAGGAGAAACGTCACTGCTACACTATTCTCATTTATTGGGATCAATTATCTTTGACAGAAAATCAAAGTGGTATGACATCAAATAGGATAATTTCATGTAAAGGTGACAGTTTCCTTCCAGTCAGTTCTGCTGATTGATGAATTCAGCTTTAAAAATATAATAAATTACAAAAACAATAGTGTCTGAGCAAAGCATTCACTTCTACCCTAGAGCAAGTTGTCAAATCTATGTCCAATTTGTTTTTTTGTGAGGAATATTAAGGGTACAAATAGTAAAAATAGTACATTTTGTAACAGTACAGTGGTGCTCAATGGCATGTAGCCAATATTTTCAAAAACCCAGCGAGACATTTTAACAATTTAGGGACTTTATGCAAGAAATGGTGAAATGTGTGTGATTTTGGTCAGTAATATAAATTCTGTACGGGTATATCACCACACCCTTAAACTCATTCTCAAACTCAGGTTCTTCCCCAAGACCGTTACCCTGATGAACTCTGTGATCAGGCTGAGGAACCACTGTGTAACAACACACTACTTTCTACCCGAAGAACTGATCACTACATACACTGTGAATACTGTGGTTTTAAAATGTTTATATTTCAGTCTTACCTTAATTTTCAGTATTAAGTATCTTTTTGTACCCAGTGACGATACACAGGAGTCAGATTCCTTGTTTTTTTGTTTTTTTTTGTACAAACTTGACCAAAAAAATCTGATTCTAATAAGGGGATTTTTCAGATATCGACATGTAAACAGTCTATGTTGGAGTATTTTGATAATGATGCAGGTTTTATGCTGCAGCACCTTCAGCTCTGCTACTTCCCATGGCCTTGTTTATATGAGTTTTACGCCTATCAGGAAATTATTAAATTTTTTTACGGTATTATTATGCAGTCACACTGGAAGAATTCAAAAGACGAGACATTACTTTCGCTCCTGGTATTAAAATTAATTTCGATTTCAATGAATGCAATTATTTCCTTTTGACCCTTTCAAGGTGAGCAATTTCCATCTCCACCTGATTGAAATGTTTGAACTGCATGTCGGAAAAAATAACAACTGAGAAAGTCACCTTGGGCTTTATAAGTTCAAATGTTTGTAGTATTTTTCACAAATATTTCATTTTCTCCTTATTTTCCTTTTTTGACCAGGTCCTGTGAGGGCGCAGAGTAAAGCAGACCGATTTGTCACAAACTTCCTGAATAATTCCTTCTGAATGACAGTAAATATTTTTAAATGTGAGGCGTTTCAGACAATCGTTAAGAATAAATTACCATGATTGGACACGTTTAAACATGCAAAGTAATTTATCGCATTCTCTGAATTAATTTTTGAAAGTCAGTGAGCATCTCTGAGTATTTCATGAATATTTTGAATGAGTGGGCACATTTTTCAAATTTTGATCAAAACACTTGACATTTTTTTAAAAAACTGGCTGGCTGAGGTTTTTGTCATGTTTTCAAGTAATGATTATCTCGAATCCTATGTTTAGAACATGCTCCACAAAACTACACGGTCCTTGTGGGTCCATCAGGATTACTGGACTGCTTGAGAAAACAATTCAAAGATGTGCAGACCTACTTTATTTAAAGATAGAACTAGGGTTTTTGTTTACAGCTAAAACTATTTCCTATATATAAAATGTCCGTTCTAGCTAAGAGGTGGTGGAGGCGGCGGCTGCTGTGACGGTTTTGGTTGCGGTGTCGGCAGCGGAGCTGCCGGTGGCTGCGGCAGCTGTGCTGGTGGCGTCTGCTGCAGGAGCGACGACTCGATGTCCGTCTTGCTGCGCTTGGCGGGCAGAGTGTGGTCGTGCGACTTGCGTATGTGTCTGTACAGGTCGCCCGACTGCGTGTAGCTGCGGTAGCAGTACCGACACTCGTAGGGCCGCTCGCGGGTGTGCACGATGGCGTGGCGCCTCAGGGTGTACGAGCACGAGAAGGTCTTCCCGCAGACGCCGCACGTCGGGACGTCCTCCACAAAGTTCCCCACCGAGTCCTGGAAGGTCTGGAAGTAGTTGGGATGGTCCGGCTGCTGCTGAGACGTGGACGGAGACATGAGGGAGATGGCGAAGGGGGAAGCGTCCTGGGACGACGCTCCGGCGCCGGGGGAGGAAGAGGAGGGGGACAGAGGGAAGGTGTAGTCCTGTGAATGCGACGCCAGCTGTAAGAGGCGCTGCTGGTTAGAGCTGAGAAAATCAGAGCTGCTGAGCTCCTTCTCCTCAATGTCATCTTCAAACTCATCATTTATATCCATCATGGCCGCTCCCTCTTCACTCTCCTCTTTCTCCATCTCTTGTTCTTCATCAGATATAACAATTGCTTCTACTTTGATGCTCACATTCTCTTCTTTACTGTCTGTCCCCACGACGCCAACATGAGAATGAGATCTTCCATTTCTACCGATGTTAGTCTGCGGTCTGACCAGTAGTCGGGTCTGAGGAGGATCTGGGGCTACACTGATGCTCTGGCCTTGGAGTGAGACCGCATTCTGAATGCGAATTTGAGGAGGCGCACGGTGGGGTTCAGAGAATGTTGAGTTTGTTTGTATGTGAGAGGTTGGAGCTGGCGTTTGAATTAACATGAACATCCTTTGTCCCTCCCTAATGGAGTCATCAAGCGACATCTGGGCTTCATCCTGCTGCGCGCTGGAAGAAAGGCTGGACTCTGACTGAGGAAGAGCAGCCAGTGACCGACTGCCAGCCTTACTCACTGGGACCAAGGACGAAGATGAGGAGGATGATGGCTGCTGATTAGTAACGTGGCTGGAGAAACAAAAGAAAATATCACAATTATTACAGAGCATCAAATAATAAACATCAAAGAATAAAAATCAATTGGCATGTGGACAACAATAGCATGGTTTTAATTTCCATTGAAAACGGAGAAATCTTTTTTCACTTTGCCCTGTTTTGACTTTTAATTTATGTTTGATTCTTGTCGGGGCATGAATCAGACAACAACGTGATTTGGAAATAAAGAGAAGAATAAAAAAGATAAATAAAAAAGGAAATTAAATTAGAAGAACATAAATAAGACAATAATGGCCGTACATTTAAAGTGTCCTCAGTTTAAAAGAAGACCTCTACCTGTATGACTCTGTAGTGCTGACGGGACTGCAGAGCGCTGACCCCTCTCTCTGGGCCCCTGGGTGACCTCCACCAGACAGCCCTGTGATGACGCCCTGCATCAGTTCACTCCCCGGAGGAAGAAAAGGGACATCCATGCCCGGTTGGGTGGTATCAGCGAGGTCAGGGCTCAGAGGGGTCTGAACAGACTTTAACGACTCCCCACTTCTTTGTTCAGACTTCACGGACTCCACCTGACCCCTCTCTCCCACTGCAGACACTGACAGGAGGGGCACTGCTGTGGTTACAGGATTAGAGTGTCCTGCCTTGTTCGCCATGGGCTCGGCTCCATCACTCCCACCCTCCCTCTGCGTCTCTGTTGCCCTTTTCAAGCCAGTGTTCTCTTCAGAGCGCGTACTGTCAGCCTCGGCCAGTGGACCTCGCTTGTGCAGCCGCCTCTTACACACTCGCACCACCTCGTTCATGTGGAGAAAGCTCGCCGCTGCCAGTATGTCCTCCACAGGAGGAGACTCCTCCAGCTGAAGCACACCTTCGTAAACGAAGTCCAAGAGTAAGCCAAACGCGGCGGACGTGACAATGTCACTGTCGAGTGTGACTGAGCTGCTGGCTCCATTTCCCATCGGAGAGTCTGAGTAGAACATGTGGAAGAAAGGCGAGCAGGAAGCCAGGACGGCCCGATGAGCCAGGAAGCGCGCTGAGCCCACCAGGACCGTGCAGTCACACAGGAAGCCCCGCTGGCGCTGGGACCGCAGTGCTGACAGGAGCTGCTGGGAATGCTGGGGAAACTCCATCAGCTGAGCGAAAGAGAACGAAATAGGTCATTATTTCATGATCATAATGTTTTACAAACATCAATCCAATTTGTGAATTGAAGGGCATAACCATTTTTATTGCCTAGTTTCATAATTTATATGGAGAAATTAAATTGAAAGATCACAGCTAAGAAAAACACAGAAATTACAATCAAAATACTCACAGAAGATGATGGTCGTTCGTCTCTTCACGTGTTGTTTGTCTCTTCAGCCCCAAACGTAGGTTACGTTTCCATGGTAACCCGCCGATTCGTTCGTAGTGTTGTCATCGTCCATTAGCTATTAAAAACATATGGCGTTGAATTAAAAACAAGACAAGACACGTGAAACAAAAACATGGTTAACAGCATGATCCGCTTTCAAAACAAGCCCAACTGTGTCCATTCTGAATACTATCTCTCTAAAAAGCAGGTTAACAGACAAGCCAAGCATGCTAACATTAGTTAGCCAGGTTAGCTGAGCCGCTGGGAACGTTTGAGCACCGGGATCTCGGGCAGGCGTCTCTTTACAGGTGAGATCTACCGGCGCGGAGTCTGAATCACCGCGGCGCAGGTGTCTAAATTCAGTTTCTGCCTCAGTATGATAGAAATGTCCTCACCAGCAGCCAGTCTGCCCCTCTTTAGCTGTCCGGGGGAATGTTCCTCCCAGGACAAAAACACAGCAGCCACCTCGATGGTGGCAGTCTCGTGCTGCCTGTCCCGCCACAGCGCCACCTGCCGGCGGACAGGTGGAAAACACAGGAAGAACCGAAAGACGTGTTTGTTGACAGTATGTGTGTGTGTGATTGTGAACCGGCGTGACATTTGGTTGTATTTAAAAATACGCGCTGTATGTCGAATCTATAGTGCAACTGTAAATCACGACAGCCTGAACTGCGCTGCTTCTGTGTTAATGGACAGCGTCAAGAGAGGAAGAGGAGGCAGGAGTGGACGAGGAAGGAGAGCAAATCGAGGTGGAGAGGTGAGAGATTGGACAGAATGTGACTGTATTCCATCTCTTTAATGGTTTATTATATTTCTGACTCACCATACTCGTGTGTTTCTCCCGGACAGCCCACATGGGTAGTTTGGAGAAGTTGGAACTCCATATTTAAACCAGGGGCTATAATTAGATTTTGTGTGTGTGTGTGTGTGTGTGTGTGTGTGTGTGTGTGTGTGTGTGTGTGTGTGTGTGTGTGTTCAGGTGATTCATCCCTTGTTTCTTCCACCAGGACAGAGACACCTGCCTGTCTAAATCCATGTCTTATGCACTTCGCCATGGAGCCAGTCAGATGGGTCTTCACATGGGTACAGGTGAGCTGCTCTCCACCCTGAAGGTTACAGCCTATCTTCCTCTACTTACCACCTCTCACCTTCACTTTTCTTATTCTATTCTTTTCTTCCAATACAATAATGATAATGTTTTAAATTCTTAAAACATTTTCGATTGAAGCCGTATCAAGCTTATTGTGATAGGCAATGCACTATAACAGTTTCTACTCTCATAGACGGCTTCCTGTTTGTGGAGGAACTCCTGGCTCATCCTCAGTTCCGCTCATATTCAGTAGAAGATGTAGAGAGAGTCGTGGCCACGAATGACAAGCAACGCTTCAAGCTGCGTTCCCACCCGGAGGATGGCCGTCTGCAGATACGAGCCAATCAGGGTCATTCAGTGCAGGTAGGAGAAGAATTGTTGGTGATGTGAGGCTTCAAAAGGCACAGTAATGAATTCTGTTAGCAGCTTTTTTGTGGATCAGTGAAGAGATTAAATGACTGCCCTGACCTGTGTTCATCCTGAAATTTTCTTGCCCTGCATGTTTCTCACTGGCCACTGATTGAAATCAATTCATTGTCTGTCCGAGCAGAATCCTCATGAAGTTACTCACAGTACTTTAGGCGAGGGTACATTTTTTAAAAAGTGCTTTGTTGATTCTGCTTCTGTTGCTGGTTTCAGGTTACGGATTTGGAACTGAGACCAGTCCTGGCTGGCTCTCCAGACTGCCCTGCTGAGGCTGTCCATGGCTCTTACCTCCGCAACTGGAGCTCCATCCAGCAGCAGGGCCTCAGCCGCATGAGGCGGACTCACATCCACTTGGCATCCGGCCTGCCGGGGGAGGACGGCGTCATAAGTGGTGTGCCTGATGGATTTGATGCTGAGAAACTTGTCGAGAACGCTGTTAGAAAGATGAGTTAAACAAGAGTGTTTTCTTTTCCCACCAGGCATGAGAAAAGACTGTGATCTAGCTGTGTTTATTGATGTCCCCAGAGCTCTTGCTGGTGAGATTAAGCCGCTCATGGCTACAATCCAATACTCTGCATCCCCTCTCTGTGTGTACAAATCAATCTCTCACACATGTTTTATGCATGTATCGGACTGTGCAGACGGCGTCGAGTTCTTCTGGTCAGAAAATGGTGTATTGTTGACTCCGGGCGACGTTGAAGGCAAACTTCTCCCAAAATACTTCACCCGAGCCCTGAGACTGAGGCCCACCCGTGAGGAAAACACACTCCCTGCTTTCACAAGTGCAGTTATGCGTTCAGGAAATGTGAAGTGAGGGCCAGTATGTGCTCGTTCACGGTGGATGCTGTTGTCTTTTGTTGCAGGGAGCGTCCTGCCGCTGCAGTAGCAGCTGAGGAAGCTGTTCACAGCTGGTCGTGGCTGAACTCACCTGACAGTCGGCGCATCCCATTGTTGGCTGATTCTTATCTTTGTTGCTGTGGCAACGCATGATCCGCAGCAGCAACCTCGACAGGCCTCTCGCATCAGGAGAGAAATAATCCATCCACTGACTGTAATGACAGTTCAGTCAGCTTGTTTTTAGAAAACACACTTTATATTTTCCTTGTGGAGCTCCTGTTTTATTCAGTTATACTGTTGCTAAGAGTGAGCTGAGGCACACACTGGATATACTTGAATGACATTTTCTTGTATGTTACAGCCTCACAGCAGGTTTATCTTTGGCACTTCCACTTTCTAACGAGAAAACCCCCAGGCCCAGATTTGAATGCGTCCTGTGCTGAGTTTGGATGCTCTCCCTGTGCACTGATGGGCTTTATGCTGGTACAGTTTTCTCCCACAGTTGAGGTTGTGACTATAAAACTTGCTGTAGGCGTAAATGTAAATATGTGCGTGTGTGTGTTTGTCGTATGATGGACTGGTGACCTGTCCCGGGTGTATTCTGCCTGCACTGCAGCCCCCCGTGATCTTGATTGTGAGAAAGTTGGAAAAGGTATAAAAGATGTATGGATTGCAAAAAAAGTTAAATTGTGATTATTAAAAAAAGAACTATAAAGGAAACACAACATTTCTTGTTCTTTTTCTCTTTCCCAACTTTTTTCCGTCTTTTTTATTTTGAACATTGACCGATACACACTGAATATGCATAAAGGGAAAATGTTCGCCATCAAAAAAGGCCCAATAAGCGGAATTCTCCACAGTGTGATTTTATGACCTTTTTTTCTCCAACTTTTCTTCAGAAGGAACAACCATATGTTACTGCTGCGCATTGCAGCTGTAAGATGTGGCCGTTACTTCTAAGTGATGTTTTTTTCACAACAGCCAGTATGCTGTAAGCATTTCACCTGATTTTTTTTCCACCTTTTCTAAGATTTATATGTGTAAGATAGCAGAAGTGCTTCATTCAAGCATTCATCAGGATCCCGCCAGCACTTTCCAATCATAAATAAATACTGTGTGGACATGGGTCTTGGAAACGGTTTCTATGTAATAAATTCAGGAACATAAGAGTTTTTTCTATTACTTTCAGTGCTAAATAACACTCTACACTAGGAGGATTTTTTTTAAACCAGTGTGGTTAAAGAAAAAAAGATGAGGAAAAGCTGTGTGGTTTAACACTTGGCTAAATATGGTAAAGCAGAGGATGCAGAAACTGTGGTTTAACCGACTACCTTAACAGTTTCTGATAAGATATGAAGACACACACACACACACACACACACACACACACACACACACACACTGTATGTGTGAAGAGATAATTGATTTGACGCTTCCTGTGCAAGAAGCGAGACATTTTAGCACCACATTTCATAACCCGAAGGAGTGAAAGCAAGGTATCGTGAAAGGTGGATTTCTGTGCTTATTTTTATAATCGTTTATTCATAGCAGTGGTAAATGATTCAAGCAAACTTTTTGCATATCTTAGCTATAATTTTGTGGCTGCGGCAAAGAGACAGTAACTTCTGATATAAGTCGCAATAAGGGACAATACCTCTGTGGCTTTTGGACAAAACATCCTGAGCACAGCTGATTACATTTCTCGGTAGAGTGAGTTGGAAATGACGAGTTGCCGCTGACCGATTCGGTGGTTGATTTTGCATTTTTTTGCGAGACTGGTGATTGTCAGGCTTGATGATTGTGGAGCAGATGCCCAGCAGCTTGGCCCAGCAGTGGTCCAGCCTGAATGGAGGGGGGCAGTGAGCACGAGGCCTGCTGGAGTCTTGAACTGTCTGAACATGTTAAGTCTGCCATCCACTGATATGTCTTTACAAATAACTAAGTGTGTGTGTGTGTGTGTGTGTGTGTGTGTGTGTGTGTGTGTGTGTTTGTGTGTGCATAGAACCGTCTGGATCCTAACTTGGATGACCAGACAAGCTGACACATCTGCAATGAAGAGAATATCTTGTTTTGACCTGCACTGTTCTTATCTATTTGTTTCTGCCAGGATGGAGCATAAAGCCCTAATTCATGTGAGTTTTCCACCAGAGAGACACTCAGCAGACCTGACAGGTCGTGAAACATCCTCCATTTGTTGTTTATGTGTGTGTGTGTGTGTGTGTGTGTGTGTGTCTCAGTTTCAGAGAGCTTCGTGGCCGCCCGTCAGCTTGTGGAAGAGCTCCTCGTTGAGAGTGTCGCTCTTCTCGCGACTGCGCGTCGACATGAAAATGTAGCCTCCGATGAACTCGTGCACGATTTTGCAGTCGGCGGTCACACAGCTGAAGGCGATGTTGACGTTCCCCTCGAACTCGATGGCCACCTGGAGGAGTCAGGGTTATATTTTGAGCAGCTTTCATGGTGCAGCCAAATCCAGGCTTCACCCTCTGCCCTCCACCCTCAACTCATACACCGAACCGTGCCGTCCCACCTGTCTGATGTCCCAGTTCACGTTCCACTGCTTCATGTTGTTGTAGCGCCACGTCTTGACCACATCCCCCACGCCCAGGTCGATGCGGATCAGGCGGTTGGGAGCGATGCCCAGTACTTCGTCTTTTCGACTGCCCTTGAACCTGAAAGTCAAAATTTCCTTTCAGCTTTCAAAAAAAACGGAAAATTGAACTAAGAAGAAAACTATTTTTTGCCCCTTCAGTTCAGCTTTTCATACAGTCTTTCTTCAGAAGCAGAGCTCAGAATCTGAAAAGGCCTTCCAAACATGCATTATTTGATAAAACTTCATCTGCTGGGCTGTAAACAGCCACATAGATGATCTTGAGACCTGGATGTACCTGTTCATAAAATCTTATTCCTTACTTCAAAAACACTGTGGTTCTGTGTTCTGATAGTCATAGATCAGCATATCCTGAAATGTCTGTTTCCTCTCAGGGACAAAATCTATCCCTTTGTTCTGCTGTGGAGAGATTCATAGCTTTGATATCACATTGATGTCAGCAAAGAGGAGCGCACGAGAATAAATGTGAGCGCTCTGTATTAACTCTGTCACACTGAATTCTATCCCTTAAAACGCTCGCTGGCACCCGGTCAGCTCTCAGAGGCTTTAAATTAAACGTCACCTGACAACAACGTATGAGAGTCCGAAGTCGGGCAGGGCCTGCCAGATCTGCAGGAAGCGCATGATGGCGTCTGTTAGCGAGAGCTGAGCCACGTTCTGGTAGGCGTCCAGGATGCGAGGGGTCAGCTGGAGGAGCAGGCACAGGTTGAAAGGACGGATTTAATTCTGGCTGTCAGGAGCAAAAAACTCACAAAGCTGTTTAATTAAAAGAGTTATTGCGCAGAAAAACTCTGTTTTGTCTTTGAATTTCCACCTCTTTCTTTACCTGTTTGGCTTTGTACTTCTTGTGGTAGCGTGGTGACACCAGGCTGTGAGTGTTGATGCTCTCGTCACCAGCAGCCGCGTTGCCATGGGAACCAGAGTTGGTTTTTTGCATAGCCAGGAAGGAGCGGATGCTCTGGATCTCGCTCTGGAAGCTGCTGTCCGCAAGGCTCTTTCCTTTGGAGGCCAGTCGACACCCGGCCATCCACTGAGCGTACTGCTGCTCCTGGAGAGAGAGAGAGAGAGAGGGGGGAGGGGGGTTCAGTCATGAGACGAAAATAAAGACAGATGTCACACAGAAGCAGAGTGTGTGAACTCACATTCTCACAGCGCAGATAGAGCTCGTTCATGCCCTCGGGGGCCGGTATGAGGAGTCGGATGAGGAACTTCTGTGCTGCCATGTTGACATCTGGAGCCACCTCACATCCTGTGGGCACAAGAAACGGCAGAATCCCGCACTGAAAGATCTGACTTTCATGATGCCACAGACAACGCTCAACTGTTTGAGACTAATATTCACTCAATAATAAGACTATTTAGTTTCTTTAAGACTGTTGCTGTAGTCATCCAGGTTGCAAGTTTGCTTTTTCTCAAAATGCACTTTTTTGTGGCTGTAATACATCGTGGTTTTCATACACAATGTTCTATAAATGCATTTTCAGTCTCATTGCACAAAACTAAACACAGGTTTGTTACCTTTCAGGTTTATATGCTGGATGGGCTCCCCAATGCTCTCCTCTTTGCTCTTGAAATAGGAGATGGAAGTATCCTGGAACTTGAACCAGTACTGCTTATATCCTTTCAAAGTTAACTTCTTGGGCCTGAAATGTATAAAAGCTTTGCTCAGATTTACCAAAACACAGGTTTTTTTTTTTTTCATTGCTAAAAAATCCTCAGTGCTAGAGAATTCATCCAATAATTATACGTTTGCAAATTCTTTTTCTTTGTTCTGCTTGTTGTGAACTGAATCTCACCTGAACAGCTTTAGGTAATCGTTGAGCTCTGGTGCAGTCATGTTTTCCTGAAATGAAAACAAGTATAAAAAAAATCGATGAAACATTCATTTTCGTGTCATATTGTTGTTTCTGTATAATGAAACTGAATTATTTTGAAATTATGCAACAAGAACAAGAGTCTAAGTGCAGACAAAAATGTAATAAATCACAGTTATCCAAAGTTTCTGTTCCCTTTATATCAAAATGATTTCCTAAAAGATGCAGTAATAAAAGATAAGGTTGGTTTCTGCTGCAATGCCTTGAGCCGTCACTGACAGATACATCAGTTCACTGAGTCTGACCAGTAATTCGGACGCGGAGCTCCCCTCTCCCTCCATCTTGACCTCCAGCGACTGCAGGGCCGACTCCAGGTCGTCCATGGCGGTGCTCGTGCTCAGCACCTGGGGCTCGGACTGAGCCGCCTTATTGATGTGATACTGCAGCACAGAAATGAACAAACCGACGGTTCACAAACGCAAAGCTGAAAATGTACATATCTGCTTCACTTCACTTAGAACTGTCTGTCAGTAACAGATTGTATTCACTGACTTCAAAGTGTTTCCGCTTGAGCTGCAGTATTTCTCACCTGCAGCGCTCCGAACAGCATCATCTCCTCCTCTGTGCAGTCGATGTCCTCCAGCAGCACGGCCCAGCGGGCCTGCTCGTACAGCTGGGTCAGGCGCACAACGTCGTACTGCAGGGGCCAGAGGGACAGGGTGTAGCACACACACACACACACACACACACACACACACACACACACACACATTGTGTCCACAAGGAAAGCTGATGCAAACACTCACCTTAGGTTCTATGTCGTATAAGGTGTAGTATTTGAAGCGCAGCCAGAGTCTGTCATTTTCTTGGATGCCCTGCTGCAGGAGACATCGAGAGGAGTCCAACCACCTGTGCACCGAGGCAATTAACCAAGTTTTGCTTTTTAATGATTTACAAGGACACTTTTCATCAATCACAAGAAAAAAAGAGGGTGAAATAGCCACAGGTAGCCCAAAACAGACTCAATTTTATCTTTTGCCTTCATCCTTTTCTTAAATTGACAACCTGAAGCTAAAGTGGAATCATGTACAGTATCAGGTACTTCAAAAACAAGCCCAAGATGGCATAATCAACTCAGGTATGAAAATGACCTTGCTTTTTGATTGAGCAATCCACTTACCAATTAGTAAGTTATAATTGAATTAATTATCTAATTTTCTTAGGCCCCAGTGGCCAAAGCTGTGAAAGTTTAAAGCAGCTTTGAACTTAGGAGAAAAGTGGCAGAGGCACAAAAAAAAAAAAAGGTACACAGAAGCTAATTTTTCTTCAGAAATTGTGAATGTGTTCACTTTATCTGAAAGTGACAGCCACGGTTCATTTCACAGAGACTAAGAGCCCTTCAAAAGCTCCAGCTATAATCCAGTTACAGGCACGGGAGGTATTTCTTTATCAGCACATAAGATAAAGAGAGTTTGAACTCCAGACCCTTCACTTTGGCAGCAGCTCATTTTAATAAATGAGCTGCTGCTGGAAGTTGATGAGCTGCTCCGAAAAAACAAAAAGTTGCCTCAAATGAGCTTTTATTATTATGAAGATTGGATTTTAATATAGGTGAGGAGCGGAGCCGTCAGTCAGCTCCTCCACATGAGGAGGCGCACCTGCCGTTGATGTGCGCCTTGTCCACCACGCTCGCCGGCCGGTACTGCTTGGCTATGGCCTCGGGGGCGGGCGGCGGCTGAGTGACGGACAGCATCTTGTAGATCACCTCCATGTTAGCGGAGTCGGCGAAGTGAGCGGGCATGCCGTTGTAGAGACAGGGCCGGGACACTGCAGAGGAGGTGGGGACAGGTTACACTGGTTACTCTCATGTTCCGTCACGCCTGCAGTGTCAATGAAACGTATACCTGAAGAAAGTGGCACCCCGGTCAGGTCGTGCAGCTCCTCTTCCAAATCTTTATCTTTCTTCTTCTTTTTTTCTTCCACGGGCCGAAGGAGGGAGAGCTCTTCTGGATGCCGGATGTCTACAGAGTTAGGCAGTCAGTCCAGGTAAAGTTAGTCATCAAAACAAGGATTATTTATCAGACCTTGTATTAGAAAATATGTGCAGATCACAAGTTGTTTGTGTTGAACAAATGAAATCTGGTTATTTCACACAGCTGTGTGAACAAAAACACAGTGGGGCCACGAAACTGGCGGCTCTGCCAGTTCTTGAGAAAATACCAGCTGCTGACATGATTACTGTGTAATTGCTGCGTAAACAAAGCTCCTGCAAACACCTACAGTGGATACATGACGCTGGCACTGACATCCCAATTCTACTGTAACTGCTCAATGAAACTTCCTTTTCCCAAAGAAGCTCATGATTATTCCTTCACTTGGGCAATGTGTCCAGTTTTATCCTCAAGGACAAGCTGGTTTGCATACCAAAGACTCTCTGGTGCATTGTTAGTTCGTGTGACTCCAGATCATAAGACCGAATGATCAAAGCGTGTCGGAGGCGCTGAGTTCAAATCCTATTGACATTCAAATGAAGTCTATATTCATGTTTTATTACTGCGCATGTAATCTCTTAGATCTAATTTCTCTCACAAGTCTTGTGTGAGTGTTGCATCCGATGTATTTAGAGCATAAAAAGAAACAGAGCTGTAACATCACAGTGAATTTACAACATCAGCGTGAACATCTGGACCAGCTCCCCATAGTCCGATGATCAGAGGAACAAATACTTGACACAGATCTAGTCAGCATGTCAGGGCAGTAAAAAGGAGTTTTCTTGTATTTCTTTACGTCGCTGTGGCACAACATCAGTGTGTCTGACTTCAGATCATAAGGTGAAGAAAACACGTCAGGCTCATGTTAGCCAGTTCTCACAGGTGACTCTCTCTTCATGGCTCAAATGAGTTTAAGCATTTGATCTCTGAGGGTACAGGTTTAACAATGGTAACAATACCTTATCCATTAATGTAAGTGCTTCTATTGTGCTTCCACAGCTAGTTATATCCGGTTTAACCACATAAATATCAACTTAATGTTCACATTTGTGAATCAAACCTCAGCAGAGTTAATATAAGATCATTATTTGACTTTACATACTAAATATTATTGCCCTAATTGAAAATAAGGCCACTGGCCCTGATGTGATTTAAACACAAAACCATGTGATCTGGACTCAGATGTGCGACCATTGCGCCATAGAGTCTCAAAAAGAGCGAACAAACACCCAAAACTCAAGCAGTATCTTCTCATCTGATGTATTTCTGCTAGTGTTTGAGGAAGTCTGTTTTGAGATTGCATGATCACCATGAATGCCACTTTATTTAATGCTAATGACAACATCAAATACTTGACAGTTCCCCTGACTGGTCAGATCTGATTATGAGCTGTTGACCATCTCAAAGGGTGTTGACAGAGAGCTGAAAGTTGAAAGAGTCAGAAAGCTGTGTGGTCAAATCACATCGAGGGGAAATGTGTGTATCTTCCATACGGCAGGGAAAACTGTGCTGAATTTGGAGAGTTTTTTTTTAGAATGTATGGTTCCTTTTACATGAACTGATTTACATTGGTGCTTATATATGAGACTCTGTGGTGCAATTAAAAGTCATCTTATCTCAATGTACCACATAAAGTCTTTAAAAAAAGATTCAGCAGGTTGAAGAATAACTAGTTCATATTCATTTTGAAATGCACCACCATGCACACAAATTAAAACAAGACACATGAAACATAATGATCACAGTCATCTAAGCCTGTTTATTTAAATATATTTCTTTAAAAAGTGCAGAGACTTTCCTGGTTGCTGCCAGTGAGCTCCTGTAAGCGGTCATTTTAATGATTCACTGATCAGTGCTTATAATTAGTGGATCTCAGTGGGTCCAAGCATGTATCAGACAGGCACATAATTACTGAAGGAAGTAAAGCCTCCTGTTGAAGCCTTGTTAAAGACTCTTTCTTTCTCTTCTCCTGCAGAAGAGTTTCCTTTGTTTTCATCCTCAAAGGGATGGAGGTGTATTCCTGTTCTTCCTCATGTTTGAACTTGATGGTGCAATGCGACTTTCATCCAAATGGGAGCTTTCTTAATCTGTGTCTTTAAAAGCTCTAAGCTGATTTTTTTCTTTTATATATATATATTTTTTTTTCTGACAGATTTCATTATTTCCTCCCAGCACTGCTGCTTTTCAAAACCTTTCCAGTTGGCTGTCACCTCCCGGGGCTTTCTGGTGAGGAATTGAGACCGAGAAGTGCCAGAATTAGACGAAATGAAAGCATGAGGCAGATGGCGGAGGTCCTGCTTTCTGGTGATGGTGTTTGGGTGTCGCTACAGTCAGTCAGTAACAGCGAGGCATATTAATGAGATACTTTAACACATCTCAACGACTCGGTTATGAACCGCTATATTACCCTGTCAGTACTCACAGTCAGTGTGACGTCTGAGAGGGAGAAACAGAGAATTATACTGGTGCCAGCTATTTTACATGTTGAGAAAAGGAAACACTTAATTTTAAAGGGTTGCTATGTAGGATTTTAGTCACGCCGCTGTTGCACAATAGATGGCAGTGTTGAGTCTGTTCCAATGCTATTGCACTATTTTATCAGTAAGTAGAAGACATAAATCAAACTCACTGATCATTCTGCAGATGGCCATGACGGTCTGGAAGACGGGGGTGGAGAAGCTGGCCTGCAGCCTCAGCGTCTTGCCGCTGGGCAGACCGACTCTCAGGGCCTTGTGCTGAGGCATGAAGACCAGCCGAGCGTCGGCGTGGATGCCGTATTTCTCCAGACTCCAGGGCGTCCGCAGCAGCCACCGCTGCTTCTGATCCCACCACAGGCCGTGGTCCGACCAGTCACGGTTAATCTCTGCAGAGAACAAGCGTTTATGAGTCTCCGGTACTGACCTGTGAAATCTGCACTTAAATTAACAGAGTTTATTCAATTCATTCCTATTCTATGAACAGTCCTATTAGATCAGAAAAAAATGTCCCGTCGATGCACCGTTTGTTCATTTTATTCTGTTGCTGAAGCGAGGCGATGAATTTTCCCTGTCAAAGGCCAGACAGTGCTCACAAGTGAATCCAAAAAGAGGCTGTTTAAATCATCAGGCCGGCGCACATATATTATTCAACTGGCTGTAAAGCAGACAACTGGAAATAAAAATGTGGTGAATTTGCCCCGGCACCTCCAGTGTTGGACTTGTCAGCAACGCGGTGGACACGTTTACGGACTCTGTGAATCATGGCCGATAGCACTGGACTGAACTGTGTTCCAGTGGATTCTAGCAATAATTCAAGCCACTTGGATACAGAGCGAAACGTCTTCTGAGAGACATGATTTTCTGATTCAGTTTGTTCTAGGATGCCTTCTGCCTCTGACTGATGAGAATATGCATGAACAACTTTATTCATGGTTTTCACGCAATTGTTAACTGTTAAAGTGGTGATGTAGTGGATATCGTATTCAGACAGAAGGTCCAATTCACCCGTGCATGTTGTTGTTGTTTATGCATTCTGGTCTGCACATGCAAATCATGAAACTACTTCAAGTCTGACAGGTGAAAAGAGATGGAGTGACCCACGTGTCTTCTCCACCAGTTTGAGAATAACCCCTCCGACGTGAAGGTCGGAGGTCACGCTGAGGGTGACAGGTGGGGCGTCGGGACCCAGGTCCTCCACCGTGACTGACAGGTCCCACGACGCCATGCTGGGAGCAGGAGAGGAGAGGGGAGTGAGGGGGAAGCGCAGGAGACAGGTCTGACGGAGCGAGCTGACAGGTACAGGGGAGGGGGAGGAAAGCCAAAGAGACAAACAGAGAAAGAGACAGGGAAGGAAAAGAGAAGAAAAGATTCATTTCCAGCTAATACCAACAAATTAACAAATAACCGAATCTGTTCAACAAAATGGGATCTTTCACTTGTTGATTAATCCGCGGTTGATAGACAAACATTAAAAATTATCCTTATATTTCAGAAAGCCCTATAACAAAATGCCTAGACAATAAATAACGTTTTCTGAGTTCATTTCATAATCCAGCAAATGAATGCACTCAGAAAGGTCACCACTGGGTACAGAAACTGTAAGAACATAAATGCTGTCCACACTGATACAATGTGGTTCAGCTTTTGAAGATATTTGTGACAATAATTATTGTCCAGAGTCACATGATAGTAGGTAACAATGACACAAACATTCTTGACAAATACAGTTTGATGAAAACTTCCTATTTTGACTCGCTATCACCATGGAGGCACACTTCCGCTTTCTGACCCGCCCAAAGAGACAAGTTCATCCAGTGTTCATACACTCCCCTCCTGTGTGAATCTGAAAGCCTGAGCTTAGCTGGTGTTACAAATTATATATTTAAGAATTAAAATGTGTCTTTGTCCCATGTATACAGGTTTTCAAAGTCTATTATACACCTGACATGACATATGACCTCCGGATCGCTGCGGCTCGGTCTGATGTAAAAGCTTTATTTGCCTACACAGTTCTCATCAAGATTCATGACAACTTCATCTTTTTACACGAAGCCGCATAGAGCGCTGCCACCTAAATACCAACCCCGGATCTGTTGATTCAATACAACACTGCCAAGCACACACTACATCCATGCCCTCCCCTCGTGCTTTCTATATCACACCATCAAACACTCACAGACACACACTTTAAAGGACAATACCGTCAGTCTCCTCAGTCCAGGATTTCTCACAAACGGGCGGTGGGGGAGTCCTGTTCGTCTGGTCAGATCTCTGAAGGAGTCTCCCAGTTAGTTTTTTTTTCTGCGAGATGGTGCAGTTTTTTCACTTCTCTTGTGCTGGACCGGTTGTGGTCTGCGGGGCTGCCTTAGCTGCTTGTGTCACCTCTGACAAGAGAACGGCTGGTTCCTTTTTTTTTTTCTTGTCAGTTTCCGCCAAGCGGAAATGTAAAAAAAGAGTTTTTAGTTTTTGACTGACAAGACCGTCTGAGTAACAGGCACAG